>NC_136060.1:388067897-388802897 GCF_964261635.1 Lissotriton helveticus | reverse complement strand
AGAAGGCCTAGTCTCAGTGCCAACCTGGTATGAACAGATTTCAACAAACCACACACAGAAGAAGGGCCGGCCAGCAGCCAACAAAGCCACAGTCCCAGCAAGAAGGACTCTCAGGCACAGAAAGCACACAGAGCACACAATGGGGGCGACTCGCCCCAACCAAAGAACAGCTCACAAAATCCAGACCAACATACAGGTCACTGAGGGGGAGAAGGAGGAGGAGGACGAGGAAGAGGAGGACGGAGCCCCGCCAAGAACCTCTGAATGGCCGAGTCCGCCGGAGCGTTGAACAGGAGGTGCCATCAAAAGGAAGATCCATCAGCCGCTCCCACACATTCTCCGGGAACACACTGTCCTGAAGCCAAGCATGGAGGCGAAAGGCAACTGAAGAGGCCATGGCACGACCCATCACCTCTGAGATACCCAGAGCGGAGTGGAGAACAAACGCCGCCAGCTACCGACCATCTAGCGCATGGTGTCTCAAGTCAATCCCAGCACCCTCCTGCGAAGCTGCAGATCCAAAGGACTACGCTGAGTCCCACAAGCAAGATGTGGCCCTAGCCAGCACACATAAGGTGTTCAGGGCCCGCAGAGCTGCACTGGTCGAGGCAAATATATTGCGGCCCCAGGAGTCCAGCCAGAGGGCCTCCCGGGAAGGTGGAGTCAACAGCGACGGCAGGGAAGGCGGTCCGCAAAAGGTGGCCACTGGCAGAGTGGTGAAGGTAAAGACACGCCGGGTCACAAGGCGCTGTAAGGTGCCGGTGCAGAAGGTGTTGGGGGACCGGATCCCCCGTGTCGGGACGCCCCCAAGTCCCCATCAGCGAAGAATGGAGCGAACTTTCAAAGGGGAGCAGCAGCTCCCTCCCACCAGAGTCCTAGTGAAGTACCTCCAAAAGATGGTCCACGGGGCATTCCTCCCTGTCTCAGATGCCAAATGCACTTCGGGCTCCTGCCCTTGTTCACTGGCTAACACACAAGTCCCGGCAGATGTAGGGACTTATACTCTAATGCCCCGCCCTTATGGGACTTCAGAATGCTGGGACAGGTAGTCTAAATGTTTTTTTTCCATAGTGGGCTGCTCAAGGAATTCGTGCCAAACTGTAATCCCCCAGTGGGTTGGATGGGAGAGAACCACCACTGTGCCTGCCACTGTCTCTAGCCACAATACCGGAAAACGTCCCCTCCTATCGGCACTCGGGACTCCCGGTGTCAGGGCCGCTGTAGTTGCGGCAGGGCGTTTCAGCGACGAGGCGCGCCGCACTTTCAATCCACACAAAAAAGGTTGCCCTATTAAGAAACGCCTACACAGTGGAAGATCCATTCCTTCATTTATTGCAGATGCAGGTACAGCATGCATTCCTCCCCAGTCTCAGATGCCAAATGCATTTCGGGCTCCTGCCCTTGTTCACTGGCTAACACGCAAGTCCCGGCAGCTGTAGGGACTCTCCAATGCCCCGCACTTATGGGAATTCAGAATGCTGGGACAGGTAGTCCAAATGTTTTTTATCCATAGTGGGCTGCTCAAGGAATTCGTGCCAAACTGTAATCCCCCAGTGGGTTGGATGGGAGAGAACCACCACTGTGCCTGCCACTGTCTCTAGCCACAATACCGGAAAACTTCCCCTCCTATCGGCACTCGGGACTCCCGGTGTCAGGTCCGCTGTAGTTGCGGCGGGGCGTTTCAGCGACGAGGCGCGCCGCACTTTCAATCCACACAAAAAAGGTTGCCCTATTAAGAAACGCCTACACAGTGGAAGATTAATTTCTTCATTTATTGCAGATGCAGGTTCAGCATGCATTCCTCCCCCATCTCAGATGCCAAATGCATTTCGGGCTCCTGCCCTTGTTCACTGGCTAACACGCAAGTCCCGGCAGCTGTAGGGACTTATACTCTAATGCCCCGCCCTTATGGGACATATATACACATATATACATACATATACACATATATACATATACACACACATATACATATACACACACACACACACATACATATACACACACACACACATATACATATACAAACACACACATATATATATATATATATGATGCACCAACGGGATTCAGACCAAGTTCCAGGTTTACACCAATAGCAGCCAGGGATACCACCGATGTGTATAATGACTTGGTACTAAATGAATTGAAGAAATTGGGCAAAGAATCACATCAAAATGCTAATAAATTGAGTAACAGCAAACAAAAAACTTATCATGCATTGGTTAAGAAACTGTCTGAGTGTGACAACTGTATAGTGCGCAGCGCAGACAAAGGGGGCAATGTTGTCCTGTGGAACAGAGATAAATACCTAGTTGAAGCGTACAAACAGCTTAACAACAAGAAATGTTATATAAAGGTTGATGAAAAATTGATGGTAGAGAACAATAGTCAATTTAACAAAGAGCTGAAAGAATGGTATGATCACACCCTCCTGAGTCATGATGAGTATATGTATTTGAAAATTGACCAACCAGTTACTGCGGTGTTCTATCTAATCCCTAAAGTCCATAAAGATGTAAACAACCCTCCTGGGCGTCCAATTATCTCCGCAATTGGTAGTGCTCTCGAACATACCTCAAAATACGTTGATTCTTTCCTGAACCCTCTGGTTAAAACACTTCCATCTTTTATACAAGACACCGGAGACTTCCTCAGGAGGGTATATGATATCCCTTGGGAAGATGATTATTTGTTGGTAACAATTGATGTGGCTACCTTATATACTAGTATACGGCACACAGATGGTCTACGGGTGGTGAGGCATTTTCTAGGTACACGGTCCATTCGTTTATGGTCACACACCCAGATGATTCTCCGTATGGGAGAGAAATGTCTAACTAGCGGAGTATGCTCGAGTAACACGACGTTATATATATATATATATATATATATATATATATATATATATATATATAGATATACATACATACATACATACACACATATACATATATGAAAAAAACACCTCCTCTCGAAGAAAGAAGCAGGAGCCTCAACGGGGATTTAAAAAGGCAACACCCTTTATTTCAGATTGATGGCGAATGCATTTCGGCTGGTATGGCCTCATCAGCGCCTGCGGTGGTAATGACGGAAGTCCTGACGTTCTGCAGTTTGTAAATGCACCTCACAGCACTATGATAGGTGCGAGTGTCCGCTCCGCCCCTCAGCAGAAAAGTCCTCAATATGCAGGGTCCGAGAAAATCAGCGGACTCCATTGCCCAGGATCCACCAGTGGCTCCCAGGTGAGTACTGCTCAGGAACGTTCATGGGGAAATCCAAGAAAATAGCAATGGGAGAGGTGCTCTGCAAAGCGTTCATGAAAACCGCAAAATGAAACTGGTGGTCTCGCCTTAAGTCCCCTGTACCTCATCAACCGTAAGTCCAAGCACAGTGTTGCGTGAGCAGGAAGGAATACACCCTGCCCTGGCTGAGAAAATGCCTCGCTGTATCGCTTCAGATACTCGGACTGCCGGCGAGCCTGTAGAAATTCAATAACTTGAAGATACACGCAGATGTCGAAGCAGACTCCAGATTCTCAGGCCACTTGTGATGGGGGGGCTTCTGAACCGCGCCTCTGGAAAGCGCGCAGCAATGTGAAAAAAACACCTCCTCTCGAAGAAAGAAGCAGGAGCCTCAACGGGGATTTAAAAAGGCAACACCCTTTATTTCAGATTGATGGCGAATGCATTTCGGCCGGTATGGCCTCATCAGCGCCTGCGGTGGTAATGACGGAAGTCCTGACGTTCTGCAGTTTGTAAATGCACCTCACCGCACTATGATAGGTGCGAGTGTCCGCTCCGCCCCTCAGCAGAAAAGTCCTCAATATGCAGGGTCCGAGAAAATCAGCAGACTCCATTGCCCAGGATGCACCAGTGGCTCCCAGGTGAGTACTGCTCAGGGACGTTCATGGGGAAATCCAAGAAAATAGCAATGGGAGAGGTGCTCTGCAAAGCGTTCATGAAAACCGCAAAATGAAACTGGTGGTCTCGCCTTAAGTCCCCTGTACCTCATCAACCGTAAGTCCAAGCACAGTGTTGCGTGAGCAGGAAGGAATACACCCTGCCCTGGCTGAGAAAATGCCTCGCTGTATCGCTTCAGATACTCGGACTGCCGGCGAGCCTGTAGAAATTCAATAACTTGAAGAAACACGCAGATGCCGAAGCAGACTCCAGATTCTCAGGCCACTTGTGATGGGGGGGCTTCTGAACCGCGCCTCTGGAAAGCGCGCAGCAATGTGAAAAAAACACCTCCTCTCGAAGAAAGAAGCAGGAGCCTCAACGGGGATTTAAAAAGGCAACACCCTTTATTTCAGATTGATGGCGAATGCATTTCGGCCGGTATGGCCTCATCAGCGCCTGCGGTGGTAATGACGGAAGTCCTGACGTTCTGCAGTATATATACACATATACATATATATACACATACATATACATATATATATAGATATACATATATATATAGATATACATATATATAGATATACATATATAGATATACATATATAAAGGTAATCACATATATAAAGATAATCACATATATATATATATATATATATATATATATATAAATATATACATATAAATATATACATATACACATATATACATACATATACATATATATACATACATATACACACATACATACATACACATACATACATATACACATATACATATATACACATCTACATATATATAGATACACATATACATATACATAGATATACATATACATACATATACATATACATATATATACATTACCTACTGGCGGTCGCCAGTAGGTATATATAGTTAGGATTTTTTCTCTATGGGATTTTTGAAAATTCTATGTCTAATAACTTTGGCGTTTGTGGACGGAATTGGCTGAAATTTTCAGGAAAATGGCACATTTTGTTTCTGAGCAACCCTTGAAAATTTGGGGGGGGTTCGTCAAGGGGGGGCCGAGAAAAAAGGGGGGTCCCAAAACGTGTTTTTAACATTGAGTTTTCCATAGGGCGGTTGGCCTCACTTTTAGCCCGAACGGCTGAATGGATTTGCACGAAACTTGGCAAAATTGTAGGGACTGGTAGCCCGATGTGCCTTTTGTAGGTCTCAATATATGTGCTACAGTGGATTTTGAGAAATTAACGTTTAAAAAAAGATATATATCTGTAACAGCGGACCGGGCAGCGTCCCAGGACGCGTACTTTTCGCGCAACGGAGCTTTGTGAAGCGAAGCTGATTGGTTCTCTGGCGTCTGTCAACATTCCAAAAAGTCCGTAGCGGCCGCCATCTTGTCTCTCGGTAGGATCGAGAGACAAGAGGAGGCCAAAACAAAGGGGGAAATAACCATAAGGGGGCATAGTAGATCCTCGCTGACCCCCTAGGTTTGATGTGGAGGTTTTAAAAGGGCCCCGCGGGGCAAAAAAAATAATAATAATAATCGAACGGCTGAATGGATTTGCACGAAACTTGGCAAAGTATTAGGGACTGGTAGCCCGATGTGCCTTTGCTAGGTCTCAATATATGTGCTCCAGTGGATTTTGAGAAATTAACGTTCAAAAAAAGATATATATCTGTAACAGCGCTCCGCTTCGCGTAACGGAGGTTTGCGAAGCTGATTGGTCATTCTGTCACTGGGCTATAGTTGGGCTACATCTGGCTGATATTTGGGCTACATTTGTTTTTTTGTGTGTCTGGCGGCCATCTTTGGGCTACATTGGGCTACATTGGGCTTCATTGGGCTACATTGGGCTACATTGGGCTACATTTGGGCTCCAACATATATATAGGCCAATGTAGCCCAATATATATTTTTCAAAGTTAATTTTGATATGCACAGAGTCACACACCTCCCAGCCAGCCACACACACACTCAGTCTTCCATACATCCAGTCATTCTTCAATATGTAAAACGTATTTAAACTTTACAAAAACACACAGACACTAGATGATGTCATCAGTGATGTCATTTGAGATGTCATCAGTGATGTCATCAGTGATGTCACTGACCATGTCATGAATGATGTAATATGTGACATCATCAGCAGTGGATTGCGGGTGCGCGATATATAGTTAGTGCAACTAACTATATATGGAATTTCAATGGTTTTGTGTGAGTAAAATAAGGTTTTCTAAATGCTAATTCCTAACTATATATGGTCTATAACCTATGGTTTTTTCAGTGAATTTTCAAGGTTTTGTAAATGCTAATTCCTAACTATATATGGTCTATAACCTATGGTTTTTTCAGTGAATATACATATATATAGATATACATATACATATATATAGATATACATATACATACATATATATATACATATACATATATATAGATATACATATACATATATATAGATATACATATATAAAGATATACACAAAAACCATCCAATAGGTTAAGATGCCTAAATTGCATTACATTTCAAAAAAATATATATCTATATAGCATTTCCATAACCTAGAATTTGCACTCCTTTCGTGCTTCAACATAACCTTTTATTTCAAGACAAAGGCAAATATCAGCAGGCAGTTCACCCATAGGCTGCATAGAGAAAAAAACAATAGTAATAAAACTGGTGCCGTTCATTTAAGACCTCCCTGCTCCCCTCATGCCCCAACAGGGGACAGTTAGGTTAGGTCTTTTTTACGGAGTACCATCATGTGTAGGAATTACAGCGAGAGAAAATGCTACTATAACAAAGGTATTCGTTCCGGGAGGCGGGTGGGTTGCTTATGACTTCGAGTATAACCCTGGAAGAGAACTAGGATTACAGGTAAGTAACTTATCCTTCTCTTCCAGGGGCTACTCATCAATAGTTATAAGCACTGAATAGAATAGCCAGCCCATCCACACCATCCTGCGGACAAAAACCACTATAGTCACAGAAAAAACACTAAGGATAATTTATCCAAACAGGTTCCTTGAAGAGGCTCGAGTGTCAGAGTCTAAACAATGGTGGCGAGCAAATGTGTGCAATGATCGCCATATGGCAGCTATACAGATTTCTGCAATTGGTACATTCTTGAGGAGGGCCAGGGTAGAGGCTTCTCCACTGGTGGAAAGAGCCCTTGGTTTACCAGGGAGTTGTTTATTAGCCAGCTGGTAAAACAATGTAATGCATGAAACTATCCATCTAAAGATGGACTGCTTGGAAGATAATAAGCCAGTATGTATGGAACCATGGTTCATAAACAAACGGTCTGATTTTCTTAGATCCTTGGTCCTGTCTAGATAGAATTTGAGAACCATTTTGAGATCTAAAGAATGTAGAGGTCTCTCAGGAGGACTTGAAGGCATAAAAAAGTAGGTAGAGTAAGAGCTGTTTTAATATGAAAATCAGAGAACACCTTAGGTAAAAAATTAGTATGAGTTGTAAGGACCACTCTGTTTGCATGGAAAATGAGAAGGTTCTTTACAACACAGAGCTTGTATCTTGCTCACTCTGCGAGCAGAGGTAATCGCCACTAAGAAAGCGGTCTTCCAGGACAAATGCTGCAGGGACGCTTTATGAATGGATTCGAATGGGGGGCCCATCAACTCAGAAAAGACCACATTAAGTTCTCTGGAGGAGAGGGGGAACTAAGAATTAGATAGACTTTGTTCAACCCTTCAAGGAAGACCTTAACCACAGGCATCTGGAAAAAGGAAACCTATGTCAGAGATTTTTGTGTATGCTGTAATAGCAGCTAAATGAACCTTTATAGAAGAAATTTGAAGACCTGATTTAGCTAAACACAGTAGGTAGGATAGATTCACCTGCTCCTGCCCCAGAATGGGATCATAACGATTACTGACGCACCATAAGCAGAACCGCTTCCATTTAAAAGCATACGATTTTTTCGTGGATGGTCTCCTAGCTTCTTTAAGAATGTTCATACACTCTGGAGACAAAACTAGATGTCCATACTGGAGGACCTCAGGAGCCATGCCGTCAATCTCAGGGATGGAAGGTTGGGGTGGAACACCCCCAACCTGAGTGTGGATAGTAAGTCCAGACAGCAAGGCAACTTCCTGTGTGGGGTCTCGGATAGATGGAGGAGGTCTGGGTACCACCACTGGCGAAGCCACTCCAGTGCGATCAGGATCATCCTGGTCTTGCCTCTGTAGAACTTATTGATCACCAGAGGAATAAGTGGAATAGGTGGAAAAGCGTAAAGTAATGTCTCTGACCATTCAATCAAAGGCGCATTCCCTCTGGAGCCTGAATGATGGAACCTGGATACGAAGAGGTGGCATTCTGCGTTTGTTGAGTCTGCAAAGAGGTCGATGTCTGGAACTCCCCTTCGCTGGAAGATGTCCTGTGTGACTTCATTGTTTATCACAAAGTCGTGAGCTTCAACAAAGTTCCGACTTGGTGAGTCTGCATGAACGTTGAGAGACCCTGGGAGGTGAATTGTGGAAATGTTCAACTGCCTTTTGAGCAGCCACTTCCATATGGCTTGAGCCTCCTGTGATAGGGGTCTCTGCCTAGTTCCTGCCAGTTTGTTCAGGTGATATATTGTTATGGTGTTGTCTGTCTGAATCAACAGGGAGCGTGGCTGGATGAAAGAGAGGAATGACTTGAGTGCAAGATGTACGGCTCTCAGATCTAACATTAATATGATATCCCTTCTCCACTTCTGGCCACAACGTCTGCACTTGGAGAGGACCCATGTAAGCCCCCCCAACCTTGAAGGGAGTAGTCCGTGATAATTGTTTGGCTGGGAAGATCCAGATGGAAAGGAACTCCTTTCAGCAGGTGAGACCAGTTCATCCACCATGTGAGTGAGTCCTTGGCTACCTGAGGCAGAGTTACTGTGTCTTCCCAGAGATCTGATATTTGTGACCATTTGTCCTCCAAAGCCTGCTGGAGAGGGCGTATTTGCAGCCTGGCATTTGGGATAATGAAGATGCAGGCAGGGGGCGTGGCTTGGACGCCGCTGGGTGAGGCGGCGTGAGCTGGTAGCTCCGTGCCCGATCCCTCAAATATCCTGATAAAATACATATCGCGCTGCTGCTTTCAAACACCGAGGGGTGGACTGGTGGCAGAGACAGTCCTGGACACCCTCGGGAGATTTGGACCCTCTTGCACAACCCTGGGGCGAGCAGCACGAGAGACGGGCGTTGAAGACGAAGGCAACGACAAAATGGCGGACGTGACCGGAGCTGGTCGACGTCCCGGAACAGCCTGAGATCCCTACCAAACGTGATTTGAGTGGCTGTGGGGACCTGTGGCCTGGCCCTGCGCATACGGAGAAGGTGGTTCGGATGCCCTGAGGGGAACACATTGGAACCCGGGCTGTCGTGACGATTACGCTGGAGGCCTAAAATGGCGGCCGGAGGGCGTTGACGAGGGGACCCTGGTGCCAGTGCTCGGCAGCAGGAAGGAACTTTGGACTGGAACAGCCCCTGCACGGAGTGGTGGAGAAATCGAGTGCTGGAGAGAGGGACCGTATCCAGGAACCAGCTAGAGTGGTGTGAGACGGTGGAACCGGTGACTGGCCTACTAGGCGACCGGGGAGTGCTGCAACACACTTAGAGGAGCGGCTGAACGTGCCCGACGTCGAGACGAGAGAGGAGGCTGCCCTACGAGGCCTCTGAGCAGGGTGGTCAGCGATAGTGTGCGGCGCACTGGTAAATATGAAGCCGAAACCCAGGAAAGACGACGAGACGGGCCAAGATTCCTCTCGTGGAGCGGAAGGGGGTGCAGATACGGCGCAAGCGGAATCGGCGCTCCATCAGCGTCTGGATCAAATCTTGGCAGCCATCACGGCCACGAAGGACGCTCTACAGACGGACATAGCACAAGTGGCAACGGGGCTGGGGTTGTTAAGAGCTGATCATGCAAAACTAGCGGACAAGGTGAGAGCGAATGAAGCGGCATTGAAAGATCTGATACCGGCCCATGCTGCTACGGATGTTAAGTTGGGGCACGCGTTGGAATGAATCGAGTTGCTGGAGAAGAAAGCGGAAGATGCTGAAAGCAGGAATCGCCGTAATAACATACGGGTGGTAGGCCTGCCGGAGAAAGTGGAAGGGGAGGATATGGTGGCCTACTTGGAAGAGTGGCTTAAGACAGTGGTTGCACCAGAGGGCCTGTCCCCCTTTTTCACGCTTGAAAGAGCGCATAGGGTTCCAGCTAAGCCCCCTCTACAAGGCCGCCAACCGAGATCTGTGGTGGCGAAGCTGCTTCATTATAAGGACAGGGACGCACTGATTCAGAGAGCTCGCATGATGGGACCCTTCACGGTCGAGAACAGCAAAGTCAGGCTGTTCCCGGACTATACGCAGGAAATTCAGAGGCGCAGGGCCTCTTATCTGTCGGTTAAAAAAGAGCTCAGAACAGAAGGTATCCAGTACTCGCTGCTGTTTCCGGCCAAGCTGAGGATCATCGTGGATGGCGATACGCAGTTCTTTTTTGCCCCTGATGAAGCATGGACATGGCTTGAAACATATAGAGCGAGCACAGACCGGGGAGGTCTCGAACATTCTGAACTGTTTCAGGCATCGCAAGTGCGTAAATCCCAGAGGATACGGAAGAGGATCAGATCTCTGCGGAACCAACAAAAAACGCAAATTGCGGCTGACAAGCAGGGGGCCCTGGCGGCGATCACGGGTTCGCAGAAGACGGAGTCGGAGAGGGGTACGGAATCGGACAACGTTAAAGGTCGATCGGACACTGAACTCTCTGAAGCGGACAGCAGCAAAGGCCCCTCGGTCACGCCTGCGACAGCGGAAGGCATGTTGGATGAATGACTCTGCCATGGACACTAGGGCGATGGGTAGGCCATCTTGGACTGCCAACACGTTTGTCTCTAATAGGGGTTGGCGGGAGGACTGACTACTATAGGGCACTACCATGCGGGATCTAGGGCGGGGGTTGGCCTGGCAAATGTCGCTCCCTGTTGGAGCTGAGACACCCCCCTACCGCCCTTAAGGCATTCTGCAGTGACTACTGCAGACTTTAGTTGTGTGCTTTATATGGTTTGGATGGGGGCTGATAGATTATTATTGGGTCCTGTTCTGGGGGGGAGGGCTGTGGGAGTTGAGTGTTGGGGAATTGCTGATGGTGTGGGTGGCATGGAACTCCTGAGGCGGGCGGATGAAGGTGATGGGAACGTTACCTGAGCTTAGCTGTATCACATGGAACGTAAGGGGTCTGAACACGATGTCTAGGAGGCATAAGGTACATGCATATTTGGTGAGGAGGGGGGTCCAGATCGCCTTGCTGCATGAGACGCATCTAACTAAGGTGGAGGGTCTAGCGCTTCAGCGTCGATGGAGAAGGCAGGGCTTTAGCACGGCATATTCGGCCTTTGCCAGAGGGGCGCTGATCTGGGCGAGAGCGGGAGTCCCTTTCCAGGCCACGAGACATGTTTTAGATCCAGCGGGCAGGTTCGTAGCAGTGGAGGGTAAGTTATATGGGAGGGATGTGGTGCTTTGTAGCATTTATGCTCCGAATGTAGAGCAGGCGCGCTTTTATGAGAAGCTATCGGGGACATTGGCACAGTATTTGGCGGGTGCTGCGATAGTGGGGGGAGACTTTAATGCGATTACAGACGTTGCCTTGGATAGATCGCATCCTCAACTGACGGCATCTCCAGTTAGGAAATTGGCGAAAAGTAGATCCGACTGGCAAGACAGCTGGGGACTGGTGGATGTATGGCGTAAGCAACATCGCTGGGATAGGGATTATTCCTTTTTCTCCGCTATACACGACCTGCATGTTAGGATTGACAATTCTTTGCTCTCGAGAGATAGCACAGATAGCTGCACGTTCTGAGTACCTCACACGCACTATTTCGGATCATAACCCGATGCTCCTCTCGCTTACCTGGCAGCGCGCGCGCTCGGCGATCCCTACCTGGCGGCTCCGTCCGGAAACGCTGGATGACCCGGTGTTTCGGGAGGAGATACGAGTGGGAATAGAACATTATTTTGAGGAAAATCATGGGTCAGTGGGAACAAGGGCTTCGGAATGGGATGCCTTTAAAGTGGTGGTGAGAGGATTGTGTATTAGTAAATACTCGGGGTCAGGAAGGTGGTGCTTAATGATGTGATGAGAGCTGAAGAAGGGTTGCGAGATCTGGAGATGCGTATGCCGGATGAGCCGGAATTGCAGGAGCAGCTACTAGAGGCGAGAGAGAAGGTAGCAGCAGAGGTGGAGAGGCTGCGCTGCTTCGACCACAAAAATTATTTGGCGAAAACGCATGCGGAGGGAGATAAAGTTGGAACCCTGCTTGGCAGATTGGCGAATCCTGTGCCGAAGGGCAACCCGGTCTTGTTCGTAGCGAATGAGGCAGGACAGTTGGTTTATTCTCAGGCGGAGGTGCTTGCCCGGTTTCGGAGTTATTATGAGTCCTTATATAGGAGCGCACTGGATGTGGGGGAGGCCGATATTGAGGGGCACCTGGACTTGGTCCCGCTGCCTCAATTGGAGGATGAACAGGTGAAACTGTTGGACCAGGATATATCGCTAGCTGAGGTGTGGGTCGCGATAAAGCAGATGGCTCGGAACAAGACTCCGGGTGTTGATGGACTACCTGTGGAATTTTATGCGCAATACATTGATGTTTTGGCACCTCGGTTGTTATATGGAGGCTGGGATGCGGGGACGCCTTCCGGCATCCATGAGAGAAGCGTTGATTATACCGCTGTTGAAGTTAGGACGTGGCCAGGAGGATGTGGCCTCTTATAGACCGTTGTCCATGCGGACGGTGGACTACAAGATTTTGAGTAAGATTTTGGCGACCCGTCTCTTGCCGTTTATGACCACGTTGGTCCATAAGGACCAGGGGGGGTTTATTCCTACTAGGCACACTGCATCGAACATTAAAAGGCTATTGCGGGTTATTGAGGGTGGTCAGCCTGACTCCGAGAGGCCAGCAGTACTGTCTGTCGACATAGACAAGGCCTTCGACAGTTTGGAATGGCCGTTTTTACATCGGGTGCTTGAACGGTTCAGCTTAGGTAAGAGCTTTGTGCATTGGACAAGAGTGTTGTATGCTGCGGCAACGGCTAGGGTGCGGCTGGGAGAGGTCATATCCACCCATTATCCAGAGTTGAGGGGAACGAAACAGGGATGTTCGCTTTCCCCGCTTTTGTTTGCGCTAGCCATGGAACCGTTTGCGATTCAGGCGCGCTCGGGGAGGGTTTACCGTGGGCTCCTGTTGAAGGGGGCACCGCAGTATGTGTCTCTATATGCGGATGATTTGCTCCTCTTCCTGGAAAACACTGAGGTAGCTTTGGTAGATGGGAACCAACATGCTTTATTTATTTAAGGGTGAGGATTTACCATGAGAGTGCAGACCTGCTAGACGGGAATATCGGGAGATGTATAAGCGCTCTGAAAGGATGCATGGCGTTTTGGTCAACGCTCCCCCTGGCGGTGGTGGGGAGAGTAGCGCTGCTTAAGATGGTGGCTCTGCCCAGATTGCTTTATTATTTTCGTACTTTACCGGTCTGGGTCCCCCCGCGGGTTTTTAAGGAATTGAGATCACTGATGGTGGGGTTTCTGTGGGGCTCCGGGAGACGGAGAGTAGCACTGACCACATTGATGAGACCTAAGCAGGAGGGCGGAATAGCGGTGCCCGATTTTGAGCTTTACTATCTGGCCGCTCAATTGCAGGTTTTGACACAGGAGATTGCCGCAGAATTTAGAGGCCCAGAGGATAGAAGGGGGCTAGGGATACAACGACACATTCTGTTCTACATAGTTATGCAGCAGAGGCTTGATATACGTGATCTTACACTGGAAGAGCGAACGCTGCGCCAATGCTGGGCTAGGAGTCTGCGCAGGGCGGATGTGGTCCGTCCCTACGCGCCTGAAATTCCCCTGGGGATGCTGACGGCGCTTCCACATGGCGGAGACTGGTCTCCCCTCTTAGACTGGGAGGAGTTAGGAGTCCAAATGGTGGGAGATTTGTACATGAACGGAGAGCTGCTGTCGTTTCAAGCGCTCCACGCCACATTCGGGCTCCCGGAGGGTAGCTCCTTGCTTCACGCAGCGGTAGTGGCAGCGGTGAGGAGACATTGGGGCAAGGGACAGGATGAACCGGAGACCACGATGGCTTGCCAGTACGTGGTGATGGCAGCGGGGACCTTCAAAGCCATTACTTGCTTACATCAGAGGATGCTGAACGAAGGGCTGAGACCGTTGCTGGAACTGAAATTGAAATGGGAGACGAGTGTAGGCCGCCCTATTCCTGATGCGACATGGGGCAAGATCCTGAGGAGGGCATGGAAAGGAAGTAGGAACGCCCGATTTCAGCAGGTACAGTTCTTTATCTTACATCAGGCTTACCTGACTCCAGGGAAGATTAAAAAATATTTTAAAGTACACGCAGTGGCATGCCCCAGGTGTCGGGAAGCGGAGGTGGAATTGGACCACATGTTGTGGCATTGTCCGATGATGGGGAACTACTGGGAGGAGGTGGATGCTCTTCTGACTGAATTAACGGATAGGCAGCTGACCTATGACATGGCGACATGTTTGCTGCACTGGTTTCCCCACACAGCCAAGAATAAGATCACCAGTAAATTCATTGACCTGGGTCTGCTGTTAGCCAAGAGAGAGATAACTTGGCATTGGAAATCAAGGGACGGGCCATCTAGCAGCCGCTGGCGAGCGGAGTTCTGTAAATGGGCAAGCAGTGAAAGTATGATTAGGTTCCAGCAAGCCAAGCGTAGAGGAGGAGATAAGGCACTGGAAATAGCGAGAGCATGGGAAGCTCTGCTCCAAGCTTTGCTATTGCAACGAGCGGATGAAGGGGAGGAATGAGTAATTACGGGCATGTGATCATCTATAAGGGGAATTGTCAATGATGACCTGGCGCGCTGAGAGTTTCAGGTATTATGGTGAAGTGCATTTAACCACACCACTGCAACTGGGGGGGAGGGTATGATTGGGGTTTGTTGGGAATACTTAATGAGACAGGTTTCTGGTACAGGAAGAATGTGAGAAATGTTTTCTTTGTATGATGGAAATAACCAATAAAATCGGTTTAAAAAAAAAAAAAAAAAAATGAAGATGCAGGCAGCCATCGCGACCAGAAGAGAGGACACCTGTCTGGCCATGAGAAGGCGTGTGCGGTGGAGTGTGTGGCACTTGTTGGTTATTGAGGATAACCTCTCCTACAAAGGACAAAGACGCTTGCACTTACAGTATCCAGAGTAGCCCCCAGATGGCGGATCTTTTGAGTTTGGTTGAAAATAGGCTTTTTGTAATTGATCTGTAGGCCTAGGCAGCCTAGCACACAAATGCGCATTAAAGGTATTTCTGCAGCAGAACGGGTGACAAACTTTTCAGCAACCAGTCATCTAGGTACGGATAGACGAAGATCTCCTCTTGTGTAGAAAAGCAGCTACAACTGCCATGCATCTCGAGAATGTGCAGTGTGCTGGTTTTAGCCCAAACATGAGAAATTTGTACTGGAAGTGCTCCAATGCTACCTGAAACCGCAAGAATATATCATGTTTTTTGGAAACTGGAAAATTAAAATAGCCTCCTGAAGGTCTATGGTGCCCATCCAGTCCCCTTGGGGAAAGTGTTGGTGCAACGTTAGCATCTGAAATCTCTCTTTGCAGATGAACTTGTGTAAGCCTCTTACATAGAGTATAGGTCTGTACTCCTGGTAAGACCCTTCTTCAAAATCTGAAAGTAACAGAAGCAAATTCCTTGCTGTTGCTGGGGTAAGGGAACTTCCTCTATAGCGTCTTTTTGTAGTAAAGTAATTATCTCTGCCTGAAGTAAATGGTATTGCTGGAGGTGGGGACTTGAATCTGAGCAAGTAGCCATTTGCACAATAATGCTCACCCACTTGTCTTTTATGATCTTTTTCCACTCTTCCAGGTGAAACATGATGCTTTCCCCCACCGGAGTGGGCAACAGGGACGGGGGAAGCAAGTGCTCATTGCTTGGCCGGCTGTTTTGCTGAGGGGGTGCTGGTTTGGAGGCTCTTCTTTCTCGTCTTGGTCGACACTGATGATAATGTGACCTGGCCTGCTGCTGTTGTGTCAACCATGAGGTGTATGAACCCTCTGTTAGAAATGCCAACGATCGTAAGGTCGGTATTTGCACCGGAAATCTTTGCGCTTTTCAAGGCAGACTGCCTTCAATGTGTCTAATTCTGACTTCATTATGGACATTTCCTCAGCTGCATGTGTGCTGAATAGAGAGTTACCCTTGAATTGGAGGTTCATGATTCTGCGTTGCATGTCAAGCTTGAGAACCGTGAGCGGTAGCCAGGCCGAGCGCCTAGTACAGATGCAATGGGAGTACCCATGTGTTGCCAAATCTGAGGCGTCGCCAGCTGAGCTGATCACTTGGTTGGCTACGAGACCCTACGAGACCACCTTCCTGTAAGATCTCCTGGAAGTCTTGTTGGTCTTCCTTGGACAGCTTATTGTCCAAAAGTGCCTGTTCGGATCTCACTAGGAGCACAGAGTCACTAACAACCTTCATAACAGACGCATTAGTGTTGCACATCTTCTTTCCTAGGGAGTCTATGTGTCTCCTTCTCAGATGGGACTGAAGAGGAGGCAGCTCTTGTATGTGCCTTTCTAGCTGCCACCACTACCACTGAGTGCGGTGGAGGATCTAATCTCAGAAACAGGGGGTTCTATTCTGGCGCTTTGTAATTCTCAACGTCGGTCCTCTCAACGCTGAGCGTTGTTTTGGAGTTGGTGACACCGAGGGTGATGCTCTCAACGCTGATCGCCCATGTCTCGTCAGCGGAGTTCTCGACGTCGACATGCAGCGGTATGGTGACTATGCTCTCAACACCGACCATCTATGTTTCGACGTCGGTGGAGTTCTGGATGCCGATCGTCCCAGGGTAATCGCTGAATTGCGATGCTGGGACTTCCTCAACGTCACCCAAGTCCGCTTTTCGTTGTCTACTTACGCTTTGCAGGTCTTACATCTTCAGGGCCTGGCACATCGAGGGGTCTCGACATCGCCGCATGCTGTTTGTGCTTCTCTGATGTCGTTTGTGACGCCGAAGGGGAACATTCAGGAACTTGAGATCTATTTCTCGTTGGTGACGAGGCAGAGCGGTGTCTTCTCTTCGCTGTTCTGCCCCTGTATACTGATTTTTCACGAGAGGAGGGCTCTTTGAAAGCATGGCTGCCTCCAAGGCCACTTGTTGATCACTTTCCCTCTCCTGCAAGGCAAGTTGCTTGATCCTCTCTATGTCCCGAAGTGTCCTCTTGGAGAAGTGCTGACAATAGTAACACTTCTCTGGATTGGATAACTGGATAACTTTGGCAAAACTCCTGAGGCACAGCCGGGAGCAGACTCTACTTTGTGTTGGTTGCACTGTGTTTTATGTAAAACTGTATTTTGGAAAGCTTTTTTAAAGCCCTTTTAATCTCTGCACTTACCCTTCCTCCACACGATTGCTGTGTGCAGGCACCCCGTTTTTTAACAAAACGAGCGCTGGAAAGGCTCTAATCGGCGCCCCTGCACTAAGCGCCATTGCCCACGCCCGGACTTGGCCACGCCCCCTACGAGGCCACGCCCCCCGCCGAAGGTTTCAAAAGACGCGCTGATCTGCTAGCGCGCTGATAACTTTGGCAAAACTCCTGAGGCACAGCCGGGAGCAGACTCTACTTTGTGTTGGTTGCACTGTGTTTTATGTAAAACTGTATTTTGGAAAGCTTTTTTAAAGCCCTTTTAATCTCTGCACTTACCCTTCCTCCACACGATTGCTGTGTGCAGGCACCCCGTTTTTTAACAAAACGAGCGCTGGAAAGGCTCTAATCGGCGCCCCTGCTCTAAGCGCCATTGCCCATGCCCGGACTTGGCCACGCCCCCTAAGAGGCCACGCCTCTCTCCCTTCTCGCCCCTATAACAATGTGCATATACCGGAAGCGCAGCGGACGAGCGCAGCGGACGAGCGCAGCGGGCGCGACGATGGTGCGCCGAAGGCGCACTTAAGGCAAGCTCGTCTGCGCTAGTCCGCGATCAGGACGTGTCCGGGGCGGGTAGCTATCCCCGACCCCCTAACCATCCTTTCGCTACCTATACTCGAACGGAGCTGCTGTCTCTGAAACCCCCCCAGTGCTTGATATGCCTTTTCCCTTCTTCTGATGCTCAAGGCATGGCTCACGCCTGCTCTGGCTGTAACTTTTCTCTTCCCTCTCCCGGCTACACTATCAGGACGCCTCACGCCCTGATTTCCCCCCCTTCACGCAGCTTACCTTCCCCCCGGACTCTCCGAGCTGCTTTGATCAACTGCAGATCCCTGAGTAAACACGTCATCGACATTTGGCAGTCCCTTCGAGACAACGAATGGGATCTGCTTTTCCTGAACGAAACCTGGCTAAATGACACCACTAATCCCGCCATCACCCTCGCACTACCGGAGGGTTACAACATCATCTGTGCAAACAGACCCAATGGTAAATCCGGAGGTGGTGTTGCGCTAATTCACAAATCCAAATGGACGGTTTCCCTTCCCCCATCTGATCAAATTGACATCATCGAAGGCCTGCCCTTCAACGTCCAAATTTCCCCATCCTCCTCTTGCTCTGGAATTCTTATTTACCGCCCCCCGCACTCCAATGTTTCTCATCTACTGGCTTTAGCGGACCATCTTATTCAGCTCAGCACACGATATGCCAACTTCACCGCCCTAGGAGACTTCAATCTTCATGTCGACAGTGATTCCTGCCCTCATAGCAGTAATTTCATCTCGACACTAGCCACCTGTAAGCGAGCCCAAATAGTTACCCTACCCACACACAAAGCGGGTCATACCCTGGATCTGATCTGTTCCAACCTACCTTCTATCCGGGTTACATCTCCCATCCCGGTTATATGGTCGGACCATTTTCTTATCCCTTTCGAGATTGACATCCTTAGCCCCGCCAGACCCGTCATCCCCCCTAAATTATCAGGTGGAAACTGGAGCTGCATCACCCCTGATTCACTCCTGGGACACCTCAAAAACGTTCCTCCTTGTTTGTCGTCCGATCCGGACACACTGATTGACCACCTGGACTCATGGATCACTCAGGCATTGGATGCCCTAGCCCCCAGCAAACCCATAAATACCTACAGGGCGACCCCCTCTGCACCATGGTACTCTGAGGAGCTGCGGCAGAAAAAGGCCTCCTGTAAATCCCTCGAACGCCTCTGGAGACTCAACTTCTCCCCGGGCAGCAAAACTACTTATAAATCCGCCCTCAAAGAATATCGCAGACTGATTGAAAAACACAAACGTGATTACCTGGCATCCCGTATTCAACTTGCCAGTAATGGCCCTAGGGAAATTTTTAACATCGTGAGATCCTTCACAAACCCTATTGCGCTGACTCGCACTCAGCCTGCCTCCCAGTCGCTCTGCGACAAACTCTCTAAATTCTTTGAGGATAAGATCGAGGCCATTTATTCCTCCTTTCCCCTCCCCAACACTGCAGGGCAAAAAAATAACCTCTCCCTCTCGTCCCAGTTACCCACCCTATTCGAATTTGATACCATATCAGAAGCAGATTCTCTAGCAGAACTAACCAAATGCAAATCAGGCTCACCTAAAGACCCCTGGCCTGCCAAGCAATATAAAAAACACGCATCCCTCCTTAACCCTTACTTGAATCTCATCTGGAATCATTCACTTAGAACGGGCTGTTTCCCTGCCAAATGGAAACATGCCTCCTTAGTTCCCATTCTAAAAAAAAACAACTTGGATCCAGACAACCCCAGCAACTACAGGCCTATTTCTCTCCTGCCCGCCCCAGCTAAGATCTTGGAAAGACTGGCACACTCTCAGCTGTCGAAATACATTGAAACCAATGGTCTTCTCCACGATTCCCAGCATGGATTTAGATCGGGCCATAGCACCGAGTCGGCCCTTATTGAAATGGCCGACTCGGTGAGATGGACGCTTGATCAAGGATCGAGGGCGGTGTTGGTGCTGCTAGATCTATCGGCAGCATTCGACACAGTCTCTCACAAAATCCTGCTGGACAGACTGGAGGACCTCGGGCTGGGCGGCGCTGTCCTGAATTGGTTTTCATCCTACCTTTCGGACCGCACGCAACAGGTCTTTACACCCCCTTTCTCCTCGTTGGCCAGACCGCTCAAATGGGGAATCCCACAGGGCACTTCTCTGAGCCCGCTCCTTTTTAATGTGTATTTCACCCCTTTAGCCAAGTTGATTGCACAAACAGGGATCAAATCTACTTCTTACGCTGATGACATCCAGCTTCTTTTCACTTTCGACTCCCACTCCCCCTCTGCCTTTGATCCTCTGAAATCCTGTCTCAGGGACATCTCGAGCTGGATGGATACCAACTCCCTTCGGCTCAACGCCGGAAAAACTGAGATTCTTTTTTTTTAACACACCATCCCCCCTGGACTCCAGGATATGGTGGCCAGAAGACTTGTGCCCGGCCCCCATCCCTAAAGACTCGGTGAGAAATCTCGGAGTCCGCTGGGACACTCAACTTAGCTTCAAAATCAGGTGCAAACAGTAGCAACCTCCTGTTTCGCCAAGATCAGAACTATAAAACGCCTCATCAACTACTTGCCAGCAGACTGCCGTAAGACTGTGATCCAGGCCCTGATCATATCCCATCTTGATTACGCCAACGCCCTCTACCTTGGTATCACAGCGGGCCTCTGCCATAAACTCCAGACGGTCCAAAACGCTGCCGCCCGGCTGGTTGAGAGAATCCCGGCCAGACACCATATTACCCCTCACCTTCGTAAGCTAAACTGGCTGCCCTTGGAAAAAAGATGTGTGTTTAAAGCCATGATACTGGCCTTTCGAGCTTTAAAGGGCAAGGGATCGGCACACCTGAAAAACACCCTTCGTCCCTATGCCAACTCCAGGACTCTTCGGTCCAATTCCCTACATTTCCTGGTTACCCCTCGCTTTAAACGATCTCGGGCAGGAGGCAAGACCTTTGAGGTTTGTGCCTCCCAGTGCTGGAACAAACTCCCTTTAGCCATACGCACCTGTCAGACAGAATCAGTCTTCCGTAAATCCTTGAAAACACACCTATTCCCATCCTAAACCTGGACATCCGCCCCTCTGACCTGCCTTTTAGTTTTTCAGAGTATCAGCGCCGGGACGCCCCGTTGGGGCCGCTGCGCGCTCTACAAAATTCTCAAATAATAAATAAATAATAATTGTGTGATGATGGCAAACAAACAATACAGAAAGCGTGTGGATCAGACCTACCTATCTTCTTCCACCAGTAAGACCATTTGTTGAATAATACTGGCATTTCTTACAGGAATCTTTTCTCAAAATTGGCAGAAAACAGCTAGAAAAGATAGCCAGCAGTCAAAGACGTCAAGTGAAAGTAGAGAAAAACTTTAATAAACCAATTTTTACAGTAAAGGCCAAAAATTGACAAGCTCAATGCTCCAGGATCCTCACAGAAGGAGCCGAAAAAAATAACTGACCTGTCACCTCTGGGACATGATGGGAGCACAGAAGTCTTTGAGGTGTTAAAGGGATGGCACCAGTTTTATTACTGTTAAGTTTTCCCTACGCAGCTTGTGGGCTAACTGCCTGCTATTACTTGCCTTTTTCTTTGAAAATACAAGGTTATGTTGAAACACCAAAGGAGAGTAATTTCTATGTTACAGAAATGCTATATAGATATATTTTTATAGAAATATCCAATACAATTTTGGCATCTTAGCCTATAGGATGGTTTTTAGACTGTAGATATATATATTAAGTTTAAGTGCAGGAGTGCACGAAACGCGTCGGGCTTGGCCTGAGACTGTGGAGGTTGCCGGTTTCCCAGCTGTTGCTTTCTGCAAATAAAGCGCTGATATTTTTACCCTCAAGCGTGTGGCTTCTTCGAGGGGACACCCTTTGTTGTTTGAATATATATATGTATATATATATATATATATATATATATATATATATATATATATATATATATATATATATATATATATATAGGCGAGAACCTCCCAACAACAAGAAGAGAGCAGAGGCCCAAGGGGGAGTTCAGGAAACAGCTTTATTTAAAAGCAATTCTCTAGAATGGCGGATGCATTTCGGCAAGGGTGTTGCCTTCTTCAGCGCCTAGAGAAAATGTACGGGGATGGGGGTGGGAGCCGTAGTGATGTAGTGTCCAGCCGCACACCGATAGGGTGACATCTGACTCCGCCCCGCAGCTCACCTGACGACTGGAGGCCTGCCTTGTGGACTACAGGACCCAGCATGCCGTGTAGTGGCGCGGTGACTGCAGCGGGAGCAGATGGATGTAAGTGCGGCTTCGTGGATTCCAAGCTGCCACTCCCCAATGTGTCCCAATGTTTGCAGGTAAACAAGTTGCCTCCTTGCGCCCCCTGAACCGCATCAACCCCCAAGGTACCGGAAGTCCAAATGGCGGGGGTAAGTCCAGAAGTCCAGCTTTGCCCAACGTACAGCACTGTGGCTGCAACACCGCTGACTTTTCTTCCCGATAACTGGAGGCGGACCCGGGTAGGTATCAGTAACCTGATATGCTCAATTCCACCGAAGCAGCAGCCAGCAGAACCCAGGCCAACTTGACGATGCGGGGACCCCTGTAGCGCGATCCTGGCATGCGCGCATAACATAGGCGAGAACCTCCCAACAACAAGAAGAGAGCAGAGGCCCAAGGTGGAGTTCAGGAAACAGCTTTATTTAAAAGCAATTCTCTAGAATGGCGGATGCATTTCGGCAAGGGTGTTGCCTTCTTCAGCGCCTAGAGAAAATGTACGGGGATGGGGGTGGGAGCCGTAGTGATGTAGTGTCCAGCCGCACACCGATAGGGTGACATCTGACTCCGCCCCGCAGCTCACCTGACGACTGGAGGCCTGCCTTGTGGACTACAGGACCCAGCATGCCGTGTAGTGGCGCGGTGACTGCAGCGGGAGCAGATGGATGTAAGTGCGGCTTCGTGGATTCCAAGCTGCCACTCCCCAATGTGTCCCAATGTTTGCAGGTAAACAAGTTGCCTCCTTGCGCCCCCTGAACCGCATCAACCCCCAAGGTACCGGAAGTCCAAATGGCGGGGGTAAGTCCAGAAGTCCAGCTTTGCCCAACGTACAGCACTGTGGCTGCAACACCGCTGACTTTTCTTCCCGATAACTGGAGGCGGACCCGGGTAGGTATCAGTAACCTGATATGCTCAATTCCACCGAAGCAGCAGCCAGCAGAACCCAGGCCAACTTGACGATGCGGGGACCCCTGTAGCGCGATCCTGGCATGCGCGCATAACATAGGCGAGAACCTCCCAACAACAAGAAGAGAGCAGAGGCCAAGGGGGAGTTCAGGAAACAGCTTTATTTAAAAGCAATTCTCTAGAATGGCGGATGCATTTCGGCAAGGGTGTTGCCTTCTTCAGTGCCTAGAGAAAATGTACGGGGATGGGGGTGGGAGCCGTAGTGATGTAGTGTACAGCCGCACACCGATAGGGTGACATCTGACTCCGCCCCGCAGCTCACCTGACGACTGGAGGCCTGCCTTGTGGACTACAGGACCCAGCATGCCGTGTAGTGGCGCGGTGACTGCAGCGGGAGCAGATGGATGTAAGTGCAGCTTCGTGGATTCCAAGCTGCCACTCCCCAATGTGTCCCAATGTTTGCAGGTAAACAAGTTGCCTCCTTGCGCCCCCTGAACCGCATCAACCCCCAAGGTACCGGAAGTCCAAATGGCGGGGGTAAGTCCAGAAGTCCAGCTTTGCCCAACGTACAGCACTGTGGCTGCAACACCGCTGACTTTTCTTCCCGATAACTGGAGGCGGACCCGGGTAGGTATCAGTAACCTGATATGCTCAATTCCACCGAAGCAGCAGCCAGCAGAACCCAGGCCAACTTGACGATGCGGGGACCCCAGTAGCGCGATCCTGGCATGCGCGCATAACATAGGCGAGAACCTCCCAACAACAAGAAGAGAGCAGAGGCCCAAGGGGGAGTTCAGGAAACAGCTTTATTTAAAAGCAATTCTCTAGAATGGCGGATGCATTTCGGCAAGGGTGTCGCCTTCTTCAGCGCCTAGAGAAAATGTACGGGGATGGGGGTGGTAGCCGTAGTGATGTAGTGTCCAGCCGCACACCGATAGGGTGACATCTGACTCCGCCCCGCAGCTCACCTGACGACTGGAGGCCTGCCTTGTGGACTACAGGACCCAGCATGCCGTGTAGTGGCGCGGTGACTGCAGCGGGAGCAGATGGATGTAAGTGCGGCTTCGTGGATTCCAAGCTGCCACTCCCCAATGTGTCCCAATGTTTGCAGGTAAACAAGTTGCCTCCTTGCGCCCCCTGAACCGCATCAACCCCCAAGGTACCGGAATATCCGTCCTGTTTGACCCACTTGGACGCCGGCGCTCTATGCGTGCTTTCGATAGGGTCGGTTCGAAAAGTGTCTTCCAGTAGCTAACTCACATTAGCAGTGTAAGAACGCACTCACTCGAGCATAATTTTAAATTAAAGCGACTTTATTTGCAACCAAAAAGCCTGACGCGTTCCACCTCTACCTGAGGCTTGCTCACGGGATGTTGTGCTTAACATTCAGCCTTCTTTTATCTTTAGTGCATCGCAATGACAAATATATGTGACTGATGCATTGTGGTTAACGTAGTTGCTTCACTAGTGCATTTAACCAAATTAACTTAAAGTACAACAAAAATTACTTAAATTCGGGGGCATTTAGAATTGTGGTTATTGTTCTAGTAACATGTGTGTGCATGTGTTTTTTAATACAGTTTCACCAGTGAGTTTGTATTATTGGACGACACCCAGCTCCTCTTCTCTTGTAAGAGAGGAGGCGACTTTGATGGGGAGAGTATTCGGGATTGCCTTGGGGCTGTTTTTCATTGGTTCCATCTAAACAGCCTTAAGTGCAATTCCGACAAGTCCGAAGTACTTTTCTTTGGGTGCGACACAGAGCCAGATTGGCAGACCTGGTGGCCACTGGATATGTTCCCTCCGTCCTGCTCCTCTCAGGTTGCTAAGAATCTGGGGGTGAAGATGGATAACAGGCTTACCTTGAAATCCCAGATCCTGGGGGTGTCGGGCATTTGCTTTGGCATCCTCAGGATGCTGCGGAGGTTCCTTCCTCTGTTATCCGTGGAACATAGGACGCTGACAGTCCAGGCTCTGATTGGGTCCAGGTTGGATTATTCCAACGTTCTTTACCTGGGCCTTCCAGAGTACTTGCTGCAGCGGCTTCAAGTGGTACAGAACGCCGCTGCCAGGGCAATCTTTGGCCTTGGTAGGCGCTCCAGGGCCTCGGGCTTGCTGGCAACTTTACATTGGCTTCCTATCCGCAAGAGGATCGCCTTTAAGGCGCTGACCTTGGCCTACAAAGCTCTTCACAAGGAGGGAGCCAAGTACCTCCAAAAGAGGCTGGTCTTTTATCATCCGACCAGGTCTCTGAGGTCGGAAGCCCTGTACCTTGCTGTTGTCCCCCGGGTAAAGAAAGCGCGCCTCGGAGGCCGCTCTTTTGGACTGTTGGCATCTCAGTTGTGGAACTCTTTACCACTGGCCCTGCGGGGAGCCACCAGTCTACTGGCTTTTAGGAAAGGCCTTAAAACTTGGCTGTTCACTCAGTAGCCGGTCTTCCGTGAATCTTTGGCCCACTCTTCTGTTAGTTCTTTTATTTGGTGTTATGTTAGTATGTTGCAGTTTTGTCTCTTTCTCCAATAAAGCGCCGGGACACTCTCTTTGAGTAGCCGCGCGCTATAGAAATAAACAATTAACATAACATAACATAACATTATTGCCACAATTGGCGGTTGTTGTCACTTGTTCCAATAAAGTTTCCGAGTCCAACAACAACTTCATTTTGAGTGAGTGATGGCTACTTGAATTTGATTCTCTCCAGTGAGTGGAGTCTTTAATCTGGTCAATAATCAATGGTTTTTCATTCTCTCTATATACAAGTTTGAAGGTACTACGTAAGTTTTTTGCCTAAACATACAAATATATAAATGTATTTTTATATGCTCCAGGTTCCCCGCACGTGGGCGGGACTATTCAGTGCTTATGACTATTGATCAGTCTCCCCTGGAAGAGAACCAGAAGGATAAGTTACTTACCTGTAATCCTAGTTCTCTTCCAGGGGTATCCTCATCAGTCATAAGCATAGGCCCATGTGCGGGGACCCCGGAAATAATATAAAATATGATATATGGAAATCACATATATACAGCTCCACATATATGTATGTACATATATAATTTTTTCTCACACCAATGCAGCTCTCCATAGGAGGCTAAACAATGGAATTACCTATATAAAGATCATTTGCAAACATATAAAAAACACCTGAGGACAAGTAGCACTTAAACCTTTTTTTTTTTTTAATGAGCAGAAAACACTCATATATCATAAAAAGTGCAAATAAAGTAGACATTGTTAGCCTACAGGCTGCATTGTAAACCAAAACCATAGAAAATTAAACCATTTTCAACAAACTGGCACCGTGCCTTTGAGGCAGCCATGACCCGCAGCTTCCCATCATGCCTCAGGGGTGACAGTTAGGTCAGTTGCTCTTTGCATAACCCTGAAAGTCAGGGCTCAACAATATCCATTATTGTATTGTAGGTATTGTAGGTATACTTGTATAGCGCGGTCCTGTCGCCCGAAGGGCATCCTGGCGCTTGAGATCCGGTCAACAACACTACCACTGCTCAAACATTCCTAGGGAAAAGATGCGTTTTTAGGGCTTTCCTAAACGGGAAGTAGTCCCTTTGACTTCTCAAAGGGAGTGGCAGGGAGTTCCAGAGTTTGGCCGCTGCGACACTAAACGAGCGGCCACCCATCCTTACTCTCTGGAACCTCGGGACCACAAGCAATTGTGCCGAAGAAGAGCGAAGGGGCCGCGAGGCAGAGTACCAAGCGAACATCACATTAACACTTTGATCGTGTCTCATTTACCTGGGGAGGCGGGTGGGTTGCTTATGACTTATGAGGATACCCCGGGAAGAGAACTAGGATTACAGGTAAGTAACTTATCCTTCTCTTCCAGGGGATCCTCATCAATAGTCATAAGCACTAAATAGAATAGCAAGCCCAACAACCACCTGCAGGTAAATGATAAAAAACATGACCCAACCAAACTGCAACAGCCGAAATCAGCTGTTGAACAGATTACGCAAGGAGGCCTGGCCTACTAGGGTGCCTGCTCTGGTGTCTGATTCTAGACAGTAGTGTCTGGTAAATGTATGGACGGACCTCCGGGTCGCCGCCTTACAAATCTCAGACATGGGCACATTATGAAGAAACGCTGTAGTAGCCGCTTTTCCCCTGGTGGAATGTGCTTTGGGAGAAAACCCCAGGGTCTTCTGCGCCAATTGGTATGCAAGTTTGATACATGAAACTATCCTTCTGGAAATGAAACGTTTCAAAGCCACATATCCAGATCTAATCGACCCATAGTTGACAAACAGTTGATCAGATTTTCTTATAGATTTGGACCGATCTAGATAGAATTTTAAAACCCTTTTCAGGTCCAGAGAATGCAAGGCCTCTCAGCTGGAGTGGAGGGATTGGGAAAAAAGGTGGGTAGATAGATGGTCTGGTTCACTTGGAAATCTGACACCACCTTAGGAAGAAAAGAGGGATGTGTCCTCAACACCACCCTATTTAGATGGAAAACTGTGTAGGGCTCTTTAGAACAGAGTGCTTGAATCTCGCTCACTCTGCGAGCCGACGTGATAGTTACCAAAAAAGCAGCCTTCCAAGAAATATGTTGCAAGGTTGCTTTGTGAATGGGTTCGAAAGGCGGACCCATCAATTTCAATAGCATCAGGTTTAGCTCCCAGGGAGGAGACGGAGGTCGTACCGGAGGGTAGACCTTCTTCAAGCCCTGCAGAAAATCTTTAACAGCTTGTAATTGGAAGAAAGAAGGTTGAGAAGGTGAGCGTCTGTAAGGTGTTATAGCTGCTAAATGCACCTTAATGGAATTAAATTTCAACCCTGCTTTCGCCAGATACAGTAGGTAAGGGAGAATGACCTCTTCCTGACCCTTGATAGGATGACAATTGTTCTGCATACACCACATATAAAAACGCTTCCACTTGCATGTATAGAAATGCCTCGTAGAAGGACGTCTTGCCTCTTTCAAAATGGACATGCATCATCATCCTCATGGACGAATGAGCCAGCTTGTTCACCACCTTCGGGATCAGCGGAAGTGGCGGAAAGGCGTACACAAATGCCCCTGATCAGTCTATCAAAAGGGCATTCCCTTTCGGTCTTGGACGGTAGAACCGCGAGGCGAAGTCTTGGCATTTGGTGTTTTCGTCGTACGCGAAGAGGTCTATGGTGGGACGACCCCATGACTGGAAGATGTCTTCTACGACCTCGTTGTTGAGGACCCAGTCCTCCTGATCTTCGAAATGACGGCTGAGAGCGTCTGCTCTCACGTTCTGTTATCCTGGCAGATGGACTGCTGTGCCCGACAGATTCCGAGCCAGGAGTCAATGCCATAGATTCTGTGCCTCCAGGAAAAGGGTACGTGAGCGTGTTTCCCCCTGATTGTTCAAGTAGTACATTGTGGTGGTATTTATGTTTGTACTAACACTGATGTCGCCTGAATCGAGGGTAGGAAAGCTTTGAGGGCTAGGTGGACTGCCCTCAACTCCAACATGTTGATGTGTTAGGAGCGCGCTCTTTGACAGACCACAGTCCTTGAGTATGGAGATGTCCCATGTGGGCCCCCCAACCTTGCAGCGAGGCATCTGTGATCAGTGTCTGGACAGGAGGAGGCTGATGGAACGGAATTCCGCCTTGTAGATCTCGACTCTTCATCCACCAAGGTATGGACTCTCGAGCTGCGCTTGACAAAGTTATTTTGTCGTCCCAGCAAGCTGACTGTTGGTCCCACTTGTCCTCCAGATCCTGCTGAAGAGGACGCATCCGTAGTCTGGCATTTTGGAACAGAACGATGCAGGATGCCATCGAACCTAACAGGGAGGCAATCCGACGCATCAGCAACTTCTTGTTGTGCAGAACCAGTTGGCATTTCTGAATGATGGAACACTTTCTCTCCTCCGAAGGAAACACTTTTTCTAACTCGGAGTCTAACAGAGCTCCTAAGAATTGTATTTTCTGTGTCGGTTGTGGAACTGTTTTGCTGAGGTTCACATGTAGACCTAAACGGCGACATAGTTCGATGCAGCTCAGGAAATGGTTTCTTACGCTGACCGGAGAAGGACCCTTCAACAGCCAGTCATCCAAGTACGGGTACACGAAGACACCCCTGCGGCGCAGAGAGGCTGCCATCACCGCTATGCACTTAGTGAACACTCTGGGGGCTGACTTCAACCCGAATGGTAGGACTTTGAACTGATAATGAGCGGATCCTACCCGGAAACGCAGGAATTGCCTGTGATGCTGAGTGATCGGGACATGGAAGTATGCATCTTGCAGATCCAACGAACACATTCAATCCCCCTGCCTGAGATGTGGATATATTTGATGAAGCGCCAACATGCAAAACATTTCCTTCTTTATGTGTGTGCAGGTTGAGTGTCCGCAAGTCCAGAATGGGTCTGTACTCTGCTTTTTGGCCCTTTTTCTTGACCAGAAAGTATCTTGAGTAAACTCCTTTCCCTCTCTGAGATATCGGTACCCTCTCGATTGCTGATTTTTTGAGAAGGGTGGCCACCTCTTTTTGCAGGAGTTTTAACTGGTGACTTGATGTTGGCATTGGAGGGATTGAAGTAGGACGATATTGAAATTGAAGAGAGTATCCATTCTGAAGCGTAGCTAACACCCACTGATCTTTTGTGATAACTCGCCACTCTACGATATGATGTGTGATGCTTCTCCCCACTGGAGTGGTAGACGGCGCTGGGGGAAGGGAGTATTCATTTGGATTGCGTCTTGTTGGAGTTGTTTCCCTGACGCTGATTTCCTCCACCTCTTGAGGAACGCCTGCCGCTGTATTGTGGCTTTTGCTGCCCCTGTTGATCTTGATTCTTCTGCCACTGAGGGGCTTGAACCCTCTGCTGGGAAGATCGCAGATTGTAGGGGCGGAATCTTTTACGGAACTCTTTTTTTCTTTTCCAGGCCAACGGCCTTCAGTGTGTTCAGTTCCGTTTTCATACGCTGCATTTCCTCGTCAGTGCGTGAACCAAACAAGGATGACCCAGAGAAAGGTAGGTTGAGGATACGTGATTACGCTTCTGGTTTTAGTGCAAGATGATCTCCTTGCACATTCCCCATGAGCATATCCATGCGCCGATAGGGTATCTCCGTCAGCTGCAGCACTGATGATCTGATTGAAACCTGGCTGCCTTCCGTAAGGATTTCTTCAAAATCCCTGCGATGGTCTTGAGGAAGCTTCCCAGTGAAGCGTTTTAGAGAATCCCACAGGGATCTATCATAGTGGCCCAGGAGCGCCTCCACATTGGATACTTTTAGCAAGGAGGCCGAAGTGCCACACACCCTCCGTCCCCAGGAATCTTGCGTCTTGCTCTCTTTGTCCGGTGGTACAGTGGAGGAAGATGCAACGTCATGGGTTTTTCTCGCCGCCGCAATTATTACTGATACGGGGGAGGGTCGGCTCTGAGGAAGAGTGGATCATCCTCTGGCGAATCATATTTTTTCAGAATCCTCGATGGAGCGGATTTAATCGAGGCCGGTGTGAGGAAGACTTCCATGACTGGTTCTATGATGACCGGAACCAAGGGTAGCAGAGGTTTAGCCGCTGTCTTGTGATGCAGGGTTTCAAAGATCACGGAAGACATGCTTTGGCGAGCAGGCATGGGAATACCCAGCTTAAGTGCCCCTCTGCCTAGAAAGTCCTGAAATGTGTAGATGTCATACACTGGAGAAATTCTCGACTGTGGACTGTCCGTCAGTGTTGGAGAATAGTCTCTATGAGAATTATGAGAAGAAGACGAGGAAAGAGTAGGAGATCTGTGCTCCCTCCTCCTGCTCCTTGATATGGACCTCCGTCTGCTTGATTGCACCGGGGTGCCCTGTCCGCTCTCTGGGCCTTGAAGGGGATCGATCCCAATCCGCTTGCTGGATCAAACGAGCCAATGGAGACCTGTGTTGGGGACTGGAGTACTCTTGCGCTGTGTCCTTGTCAGGAGCCCAGTGATGTAATGGTCTGTACCATCTAGAAGACAACCTGATGGAAGGCGACTTCTGCCCTTCTTTCCTCTCGGAGGAGATGGGTTCACCTCTTCATGCAATGGCCTTGCTGGTGAATGTCTTGACACTGCGCTGTCAGAAGACGAGATCACAACCTCCGGGGGACCTGGACGTTGACCCTTGGTGTGAACCCTGAGAGCCTGAAGGTGATGATGATAGGCTCACTGGAGGAGAGCCCACTCCTGAAGGGCACTTAGACTGAGATCTGGAGCGTCTATGTGCTGCCTGGGACCTGGGCGGAGACATCTGCCTTGAGGAAGACCTCCTCTTCTTAGAAGGGGGGCTTGAACGTGTGGTAGAACGTCCCCTTGACTTCGAACGCCTCTCCGACGCCGCCTTCTTTCTCGATGTCATTTCAGCAGTCTTCTGTCTCGACGTCGACCGGTGATGGAGTTGTCAATCTTGACGTCATTGTCATAGGCGTCTTCTGCTGCGATGTCGAGGTATGCTGCTGCCTCGACGCTGAAGGGGGTGTCTGGTGCCTCGACGCCGAAGACCGGTGAACTACCCTCGGTGGAGATCTGTGACTCGACATCGAACGCCGGTGCGGCGGTGGAGCGCTGTGCCTTGAACGTCGATGGGACGACGGAGCGCTGTGCCTCGACGTCGATCGCCGGTGCGGCTACGCAGCGCTGTGCCTCGACGTCGATCGCTGTGGCGACGAGGGAGTGATCTGTCTCGACGTATGCCCACCTGGCGACGACGGAGACCTGCCTCTCGACGTTGAACGCCACCTGGTTGACGTCAACGGAGGAACCGGTACCTTCGAAGACGAAGTCTTCGCAGTCGAGTGATGTTACGTCGTCATCAAAGTCTTCGATGTTGTTTTCGTCGTCGTAGGCAGCTTCGACGCCGACGGACAACAGGTCGGGACTTCTCTCGACATCGACCGGGTACTCCTCTTCTGCTGCCTTTTAGGAGACCTACCACTTTCAGAGAGGCCATAGATACGAATTCTCTGTCGGTCTTTAAGGGTTCTCCTTGACAAGTTCTTTCAGTGATGACAGCTGTCTGAAGAATGTGTCTTAGGGAGACAGAGGATACACACAGGGTGTGTATCAGTCCTGGCCTTCTTCTTCCCACAGGAAGGGCAAGGGTCGAAAAAGGAAGGCATTTTTGACAAAAAATAAACCTTTTCTGTAACACAAAAAGGCAGCACTAGCACTCTGAAGTCCAAAGACGTCGAGTGAAAGTGAAAAACTTTAAGATTAACAAGATATTTTTGACAGAAAGTCAAAAAAGGTAGGAGCTGAAAATCCAGGGTTCTGACTGAAGGAGCCGGAAAGAACAACTGACCTAACTGTCACCCCTGAGGCATGATGGGAAGCTGGGGGTCATGGCTGCCTTAAAGGCACAGTGCCATTTTTGTTGAAAATGCTTTCATTTTCTATGGTTTTGGTTTACAATGTAGCCTGTAGGCTAACAATGTCTACTTTATTTGCACATTCTATGATATATGAGTGTTTTCTGCTCATTAAAAAACAATGTTCAAGTGCTACTTGCCCTCAGGTGTTTTTTATATGTTTGCAAATGATCTTTATATGGGTAATTCCATTGTTTAGCCTCCTATGGGGAGCTGCATTGGTGTGAGAAAAAATGATATATGTACATACATATATGTGAAGCTGTATATATGTGATTTCCATATATAATTTTTTATATTATTTCCGGGGTCCCTGCACATGGGCAGGAATATTCAGTGCTTATGACTATTGATGAAGATCCCCTGGAAGAGAAGATCATGTTCTTGATTAACCTCTTTGCAACCTCACCTTCCGTTCTATATACTTCCTAGGGTTCCAGAGTTCCATGGGATCCATTAGCGGCATTGGTCATTAGAGGAGACCAGTTAAAACACTCTTCAAACTTTTAAACTGCAAAACTTTACCAATAGCTTCTGGATTTTTTACACTATAACACATTTTTGCGTTAGCTGTAAATAGATAAGTATATCTTACAGCAATGCAACAGCCAAGTTTAACTGCACAAGGAGAAGCATCCCAGAGGCAGAGATAAGACTGGATGGGCCTATTGTTTGTTATTTGCTCTCAAACTCGCAATTTCTAGAGGTACGGGCATATTCCTATAAATTTAATATTGTCTATACTGAGGTTCAACATCTGTGCTTAAAGGCCACTGTCTCATTGAGGCAACTACCAAAATTGGCTGCTTACATACATGGTACTCCTCTGTGTTGAGGGAAATATAAAAACTGGAGATTTGACTCTACAACTTCAGAAGACCCCTGCACATTCAAGAAGACATCGAAAGGCAGTTTGTGGAGATGAGCGGGCAGGTGCATATCCACCCTTAGCCCACAGGACTCATTTAATAGCCTAGTCATTTTTTTTTACATACTTGAATATGATCATCATCAACATACCCACCTTTACCTGAAGGACTGAATTATTTACATCACCAGGCCTTGTTAAGCGCTATCTAACTGCTTGTCGAACTTTCCCTGTATCCACAACTGACAGCATTCTGAGGCTACTAGAGGGTATTTAGTGCTTTACACAAAAACAAATACATTTAAAGAAATGCATCTTCTACAAGAGTACAGTATGCTAGATTTCTGTGGTTCTATCCCCTTGCAATGCTTGACTGATTCAGGTGCATGTAGGACTACTGCCCATCAATTGACTTCAAAAACATTGATAGTGATTAATAAATAGTTCATTGTGTAAGAATACTGAAAAAAACCAGAAGACAATCAATTCTACCACGCTATCATTACGCTGGTAATAAAAAGGAGGATGTCAGTGCAATCATAGAATATTTTAAAACAAGGTTTGTGACTTACCTTGGCAACATCATCTATATCAATCTTGCCATCTTTGTTTTCATCAAGTGCCTCAGCAATTCGAAGCAGCTTCGCTTCAGGAATCTTCTGGAGTTGTTTCATCACACTGATGAGTTCTCCAATGCTGATGAGATTCTCCCTAAAAACAGTACAATTAATTCTCACTGTTCTACACAAGCATGTAAGAATGCATTTACTTGTCATTTAGCAAATTTAAATTTGATGATAACGTCCCTTTATCCCTGCCAAGAATAGGAAGACATGTTACCCAAGTAAAAGAAGGAGCTCATGATGGCAGTGGACATAGAGATTTGGATATTTAAGGGTTATGGCATTTTTTATCCATATATTTTTAGGTCTGGCCAGAGACGGCTTCAGAGCTAATAAAATCTATGCAGATAAAGGGTTAAAAGATTAGCTCCCTTGAGCCAGTGGTTGTTTTAAGTATCATGCACGTATTATATTTATTTATATTAATGGTGTACCAGTTGTTAATCTCCGCTTAGCTACCACAACAACCATGGAATATGTGTTTTGAAAAGCACAGTGCTGCACACATGAGAGCCTGGATGGCCATGCGACCTTCATGCAAAATGACAGCAGACACAATTGTGGAGTTGAGCTAGAAAAAGAATTACTTCCTGGAAAAGATGCGCCAACTGTCCCAGAGGAAAACATCACTGTTACTGGCCAGGCGGAGATTGCCTCAGTGCTCCGGAAGTCTTCAGCCTCCTGGAAGTGACAGATCTGAAGCATCCTGGCCATATGTGCTCCAGGCTGCATATAGCTGGGGCTATTCCAGCTGCTGCCACTCGGAAGTGATTCAGACTTGAGAAAATCTACTCTGACAAGGAAAGCTCCACAAGCTGGAGACAGGCTAAGGCAGCCATGAGGGAGGTGAAAGTGCAAAGGTTAGGATGACGGTGGAGAAGAAATGTGTTACTTACCTGTAACTGCAGTTATCCAGTATTGGTGTCTTTCATAGATTCACATGCCTGAATCATTTCCCGTCGTCGGAGTGGGAGTCCCCAGTACATAAATAAAGTAATGTCCCATAGACATATAGATAACTAGGCCTAAAGGCCTCTCATTAGTAACATATCCATGTCCTTTTGCAGAAAGGACCAAACTCTAGGAAAGAGCCAATCAGCTACCACCTCCCTCTAGAACCCTCCTGAAAGGAGCCTCAACCCCTCAGATTTTCGTACGCACAGTGCTAAGTAGGCGTATTACTGAGAGAAGTAGGTGAGCCCTTCCAGTGGAGGCGGGAGGGTTGCATGTGAATCTATGAAAGACACCAATACTGGATAACTGCAGTTACAGGTAAGTAACACATTTCTTATCCCATATTAGGGGTGTCTTTCATAGGTTCACGTGCCTGAATCAGAGTAGCAAGCAATGAACAAAGCACATTTCGGATGGTATGAAATATAAATAAGTCTTCAGATAACATATCAAACAACTAATAGAAATACACATTCGCTAGTAAGAAATACCGTCAAATCATACAATAGAGAAATGTGCATACCTGAGAAGGATGGAGGGATGAAAAGAGGGCTCACCTCTACTGAAATAGATGACGAAGTACTGCTTGACCCACTGCAGCATCCTTCATGAGTTCTGTATCCAGGCAGTAATGCCTAGTGAAGGTATGTGGCGACTTCCATGTTGCCGCTCTACAAATGTCTATGACTGGCACTCCTGCAAAAAGTGCCATGGACGTGGACATGGCCCTGGTAGAGTGGGCTCTCACTTTAGATTGCAGGGGTTGCCCTGCCTGTTCATGACAAAATGAAATAGCTGCAGAAATCCAGCGTGAAATACTTTGTTTGGTGAGTGGAAGGCCCTTCCTGGGCCTGCTGTAAGCCACGAATAGTTGATGTGACTTTCTGAAGGTTTTTGTCTTTTCAATATAACATTTCAGGCATCTTTTAAGATCTAGAGAGTGCAACAACCTTTCCGCTGTAGTACTGGGATTCGGGAAGAAAGAGCGCAAGACCATAGGTTCGTTGAGATGGAAGTCCGACGGGACTTTTGGAATAAATTTAGGATTTTTCCTTAAAATTACTCTGTCCTGCTTGAATTGCAGAAAGGCTTCCTGTATCGAGAGGGCTTGGAGCTCACTCACTCGCCGAGGTGAGTGCAAGCAGGAGGGGCTGTCTTCCAAGAGAGGTATTTTAGGTCAGCCCTGTGTACTGGCTCAAAAGGATGCTTCATGAGCTGATTAAGGACCGTATTAAGGAGCCAGGTAGGTGGCAACATTTTCACAGGAGGGAAGGTTCTGCAGAGTCCTTTCAAAAACTGTTTGATCAACCTGTGGGACCAAAGAGAAGGGCCAGTAGGAGATCTTCTGTAGCGGAATATTGCCGCCAAGTGGACTCTGACTGAAGCATGAGCAAGGGCTGAGTTTGCCAGATGGAGAAGATAAGGAAGTATCTGTTCCGGAGAGGAAGAGAAAGGATGTATATCTTGAGCCTTACACCAGATGCAAAATCTCTTCCATTTTAAAGAGTATGTTTTGTTGATACTATCCAACCGTGCTCGAGCCAGGAAGGCTCTACAGTCTGGTGGAATATTCAAATTCCGAAGTTCTCTGAACTCAGGAGCCAAGCCGCTAATTTGAGAGAGGCTAGATTCGGATGCTGGACTTGCTGGTTGCTCATTGTGAGGAGAGATGGGAACTGCTTCAAGCGGATGGGCGGCTCCAGAGATAGGCGGTGGAGTTCCGTGAACCAATGTTGGCGTGGCCACGTTGGGACTATAAGAATGAGTGTACAAGGCTCTGCCTTCAACTTTCTGAGGACCCTGGGAATCATTGGAAATGGTGGAAAGGCGTATGCAAAGAAGTTGCACCATGCGTTCGAAAATGCATTCCCTAGGGACCCTTTCTGGGGATGCCAGCTTGCAAAGTGTCAGCATTTGGTGTTGGATCTTGTGGCGAACAGGTCGATCCGAGGAGTGCCCCATTGGGAGAAGATTTGGTTGAGGATTCCTCGATCCAGTTTCCATTCGTGAGATGTTGACCTCTGTCTGCTTAATGAGTCGGCGAGTACATTTTCCATGCCTGGGACGTACTCCGCTCGAAGAGATATATTGTGTCCAATTAACCAGTTCCAAATTTTCTGCGACTATTGAGAGAGTGGTATAGAGCGAGTCCCTCCTTGTTTGTTGAGGTAGTGCATCGTCGTAGTTTTGTCTGTACGGTTGAGCACTAGGGAATTTTTGATTCTTGGCAGAAATGCTTGCAGGGCGAGGAAGACTGCCCACAGTTCCAGGAGATTGATATGTTATGTTATGTTATATATTGTCTTTTATAGCGCACGGCTACTCAATAAGAGTGTCCCGGCACTTTTATTGAAAACCTATACCAGAGTAACACAACACAGCGATAAAAAACAGATCAACAAAACAAAGAAACAGGATAAGCAGCCTAAAGGGCAAAAAGCCAAGTTTTAAGGCCCTTCCTAAAGGTAAGCAGATTAGTGGCGCCACGTAGAGCCAGAGGCAGAGTATTCCACAGCTGTGGCGCTAGCAGCCTAAAGGAGCGGCCTCCAATACGAGCCCTTTTTACTCGTGGGACCACCGCAAGAAGCAGAGATTCAGATCTTAGGGATCGAGCCGGGTGGTAAAAGGCAAGTCTCCTTTGAGATACTGTGCTCCCACAGCATGAAGAGCCTTGTAGGCCAAGGTCAAGGCCTAGAAAACTATCCGCTTCCGGATAGGCAGCCAATGGAGCGACTGCAGAAGGCCAGCAACACTGGCTCGTCTATTCAGGCCATAAATAGCCCTCGCAGCCGAGTTCTGGACGACCTGCAGCCGCTGCAATAGATATTCCGGCAGACCCAGATAGAGGACGTTGGAATAATCTAGTCTTGACCCATGCAAGGCCTGCACTGTCATCTTCCTGTGCTCCTCTGAAAGTAGAGGCAGAAACTTCCGGAGCATCTTGAGGAGACCGAAACATGTTCCCGTTAGACCAAGGATCTGAGATCTTAACGTCAGACCCTTATCCATCTTGACCCCCAAGTTCTTAGCCAACTGGGACGAGCAAGGCGGGGGGAACATATTTACAGGCCACCATGCCTGCCAATCCGGGTCAGATGGACAGCCGAAGAAGAGTACCTCAGATTTATCTGAGTTGCACTTGGAGCCCCTTTTCTAAGGGGGGCCACTTCCCGCTTATCTGTAGCTCTTGAAGGAACGCTCCCCAACCTTCCAAGGAGGCGCCTGTTGTGATGACATGCGGTGTAGCCGGAACCAGAAATGGTAAGCCTTGAGAAAGGTTTCGAGCAGATATCCACCATTGTAGGGCCTTGACCATCCGAGGAGTTACTTTGATGAAATCGTCGAAAGACCCTGTGCATTGTACTCATTGTTTTGAGAGTGCCTCCTGCAGGGGGCGCATCTGCAGTCGGCAGTGAGGTATCAAGAGGATACATGATGACATCATCCCCAGTAGAGATTTGAAAAGTCGGACTGTTAAGATCCTCTTTGAAGCTACACGCATAGCCAGCGTCAAAAGCTTGTTCTTTCTCTCTTGAGATGGGAAGGCTCTCCTTAGTGGTGTGTCGAGGGTTGCACCTAAGAAATTGATGCGCTGAGAAGGTAGGAGGATTGATTTCTCCCGATTGAGCGTCAGTCCTAAATGATTGAAAAGTTGCAGACAAGCGTTGGAAGACCTGGACGCATCTTTTAAGGATGGAGCCTTGATCAGCCAGTTGTCCAGATACGGAAAGACTTGATGATGGTGCTGCCTGAGATATGCAGCTACTGGGGAAAGACACTTTGTGAAGATGCAAGGTGCAGACTTGAGCTCGAAGGGCAGGACGCGAAATTGAAAGTGTCTACGTTCAACTGCAAACCTTTAATAGTTTTTGTGATTTCTGTGAATTGGGATATGGAAGTAAGCGTATTGAAGGTCCAGGGATGTGATGTAATCTTCCACTTCCAGGAGTTGTAAGACCTCCTGGATCGTTACCATGCAAACTACTGCTTCTTCAGGAATTTGTTGAGGGCCCTGAGGTCCAAAATCGGTCTCCACTTCTTCTCTTTTTTCTGAATTAAAAAGAAGCGAGAATAAAATCCCCTTCCCCGTTGAGACGGAGGTACCTTCTCTATTGCCCCTTTCTGGAGCATAAGAGCCACTTCTCGGAGAAGCAGACAAAGATTTGTGTGATTCATTGGGCGTGGCGGAGTTTGGGGAGGAATATGCATGAATTCCAGAGAATGGCCGTATTGAACTAATTGAAAGACCCAACGGTCAGTGGTAATCTTCTTCCAATTTTTAAGAAATGGGAAATCTTTCCTCCAATTTTTGATGAGGTAAATGAATCCGGGGCTGGCTGAAGAGACATGTCATTGTCTACGTCTGTTGTTTTTCCGCTGTCCTTTACCACGAAAGGACGACTTGCCATAAGAAGATTGTTGTCCATGTTGCTGGCGTTGCTGATATTGGGGTCGACTCTGGCCTGAAGAGTATGAAGACCTGTATTGGTAGTTTCCTCTATAAGAGGACTGTCCTCTTCCTCTACACCCACAAAAGGACTGGTTCTAGTACTGGAGAGTGCCCAAAGCCCTAGAAGTGTCCCTGTCCTTTTTTATATTCTGCAGCGCTTCATCAATTTTGGAGCCTAAGATCAATTGGCCATCATAGGGCATATCCAATATTTTCGTTTGCACCTCGGGACGAAAGGAAGTTGCTCTCAGCCACCCTTGCCGTCGCAAGACTGCTGCTCCAGCCAGTTGGCAGAAACCTGTTGTAGCGATATCCATCGCACAGTCTATTATTTCTGACGCCAAGGCTTCACCCTCTAGTAACATTTTCTTTACCTCCTCTTTGGATGGATCAGGTAATTCTGATAGATATGGGGTTACATCCACCCACAATTGTCTATTGTAGTGTCCCAAAAGAGCTAAGGCATTGGCCGCCTTCACCGTCACTGCAGACATTGAGGAGAACCGCTTCCCAATGTTGTCTAACCTCCTGCCTTCCTTATACGGAGGTGCCGATAAATGGGCAGAATGATTCCTGGAGTTCTTCTGGGCTGCCTGTGTCACCACAGAATCCGGTTTGAGGTGTCCTATCAAACAAGCCGGTGCAGTATCAGGTGCTCTATACTTTTTATCCAAGCAAGGCACCACTGGAGGTACGGAGGAAGGGTTCTGCATGACTAACACCCTGGTCCCATAAATAATCAATAATGGGTATTGATCTGATTTTTTGAGAGGTTCTTTAAAATCATACAAGAATCAGTCTTGTTCTTGAGAGACCATTGATATTTTTAAAACGTTGAGTGGCCCTCTCAACTACGTTATGGAATCCTCCAATGTCGCCTGGTGGTGAATTTGCGGGCGCAGGCACTGGAGACGCGGGAGAGGGAATGACATAGTCATGCCAGTCATCATGCATAGATTAAGTATCTTGCAGTTCTCCTTCCTGCTGTTCTTCCTCTTCCACATCAGAAGTCGGAGGATGCGGCAGATCAAACCGCTCAGGCTGAACAAACAAAGGTGGAGGCCGTGGTCTTGGTGAAGGAGATACTGTGGTAGGTGGAGGAGCCGGAGACTCTGGAAACCTCTGTCTGTAGTCTTGAATGAGGTACCTTAAGTCAGTGACTAAAGAGGCTGGAAGGCAAACCATAGGAGTAGGCGGTGGATGATATTCCTCCTCCTGATCCTCTTCTTCATCCGAACTTTGACATTTTACATGAAGCTCTGACGGGCTTGTAGCCGTCTGAAACATGTCTCCTTCATCTGAATCCTCCTCTTGAAGAAGACATGTTGGAGGCAGTGGTTGAACTCTGCTTGGCGATGTTAAAGCCGGCGTCAGCGCCTTTTTCGTGATCCTTAGGCGTACACATGTGGTTTGTAGGCTAGAATCCATCATCGTCGACGAGCCCGTCGACGGTGTGGTCGCCGGTGGAGCGTCGACGGGTGTCGTAGTTGGTGGAGTCATCGTCGACGGGGCCGCCGTCGACGTTGGAGACATCCCGGCCGTCGACGATGTCTTCGTCGACGGTATCTTCGTCGACGGTGCTTTCGTCAACAAACCCTTCGTCGACGACGTCTTCGACGATGGTGCAGACGTCGACGATATTGGCTTCGTCGTCGATGTCGGTGCCGATCCCATCGTCGGCGAAGTCAGCGTCGACGGGGTCCTCGACGTCAACGGTGTTTTCTTGATGGCTATCGTCGACGACAAAGTCCTACCTGCCGTCGACGATGGGGTCGTAGTCGTCGACGAGGATAATGACGACAATGCTGTCGACGTAGAAACAGTCATCGTCGATGTAGACACAGCTTTTCTCGACGATGAAGATGTCGTCGACGATGTCGTCGTCGACGGTGTCGAAACAGGCTTTTTGAAGGTGTGAACTTCCTGAGAGGAAACCTTCACAGAAGTTGCCTTAGATATAACCTCTGAAGACTTCTTTGATGTCTTCTTTTGAGGAGGAGCCGTAGGGCTAGGAGAAGCCAACCATGGTCTCTTTAGAGAAGATTTTGAAGAGACAGATGAACCTTCACTTTCCTCAGAAGATTCAAGGTAGTCCTTGTCTTTCAGCCTCTGGAGCCAAATTAAAAGGCTTCCCTCACGGTCTTTGAGAGTTAGTGGAAAAGGTACAACATACCTTGCAGTCTTTAGAAGATTGGTCCGGATACAGGCAGTCTTTAGGCTGGTTATCAACATGTAACCTTTTCTATCCACATGAAACACAGGATCTAAAAATACCCTTTTTTGGTGTGTCAGTCATGATAATATCTGCAATCACAGAGGAAACAGGATAAAATATCCCAGAACACTGGAAACCAGTTGTGAAGAAAAAATCTGAGCAGAGCTCAGAGGAGACTCCCTTAGCACAACGTGCGGTAGAAAATCTGAGGGACTGAGGCTCCTTCTAGGAGAGTTCTAGAGGGAGGTGGTAGCTTATTTGCTCTTTTCTAGAGTTTGGTCCTTTCTGCAAAAGGACATGGATATTTTACTAATGTGAGGCCTTTAGGATTAGTTATCTATAGGTCTATGGGACATTACTTTATTTATGTACCGGGGACTCCCATTCCGACGACGGGGAATGATTCAGGCATGTGAATCTATGAAAGACACCCCTAATACTGGATAATGAGTGTGCATTTCAGTGCCACATTAACAGGGTACTGTAGAGGCGGATTCAGGAGCATCCAAAAGGCAGGGAGGTAGGATCAATGATTATACCATTGAGTATTGGGAAGAAGCATGCTAGCTGTTCATCAGTCTGGGCTAATAGGGGTGCAAGAGGTGGAGCAGTGGCCTGTGAGTAGACAGGGGAGGGTGGGGTGGAGTCAGATATATCTGTGTCAGGCCCTCACGGTGCGACCTCGTTGTTGGAGAAATGTACCTTTGCAGCTATGAGCAGTCTCCAATATGTCAGGTTCAAGCAGTGATGATGGAAGGTTATAGTATAGCTTTCGTGTTTGGGAGCAGCAGAAATGGCAGCATGCCAGAAGAGAGCACTGTAAATGTGTTTGGTCTGTGTCAGATGGCTCTGCAGAAGCAGGGTATGCAAGTTCCTGAACAGAGGTAGTGATGGTGGTATGAGAGGAAAGAACCAGGCAAGCAGAACAGCAAGATAAGTGCAGCACATTGTGAGCTGCCAGTGGACACCTGTTATGGAGTCATGCTGGTGCCATGGGTTGAGAGATTTAGTCTCTCATGTCAAAGCAAGGTGCCTAGAAGCACTGTTTGAGTTGACAGGAGGTTGAGCAGTCAGTAACTGGTGGAGATAGACATGTTTAGGGCAAGAAGTGAAGCAAAGGTTCCTGCAGAAGTCTATGAGCTGGTGTCAAGCGGTACAGTGAAGTGTCACAATGTGGTTCCCTGTGCCAGGCTCAGAAAGCACAGTGGGAAGGAAGAAGTCTCAGACAAATTAATGGTCTTGGCTTTTGCCTCCTTAATCTCAGTGCAGGCTGTGGACAGCGGCTGATGGGTTTTTCTAACATCTGAGAGCAGTCAATGCTAGGACGGTAGAGGTGCCCTGAGAGTGCGGGGCATCCTTGAGATGCACACTCTGCTCTGAGACAGGAGGAGGGAACCTCAAGAGCAGTCCTTACCCAACTGTTCATCCAACATGTATTCAGTCACTTATCAAATCATCCACCTTTGCACTCACTCATGCATCTATGTACTCACCACTCATGCAGCCAGACACTCAAACATCCACCCATGCACATATAGACATACACCGACTTGTAATCATTCACACAACCATCACTAAAGATACTTTTTCAGTTATTAAAAAAAAAGAAACATTGACTATGTAAGTGCAATTCATAAGGCTTCCTGAACAGAACAGTAAATAAATTCAATTATACCTTGTAAGTTACATAAAATTCTGTAAGATTTATACCAGCTGCTATGTTTTCATAAAATATGACTAACTTACCCAATAGGTGGGGTAGATCCTCCATCAAGGTGCTGATCCAGAATTTTTTCCTCAGTCCCCAACTCAGTGATTATCTTGTCAATTTGCCCAATCATTCTGTTCACTCGCTTGGTCAGTCTCTTGCTTGCCTTTGATTCTTCCACTATGACCTCTTGTCCAGTCTTTGTTAATTCCTTCTTTATCTCTTCCAAGTCCTAACAGATATCAAATCAGCACATTTATACGAGATACAAATTCTTAAGAAAATACTTATATATTGGGATCCTTGTTTATGTTTGCAGCATTGCAAAACTGATGTAAAAATGCCGTTAAATTCACAAATTCGATATCAGAATTAGTCACTCAATGCATTATCTTCAACGAGTATTGGTTTATAATTATCTAACTATGCATCATGAGCTTTGATACAACACAGAATGCAAAACATAATACAGAAATGCCTACTTCGTCTTCCATCTAGCAAGTTTATATTGATTTGTAAAGCATGCAGTACCATACTAGTTGATTGCTGCCTGGCATTACAGCAATTAGTTTATCTGTATAGAATATAATGAGGTATGATTACAAAGACACTGAATAGCAACTTCAAAAGTGATTTTAAGATTAGTATACAAGCATTGGATCGTGAAAGTCTTGTACAGGGCCTTCAAGTACAAAGAGTAAACTCAGAAGAGGCACTTTTTCAGTTACACCACTGGTTGGATGATGGTTGTGTACACGTAAAGAGCTGATGCTCCAGAGAAGGGAGGGGAGTAACAGACAGAATGCATCTGTCCCTACACCTTTTACACTTATGGCCTAGGACTACTACACTAGCAAGAGCAGATTGCATGGAGAAAGGTGTCTGCCATTTGCCATTTAGGCATTTGTACAGTACAGTACAGTATGTGAAACACAGGATCTGAAAGGAGACTTTTGTTGCAGAAAAAAGCAGAGTATCCTTAAAGGGTCTGAGGGGAGACAGAGTAATTGGCATTGCTTAAGCCACACACTAAGGCACCCTGGGGTGTTCTGTACTTTCCTATGATGGTATTCCTTCATTTAGTGCATTGGTGTGGTCAAGTTTTGAGTTTTCCCGGCCACCCCTAACCAGCTTGTTATTTTCAGTGCAGGGGAGGGAGTGACTTTTCTTGACAGGATTTAGTGGGTACAATGACCTCCTTCTACAAGACAAACCTGAAGGTTGAGACCAAGACCTACATCCCAAAAGACCTTTGTTTTGAAGGGTATTGTCGTGCCACAGAATATGGAAGCAGGATAAAGTGTCAGATTCATCGCAAGAGACTAGTAACAGGATTTTCTTTTTTGCACCAATTTAATGTGAGGCCTTCCAAAAATCTTCCTTGCGCCTATAGAAGCACAGCTGCACGTCATATTTCTGCCCGGTTGATTTCTGCGACTGCCCACTTAAATACATTGTTGAAGCTTTAAAGGACATCACTGGATTCTATTACATGACTGGAGTCTTAGTATTATTGCTTCTCTTTCTTTCGTGTCAAATCACAGCAGCCAATGAAAAAACGTTTCATAATAAACAAACTACATTTCCCATGGTGCTCTTTCCACCAATTATGTCCAATCAGACCCTATATGAGTCCCCATCTTCTTCCCCTGAGCCCCTTTCTTTGCTGCTCATGGCAGAGATAAGTGCTTTAATTCAATTACATTAAGCTTTTGTATAGCATAATTACTGTCAGCTGTTTCCCATAAGCACACACGCTTATCGGAATGAGCTGCCGGTGTACTGAACATATTTACATGTATTACATGTCTGATCGTTGGATTTAACCCCTTCCACGCTCATGACGAGCTCAGCTCGTCATGAGGTAAGCCTGTCGTACGCTCATGACGAGCTGAGCTCGTCATGGAACGTGGTTTTAAAAAAAACTAAGTGTACGGCGGTAAAATGCGCCGCACGCATGAGGTTAATTTAATTTATTCGCTTTAGCGGCTTGTGCATTGCCTTCTACTACGCACTTGCTAGCGCGAGGTGTATTAGCCCGGATCAAGCAGATTTGATTATGCGTGGTTCCCAGCAGGAAACGTGAGGGTACACTGAGGTAAGCAGTGAAATTTATGCCATTTTCTGGTGGCGCTGACGGTCGGAAGCTTTCCCTATTAACAGGCCTGGCAGAAACAGAAGAGCCTACGTCACCTAACGTGTGTAGCCCAGTTGGGCTACTTTTGGGCGGTTTTGGGTTACGCAAGTCGAGCGTTGCCCCCTGCTTGTACCAAGGCTTAAAATAGCGTGGTTTACACTGCGAGCAACACCGTCTCTGAAAAGCATGTCTGGCTACAAGAACAGTCGGCCCCAGGAGTGAGTGTACACTCCAGAAAGTGTATTTTTGGCTCTTAATGCCCTAAGACTGGGGCTGGAATAATTATTGAACACAGCTTTGCTGAGGAGCTTAGTACTTTGCTGATTTTTTAGTGTACATGGGTTGGCTCCCCCCGGACTCCTCCACTACTCACTGTGCCTCAAAATCCCTATATTAATTTTGTCAAAAGTGAGATAAGTGAATTTGCAATGGAAGAGTGGGTTAGATACGAGGATGAAGAGGATGAACCCTTTTATGATGGACAGCAGGAGACTGTCTTGGAAGATAATATTGTCGAAGCCCTGGATGCATTGGTCCAGCAGTCAGTCAACAGGGCAATTAAAAGTACGGTCCCTAACAGTGTGCAACAAGCCTTGACAGCACCATTAAAGCCCATTACCAGGCAACTGGAAAGCTTCGCTAAGCGCCACAGTTTCCAGAAAATGCTAGATTCCCAGGAGGACGGCACAGCAGGCAAGAGTAAATCGTAGTCAGGGCCATGGACCCATGCAGGTGCATTAGCAAGCTTACCTCAGGTGACTACAGAGGAACATGGTTATTCCACACCATCGACCACTGAAGGTGGAAAAGTGAAATCCAAGTAGAAAATATACATAGACACCGACGCTACTGACACTGACTCCACGGACAATGAGGGACCCCCTAAAAAGAAGGCTAGGAAGGCAGCCCTCATAGTGCCTGATATGACACCTCAAAACCCTAACAACCCTTTTACCTTCAATCCGGCGGACATTAATCGCCTCCGTTCTTCAGATTGGGCCTTGGCCCCTGAGGTGGCTGAATACCGCCATGACCATCTTAGAAAAGGTTTTGACAAAGAAGTGCTCAACAGGTTACGATCTGAGTGCGCTCGACCAGACATCCCAGACAAGGTCGCAGAAATTCGCAAAGGACCCCAAGAAGGGTATTGATCGTGCCTGGCGGGGCTGCCAGGACAAACTCTTGGATGTGGCAGGACCCTTGGCCAAGATTATGGAGATGGCCCTTGTGGCAAAAGAGTCAGCCAGTCCTGTAGTTCCAGACATTCTCTCGGGCTGGACAGAGAGAGCGATATGCCTCCCAGGCAACGCAAATTGCGCCATCCCTACGGAGAGAGGTAAATCACTTCTGATGAGGATGGACTTGAACCATACAGAGTTAGCCTCAGTCGAACCAGGTCCCCTTGCAGAGGGCAATCTCTTTGGTGAGAGATTTGTTAAGGATGTCTCAAAGTACGTAGGTACTTTACGTCGCTAGAGAAGGCGACGTCAGGGATCAAACGAGTGTTTCAGGCCGGCCTTTTATTAACATAGCTGGGCAAGGCAGAGGATACTCACCAAGCCGTCGGCACTACCAAGGTCTTCCCAGAGGAGACTATGGACGCTTTAGAGGCAACTGGGACTCTACCAGAGGTGGAACCTTTAACCCTACACAACACTGTTTCACCAGGCATCAATTCAACAGAGGCGGCCAGAGCAGGATTTCAGGCCCAAAACCCTACAGGTAAGAGTAACAGAACTAACTTATTTACCCTTGGGGGGGTCGTACTCAGTTCTTCATACACAATTGGAGAGTGTTGTCACAGGATGCACGGATTATACAGACTATTCTGGGTTTTCACCTAGAATTCTATCAAACCTCATTCCAGGACAGATATCTGAGACAGTTCAGTTTTTCCCAACAACAATGTGCTTTTAAAGACGCAGAAATAGAAGAATTGTTGCAGAAGCACATGATTGCTTATTGTGACAACGGGGCTCGTGGTTTCTGCTGCAAAGTCTTTCTGGTGCATAAGAAGGGTGGTGGTCACAGGTTGGTGTTAAATCTGAGAGAATTCAATGACTATGGTTTACAAACTTTTCAAGATGGTGGGTATCCATCTATTAGCAGATCTACTAAAAAAGGGAGATTGGATGGTCCAGCTGGACCTAAAGGATGCTTATCTGACAATCTCCCCCTAACTCTTCAAGAGTATGCCTTCATGTCGGAATAATATTTTGTTTTTTTGTCCACATTTCCTTTTTGAGAATGTACGCATCTGTGACCTTTTCCTCAGAGTTTCATAATCTGCAATGTCTTATGCACCACTTTCAAGGTTTCAACCATTCCAGCGACAACATTTGTGAAGCGTTACCAGAATCAAAACTGGGTAGCTATCATTCTCTATAGAGGTATGTTTACTTATATTCATTAACAACGAACGCATGCGCTATCAGAAAGCACAAATCTATTTGCCTATACAAAAATTGCGCTATCTTTTCTGCTCTTTTTTGATGCTAACCTAAGTAGAAGCTTTTTGTTAAGGTAAGAAGAATGACGATATTCTAGTCTACAGTACTGCGCCTTTAAGAGACTGGGCAGGTAGGGATCAGGATGCATGTGAATACAAACACCAAGCACTGTGTCTTTAAGATTCCAGGCACACGACTGCTATCGAAGAGGGCATCGCTTTCAAAAGCCTCTCAGACTAGATCACTAAGCAACTGGTTCTGTCCGGTTAACTATTTAAATTCAATGTTCTACTCAGATTATGACTGACTTACTCTTCTTCTGCCATATTGAGGAAAATGATATTTTGCCTGACCAAATATGTCCACTACATATACCCTATGTTACATGTCATGTGCATGTCACCCATGCATATTTCCCGTAGTGGCCTGAATCACTAGGCCTCTGCAAACATGTCCTGCAAGTCAAGTCATCAAGTCTCCCAAACGTTAAGCTAAAATGAAGGCCCATGTATTTGCATTTTGCATTGTGCTCTTTTAAATAAATATCGTACTGGTTGAGCCTGAAACCACTTTCTGAATTAATGTTTTCATGACTCTTGGCATACTGAGCTGCAGTCACGTCAGCAAGAAGTCTGCCAAGACAGTATTATGAATAACAGTTATCCGTCTGCTGTACAGAGTGGCATCCCTGCCCGGTGAGGAAAAGTAAACAGAACCCGTCCGATAGCCATTCTGTCTCCATTTAAGTGAATTACAGTGCTTGCACCCATAGAAAGCTCATGCAATGAACGAATAAATATGCCCTCTCTGTCTTTTAGTGACGAACAACCTTTTCTTCAGATAATACATCCCCTGACTCTAGATATCAGTTGTACTAGATGTGCTGGTCGCCTTGACACAAGAGATCTCTCTACTAGGTTGAAAGTCAGCTCTCCTCCCAGTTACACGTCAATTGCACGTCATGCTCAAAGTTGCACAAGTAGGGCAGAGTTCCAGCTGGTCATGCAAACTCATCAAAGTACACACCCTCATGTACACCCACATGTTCTTATCTCATTTACTTTCTTGCTCTGCTTAGCCTATGTACAAGAAATGTATATATACTATGTTCAGTAAATAATTGTTAGAAGACTCTTCCTGAACCTCAGAGGTGATGGAACATATTCTCCCTTTGACTCGAGTTATTGGAATAAAGCCCATTTTAACTCAGATACCACGGACTCTGCTTCTCACTTGGTGCATGATACTTTGTTAATGCCTAGAAATTCTGCCAGGGTAATTATTTATTTACCACATAATTTGGCGCCCGAATAGGAACATATCCCTTTCCCCACTCGCCGGAGTTGTGGGTCTAGTCTTTGCCCCCTTCTACAGCCGTGACGGACTTCAAAGTGCGCACGCCATCGGGATTTCCCGCTACTCCCTCAGGCCCAGGAGGAGGACGGACTGCGACCAGGCATCCATGTGAGGCGGTGAGGAACGCGGATCGTCTCAACCAGAGGCCCAGCCCGTGAGAGAGCAAGGTCCGAGGTCTCCAGAGGTCCACCTGTTCCAAGGCGCAAGCGTAGTCAAGTAAAGTTTCCGAGGCCTTCAAGTTTCAAGTTCTGCTTTCCCGGTGAGTACCACTATGGGGAATGCATCAAGTTCAAGACGGGCTCATTTTAAATGAGAACGGTCAAGACGGGTCCACGGTTAAACGTGGGCCCGGTAAAGACGTGTCTTAATTTTTTGGGACCGGTATGGTTGTACTGTATTTTCAGTGCACAAAACTGTTTTTCAAGTACATGTTTAACTCTCTGTAATGGTATCTGTTTTAGTGTTTCAATGTTATGTTGTTTAGTGTGAATGATTGTTGATTGTTTCAGTCTATTTTTGTGTATTGTGTTTTCATTGTATTGATTTCAAACATGCCACTGTTTTCAAAGTTGCGTCAGATAGGGACCAGAAAAGGTATACTAGAATAGACAGTTAATATCCGGCCTAGAGACACACCGGGTCATGATATGTGTTAAAAAGTCAAGACCCTCTCAGAAAGACGCTATTGAGTTATGGCGCAAAGAGTGACACAGGAGATCAGAGAAAGAATTCAATAAAGCAGAGAGAACTAAAACAAGCAGAGAAAAAATAAAGCCAAAGAAAAAGATCTACGGGATAAGGGGGAACAGGTCAAGACAGAACAGACTGTTAGAGAAAGAAATTCCGTCATTACTGGTATTTATCCCACCCTGTCAGAAGAACTAGTTCAAGTGACCACCTCAGAAAGACCCAGTAGGTAGAGAACGCCACCACCTGTACCCTTTAGAGTATGTAAAAAAGTCGACAGCATCTGAAGAGTTCATTTCCTTGTATCTAGACGAGTCCCTTCTGAACTTCGAAAGTGCCTTGTGAGTAACTAGTTGGTTTATTTGTAAATAGCGCCTTGTGATTAAGACTTGTGAGTAGTTTGTTGAATTTTCTTAAGTATAGCTCCTTGTAAATATGCCTTGTGAATAGCGTGTCATTTTTTTGACTTGTTGAGCTTCTTGTAAATATGGCTTGTGAATAGCGCCATGTAGTTATGGCTTGTGCAGAGCATGTTATCATCAGGTCCCTAGCCATTACGTTAGGCAGGAGAGAGCTTGATCTCTTTCAAGTACTTGGAGAAAATGTTTTGAAGATGTGCGTATGTGTTATGTGAGAACGTGGAGAAATGAGTTCATGACTTTCCCATGTACTGCAGTCATTGGGGAAAGATTGTGCTTCAGCTGCCGAAGAGTTAATATATTGTACTGAGTAGGCAGTATTTGTTTTAACATGCTGATCAACAAGGTGTTGAGGGATTTTGGCGTTTTTTTTCTGTTTGCGGGGGGGCGTGTTTTTGAGCGGAAATTCGTACCCGTTCCAGTGGAGGGATTTGGTTGCTTTTTGGTGAGGATTTAGGGAATAGCTTGGACTACTGTGATGCCAAATTTGAAAAGGATCCGAGCTGTGGAAGTGGTGAAAAAAGCATGTTTTGTGTGGAGGTGCGATTTGCCATGTTATCCAATGGGCGTATTTCTGAAATGTGAGATAAGGGTTTGCACCACGAAGAGTGCTTCAATGTTTTCACGGTTGAGAAGAAATTATAGAACAGATCCATCTTAGAATGTGCTTTAAATTAGTGTAATGCAACAGTGTTTTTTGTTTAAATAGGGATGTTTCTACAAAATATGAATTATTATTGTTCCCAATGCAAGCTGCCCTTTAGCGTGTGACAGTTATCCCACTCACTTAGGAAAGTGGCTATTTGTAAATTAATGAACGTGGCCCTTTTTGATAGCTACAATACACTACCATCTTAGTGCATTGCTAAGAGTCCCCTACATTAGTTTGATTTGCATTCATTTAGTTTCAAGGCTCACCTATGTACTTTGACAGGCTGCTGATAGAAAGGTATAATGTTGCACGGTAAAAGCAGTGTTCATTAAACAAGACTTGAAAATAGGATTTATTATGTCTGATTCAGAGGTGCAATACTTACACAGATGGTTTCAGATCAACATTTAGTGGAGAAGCCTCCATTGATATATGCAGAGAACAGTCCCAACGCAACAGTCCATGATAATTCGTTTTTTTTTTCTCTCAACTGCAAAGTGCTTAGCATTGTGTGCAGAAGCAAATTGTCCCTTTCTTTTTTGTGTGGTAATTTGCATGCTAAACAAATGCCCGTGTTTCAAATGTCTTGCCTTCTAGCTGAATTAGTTAGACAAAAGTGTTTTTTAGAAAGTGGAGCTTTTAAGTAGCAGTACAGAATTATTTTAAAATGCTAGCATGTCACTCAGTTACAGAAAAATACATGTCTTTATTAATGTACTTTTTAACACGTTTTAAATGTGCTTCAGTTAGTTAGAGAATAATGGTTCTGGCCTGGGAAGAGATATGTTATGACGTACAAGGAATGTGTTTTTCGACCTTGAAGTGGCTGAATAACTTCTCCTGGCTGACTCCCAGGGACAGATGTTTATGTAAAGGGAGGGCTACTCCCTCTTGGAGCGAGCAGTGCCTGTCTTGTTGATATTGGCCATACTCCAATTCTTTCCGCGATCCTTTTGTTTATGTAAAGGGAGGGCTGCTCATCAGACTTACACTAGCTTCCTTCGAATGAGGAGGGAGGAGGCTTGCAGCTCACTCTTTACGAAACTTGGCAGACACTTGACTCTTTCAATGAGCTCAGCGTTGGCAGCGACCCAATTTTAGAGAAGCAGAGACGAGTGAGAGGCTTGTCCCCTATCTTAGTGATGTTTGACACTGAGCCAGCTCCTGGCTCTGAGGGGAGGGGTAGGTTAGCAAGGAGTGAGCTCGTAGCGAAGTTACCTCCCCAGCCCCTCTGACTTGTGTACAAATAGTTGCTCTTCCTTACAGATAAGTCACGCTTGCAAATGTATAGTTTAAAATAGTGTAACAAGCATAATTGGCAGGAGTCTTGCTCTTGCAATGGGTTCAGCATCTGGCAGTCATTCAATTTTAGATCACAGTGTAGCCCGGCTTGGAGTTGATCCAAAGTTCCGAGCGCGGACATCTTTCTAAAGGGAGGGGCTGTTTCTCACAGAGGCTCCAGCCTTCTGTCTATGCTGGGATAATTTGGATTTTATTCAAATACATTTAGAGAACATATTGTAGGTAGTATGGTCATACTATTCCCAAGATTTAGAGTAGGATTTTAGTATAAACTGCAGAGCTTTTGGAACGAGGCTCCACTTAACTTAGAGGTTAACAGAGGTTCGTGGGCGTTTGTTTGAGGTTCCCCCAAAATAAAAATTGTGGTTTTGGATTGAAAATTCTTTTTTATTTATTTATTTATTTTTATGTAATTCATTTTTGCTGGATTGATGACATAGGGTCCTAGCATTTGCAGTCAAGCATTAAAGCGACAGCTAGTCAGTGTTTACATGCCTACCAGCACAGCACTGATACAGTACATACACGACATTCTAATTACAGCAAGATCAGAACCAGACTGTGACATTGCATCTCTGACAGTCTTACACTTTCTGTGAAAAGCAAGTGGTGTACAACACTTGCTTTCCAAGGAGGGTACACCAGGTATACAGCTAACATAACCATTTATTGGCCTTACTCCTTACTGTAGGCAATGGATTCCCCAGTATGCATATCTAGCCAAACCACTCATACAGTTAACTACACAGGAGGCAGCCATTTTGACTGTACTCCCTAGGACACAAGAACACACCTTGGCATTTGAAGAATTAAAAAGAGCATTATGTCAAGCGCCAGTTTTAAGCGACTCCATGTTACAGTAAACATTTTATGCTTTTTTATTTTTATTTATTTTTACATTTGACTGTAGCGAGACTGACAGGATATGGACTGACATTATTTCAACCACACATAGAGATCAGACGTTGTAACATTCTGAAACCTGCGACATTTTTTCCCTCAAGTACAGTAAATGCACCACCACATGACTGTGTGGAAGTTATGAATATAGTGACAAGACCAAGACAAGACCTGACAGATATTGTACTCCCAGACCCTGACCTGACACTCTATGTGGATGGTTCATGCATGAGAACAAGTGCAGGAGAATCAGTAGCAGCCTATGCTGTGACCACAGGAAATAGACACACTGTCTGCACAAGCAGCAGAGCTCATTGCTCTGACACGAGCCTGCATAAGAGCTAAGCACTTGAAAGTAAACATTTATACTGACTCACAATACGCTTTTGACGTTGTTCATGATTTCGGGGTTCTGAGGAGAAAGAGAGAGGTTTCTTGAGACCTCCCATGGGACCAAGATTCAGCACAGCCAGCTTATTCAGGCCCTGTTAGAAGCCATACATTTACCTACAGCCATTTCTATCCTGAAATGCAAAGCTCATACCAAAGTTACAGACACCAACAGACACGACAAGGACAGAGGTACCATTACTGACATAAAGTATGACAGTCAGGGATCCTACACAAGATGTACTCGACATACAGACATATGCCACAACAGATGAGATAAAGAATTGGACTGAACAAGGAGGGGTCCAGACTAACCAAGGTTAGATGACTAGGGGAAAAGGTACATTGTTTTCTTCTCAGCACATAGTCCAACACACTTGGGAGAGAAGGCAATGCTAGACAGCTTACAGAACATTTGGTTTAACAAGCAGCGAACATGTATGATCTATTACCAGTTCAATCCAGGTAAAGGCATTCCGGTGGAACAAGGCGGATTTCATCCTCCTGACCACCCTTTTGAAGTTCTCCAGATGGATTATATCCAAATGGACAGATGTAGAGGTTTAACAAGTATGTCCTAGTAGTTGTGTGTGGACTGTCTAGATGGACAGAAGCATATCCAGTTCCAGATTATACTGCTGTTACAACAGCCAGACAATTAGTGCGCAGTACTTCCCCACTATGAATCACCTCATGTGATCTACCTCATGTGATCTATTCAGATAACGATCAGCCATTCTCCTCTGAATTAATGAAACAAGTGTCTCTTCTGTTAGGATATACTTGGAAATTCCATTGTGTCAGACACCCAGAAGCCGCAGGCCTTGTAGAAAGACAAAATCAGACAATTAAGACAAAGTTGCTGAGATCTGTACAGACAAAGGCGTGGATTGGATGGTGGCCTTGCGGTTGACTTTTTTTACATGTGTATGGTAGCTCATTCCAGAACAGGCCTATCTCCTTATGGAGTATATATGTGGGGTACGCCTATGCCAAAGAAAATAACTGATGTTGACAGTAACATGCTGACAGATTACCTGGCTTCCTTGATGTCTGCACTACTCTCTTTTTCATTCACAGGTTGCTGCTGCCTTCCCTGACAACACCCAGGTCAAGGAACATGCCATAGCACCAGAGGATTCTATACTTGTGTCCGGATTTTTGATCGTTCAAGTCCCCTTGAGCCACGTTGGAAGACGCCGAAGTTGGTGGAAGGACGTAAAGGCCGAACTCACCTTCATCACTATTTGGAACTTTGGAACTTTTATAAAGAACACTGACCTTTGCTAGAAAATACCCCTCAGCAAGAGTATAGGTCTAGATTAAGAACTAGCAAGTCAGACGTAGTTTAATTGTTTAAGCCCACCCGGTGGTAAATCGGTTAGACTCGATTCTGACATGCATAAGATCACATATGAGAATAGCAAGAAGAGAGATAAGAAGGAAAGGTACTGCAAGATAATACGCAGTAGATGTATAGTTACTTTGATCATCCTTTTTATTCTGTGCATTGTTATAATTGGTGTTAGTTTATTGCTACATGTTTTCTTTCCTATTTCCTCACATATACACTCTTCCAGTAACAGTACCATAGAGCATACATTTAGTGACCTGCCTCCTCATGAATTGTCATATCGACTTGCACTACGTAACAATACTTTTATTCGAATGTTACACCATTCTCATCAGACCAGCAATGCAACTGATTGCTGGGTATGTGGCCAACCGCCTCCTTATCAAGAAACGAAGGGAGTTCTGCCATTCTACCCTTTACCGTTCTCACACAATGGTTCATGTGGAGCATGGTTTGCTCTAATGACCTCAATAGATAGAAGGTACATAGCTTATCCAGGTGGCTGGATATATGGAAACCTGAATAAAGTAATGAATGAAGCATGCTTTCCAGACAAAGACGGATTCCCCCAAAGAAAGGGAACCGATTTAGAGAATGAAGAGTACGAACAGGGAAATGCATCTGTTAATTTTATAATGTTAAACGTTCAGCCCAAGCAAAACACAGGTCCACCGTTTATATCAGTCCTGCCAGCTAAAGGTGATTTATGTGTTAAAAAGAAAGGCTCAGTACATATGGGACACAGCAAGTGTAACACTGTAGTAGAGTATGATGATAACGGACTTTCTTCTTTCAAAACATCACGCCATACCTATTTCATTTGTGGTCAGACAGCCTATGTACATCTGCCCTTAGACTGGGGTGGGACTTGTTATATAGCATTCTTATTGCCACCCGTTTTTCTAGCCCCATCAAATTATCATAGAGATTCACGACTAGAACATGTTAGACAAAAGAGAGAGACAGATTCCGCAGGGATCGATCAGACTGAAACAGCTTGGGAGCAATATACAGTTTTCAACAGAGGATTCTTTTTCTTCATAGGTCCCGTCCAAAACAGTAAACTGATACGCAGGTTAACAAGGACTCTTGAAACAGTTGTAAATGTAACTGCATCTGCCCTGGCGAACTTGACCCAGGAACAGTCTGCTATTAGACTTGTCGTTCTTCAAAACCGCCTCGTTCTAGACGTCATCTTGGCGGATAGGGGCGGAGCTTGTAGAGTCATCCGATCTAGTTGTTGCATTTTCATCCCAGATAATGCACCATCTGTGTACGAAGCAATAACAAGGCTCCACAAGATTGCTCATGCCATACATCAAGATCCAGGCACATGGACTTGGTTCAGTTGGTTCTGGGGTGTAATATCTGCATGGGGATGGAAAGTTATGTCCTTCCTAGGAATGGCCCTACTTATGGTATTTGGTTGCTGTCTCTGTCTGCAGTGTGGTCCGGCGATTTGCGGCCTGTGTGCCACTGCCTGTGTTCCCCATCCACGTAAACAGAGTTAAAGATGAACAAATGATTCTGTATGATGAACTATACGGTCTCATGAATATAGATGTATCCTAAAGGGTTATGTAGGGGACAAGGAGGGAATGAGGAAAATGATATTTTGCCTGACCAAATATGTCCACTACATATACCCTATGTTACATGTCATGTGCATGTCACCCATGCATATTTCCCGTAGTGGCCTGAATCACTAGGCCTCTGCAAACATGTCCTGCAAGTCAAGTCATCAAGTCTCCGTTAAGCTAAAATGAAGGCCCATGTATTTGCATTTTGCATTGTGCTCTTTTAAATAAATATCGTACTGGTTGAGCCTGAAACCACTTTCTACAACAACAAAGAACAACAAAGGAGCTTATAAAGCGCCTGGTGACGCCATCACGGCGTGTCCCCGCGCTGTGGAGAGAAAGTCAGGACCGAAGAAGGGTATTACAGGGAAAACAGGTGAGTTTTTTAGGCCTTTGAATTAATGTTTTCATGACTCTTGGCATACTGAGCTGCAGTCACGTCAGCAAGAACTCTGCCAAGACAGTATTATGAATAACAGTTCTCCGTCTGCTGTACAGAGTGGCATCCCTGCCCGGTGAGGAAAAGTAAACAGAACCCGTCCGATAGCCATTCTGTCTCCATTTAAGTGAATTACAGTGCTTGCACCCATAGAAAGCTCATGCAATGAACGAATAAATATGCCCTCTCTGTCTTTTAGTGACGAACAACCTTTTCTTCAGATAATACATCCCCTGACTCTAGATATCAGTTGTACTAGATGTGCTGGTCGCCTTGACACAAGAGATCTCTCTACTAGGTTGAAAGTCAGCTCTCCTCCCAGTTACACGTCAATTGCACGTCATGCTCAAAGTTGCACAAGTAGGGCAGAGTTCCAGCTGGTCATGCAAACTCATCAAAGTACACACCCTCATGTACACCCACATGTTCTTATCTCATTTACTTTCTTGCTCTGCTTAGCCTATGTACAAGAAATGTATATATACTATGTTCAGTAAATAATTGTTAGAAGACTCTTCCTGAACCTCAGAGGTGATGGAACATATTCTCCCTTTGACTCGAGTTATTGGAATAAAGCCCATTTTAACTCAGATACCACGGACTCTGCTTCTCACTTGATGCATGATACTTTGTTAATGCCTAGAAATTCTGCCAGGGTAATTATTTATTTATCCATATCTTTACACTGCTTCTGAAAGGTTTTCTATACATGCCGTTTTTGAAGCTCCATGACGTAACTATTTGTGATATGCTCTTCTTGTGGTAATATAAACAAATTACATCAAAAAAGATCCCACTAGCAGAGCATATTCAGATATAGCTGCAGGTGGCTCTTTAGTCGAAGATGGGCCTAAGGGACTGACTACCTTTACTTCAGATCTAGCTAAAGGTGGCTCTTTAGTCTTTAGATTTACTAGACAATGCAAAGGTTCATATCTTGTATCTTACACACAATTTCATGTAAAACAGTTCATTTTGTGTAAATATTCAAGAATTAGCAGACAATGTTTATTACAAACATATTCCAACATGGCTGCCATGATTACTTCTATTTTGGATGTTTATCCTGAAGTCCTTTCTCTGTTTTGGGCAAAATGTATGTAATGACGTTGTACAATGCACTCTATTGTGTGATCAAGACCATATATCGGGTAAAACGTGTCACGGAGGATTTATGCAGTGAATAAATCCCTTTTTGTTGAACATTTCACCTTCTTTGCCTGAGTGCGTGCTGCATTACATTGAACTTGAGGATATATATATATATATATATATATATATATTGCAATCATTTTAGATTAAGTGATCAACCGGTTCAAAAGTCAATAAGTGAACAGAGTGTATTTTAAGAAAGATAAACAACCAAGAAACTGCAGAATGTTGGACAATGTCCGAGAGACAACTGGTGAGCAAAATGATTCAAAAGTAATTGTATAGCAGGAAACAAATGTTGCAGGTGAAAGTAACAAGCACAGTAAAAGGCCAGACAAAATTCTAAATAGTAGAACACCAGCAGTGCATTTCCTAAGGCCCTCTAATATGAACAATGATCAAAGCTTGAGCAAATCAGGTATTGAAAGAGGCAACATCAGCGGTGGGTTTCAGCTCTTGTTCACTACAAGGGACATTCTTGTGAGGACCGGATCTTCTGACCAGGAATATACCACAACATATTTACTTTAGAGCTTTGCTTCAGAGTTCCTTTAGACACTTGAAGCTACTCCATGCATGCATGCACATTCTGAAGGAAGCTAAGAAGCTTTTCAGCAGGTATCTTGGTAATTTTAAGTTACACTGATTCTGCATTGGGGCAGTCAGGAAAATCATTAACCCACTGAACCAAGATGAAATGTCATGAACCTACAACTTGCTTGCATAATGGTTAATCTAATGACTATTCTAGATTACACACAGGGTCCTCCAAATCCTCTGTCTCCACTGTTCCAGTGATCAAGGACTTTTTAGAATGTCGAAGAGAAGATTTCTCTACCATCAGGAAGCCCGAGCTTCCCTGAGAGCTTAATTTAGTTTTATTAAAACTGATGGGTCAGTCATGTGAACACACAAACTAAGCTTTCTTGTGAGATCTGTCGTGGATGGCAGTTTTTTAAGTAGCTATATCAGCTAGCAGGGTTAGTCCAATTCAGCCCCTGCGCTCCAACTAACCATGAACAGGTGCCACAAGAGCAATGTTTTATTAAAAAGTCATCCAAATGTTCCTCCAGAAGTCATTTTTACATCAATAGGACTACATACAGCTTTGCCATCTATTATCTCAAATTCTTTAAATAGATGTCAAAAGAGACTTAAGATAGCATCTCAACAAAACAAAGGACATTGTCAATTCTGGCAGCTTATTACTGAATTATGGCGCTCATCCTCAGACAAATGACACTATTCAAGAAGTGCACAGCATGATGGATTGTCTTCTCTAGTCTCCTTTGTTATCAGCAATGGTCCTGTCAGGGAGACAATGGGTTCCTTCACCGGAGGGCATACTGCTACTGAGCTCTTTGCAAAATTAGTCCCCATTGCTGAGATTTGCAGGGTAACCAATGCGAAAGTAGAAAATAATTTTACAAAGCATTTAATAATTCCACTGAACAACTGACATTATTGCTTTCCAGCATCTGTCGTCCACTCAGTGACTTCTCCTTTATGGATTAGGGTGAACTTCTCATTCTAACCAATGACAATGAAAATCAATAAGGGTTCCGTGAAGGTAAAGCAAAGGGGCTAATCCTAGTAGTTTACCATTCGAGTCTTTACTGTATTTGTGAGCAAGATACCCTAATCCCTGAGAAGGTAGGAGAAGGAACAACTTAGCCGACAATATTACATCAAGTTTCTTGGCATCTATGGAAACTACCAAATGAACCTCCTGAGAACTGCGCATACATTTTGGGATAGCAAAGCTGGTCTCAAGTCCTATACTGGTATTTTGTGTACATATGTAGTCTGATGCCCGTCTCACCATTTTTTCCACTCTATTACAAAAAAGATGCAACCCTATAAAGTATGAAAACTTGTTTCAGCCAAATGAAAATAAAAAATGAATGCCATCTTTAAAAATAATGACAAAGTGTGTTTTTAGGTATACTTGTGTGTTGAAAGTTGGGCTAAAACCGTCAACATTATCGGCGCCCTCTTGCTCTCCTTAAACCTTTTGTGCGCGTAAAACAGCCGCCATTTTGGGCACCATGGCTTCCCTGCTCTCGCCGAGAGCCAGCGCGCCTCTCTCTCCCTCCTGGCTTCGCTGGCAACCCCCTGCTTGCACCTGCCTTGAGTCATAAACCCCTCTTCGGCGCTGCTCTGCCCCAGGCCCTCATCCTGTTCCCAGCGCGACACCTCCCTGCTTCCCTCTCATGATCTCCGGCCCTTTGATGCAAACCCCTTTTCCCTGTGTGCCCGTTTGTCTTCCCGGTTCCCAGGCCGACACCCAGCTCTGCCGATACTGTTCCTTGCCCCTCCCAGTGCAATAGAAAGTTTCCCCCCAGCAAGGGATCCCCGGGTTGATCAAAGCCCCCCGCCCTACGAGATCCGATCAAACCCCACACACTCCGTGAATCGGCGGAATATCCAGCTGCGCGATGATCATCACCTGTTGTGAACGGGGCGGGGACTCCCACTGTAACCTTGCGTGGGAACGGGCTGGGAAGGGGGGATTCGGAGGATGTCTTTCCGTACATCAAAGTATCGACGAGAATGTGTTACATGCAATAAAAAGATAAACTTGTGTATAAGAGGCCAGGCCTCAGGGATGCAGTTAGAGCACCTCAGAACGATACCTTCTGTCCGTTTCGTTGTGTTCTCCTCCGGAGAGAATAAAAACCTTGTTTCCTGCCTTCCAGTCTCCAGCGCCTGCCTCTTCAATAGTTTAACTTCTTTGTGGGTTCAAGAGGCGACACCGCCGGGCAAATACTTAAGGATCTTATATTCTGGTTGGTAGTGCCCCCCAATTATTTTCTACAATTGGCGTCCCAAGCGTGGGGCCCATCAGCGACCCATGGATCCAGTGGGAGAGGTCCTGACGACAAAGTGAACGACTGCAACGATCGGGAACGCGTCTGTCCGATAGACCCTCGTCTGACAGCCGATCATCCAAACTTCACTGGTTCCGAACAGACCTCTCTCGAGTGATCTACGGTCCTGACTGGGAACCATCAGGAGTGCCGCGAGGATAACGAAGAAGAGAGGACGATCGGGCGCTGGATTCGGAAGACAGGAAACTGTCCATGCGGTCCGGGTAAGGTCGTGTAACCACGACAAGTCGCGAAATATTTGCTTGATTGCTTGTTTGTTTAAAAATACTAGTATTGCTCTTTTTATTTATTTGGAGATTCACTGTCTGCAAACGGAGAAACAACGGGCTCTCTCTTTGCAAGCAGTGGAGGATAGGTAGGGCAGCAGCCGTGCTTATTTTTTTCTCCCCCACTCAATAATCACTTGAAACTGAACTGTTGTTCGCAAAACTTTTGTTTCCTGGAGATTCCCTGTCTGCAAACAGGGAAGAGACCACCCTTTTTGCAGATAGTGAAAAGGGTAGGTAACGCAGATCTTTGCGGACCTACTCATTCTCCCCATTGTTATTTATTGGTCTTTTGTTATTTTTGATCCATGAGGTATTCACTGCCTGCAAACAACGTAGAATAGAAATATTCTGTCCAGTCTTTGCACCTAGTGATAAGATAGGCAGTGCTGACTTTTTAGTCCCTCGTTACGAGCCGTCATGTCTGTCTTCTCCCCACTGATTAGTAGCCTGTTTAGCCCGGACCGCTTATTAGAGATGGACCATCCAGCCCCACTGGAAGGCACCCCTAATAAGGACATGTTCATGAAGCATGGATTGACCGCTATAGCCTATAGTAAACTATGGCATAAATATACAAAAAAGGGTCAAGAAAGTCAATGGCCCCTGATAGGATCCTTCGATGATGATAAAATAAAAACGCTAGAAACTGCCCTGGGTAAAAACAAGACAACACCTACTATGCTTGACAGCTTCGGCATGTGGCGAAAAGAAACTGAACAACGTAAAAAGAAAACTGAGAGTAGGTTGGAAAAAGAGCTGCGAAAAGCAGCCCACCTAGCTGCTCAGAAACTAGAAAAAGAGATAAAAGAAAGAGAGAAAGCTAAACAGAAACTAGAAATGGAAACGCCAAGCCAGTGTCCGGTTAGAACCCCCTCCATGCTCTACCCTGATTTACCCTCGAAACGACAAGCCAATGAGGACCTGCTGTTAGGTCCTCCTATCATCTACATGCCCCCTCCATATGCCCCTTCTCAACCCGTGGCGCAGCACGCGCCACCCCCAGGTACAAACGAAGGTACCGCCACAGCGTCGGCCCCAATGGCCTCTGTGCCAGCCGAACCCCTTGTATTAAAACCCGCATCAACAACAACGTTAGACGACCATGAGACTCGAGGGGCTGGTCCTGCAAGAACAAACAGACTAGACAAAGATGAGCGAGCGGGGATCGACAAAATAGCAAGGACACTGGTAGAAAGGAAGGATGATGAAGAGTACATCACAGATATGTTCAGCTCGTATACAGGGAGTCACAGACGACATTTTACCGTACGACTGTGTTATCATGTCTTGAATGCATACGAGGACCGATATCGAGACAAAGGTCCCGAGAGCCTAAGGACTCTGTACCGGAAGGTCGATATCGGGGATGAGGGCGAGTGTGATGTGTCGGACCTCCTTACGCGTACGCTTGAGGTTTTCCGCCACCTCACTGAACAAAAGCCGGGAGCTAAATCCGCAGCCTCCGTAGTGACCGAACCACAAACCGAGCAATCTAACACCATGATGCCGATACGTGAGGCTGCCCCTTACTGGGTTCCTCCTCGGGGTACAGGGACTCACGATGATGCGAACAACCAAGATGCGAAGGGAAGGGTAGTGTACAACTGGGTCTACCAGCCATGGGACCGGCAAGAGATACTGACATTCCGGAAATCTCTACCCGACCTACGTAAAAACCCCACTGCCTTCTATACTGAATTGGGTACAGCCCTGGGTTCAACGATCATGACCCTGGCTGACATCGACTTGTTCTTCGGGTTATGTCTACCAGCTGATGTGTGGAAGCAAATCCGGAAAGTCGACCACCTTGAGCTGTTTGGACATACCTGGTCACAACTCGATGACCTGGACAAACAACGGGGACCAGGACAAAAGCCGTTGAAATCCATTCTAGACCTCCCAGATAAAATCGTAGAGAAATTAAAAACCCTAATCCCAGAAAAGAAAGTGGACTGGTCGATAGTAACAGCCTGTCGCCAAAAACCCCAGGAGGATGTATCGGAATACTTCTCCCGGTTTGAAACGGTGTTCTCCGATTACAGCGGCCAGGACATGACCACTGCAACCGGACACCATCTGTTTGTCCAGAATTATGTTAAGGGCCTATCATCGGAAATCTCCCAGAAACTACAGGCCAGCGAGAGTAGTTGGGCAGCCTCCAAACCTACAGCGATTCTCCAAATGGCCCAATATTATGAGCATCAGAAAAATGAAAACGATAGGGCGACAGAGAAAAAGAAGAAGGACTTAAAAGAGAGGGTGATGATTGCCAAACTGCAAGGGGTGACTATAGGACGAGACCAATACCGGGGAAACTACCAGACAAACGTCCCTAAGACTACATTTCCCCAGGACCGCACTGTGACTTCCTACAGTGGACGCACAGACCTTAGAGAAGACCAGTGCGCTTTCTGCAAAGGGACTGGCCATTGGAAATCCCAGTGCCCAGTTCTTCTGGAAATGATCAGAAACAAAGACCCCAGGGATGTAGCAAACGGACCGAGACCTAAGGGACAACAACGAGGGCCCCCAAATGACGCAACTAATGACAGATCAAACAGACCAAATACGTTCGACTGACCCAGGCAGAACCAATATCAACAATCTGACTATGACGACACTCACACCTTCGCATAGGACAGCCAAGGGCGAGGGAGGGATCCAGTCGAGCTCTATGTTGACCAGCAGGGCCCTTACGTCACTGCTAAGGTCCTGGGTACCAAGTCTCCATTTCTGGTAGACACTGGCGCAACACGTAGTGCGTTATCTAAACGACTGATTCCAAGGGCACCCTTGTCTGGCTCACTCATAACATCGACAGGTTTCGATGGAACGCCCTCCACCAACCCTTTGTCTGCCCCGATTCTCTTTGACGTAGAAAACAACACCACCGACACCACGTTCTTGCTTTCCTCCAATAGCCCTGACGCCATTATGGGACTTGACTTACTGAAACACTTCCGAGCGACGATTAGGTGTTCTCAAGATGGAGTTCGAGTGTTTCTTTACGACAACCCCGTTCTGCTTAGACATTGTTCCCCCCGACACATGTTTTCCATCACCGACGTTGACGCGTCCCTGCTTGACACTCTACCTCCGTATCTGTGGGCCAAAGCGGATTCGGACGTAGGGCGTATGTTAATTGACCCAGTGCACATTACTGTCCGACCAGACGCAACACTCCCAAAACTCCCACAATATCGGATATCGCCAGAGGGCGAGAAGGCATTGGTAATGATTATCCAGTCACTGATAGACGCAGGAGTGGTAGAGGAAGTGGTTAGCAACGTTTGCAACAGCCCTATCTTGCCCATTATCAAGAAGCAGGGAGAGGGAGATGAGAGAGCATACCGTTTCATCATCGACCTCCGAGAGATCAACAAAGTGGTGGTACCCCAGTACCCTGTGGTCTCAGACATCACCACCATCCTGACCTTGATTCCATCCACTGCCACCACCTTTTCCGTCATCGACCTCAAGAACGCATTCTTCTCCATCCCCATCCACCCAGACAGCCGATATCTCTTCGGCTTTACCCTAAAAGCCCGCTCATATAGGTTTTGCCGAGCGCCTCAAGGCTACACGGAAAGCCCTAGCATCTACAGCCAGGCCCTCAAAAGACAACTAGACCAAGTCCAGTTACCCGACGGGGTGGTGTTGGTACAATATGTCGATGACATCCTTTTGGCAGCCGACACCACCCCTCTAGCGGTTACCGCCACCATTCAACTCTTGCACTTCCTTGCGGAAAATGGCCACAAGGTCTCCAAGAAGAAGTTGCAATTCTGCCTACCCCAGGTCACTTACCTAGGCCACCTTTTGTCCAAAGATGGAAGAAAACTCACCCCTGATCGAATCCAAACCATTCTAGATACCCCTGTCCCTAAAACCCAGAAGCAGGTTCGCTCCCTATTAGGCCTCACCTCCTTCTGCCGACAATGGTTACCAAACTTCAGCCTCGTTGTAAAACCACTGCTTTCTCTGCTATACAAAGACGTCCCTTTCCCACTCCCTTGGACTCCTGAGTGTCAAACTTCCTTCACAGAACTGCGAGATGCTCTTTGCTCAGCCCCTGTCCTGGGTACCCCTGATTACAGAAAGCCCTTCTCCCTTTGCACTCACGAAAGGGAGGGGTGCGCTTTATCTGTCCTGACCCAGGCCATCGGCCCTAAGCAACGACCGTGCGCTTACTTCTCTGCCACTCTTGACCCTGTCGCCAGAGCCTTGCCTGCCTGCCTTCGAGCTGTAGCTGCTGCTGCAGTCTCTATCCGACAGAGTGAGGGGATTGTACTCTCGAATTCCCTCACGGTACTGGTACCCCATGCAGTCGACACCCTCCTGAACCAAACCAAGACACAACATCTGACGAGTGCACGACTGACTGGATACGAACTGACCTTGCTTGCCCCCCATATCACCCTGAAAAGATGCACCACACTGAACCCAGCAACTCTGTTACCCTTGCCAGAGAACGATCCCAATGTGCATCCCGTACATGACTGCGTGACTCTTACGGACGAACAGACCAGGAGTAGGGTCGATCTCAGAGACACAGCTCTCCCTGACCCCGACGGGGAGTTGTGGGTGGACGGTTCTTGCATCAAACTCTCCGACGGTACCACTTCCGCTGCCTATGCAGTCACCACGGCTCGAACTGTAGTAGAAACAGCCCGCATCACCCAGCGATCTGCCCAGGCAGCGGAACTGATTGCTTTGACGCGAGCCTGCATCCTGGCAACAGGAACCACAGCGAACATTTACACTGACAGCCAGTATGCCTTCGGGGTGGTTCACCATTTTGGGCTCCTCTGGAGGGAGAGAGGATTCTTGACCTCACACGGCACACCCATTTTGCACGGGGATCTAGTCTCCGCCTTAATTGAAGCTGTCCTCCTCCCCAACAAACTTGCCGTTATCAAATGCCAGGCACACAAGAAAGTGACAGACATTATTGGACAGGGAAATGCACTAGCCGACATCACCGCCCGAACGACAGCTGAAAATAGAACGACAACACATATGTACGTGACCAGGTCACAAGCAGAAAACTGGACTGACGCCAAGGACACAATTAGAGACATACAAACGGCTAGCACACAACACGAATTGACTGAATGGACACGGGTGGGATTGAAAGACGATGAAGGCTGCTGGCGGACAAAAGACACGAACAGATGGTTGCTACCTGATTCGTACTTGATTCCCATATTAACCATGGCACACTCCCCTGCCCACATAGGATCAGCCCCCATGATCGAACTTGTCTCCAGGGTTTGGCACAATGACAAGATCCCAGATTCCGCCAAACGCCTGGTCCAACAATGCTTAATATGCCTACAACACAACCCCGGGAAAGGAACTGTAGTACCCCGGGGGGGATTTGGGGTCCCAAACCACCCATTTGAAGTCCTGCAGATGGACTACATCCAGCTAGACAGATGCCAAGGCCTGAAATATGTACTCGTCGTGGTGTGCGCATTTAGCAAGTGGGTGGAAGCATATCCAACCCGTGACAACACCGCTATGGCCACTGCAAAGGTTCTGTTAAAGGAGTTTTTCCCCCGTTATGGCCTCTGTCGTGTTTTATGGAGTGATAATGGCCCCCACTTTGTAGCCCAAGTTATCCAGCTCATCTTAAATGGGCTGGGTATCAAACAGAAATTCCACGCAGTCTTCCACCCTCAATCTGCTGGGCTTGTCGAACGACACAATGCCACACTAAAGCTTAAACTGGCCAAAATAGTGGCTACGACGGGCCTGAAATGGCCAGACGCCCTCCCATTGGCATTGCTATCGATGCGCTCTACCCCCACCCGACATCACTTAACCCCTTATGAAGTTGTTTTCGGTCGACCCATGAGCGTCTGGTCTGCCCCGAAACCAACTTCCATTCATGACGTTCCGGATGTCCTGATGTCTGATTATCTGTACAAATTGACTGAAACTTTGTCTGTCCTTCATCAGCAGGTGCAGCAGGCCATCCCCGATGCTTCCAGGGGTCCAGGTCACGCCATCCAGCCGGGGGACTTCGTGCTGATCCGAAATTTTCAGCGATCAAAGAGTTTGGAACCCCGGTGGACGGGCCCCTGGCAAGTGCTGATCACCACTCGGACCGCACTTCGAGTGGAGGGGAAGAAACACTGGCTGCACGCTCATCACTGCAAAAAGGTCTCTCCAGCCCTGGCCACGACAGACACCGTCAACACCCAAGAAGAGCTCCTGAACCAGGACCGACCATCGTTGAACTGCTACCCTGATACTGAGACACTTGAACTTTCAAAACATCCTGACCCCACTGTGCCATCTCGAGAAGGGTATTTCCTGCGTCGAAAGGAGGGAGCTTCGGCTAAGTAGGCCACGGACTAGGTTAAAGGATCTCAGAACGGTGACCCAAACTACCAAGGGTTACCCGGAGAGAAGCTAAAACCAAGTCTGTGGTCCTGCCCACTACCGAGCACCTTGAAGACGAAGATGATGGAAGCGCCAGATAAGAAGATGATGGAAGCGCCAAATAAGAAGCCGACGGAGACAGCAGGAAATACCCACTACAGAAATCCGAGAATAGACAGACTCCATAGCTCAAAGACAATTGCACTCTTCATCGTAATCCTCCTCTGTTTTCTCCTCATGACTACGCTCTGGATTATGGAAGAACACGCACCTGCTCACGAAACATTCCTAACCACTGCTCAGCCTACCACCATGAAGGAACATTATCTAATTTCGCTCTCTCCTCAACTAAGAGAGAGGCGAAAGGAGTTTTGGAACAACTCTTTCGTGCAGCTACTTCACCAGCACAATCTTGCCACCAATACCACCAACTGCTGGATCTGTGGGTTGCTACCCCATGCCACTGGACATTCAATACCATTCATCCCTTCACCCTTCTCTGTCCACGGCTCCTGCCTTGCTTGGCTGATCCTCCTGCAAGAAAGCTATACGGGCAATGCCACCTCCAGCAAAACTGCAGCACATCCTTCTCACGGGGCCGGGCGAAACAAGACAAAGACACACTTCTGCCCGCTGACCCCCAGCGACTCGAACCAAATGGACATTCCGGCTAAAGAACGAATCGAAATGCAGGTGTTCAACAATCCAACCAGACCCACCTTCTCCTATCTGCGGAAACGAACGGCTGCCACTCTGACTGTGGCCCTGACGGTCATCAACGTCACAGGCCACATGTGTGTAGAAGGACTTGGGACACAGCTGGTGGGTCGCAGCGCTTGCCGCTTTACCAGAACTTTGGACTCCACGGATCCACCTTCCTTTGTGTCATCCCCAAACATGTATTTCATCTGCGGCACGAAGGCCTACACCTGGCTCCCCAAAGGCTGGGGGGGCACTTGCTACATCTCCTTCGTCCTTCCTCCGACTTATGTAGCCCCAGCGAATCACCACCGGCAAAAACGAGCCAAAGACATTGAACAAGCCGACTCAACAGGGGCGCAGTTCCTCGATGCTATGAAAGGACTCGTCCCCCTCTGAGGGCCCGATGGCAAACAGCCGTGCCATCCGACATTTGACTCAGGCAGTCGAGACAACCATGAACATCACAGCGGGCATCTTTGCCAACAACACTGCCGAGCTCCAAGCGGTCCGTTTGGTGGCTCTGCAGAACCGCCTCGTTCTAGATGTGGTTCTGGCGGACCGTGGAGGAGCATGCCGCATTATTGGGTCCAGCTGTTGTACATACATACCGGACAACTCACCCTCAGTGTACAAAGCCATCGAACATCTTCACAGACTCTCTTCGGAAGTTCACCAAGAGCAAGAAGAATGGTCGCTTGGTGGTTGGTTCTGGGACACCGTCAAAAGCTGGGGCTGGAGACTGCTCACCATTATCCTGATTCCCGTAGTTGTAATATGTGGCCTATGCTTAGGAATTCAATGTTTGCCACCTATGTGTTCTTTATGTGCGAGTTGTATTTTTCCCAAAACTATGGACATTGGAAGCGAACATATGAGAGCATTGTATGATACCGAAGTAAGGAATTTGATGAAAATTGACATTGAGTAAAGCAAGGTGGCTAGATATGTTGAAAAGGGGGGACTGTTGAAAGTTGGGCTAAAACCGTCAACATTATCGGCGCCCTCTTGCTCTCCTTAAACCTTTTGTGCGCGTAAAACAGCCGCCATTTTGGGCACCATGGCTTCCCTGCTCTCGCCGAGAGCCAGCGCGCCTCTCTCTCCCTCCTGGCTTCGCTGGCAACCCCCTGCTTGCACCTGCCTTGAGTCATAAACCCCTCTTCGGCGCTGCTCTGCCCCAGGCCCTCATCCTGTTCCCAGCGCGACACCTCCCTGCTTCCCTCTCATGATCTCCGGCCCTTTGATGCAAACCCCTTTTCCCTGTGTGCCCGTTTGTCTTCCCCGTTCCCAGGCCGACACCCAGCTCTGCCGATACTGTTCCTTGCCCCTCCCCGTGCAATAGAAAGTTTCCCCCCAGCAAGGGATCCCCGGGTTGATCAAAGCCCCCCGCCCTACGAGATCCGATCAAACCCCACACACTCCGTGAATCGGCGGAATATCCAGCTGCGCGATGATCATCACCTGTTGTGAACGGGGCGGGGACTCCCACTGTAACCTTGCGTGGGAACGGGCTGGGAAGGGGGGATTCGGAGGATGTCTTTCCGTACATCAAAGTATCGACGAGAATGTGTTACATGCAATAAAAAGATAAACTTGTGTATAAGAGGCCAGGCCTCAGGGATGCAGTTAGAGCACCTCAGAACGATACCTTCTGTCCGTTTCGTTGTGTTCTCCTCCGGAGAGAATAAAATCCTTGTTTCCTGCCTTCCAGTCTCCAGCGCCTGCCTCTTCAATAGTTTAACTTCTTTGTGGGTTCAAGAGGCGACACCGCCGGGCAAATACTTAAGGATCTTATATTCTGGTTGGTAGTGCCCCCCAATTATTTTCTACATGTGCATGTTATTACAAAGGACATTGTCAATTCTGGCAGCTTATTACTGAATTATGGCGCTCATCCTCAGACAAATGACACTATTCAAGAAGTGCACAGCATGATGGATTGTCTTCTCTAGTCTCCTTTGTTATCAGCAATGGTCCTGTCAGGGAGACAATGGGTTCCTTCACCGGAGGGCATACTGCTACTAAGCTCTTTGCAAAAATAGTCCCCATTGCTGAGATTTGCAGGGTAACCAATGCGAAAGTAGAAAATAATTTTACAAAGCATTTAATAATTCCACTGAACAACTGACATTATTGCTTTCCAGAATCTGTCGTCCACTCAGTTATGGATTAGGGTGAACTTCTCATTCTAACCAATGACGATGAAAATCAATAAGGGTTCTGTGAAGGTAAAGCAAAGGGGCTAATCCTAGTAGTTTACCATTCGAGTCTTTACTGTATTTGTGAGCAAGATACCCTAATCCCTGAGAAGGTAGGAGAAGGAACAACTTAGCCGACAATATTACATCAAGTTTCTTGGCATCTATGGAAACTACCAAATGAACCTCCTGAGAACTGCGCATACATTTTGGGATAGCAAAGCTGGCCTCAAGTCCTATACTGGTATTTTGTGTACATATGTAGTCTGATGCCCGTCTCACCATTTTTTTCCACTCTATTACAAAAAAGATGCAACCCTATAAAGTATGAAAACTAGTTTCAGCCAAATGAAAATAAAAAATGAATGCCATCTTTAAAAATAATGACAAAGTGTGTTTTTAGGTATACTTATGCATGTTATTAAGTTAAAAGAGGTTTCATTGTTGTAAAGAGTTTAATGATGCCCTTCTGAGCAGAGATCGTTATTGTTCATGAATTCAATAAACTCTGACAATGACAATTAGTAAGATATGTTTATTTAGAAATTAGTTACTAACCTATAACTCCAGTTCTCCAACATTGATATCCTTTATATATTCACATGCTTGAATCATTCCATGTTGTCAGGCTGGGAATCCCAGTACATTAATATAGCAGTAAACAGTGTAGAAGTATACATCATACATTATACAATGCAAGAGGGCCAAGAGCCTCAAATAACTAAGTGGGTCACATGTATCAACATTAAGAATAGCGATCACCTAATTGAGCATTTCTGCGGATCGCAATTAGTTAATCGCTATTTCTAATGTATGAAACTCCATGAGTTTAATTTAGCAATTCCTAGTGGGTAGCAAATGGACTTACCTCATCAACATTAATGAGGTAGGTCTCAATTTGCGACCCATTAGGAATCACTAAAATCACAGGGATGGTGGCCTGCTGGAGTCAACAGACCACCATGTCTATGATTGCTTTAAAATAAAACAATGGAAAGGAAAGGAATGGAAAGACGATTTATAGAGCGCGATAGTTACCCTGAGGCGTCCTAGCGCTGACAGACACTGTGAGCGAAAGAGGTGGACCAGAAACCTAGTTGGGTTGTGAAAAAAGAAGGGTCTTTAGTAGTTTACGGAAGGCCAGTAGGTTGGGTTCTGCACGCAGGTAGAGAGGGAGGGAGTTCCAGAGCCTGGAGGCATTATACGAGAAGGCACGGCCTCCGCATCTAGCCTTCTTGATCTTGGGGACCGTCAGTAAAAATGAGGTCGATGATCTGAGCTGCCTAGCGGGAGAATATGGGGTCGCCAGGGAGCGATTGATGGGCGGGCCAGTTTCCCATATTACTCGGTGGATGGTGCATAGAGATTTGAATTCAATTCTTCGTCGGATTGGTAGCCAATGTAGTCTCCTTAATCCATCCCTAGCTGATGTTCGGCGGGGAATTTGGAGCAATGTGCAGGCCCCACAGTTCTGCACAATCTGCAGTGTATTCAGGGTAAACTGGGGGGCACCCAAATACAGGACGTTTCCGAAGTCCAGTCTGGAGAGGATAAGTCCCTGGATCATGATCTTCCTGGCCTCAGGCGGTAACACGGGAAGAATCTTCCGTAGGACTCGGAGTAGGCCGAAGCAAGTTGCTGAAAGTTTTGAGGCTTGGGCGTTGAAATTGAGAGCTTTATCGAGCCAGATGCCCAGGCTCTTGACTTCATCTTTGGGCGGCGGGGGGGAACCTAATGAGGAGGGCCAAAGAAGCTTGAGAGCCAGGGGGGAGGGGTTGCCCAGGAGCATTAGCTCGGTCTTGTCGCTGTTCAGTTTAAGATGTGACATGGTCATCCAGTTGGAGACCTCCTCCAGGCATGTTATCAGATTGCCGGGGTTGGACTCCAACTGGTTGAGGGACACCACCAGCTGTGTGTCGTCCTCGTAAGTGATGATTCGTACTCCAAACGGTCGGACGACCCCCGCTAGTGGCTCCATATAAACATTAAACAGTGTCTGGCTTAATGAGGAGCCCTGGGGGACACCGCAGACGAGAGGTTTGCTCAGTGAAGTGAAGTCGTCCTCGAACACTTGAAAGGAGCGGTCGGAGAGGAGAGATTCTAACCAGGATCTGGCCTTACCCGACACTCCGATGTTCGTCAATCGTGACAATAGTGTGCTGTGGTTGACAGTTTCGAAGGCGGCACTTAGGTCCAGGAGGATTATGGCTGCTGAGCCCCCACTGTCCATGATCATCCATGCCTCCTCCGTCACTGCCAAGAGGGCAGTTTCGGTCCCATGTTTGGGCCGAAAACCTGTTTGTGAGTCATCGAGAGGTGGCTCACAATCATTTTCTTTAAATGCAGCCCGGTTTCCTTAATGGAAAATGGTTGTGTTTAAAAGAAAATGAAGTTTTATTTTCATTTTTTAAGAGCAGGCAATGGTTTGTGGGACCTCTGTCTGCTCTTAAAAAGCGTTTTCACCACCATTCACAAAGGGGATGTGGTCCCTTCCCATTTGCAAATGGGTTACCATCAGATTAAATGTGATGGTAAACTGCAAATGTTTTCCACCGGTATTTGGTCACAAACCATCCATACATAGTGCTGCAAATCGGTATTAGGAAATGTAAATGTATGTAAATGTATTGCGACTTATATAGCGCACGTATCACCCGAAGGCATCAAGGCGCTTGCTTAGGGAACCCGTCCTGGTATTCCCCTGTGAGATACCCCGGCAGGGTATCCACAAGGTGAAAGCCAGGCATCCCGCCGCGAGGGGCCGTAGTGGAGATTAAGCAAGCAGGAAAGGACGCCCTAAACAAGCCCTTCCTAATACCGACTCGCATACCCACTTTGCAATTCGGTAACAGGTTACCAAATCGCAAAATAGACGTTGGTACAGTGGAAAAGCCTTTTTTGAATTCGTAAAAGGGCTGATTTTGTGAAACAGCCCGTTTGAGAATGCGAAATAGATTCACACATGTGGCCCAGTATCTTAAGTAACACATCCACCTCATTTGAAAGACCCAAACTTCAGCCAATGCGGTGGAAGCTTAGGGCTTCTTCCATAGGTGCAACTTGACGTCAAGGTTGACTCCGACTCATTAAGCAGCACAGATGCACAGCCTCGTGGACACACTGATCAGACCATTTGTAATAGACAGAGACTGAAGACTGCTTGTGTGTATTCAGCACGTTTGACGACGCACTGCTTTTTGAACTTGTTTTACCATGAGGCCTGTACACAAAGCCGCCTCAACGCCCCGCACCACCCAGGTTCAACGGTTGGACCTGGGCTCTTCTCTCTTGGGAGACGAGAGTCCCTTTGACTGTCCCAACTCCTAGGCCATCAAGAATTTGAGCTACTTTTTTCCAGTAATCCTAGTCTTCCATTGTCATGAAGAGGTCCGGATTCTAATGGGCCTAAACGTGCCGGCACTTCTTGTTGGAGGCGTCTTCTAAAAATATTTAAAACATGGGGGGTGGGGGTCTCGTCAGCGGCAAGATGGCTGGGCGCTGACCTAGCTCTGCCGGCCACGCAATCTCATCCGGCATAATCCGTTAGCAGCGGTGAGCATCCTGCTGCCAAAACCTACCCCTGCATCGCACACACCTGCTGAATCGCCTTGGGGCTACAGAGGACGATGCTGGGACCCTTAGCCGCACTGCGGGCCTAGTTGACATCTTGCGGCGCCGGCCTGTCGTGTTTGCTCGGCTCCTTCCTGAGCGGGCTGGTATTGCTGCTGGCGTGGACCTCCTGTACGGGCCTGAGAGGTGCCCTGCTGCAGCTGCCCTGTCCTCAGGGGCTGTGTCGCTCTACCTCCGGGATCCGCCCCGCTCCGGTCTAGATTCCTGCCCGCCACTGCCTCGGCGCTGCGTGGGACCTGAGACCGTGGCCCAGCTGGCCCACCGGCCTTGGGCCTTGCCTGCCTGGGGCCTTGCCTGCCTGCTGACTGCCTGGGAACAAAGATGACCGTGCTTATGCACCCAAAATCCAGCGCACGATCAAGTAAGGCTGCAGCACGCACACTGACTTTGATCTGCAGCCCAGGTCTCCCTGTCTCCGTGCGACCCCAGGGGGGTTTACACATCGGCGATATCGTCTTGCTGACCTGCTGTTCCTAACGGCCCCGGGAGACCCGACACGGCTTAGGGACTCTCCCACTACCGGCCCCCAGAACGTGCTGCCGCACGCACGTGGTTAACACCAAAATCACCCACATCCATGGGGGAGAAGGAACTCTGTGCCTTGGGCTTCTCTCCACTCCTGTCTGCGGTTCCCGCACCATTGCTGACACTGGGGTGTCCCGGAGGCCTTGCCTGGGCACTGGTGGTGGACTGCTGCATACCACCACTGGTGCAAAAGGAACAGTCTCCTTGTGTCTGCTCTCATTATTATTGGTGACATCTGGGACGATACTGCTTGCGCCTGTCACCCTACCTCTGAGACCTGCTGCGCAGTTGGCTCTGGGGTTCCAGTCCGCTGCAGCCCTGCACGGCCTTCTTGGAGCCACCTCACAGCATCCTCCTTCCTTTCCCGCTTGGCTGACTCAGCCCTTGACCCGAAGAGCTTTCACGCATCTGAAGTTTCTCTGTGCTGCCTATTCTTACTGCTGTCATTCCATCGCGGGCCGCCATGGGGAAAACAGACACCAGGCAGCTCAAATCACCTTCTCAGGGCACGGTGTGGGCAAGGTTAGTGAGCCCCCCCCTCCCTGATGCAGGTGATCAATCCGCCCAAACCAACATCCCTGGTGAACAGGATATGGGACTTCGTACCATTCTTCTAGAAGTGCGATCCAGCCTCCAATCCATTGACGCAAAAATAGACCATCTAATGTCCCGCCTGGATCAGATGAAGCAAAGGGTGGACTCGCATGACGCACGTATTGATCAGCTCGAGACGAGGGTTTCGGACACGGAGGACGCTGGAGCCTCCGGGCGCAAAAGCTCCTCAAGATGGACAAAATTCTCGAAATTATTTGTGCCAAGAACGAGGACTTAAAGGCGCGCACCCGGAAGAATAACATCCAGATCGTTGGCCTGCCAGAGTCCACTGCGACCGGGAGAATGGAATATTACCTCGAAACCCTCCTCCGCGACACCTTTGGCCCGGTCCTGTCCACCCACTTCTTTATTGAACAGGCACACAGAACACTTGGCCTCCGACCTCCTCCCAGGGCTCCGGCGAGGCCCATTATCATTCGCCTGCTGAACTATCAGGACCGCGACTCTATACTATGCAGCGCCCAGGAGCTGGAGCAGGTCCACCACCAGGGCAACGCGCTATCCTTTTACCCTGGTTCCCTGCTCACGGTCCAGGCGGCCCGCATAGACTTATTTCCAGCCAAGCGTATCCTGCAGCAACTCCACATCACATATGCAATGCTTCACCTCTTCAAACTCTGCATCAACTTTGGGGAGAGCCCAAATAATTTACTGACCCCAAGGCCGCCTTCGATTTCGCGAAGCAGCTGCAGGAGTCCTCTCCACGCAGCCGCTGAACCGAGCCTGAAGACTGTCACACAAGTGATAATGACTAACTCTCATATGCCTAGTTAGGCCTCACTGTTGCATTTTTTCATGCTGTTTCCTCCAGCGTTCTGTTTAATGCACTGTGCTTAAACATATGTTGACTTGTACCACTGTACACTATGTTGGCTTGGGATGTATGGGTGCTTGTTGCACAGGGGTTATGTGGGCCCAGACGATAGCTTAATCACCCTGTCAGTTTTATCTATAATCATCCCCTTTCCTGGGACCACACAATCTCCCTCTTAGCCGCCTCCCGCTGCACCACACCATGCCTGGCAACACTGCCTACACGGCTAAGGGTTTATGGCGATGCCCACACACCCCGTCGGGATGATTCCCAGTCCCATATTCCGATGTCCAAGTTTGGGATCCCTGGGTGGGGGTGGTTTGGATTTTCAACCTAATTGGGGGGTTGAAGTGCGAGGCGGGTGGGTTGGAGATTTCTTCTCGGGCCACTGTAACATTGGAGGCACTGTCGGCACTATGATACCTAACGCTCCATCGCTACTAAATGACTGACACTGTCCTCTGGACTTGGCATATTCGCTGCCTGAGTGACCATCGTAAAGCACGTCTTATGCATGCACAGCTCATCAAACATCAGAAACAGCTCATCATTTGTTTCCTTCAAGAGACACACTTCCTTCCTGCCACCTCATCTAGATTACAGTCCCGCCACTGGGGAGACCCCTACACTGCCTATTACTCAAATTACTCATGCAGTGTTTCCATTCTTTTTGTAAGGGGCCTCCCCTGGTACGTCACCCATTCCATCACTGATGCAAAAGGTCGCTATGTGATACTTGCTGGCACTCTCTACAACCAACCACTGATACTAGCGGCAATTTACTGCCCCAACACTGATGATCCAGGCTTTTTCACACAGTCTGGCAAGCTCATCTCTTCTCTGGGGCCTCATTTCTTGATATGGGGGGGGCGACTTTAACATAGCACCTTCAGACGCTGGAACGCTCGGGCGACCACATTCAGCACCCACAGGCCATTGCTCTCCTCCACTCCATCATTGATGACAATTCACTTCTGGATGCGTGGCGGCATGTGCGCCCTACTGACCGCGAGGGCATCTGCATGTCGGGCGTGCACGGCTCCTGGTCCCGCCTCGACCTTTGGCTTACCACCCGCGATGATGCCTCCTGGACCACCTCTGTGGACCATATGGCTCGCACCCTATTGGACAACAGCCCTGTGCACCTATGCGTGTGGCTCCCACTCACACTTCGCCGAATGTTTGCGTGGCGCCTGCCACCCAATGCCCTCTGCGACACTGCCTTTCTCAGGGCTATCCGAGGAGCTATCACTGCTTACTTCGAGTGCAACGTGGGCTCCGTTGAGTCACCCTCGACCCTTTGGGAGACCTTCAAGGTTATGAACCTGGGTGGGGGGGGGGGGGGGGGAGTGTATCGCCAAACATTCGGGGGTGCTCAAATCCATTTGGGGAACCGTTGAACGCTTGGTAAAAGGTATCAAAGCCCTTGACCTTAAACAATGTCAATACCCTTGCCCTGATACACTCGCGAACATCAAAGCCAAACTCATGGAGTTCCGCAAGGAGGCAAATAGGGAGCTCATATTCCTTGGCAGAGACGCCAGTGACCGTTGCTATGGCAAGGGCGATGGCCCAGACAAGTTCCTCGCAAACCTCCTCAAGCAGCCACACGCCTCTTCCTACTTTACAGCCCTTTGCGATGAGGTCACGAGGAGGAATACCTCTCCCACTGCCATCATGGATAGGATTTCAGAGTTTTACTCCCAGCTATATACTGCTAGGGCGGCTCCCAACAGAGAAATAATGGACCAATATTTCGACTCTATGGAGCTGCTGTTTATGTTTTGTTTGCATTTGTATTAGTTAATGTTTTTATTAAATTACTGTGGTTAAAACGGTAATTCTGAAACTGATTCTCTTAAAACGCTGTTGAGCGTTCATGCAGCTAAACGCATGTAGGGCAGCTGATTACTAACGCCACTTGTTTTCTTACCTCAGTCAGCGGCCCCTCTGCCCCGTTCCATTGCGGCTCCTTGCCAATCGAGTGGAGGGCGGCTCACCTACCGCGGCTCCTGGTGCCGGCCTGGTGGTGAGAACGGGCGCCATATTGGGAGGAGTCAGAGAGCACTGGGACCTGAGGCAGCGGTCCAGTCGCTCGAGGCTCCCTCCCAAAAAACTATAGGGAGACGTCTTTCACTCGTGGATTCCGGGTTGGTGGCAGCACCCCGGCGCCATTTGAAGAGAGACACTGCACAAGGCAGACCTGAGAGAATCGCTTTTTAAAATTTATGTTTTGTTTGCATTTGTATTAGTTAATGTTTTTATTAAATTACTGTGGTTAAAGCGGTAAATCTGAAACTGATCCTCTTAAAACGCTGTTGAGCGTTCATGCAGCTAAACGCATGTAGGGCAGCTGATTACTAGCGCCACTTGTTTTCTTACCTCAGTCAGCGGCCCCTCTGCCCCGTTCCATCGCGGCTCCTTGCCGATTGAGTGGAGGGCGGCTCACCTACTGCGGCTCCTGGTGCCGGAACGGGCGCCATATTGGGAGGAGTCAGAGAGCACTGGGACCTGAGGCAGCGGTCCAGTCGCTCGAGGCTCCCTCACATAAAACGTGATGTGTTGGAGGGAGCGCAGCGGACGAGCGCAGCGGGCGCGACGGAGGCGAGCGTCCGGGGCTAGGGGCTAAGGACTCTGTTAGTCTCTACAGGTACACATCCGCTGAGTTACAAGCGTTAAGACCTACCTCTATCATGTGTCCCCCCGTACCTCTTAATACGACGAAACGAACATCTCGTCTTGGCATCAGTAACCCCGCTAACTTAATTGTGGATTCTGCCCCCAAGTATGCGGTGCTTACAACTACACCAAGCACAACTTGCAACTTTAGGTGCATTTATTTAAACACCCGTTCTTTGATCAGACATCAGATGGATATATTTCTGTTACTAACCGATACAAAACCGGATATGTTGTTATTAACCGAAACATGGCTCACCCCGGATTCTCTCCCGGATATTTTAGTTGCTTTACCTGCAGACTATTATATTCTGTCAGCAATTCGTCCGGCAGGTAAAGCTGGGGGAGGAGTGGCCATTATTGTTAACAAAAAACATCAACTCAGACAACTATCCTCTTTACTTTTACCAAATGTAGAAAATATAGTTGCTAAATTAGATACTGCTAATGGAACACTTGTAGTGGTCCTATTATACCGTCCACCTCAAACAATGGCCACATTTCCTTCCATTTTAGCAGAGCAACTGGCTATGCTGGCTACAAACAATTCTAAACTACTTTTGGTTGGGGATTTGAACTTTTGGTTCGATAACACATCATTAGACCCTCAAGCAGCCGAGATGAAGGACCTTCAGAATGATATTAATTTGATACAACACATTGATACTAAAACTCATCAGAAGGGCCATAGCCTCGACCAAATCTGGTCTTTGAATTTACCAGTATATTCTATCGATATTAAACCTTGCAGCTGGTCTGACCATTTTAGCATAAGTTTCTTCTTTTGTGTCGATAAAATTACTCAATTCAAGCTGCAAACCAGTAATACCACTCGAAAGTGGACTTCTATGGATATGTCAGCTTTTTTAAACTTTTTAATGACTTCCCTACCTTTACAGAGTACTAATGTGGAGACAGCCGACCACAGGCTTAATGAATGGCTAACCACTGCCATCAATATTTACGCCCCTCTTACTCGCTTTTGTAGCTCTCGAGGCATGGACGCACATAAATGGTTCACGCCGGAGCTAAAAAAATTAAAACTGGAAGTGAGGCAACAAGAGAGAATTTGGCGAACCAATTACTGCCCTCAAGCAAGGGCTGTTTATTGCCTAACTAGGAAAGCTTATCAAAAAACTTTACATGATCACAAGACTGCTTATTTCTCTACAAAAATTTTAAATTCTACTAACAAGTCGAAAGAAATTTTCAGAATTGTGTCTGAATTATGTAATGATGATAGAACCTCTCCCCCAGTAGTTCCCTCACAAATACTCTGCAATTCTTTGAATGATTTTTTTAGTGAAAAGATATTACTGATTAAACATAATATATCTAAACTTCCAGCTTGCGCCCCTTTGGATGATATTTTTTTTAATCCCTCAACATTACATTCTTTTCCTCCAATTGATTTAAACATTTTTTTAGATCTATTGACCAGAGTCAAATCAGGATCTCCTGAGGACGTTTGTCCCCCTCAAATAATGAGAGAAATTGGTCGGGCAATTCCCGACAGCATGATACCACTGCTCAACAATTCTCTTACATCTGGGATAGTCCCAAGTAGTTTCAAGCAGGCCTTATTGATTCCCCTCACAAAAAAATCGGGTATCGATCCTTTAGACCTCACTAATTATCGGCCTATATCACTTTTGCCCTATTTATCTAAGATCTTGGAGGCTCATGTCACCAATAGCCTCTCAAATTTTGTTGAAGATTCTGGTTATTTACAACCTAAACAGGCAGGTTTTCGGCCTGGTCACTCCACTGAGGCAGTAATATTGGCCGTTCAGAACACCTTGAGGTCTAATGCCGACAAAAATGTACATCAAGCCTTGGTGCTTCTGGATTTGTCTGCAGCATTCGACACGGTTGACTATACCATTCTGGTCAACCGTGTCGAACAGGCCGGCCTCCGAGACTCTGCCTTGGCCTGGCTTAAATCTTTCATATCTGAACGCACCCAGTCTGTTCGGCTAGGTTCTTTTACAGCCCCTAAAATTAATTCCTTTTGCGGGGTTCCTCAAGGTTCCTCCTTGTCCCCTTTACTATTTAATTTATATATGCGGCCTCCTTTGTTCTCTTTAAGAGAGCATAAAGTTACTGTATATAATTATGCAGACGACCCGCAGTTGGTTTTTGTATTAAATTCAACCAATGCTGCAGAGAATTTTCAGGCAACCATGACCTTCATTCAGAGTTGGATGTCCTCAAACCATCTTAAATTAAATCCGGGGAAAACTGAACTGATCTTGCCTGGGAAGAGCGAGATCAGTTGGAGCCCACACTTTTGGCCTTCCCCCAAAAAAATCTCAAACAGTAAAGAGTTTGGGAGTGACCATTAATGAGGACTTGCCCTAAAATCTCAGATTGGAACCGTAGTTTCTTCTGGATTTTTTCAATTAAGGAAAATAAGAAAAATTGCACATCTCCTTACTGATTCGGCTTTTATTCAGGTAGTCAATGCCCTAGTTCTTTCCCATATTGATTTTTCAAACAGTATTTATCTGGGTTTACCGATTGGTCAACTTAGAAGACTGCAATACCTGCAGAATCAAGCTGCCAGACTGATCTGCAAGGTACCTAAATGGGAATCGATTAAATCAGGGCTAGAGAATTTACACTGGCTGCCTGTGGCGCAGAGAGCCACATTTAAAGCTGGTTGTATTATTTTCAAGGCCTTGCAGGGCAAGGGCCCAATGTTTATCAGACAATTGATCGGGAGATATAGTCCCTCACGTAGTTTGAGATCAGCTCATAAAGATCTACTTGAGGTACCCCGATTTAAGAAAAAACGACAGGGAGGTAGCTGTTTTCACTTTTTAGCTGCCTCTTTGTGGAACTCCCTACCTTTGACTTTGAGACAGAGTAAGGACCTCCTTGCCTTCAGAAAGGCATTTAAGACTTTTCTTTTTACACAGGCCTATCTGAAATAGCGACTCTCTTTGGTATCCCTTTGTTATGTTTTTTTTTATTTTCTCTTCAGCGCCAAGAAGCTTTTGGGCGTATGTGCGCTTTACAAATTTTAAATAACATAACATAACATAACTGTGGCTTGAGAATGGTCATAGGGAGTATCTGGATGAGCCATTCACTCACGAGGAGATCTTTAAAGTCATTGCCGATCTCCCAGCTGACAAAGCCCCCGGTTCGGATGGGCTCACCCTGCTTTTTACAAGCAATACACGTCCCTCCCGGTCCCACATCTGGCGGACATGTATAACGAATCCCTCGAAACAGGGCGACTTCCCCCTTCTCTCCGAGAGGCCATGATCACCCTACCGCTAAAGCCGGATAAAGCCTCTTTGAGCGGTGTGACTCATACCGCCGCCTATCGCTAATTAACACTGACAAAAAAATGTATGCCAAATTGCAATCATCCCCTTATGCCGATGATTGCTCGTCCTGACCAATCCAGGTTCATCCCAGGCCGTGCCACATCTCACAACCTACGCACCATCTTTTCGGTTATTAACCAGATAAACCCCGCTCTCCCCGCCATAGCCACCCTTCTAGACGCCACAAAGGCTTTCAACACCCTTGAATGGCCCTTCCTTTTTTACCTTCTCCTTCGGCTGGGCTTCAGCCCAGGTTTTGTGCGTTAGATCCAGCTGCTGTACACGCATCAGGGTGAAAGGGCAGATTACTGACCCTATTACCATCTCGAGGGGCACCAGGCAGGGTTGCCCCCTGTTCCCCATGTGATTCGCCATTGCGATGGAGCCCCTGGCGGCCTGGCTACGCCAGCACCATACCCACCGGGTTATAGGTTTCTCGGCCCGGGCATTGGTAGTTTCCACGTATGTTGACAACATCACGATCTGCATCCGCAAACCTCAGGAGAATCTCACCCCCATGACTAGGGAGACTGTCCGCTTTGGCTGCCTCTCCGGAGTACAGGTCAACTGGTCCAAGTCAGTTTTTTCCCCCCTTACTGGTGATACCGTGCCGTTTACGGCAGACCACCCTTTTATATGGGCAACTGGACCCACAAGGTATTTGGGCATTAGGTTGAGTACGGACATGGATGAACTGTGGAGATCCAATTTTGGCAGGGCAAAGGACTGGCTTGAAACTAAAACTCGCGTGTGGTAAAAACGTCCTCTTTCACTAGTTGAGCGCATCGCCATCACCAAGATGGTAATGCTCCCCAAATGCTTGAATCTCTTTTTATATATTCCAGTCTCCTTGACATCACAGTCTAAAAACTGTGCTCTAACATTATCGCTCTGATCTGGGCAGGACGTCAACCTAGAATCGCTTATGACATTTTGACTCTTCTCCTAGCTAGAGGCAGTATGGGGGCCCCTGATTTTAAACTATGCGCTCAGGCCAGCTTTCTCCAGTTCTGGCTGCATCCAACAACTTTCCAGCATGATGTGGCAGTCGAGATGGACCTGGCTTCGCCGTGGCCACTGAGGACAGCTCTATTTTTGCCGCCCAAGCCCCCCCCCCCAACTGCGGCATGATCGACACAGTGGAATGCCTGCGTTGGGCCTGGGACGGGCTACGCAAATACACTGGTGCAGAGGTGCTCTCTGGGCCATCTATCTATCTAGGCCGGCCCAGTGATTCGCACCATGGTCGACATTTACCCTGACAATAACTTTTTCACACTCCCTACTAATGCAACCTCACTTGATAAGCTACTCTATTACCAGATCAGGGCTATGTGCAGAAGCGAGAATCCCGTTTTTCCGCTCGCCCCCCCATTCTAACACTGCGCTTGAATACATTCACTCCTCCAGTTCCCTGTGGAAAATGGTCACTAGACTATATACCCTTACACTGGCAGCCTTTTCCATTAAAACAGAACATGCCCAAGCTGCATGGAGTGCGGACATTGGGAGAGACATATCCCTAGAGCAATGGCAATACTGCTGCAACCAAATCAAGCGCCTCTCTCCCAATTACCGCCTGCGGCTTATTCATTTTAAATATCTACATAGGCTTTACTGTACCCTACATCGTTACACAGAATGGGTCAGGTGGGGGCGGATAGGTGCGCGCGGTGCACTGCACCTGGAGTGGACTTAGCGCTCCTGGCCTGGTTGCATCCCAGGGTCTCCTCATTTGAACGGAGGTATGCACGGTAATAAGTGATATTACACTTGAACGTTTAGTCCCTGATCCCCTATTATGTCCCCTGGGTCATGTCACACATGTTTCAGATGGCAACCGCAAGCTGACCGCGATGCTCCTGGTTCTTACAAAGTGCCGGGTGACTATCCACTGGGGTCGCAAACCATCACCTTCAACTAAATGTTGGTTGGATGACGCTGCTCACTGCCAGACGCTCCCTAGGTGAGTTTTGGGACCTGATGCCAGCTGCAGGCACACCTCCTGACATTTGGGACCCTCTTATCTCCTACCTGCACCGCCTAGCCAACCCAGATGAGCCGGCCACAGATTCTACACTCACTAACGCTCATATAGATAACAACGACCCACCGGACTCCAATCATAATTCATGTCCGAACTCACACGGCCCTCTTAAGCACAACAACTAAAACACTGTCAAAGTACAAACTCATGTGCCATACTAAATGTACTTACTTTGTATTGCTGAGCCTTCCTGCAGGATGGAAGAATTGTTATGTTACTGCATGGAGTGATAAATGTATTGTGCCTTTCTGTTTCAATAAAGGTTTTTGAAAATTAAAAAAATATATATATTTAAAAAAAATTTGGAAAGGTACTGTTAGGACACATATGAAAGGAATTGAGGACAAGTTTGTCCTCGCTGTGTGGACGACTTTAAAAATGGTCTCCTGGTATAGATTGGCAATTTAACTAAAGAGACAGCCACACTTCCTCTAACTAGCTGGAAGACTGAAGCCTAGCATCTAATTGTTATGATTTTCGACATAATGTTGTAAATTCACATATCTGTGTACGAATGCTGTTTTATTGATTGAATTTTCTTTTGTTTTTGTTTTCTTTGGTTTTTTTTTAAAGACTTTTATTAAGAAAAAGGTAACAACATACAAGGCAAAAAAAAAACTGCGCATGGACATGTGTTCACAGAGGAGGACACTCAATCAAATTGTTATACAGCAGAACAATATTACAGAGAGGTGAGGGGGGTCAGCGGGGAAACAAATCAGAGATAACAGAAAGAACGAAATACGTAGAATGTCGGATCAGGGGCAGAGGGGGACATCTTGGCTCCCGATGAATGGAGGCGTGCATATATTCCCTCAGTATGCGTTCCACTGGCTCCAAATTTTATTCCATTTCCGAGGTCTGCCCCGCGCCACATACACAGTTTTCTCTCTGAAAATACACCAGTCCATGTTCTCCTTCCACGCCGATACCGTGGGCGGCCGCAGGAAAACCCCACAATTGCGCAATGTCTCTCTTAGCGATCATATTCCCAAGGGTCGCCCACTGCGTCTGCGCCACGTTATAATCATTCGGCTCCCACACACTCAACAGGCAGCGTCTGGCTTCGGGCAATAATACCACTCCAGTGACCCTTTCCATCACAGCATGCACACGACTCCAGAACGTCACCACCTCGGGGCACTCCCAGAGGATATGAAGGAAAGTTCCAACCATTCCACAACCGCGCCTACATAACCCATCAGAGGAATAGCCCATTCGAATCAAGCGTGGACCCGTAACATATATACGATGTCAAATCTTGAGCTGAACGAGTCGGAGACGGGCAGGAATCGCCACCTCCTTGGGCGAGGATAATGCAGCCTGCCAGTCCTCGTCATTCAGCTCCAGACCGTCACCGGTCCAAGCCTCCCTGAGGCGTACCAACAGATCCACCCGACTGTTGATCAACTTTTTGTAAATCAAAGAAATAGTGCTGTCGCGCACATAGCCGTCGAGGACCCGATCTTCAAGAGGGGAGGACTCGGGGATGTCGGTCTCCGCAGGAAAGGCCCATTTCAAAGCATGGTGAATCTGTGCATACCTAAAGAATTCCCTATCACTCAGGCCATATTCTGTCTTCAATGCCGCAAAGGTCTTGATTTTGCCCTTGGCCCAGAGGTCGCCCACCGTACTGATACCAATCATGTCCCATTTGTCAAAGCCTTTCGTTTTCCAGAGACATCCCAATCTTTCAGACGCATACAGAGGGGTCGCTCGAGTCAATCGATCCCTCCATCCCACTGCCGCAGTCGCATCATGCCACACTCGTACAGCAATCTTGGTGGGGCCAGATAAGTCCTTATCCGCCACCTTGGAATAGAGTGCCCTATTGTAGTCCCCGCCCGGTAGCAGATATTTATCCATCTCAAATGCAGGGTTAGGGACAGGAGCATACGTTGCATGATTGATCGCACTCAGCTGCAAGGCCCAGTAATATCGCCTGATATCCGGAAGTGCTATACCTCCGTCATACCAGGGAAGTGTGAGTTTAGCAAGGGCGATACGCGAACGGCCATCCCAGATTAATCGTCTCTGCAGGCTCTCCACCTCTCGAAAATAGCTCGCCAGAATAGTATCGAACGTATTCTGGAGGGCGTACAAAAAACGCGGCAAGGACATCATTTTGAAAAGAGCTGCGCGTCCGAGTGGAGATAGCGGCAGCCTGCGCCAGCGCACAACATCTAGCTTCAACCTCTGAAGAGGAGGGAGCAGGTTACGCTCATAGCGAGCAGCTGGGTCCAGAGATATAAAAATTCCCAAGTACTTGAATCCCGTCGGTGAGATCTGAATAGGGCAACTGCGAGGCAGGGGAGGGAGACCACCCGAAAGCACATACACACAGGATTTGGCCCAATTGATCACAAGGCCCGAGTTCTTTCCAAACGAAGTAAGCACGTAAAACAAAACATTCAGCACTTTTCGAGGGGAGATAAAATACAACAAGATATCATCTGCGTAGAGCGATACGCGATCCTCGAAATCCGGGGTCCATTGAATACCCTTAATCGAGGGCTCCCACCGCAGCCAAGCCGCCAGCTGCTCCAGGGCGAGGGCAAAAAGTAGTGGTGACAACGGACAGCCCTGCCGTGTGCCCCTCCCGAGGACAAAAGACCCAGATACTCGGCCATTCACGACCACCAGCGCCAGTGGCGCTTCATACAAAAGTTTCACCCAACCCCATCCCGAAAAGAAATGCAGAATCCACCCAATAATGAACACAGTAACCAAATCAGAAAGAGAAACTATACGTTGCCTTGAGAAAAAACACAAAACACCAAAATTCCCCCCTCCAGCCCCCAACTTAAAACCGTTACGATACCCCCCACCCTGCACCCCTGCGTTAGACTCAAAAGCCACCCCAACTTGCAGTGTGCTTGTCGCCCTAACAATAAACTAAGCTACAAAAAGAGCCCCTGAGGAGGATAGAGTCCCACTTCCCCCGCCACCCTCGGGTATACATCAATAGGACAGTGGTATGAGAAGCATCAAACCCAGCTGTATGATATGTCAATTGTTCGGGACTCGGGAATCATAGAGTCACTCTTGTTCCAACAGGCCACCCTCGGCTCCACCTGGGTGCCCGGTTCGGTCAGTCTGCTTGGGAAGAGTATCCAGCCAGTCACTAACTCTCTCGGGACGATCAAAGAAAAATGTCCGGTCCTCATATTCAACACAAAGCCTAGGTGGAAATAGCATTGCATATTGCAGGCCCATGTCTCTCAGCCTTTGTTTCACCCCCTGAAACACCATCCGCTGCCTCTGTACGAGCTGGGTGAAGTCCGGGTAGAAACTCACCGTCGTGTTCTCGAACTTGATGGGGCCACCCACTCTCGAGGCCTGCAGAATAATGTCTCTGTCCCTAAAGTTGAAAATTCTGGCGATGATAGGCATCGGAGGGGCACCCGGCTTCAGTTTCCCACCCGGCACTCGATGGGCACGCTCCACAAAAATTTACTCAGTCCCGTGGGGGCGAGGTGATTCAAGACGAGGTCTTCCACCAGGAGATCCGTTGCCATATTGTCGGAGGTTTCAAGGACACCAATAATGCGTACGTTATTGCGTCGGGCCCTGTTTTCAAAATCCTCTAGTCGATGGGCCATGAGGTCATTAGAGGATCGCAAATTTCCGATTTCCGTCTGCATGTGGGACACATCGATCGTGAGGCTGGAAGTCTTCAGATCTAGTGTCTTGACCCTTTCATTAGTCTTTGACAAGTCCGCTCTGATCAAAGTAACATCGACGGCTACAGTGTCAATTTTGAGAGCAAGAGCCTCATATTGCTGGTCAATGGAAGCCTTCATGCTGGCAATGGCGCCCATGACATCCTGCAGAGTCAATTCGGTCGACGCGGCCGGGTCTTCCTTGGAATCTGCCAGAGCACGACTGACGCAGTCGGGGACCCCTTGGAATGGGTATAGCGATCCATGACGTTAGTCTGGATCGGTCCCCCCCATAGAGGCGTTTTGGTTTTCCGTTTCTCGTTGTCAGCCCTAGCCGCCATTTCGAAAAGTGTGCCCCGGAAGGGCCCGCGAGACCTGGTGAAAATGGCCGGTCAAGACCAAACCACCAAAGACCACGAAGGTGGGCCCCAGAGGCACAAGCAGCAGCGTAGCTCAACACCCAAGCATCCACGACAGCCGGCACACAATGGATAGGCAGCGTTAGACCGAACCGCGGGGGACCGGAACAGTCCTGTGATCTGATAAAGCCGGAGACCCAAAAACTAAACTGAAAGTAGATCAGGGGAGCAGGGGTAACCTCTCAGGCCGTTGTTGTTCAACTACTCCCCGGCGTCCTGGTGTGTCAAGCCCCCGGTGTCGCTGCGGGGCGGGCATCGAAAGCTCAGATCGGCGTAGCATCGGTTCCTGAAGTCCAAATCAAATTTTAAAAACAGCGAAGGTGTCAGCTGAGGTTCATCTACAAGAAACAGTCATCAAAATCAGGATATCTTTCAGGATATGTGCAGAGGGCGGCTAGGGTCTCGGAGGCCTGTGCTCACGCGGCCATCTCGGATGCGCGCGAAGCTCCTCCTCCTTTGTTTTCTTTGTTGCTATAATTTTGCCACAGTTTTCTTTTTATGTACATGTACTGGTGTATGGTCTTCGATTTCATCTCGTATTTTTTTAGATGAAGATGGGTTTGGAAAGGATCTAAGAATAATAAGTTTAGGTGAAAATCTGTAAACACCTTTGGAATGAATTTACGGGTTGGTTCTGAGAATTACCTTTTCCTTAGTGACCCAGACAAAAGTTTCTCTGACGGTGAATGCTTGAATCGTTCTCATTCTCCTAGCGGATGTCAAAGCCAGGAGTAATGCTGTTTTCAAAGAGACAAATTTCAAGTCTGCTCTATGTACAGACTCAAAAGCACCACATAACATCAGCTGACTGAAGACTGTATAAACTTCCCATGGAACTGGAGGATGTCATAGAGGTAGAAATGCTCTGAAGAGTAATGTCAATATCTGTTTAATGATTCTTTGAGAAAACAGTATAGACTTAGAAGTTTCAGTTCTCCTAAATCTTGAGACTGCAGCAAGACGGACAACGACTGAAGGATATTTGAGTCCCCTCGTCTAAATTTAACACATATGCAGGATTTCACTACGATTTACTTAACCACTTGCATGCTAATGACAAGGTGAACTCGTCATGAGGCACACTGGAGCTGTGCTCATGACAAGGTCAACTCGTCATGTATAATGGGATTCATAAATATGCAGCACAGGAGGGGAAAACCCCTGAGCAGCCAAGTGGTTAAAAATGGTTGATGACTATTATTCCTGCTCCAGACACAGACTGCTTCCATTTAGTGTTGTAAGTCTTATTGGCCGCTGAGGTTCGAGCCTTTGTCAGAACATATTAACATTCTTGTGGAAGATCTAAATGGCCAAATGTTAAGTGGTTGGAAACCATGCTGTCAAATTTAGAGACGTGGGATCCTGGTGGAGAATCTCTGAATGTTTTCTGGAAAGTATCTTGAGATGTACCATCAGAGGAATGGCTGCACATACCCATAACTGTAGAAGCTTGCTGCACCAATATTGGCAAGGCCACGCTGGAGCAATAAGGATCAGAGTGCAATGATCTATCTTTGCCTTCATCAACATCCTAAGGATCAGGGGAAAAGGAGGAAAGGCGTAAGCAAATATTTTGGACCAACTGATCGAAAGAGCATTGCCCCTCCTCCATGGATGCCAAAACCTGCTTGAGAAGCACAGGCAATTCTTGTTGGTCGGAGTGGAAAACAGATCGACACTGGGTTGACCCCAATGACTGAACTATAATCTTCTGTTTTTATTCTTGTTCACACTCATGGCAATCCAACATTTTCTGACTGAGTACACCCGCTTGGTCAGCCTGGCAGATGTTCCACAGCAATGTCTATCCTGTGAGAAATGGTCCAGTCCCACAGACGTTAAGCTTCTTTTGAAAGGGGTTTGGAATATGATCCTCCTTGCTTGGTTATTTAGAATATTTACGTTCTGTTATGCGTCCTGATCGGAACTGGTTGACCCGCTATTCTGGGAAGGAATGCTTGTAATCCCAGTCATATGGCACTGAGTCCTAGTATACTGATGTGGAATTTTTTCTCTACATCTGAACAGAGGTCTTTGGTTGAAAACTCTCATAGTTGAGCTCCCCAGACCTCCATGGATGCTTCTGTAGTGAGTATCATCCTTTGTGTGATTGGCAGAAAAGAGAGACATGCATTTAGATTTGCCGGGATCCTCCACCATATTAATGCTTGCTTCAGGCACCTTGTGACTGGGACCGCATCTTTCCATGGACCTTCGATCTGTTTCCATTGCAAATCCGTTTTTTGCTGAACAGGTCTCAAACAAAGCCTGCAGAATGGAATGAGGCCTATACATTATGCCATTAGGCCAAACGGGGACTTGCAGTGCCTCACTGACTAATTGTCTTGCAGCAATTGTCTTTACAACAGTCTGCAGCTTTCTTACCCTTTCAGCAGATGGAAAAGCTTTTCCCAACTGTGTGTCAAGTATTGTTTGCAGAAATTAGAGTTTTATCTAAGGCCCCAATGATGATTTCTCTCTAGTTAAAGTGAGACCCAATTTTCTGAAAAGACTGGTGTAGGCCTTTGTAGAAGTATCTACTCCTTCCCTGAATGGTGATTTGATGAGCTAGTTGTCCAGGTATGGAAACACCTGGTGAACTTCCTGTCTGGGAAAAGCAACAACTGAGGTGAGATATTTTGTGAATATTCAAGGCACTGATTTTGGCCTGAAAAGCAGCAATTTAAATTTGTAGTGTTGCCCCGCTACTAAGAATGAGGTTCTTCCTGTGCTTTCGATGAATATATATGTAGAAGTATGAGTCTTGAGGTCATAAACTCTCCATCCTGCAACATCTAGAGGACGTTTTGTAAAGTAATCATTCGAAATGACTGTCTCTTTAGAAGCTGTTCAGCTGCCACAGATCTAGTATCGGTCTCCATTGATTCTTCTTCCTTTTGATTAGGAAAAATCTGGGAGACAATTCTTGGTTTCTTTGTGATTTGGGGACAGCTTCTATAGCTCCTTTGAGGAAAAGCGTTAGAATTTCCATTTGAAGCTGCTTTAAATAAAGATGATGTTCTTTTTTAGGTGGACAAAATATGATTCTCTGGATGAATTTCTACGTATGGCCTGATTGGACAATTTGTCCGATGTTACGTTCTTCCATGCAGAACCCCCCCCCCCCCCCCCCACCCCAGGCCTGGAGTCAAGCTCATTCTGACTGCCATTGCTTGGTGCTTGTGAGGAACTTCTGTTCCTTTCTGAAGTCATCCCGTTAGACCATCTTTGGTTCTGATTGGCAGAGAATCCTTGATCGTATCCAGGCAAACTTTGTTTAAGGATAATATGAACGCAACCTGACCTTCGTACAGATTGAATCTTGCTATGAAAGTTTGACATATTCTTGAGGACTAGACGTCCCAAATCTATTGTACTTCAAATGCCCTAGCACCTTTGAGGTGTCAGTGTTAAGACCCTGTAAAGCTTTATCGACATGTGTACCAAAAAAACAAAAATGGTGAGGCCATAAAAGGCCTTGTCTGCTTAGTACAGTACCCCCTGCCTTTTGGCGAAAGTCTTTGTTCAAAGCACCCATGGCAACGTCAATAATGAAGGAAAAAGTTAGCTCTCCTTCCTTTAGGATAGCGCTCGCCACTTCCCTCGTATTCTCAAGAAAGAGTTCCAGTAATGGAGCGATGTCATGCCACATCTGGTGATCATAGCAACCTAGAATTGCTAGGACATTGGCTGCCTTAATCGAAGTTGCTGCCATAGACCAAATTCTTGAGCCCAGATTATCAATGGGTTTGTAATCCTTGTCTGGCAGACTGGAGGATGGCATTTTTGGGGTCTTAGTTCTTCTCTGAGCTACTGAAGAAATTACAGAATCCAGTTTAGTGTGCCTTATATTTTCGGTGTAGGCTAGGTATCACTGCAGGAACAGTAGCAGCTGTCTTCATTAATTTCAAACCTTCCAACCAGACATAGTCAAGAATGGGTATGGACTTAATAGATTTCTGAGGTTGCTTTTTAACCCCTTTGGTGCTAAGGCAATTCCTGCTTTTACTCTAATTTCCATTGAAATTACATGGTCAGCTTGGCTGCAGTGCATGACGAGCTGACCTTGTCATGGGCATGGAAGTGGTTAAAGTCACAGAGAAAGCATGGTTGATCTAAATACGTCATTGGTGGGTTGATTTTCTTGGCAGCTGTTTTAATCAATGAGTGAAATTTAGCGATGTGGTCTGTAAAATCCTGAGATGTCATAATTTCTACTTGGAGCAATGAATTCCAGTCAATTAACATTTTATCTGTCACTATGTGGTAGAAGCTCACCTTCCTACTCATCTCTAACAGGATATACAGAACCATTCGAGTAAACATCATTCATGTCCTCCCCTTGAACAGATCCCCTCGGCGTTGGAGGAGGGGGTAGCTGCGATGGCTGCCGAGGAGGTGAAACCAGTAAAGGAGAAACGGGAGGAGGTGGCAGAGTGCCCCATGTTAGGGTTACTGGTTTATTGCTGTGCTAATTTGTTGAAAGTATTTATCATCTGTTGAAAGGTTTATAAAAATGCCACCGGCACTTGGACCACATCAGGTTGGCTATAAAATCTTGGTGGTGTCTGCCTCCTACCTATTCGAGTACTCCTAGACATTCACTCCTGCTGGTAAACCTATTCATTGTAGGACTTCTAGTGTTCTATTCCTTCCTCACCAAAATCTGGGACACATCTTACATCAAAATATATTGAGCTGTAAGCTGTCAATGAGGTATTATCACTACTGTCTTCCTGACCTTACTGCAATATTTGAGCTGGAGGTGGATTTGTCAGCAATAATGGTGAAAATCATTTCCCCCTATATTTTATGCTGTGTGGCTCTAGATGGTGTTTTTCCGTCAACGGCGTGGTGGGTGTCTACCTTATAGTCTACGATGTCGTCATTAATGGGATGGTCGCCAGTGACAGTCTCATCGTCAATGGAGGTGATGTCCTAGATGGTCTCGTCGCCAAGGAGGTTTCTTTTGAAGATGAATCTTTTAAATATGTCTTCTTTAATATAGCTGGATCCTCTAGAAAGTGCCTAGAGGCATAAGTTTCTGGTTTGTTACCAGGGGACATGGCTGCAAGTGCTGTACCAAAACGAATCATGCTCAGGAAACTGTATGTCTCCTCTTGTGCTTTGCCTCCATGGAAGTGCTTGAGGGGGCACTTTTAACGGAATCCTTGTCTAAAGAGGGGGCAAATCTATTGGCAAAAGGAACATTCTCTTTATCCATAAGCAATAATGCCAACCTCCCTTCTATATCCTTAAGAGTTTTAGTTGAGAAAGATTTACAAATGTTTTATTCTGATGGCTTATAAATTGGATAAAAACAATAAATCAACCAAGAGTTTGTGTCATCAGTGCTTACTAGGGTTTGATTGTTTTCATCTAATGAATTTTTAGCCTGATGAAGTCAAATTATTACTTACCGATTGACAAAACACAAGTTGGTGGAATTTTTCTATGACGGATGCACAACTCCATTAATGCTGGAAACTTTTCGTCGGTTGTAGGAAAGCAACATTTTGGATGTGAGGATCTGTTGGGATAATCTACCCATTGACCCGTACATGGATTAAAGTGGACTTGTATTCATCTACACTGTTTGGTCATAGGCGAATTCTTTGTACCAATTGAGTGTTCTGACTATTCTGTGAACAAGTATGGATGATAATCGAATGGACAGATGTAGGGACAAAAGGAAAAAAAAAGACTAAATGGATTGCTTGAGATAAGGATGGGAAAGATAGAATGATGGACAGATCGAAAAAAGAGTGGCTGGATAGAAAGAAGATAGGAAGAATGATGGACAGATCCAAGAGTGGCTGGATAGATAGAAGGAAAAAAGAGACAACAAATTAGTTATGTAAGGAAGAAAGAAAAGAATGATGGGAACCCCTAAAGGAGTGCTGGACTCGCATCACTCGCTCTTTCATTAGTATTTTAGATTTAGATAAATTATTTTTCTGGCTACCACCTTGCTGCTTTAGGTCAAGGACAATAGAATAAGAACCACCCATGGTAGTGGTCCCCTTTACCCACAATTCACTGATCATTCTGCTAAAACGAATAGTTTCCCAAATCCTAAACTCTACAGCAAATACTGCAATATGATTAGCATTTCATTTTTTTGTTTACTTGCCGTCTGTTTGTAATAGATCTGGAAATGGGGATTCAGTTGAACTACCCATACAAGTATACTGGATTGCACTAAACAAACATAACTTGTGGTGGGCACAATTCACCTAATTTAATTTTACTTGAATATCCAAAATTCCTGAGCATGAAAAATAAATGTGAGTTCTCATTTTTAGACAGTACCTCACTATATTCTTGAACATCATCCTTGAGTTCTTCCAATTCTTCTCTCTCCTTTGTAAGCAATTTCTTTTGCTCAATTAGTTTTGAACAGGCATCACTAAGAATATCAATTTCCTCTTTGGTAATTTCTTCTCCCTAAAAAAATATAAAAGAAGAAAGTGAGATTTAATTTACTTCTTTTTTGATGAACAATTGCACATTTTTTAAAAAGATTGCTTTCATAACCAAAGGACAATATTTTCTGATGTAAAATTTGCAGGGCAGTTGACTCATTTTATGATTCTTTTGTATTTGTTTTTATATGTTTGCAAGCACTTCCACAAGACTCATGATGTGTAAGACGGCAGCACAATCATTATTTCATAGCATGGTAACAAATTGGTAACACATCATAGGGAGGTGATTGAGATGATTAGATGGACTAAATATGTGAGTAGACTAATGTTTCCTGGTGGGGGTACAGAGTTTGAAGCATAAATTACGTACCTTCAGTAACAAACCTTCTAGTTGATACTCTACCTACCATCAGATTCCACATCTTTTGAATCTCCCCAGGTACCAAACTGGGTCTAGAAACTCAAACAATACCTCGTATGTGCTGGTAGGTGGTGACACTGTCCTCCATGGTGACTCCATTCAACCTCGGACATCATGACATGGGGACGTATATAGGCACAGACATGAGTTTACTCCTTTTTTCCATGCCCTCAAACTCAAAACGTCACTGATCAGACTGAAATGAAGATGATCAGTGAACAAATCTCACATAGGACCTTATGTTCGCAATACCGAATGGAGAGGCGATGGTCAGTCAGTTCAGTTCATAAGCTTTTATTCGATTTGGAAAATACAAATCATACAAGCAGAAACAACCTAAAAACGATTAATTGCATGTGTAATAAGTCTAAGCAGAGTAATACAAAAATACACAGGGAAAATACATAAAAGAAGGGAACAAATACTGCCATACACTGGGTAACAATGCATAAATAATTTTAAAACTTTACTAATAGGCTAAAAAAGCTATAAAAAGGATCTTACATGTACAGACGGGAAAATATATTTATCACACCAAGTGCTTTTCCTGGCAGCTGTACAGTTTAAGACAAGAGATCAAGAAATGGCTCCGGGAAACATGGAGAAGTTAATTTGACATATAAAAAGGACCATACTATTACATACTCTGGGCATAAAAACAGGGATAAAATACTATATACAGCATAAAAGGACATTTATGTACAGACAGGAATATATAGGTTAAAGCGGCACTATGCTCTTCCTGGCAGCTGTACATTTCAAAATAAAAGTAGCACCAAAGAAACAGATGTCCGCATTCTCTAGAGAACATAATAAGACTAGAGCACCCTTTGAAGATCGGATATTGTATTTTAAAAAGATGGGTTTTAAATACTTTACCCTTAAAAAATGATAAAATTTACAAAAAAGTAGAAAATGACAACAGCTCTGTTGTGATATGTTGTCACATGGGCAGGGAATCTCAGATCTTGTTTTCTGATTTGGGAATGCGACGAGGTGGTGTACAATACCCAATCTGACTCGAGTTAGCACAAATTGATGGGAGCGACGAGACACAATAGCAAGATAATTTTGTAGACCCGGGGTTAGGTTCAATTCCTTATAAAACTTCACGGTGGCTAACTTGCCATGCACCTTATCTCGCTCATTCTTTTTAAAATTTAAAAATGTATATTTAATTTCTTTTTTGGGTATTGCAACTGCCAATTCAGGGTCCTGGAGAACATCAATATCAAATAAAATTTTGTACCAGGAATGAATGTATTTCAACCACTGTATACGTAAAGAGTGATCCAGACCTATACAATCAAGGATAATCTCTTGAGTGAATCGAGTCTCTGACTTAGCCCAAATCGAACGCCACAATAAGAGTGGCCAAACGGCTGCTAAGTCGGAGATAAACTCGATCCCTACCTCGTCATGAATTAATTGTACAGAGGCAGAAGGGGGGACACATAACATTCTCTTTAAAAATTTGTTTTCATCTTTTTGGAGCAAGGTGCCTTCAGTATGGCCCCATACACCCGCCCCATACAGTGCGGAAGAAACACAACGGATGTTATATATGTTGGTCATATCTGGGATACTTCTCAATCAAAGTTTGGAAGAAAATCGAAATATACTACTGGTAGTCCGCAACATTTTCAGTCTGATATTGTCGAACTCAGATGTCCACGATCCGTCATTAGTAAAAGTAATTCCCAAGTAACAAAATGATTTAACGTTTGTCATTTTATCACTATCCAAGAAAAAACTATGCTTCGATTTGTTGGCAAACTGCCCACACAACATTACATAAGTCTTGGATTTGTTCACACAGAGCTTCCTGTTTTGAATAAATAACATAAAACTGTCAATTAATCGCTGTAGCACAATCTGGGTGCGGGATAAAAGAACAGCGTCGTCCGCATATAATAAAATTGGGACCGGTTTACCTCCTATCAGGGGAGCATCTGCTGGGATATCGGCCAGGTTTCGATCAATACTATTAATAAAAAGAGAAAATAAAAGAGGGGCCAATACGCATCCCTGACGAATTCCCCTAGAGACTTTAAGGAACGGTGTACATTCGCCTAGGCTACCATATCGAACCTTACAAGAAAGTTTCTCGTAAAGCCTGGCCAGGAAATGGACAATTTCTTTCGGTGCCCCTGACTCTATCAAAACCTCCCAAAGAATAGCGTGATTAACTAAATCAAACGCGCTGCTCAAATCAGCAAAACATAAGAAAAGATTGCCCTTTTTTGCTACAGTATATTTATTAAAAATTAGGTCCAGATTTACACATTGCTCCAGAGTGCCCATGCCTTTCCTGAAGCCATATTGAACTTTTGTTAAAATATTAGAGTCTGTTGCCCAGGTTTCTAGCCTTTTGAGCAGAATTCTGCTCATAACCTTTACTGAGGCGTCCAACAAAGAAATAGGTCGATAATTGGAAGCCTCAGATTTACTACCTTTTTTGAATAGGGGAATAATAACTGATTGGCCCCAGGAGGGGGGAATGGTACCTTCTGCCGCACAGTTAAAAGTCCTCACCAAAATAGGAGCCCACAAGATTGGTTCTGCTTTTAATAAATCAATGGGGACCCCGTCTGGGCCCGGGGCCTTCCCCCCCTTGCTTTTGAAGAGCCCTTCATGACCCTCCTCCAGGGTTACTCCCAAGGGTAGAGGTATCCAAGATGAGGCCTCAGTAACTGAAACATCTAGGGATGTCCCTTCAGGGTTAAAAATATTAGTAAAATGTATGATCCAATCATTACATGCAACATATGAAGTTAATTCCGGGATACCATCAGTATTGAGAAAGGGGCTATTAATTGTTTCCCAATAAAGTTTGCAATTTTTGGTCTCAGCTGCTTCCTTTAACTTGTCCCATGCTTCGCTTTGTAAAACCTTTTTCCTGTTCAAGATTGCCATTTTATATTTAACCCTTAAATGTTTTATTCCATTACTATCTCTAGGTTTGGTACCTAATGCCTTCTTCAATTCCCGCAGGGCAATTGTACAAAATTTATCAAACCATCCCCGTTTTATAGCTCTGTTAGAAGGGGATGTCTTAGTAAAAATACCATCAATAATGGTATTAATTTTGATAAATTGCGACAATAGGAAGTCAGGATTTATTTCGTTTTTTAAGCAATAATTGATTTCCGTTTTACAACTAACTATGACTTCCCTCTGCTTGGCCATAGAGTTTGTTCCTGACCATCTAATCCTCAGACCGTTTGGTCTAATAGGTACTAAATCGGTGGAACATGTTTCTCCAGTCACTTGTTTTGCCCCTCGTCCCGGAAGCGTTACACAGATACTATTGTGGTCGCTTAGACTTTCCTCTCTGATATATAAATTTAAAAAGTCTCCTGTACTAGAGAACAAAATATGGTCTATAAATGTCCCAGCATCCCTCCCTCCCTGTAAAGGTAGGGCAGGTAACATTCAAACTGTTTTTATTACAACTTAACAGGTGTAGATCTAGTTTGATTAACAGTTTGTTTAAAATTGAACCATATTGACAATGAGGAAAATGAAGAAAATCCTCTCCCTCACCCGCACTCCCCCTGTAGTTGACCAACTCCATTCCAAGTCTGCAGGGATTCCCGTTCGATAGGTGGCATGGCTGCAGATTAAAGTCCCCTGCCCACAGAACGTCTGCCCTTCTATTGGAGACGGGATTATTCCTTGTCTTCCAGACAGCTGTTTGTTACTGCTCGGAGGGAATATAAATTGGCTATCTTATCAGCCAAATCGGAGCATATTTCCAACAGAATCCTCACTGCTACCAACAAATCTCGTGAGGTGTTCAGGATTATGAACGAACTGACCACGGACGATAGGACTCTTCCAGTTCAAACCCCTTCTAAAGAGACCTGTGATGCTCTTAATCTCTTTTTTTCTGAAAAAATCATTAAAATAAAAAATTCTATCATCTTTACTCCTCGGCCGTCACTATTTCTGGACATCCCCCCGGGCAATTTATCTTCTTTCACTTCAATTCCCATTCTGGACCCCCTCTCCCTGGCGAAGCTAGCCAATCGTGTAAAATCGGGCTCGCCGGAGGATCATTGTCCTCCCGCGGTACTGCGTGAGGTTTGCTTAAAATTGCCGGAGTGTGTACTTCCCTTTCTGAATGCCTCGCTCACTTCTGGCACAGTCCCTGGAACCTTCAAGGAGGCTATTCTCTTGCCTCTCCTGAAGAAGCCAGGGGCTGATGCGACCGAACTTTCCAACTATCGCCCAATATCGTTGCTGCCCTACCTGTCAAAACTCCTTGAGGCCCATGTCACCGGGTGTCTCTCTATTTTCATCGAGAGCTCGGGCTTCCTTGAGCCCAACCAGGCCGGCTTTAGGCCGGCCCATTCCACGGAAGCAGTCATCCTGGCAGTCATGGATACCTTGAGAGAGAACGCAGATGCCAAGAGACCGCAGGCTCTGGTTCTCTTGGACTTGTCTGCCGCGTTCGACACGGTGGATCATGACATCCTTCTCCACCGTGTCGAACAAGCTGGCATCCGGGGCATGGCTCTCAAGTGGGTGGAGTCATTCCTGACGGGAAGATCACAAGCCGTGCGCCTTGGTCCCTTCACCGCAACCAAATCCCCCATCACTTGCGGTGTTCCCCAGGGTTCCTCACTCTCCCCGTTATTATTTAATCTTTATTTGCGTCCTTTAATTTCTTCCCTTCACAACTGGGACGTCAGCGTCTTTAATTATGCTGACGATTTGCAGCTCGTCTTTCCACTTGACTCTCTTCAGGCGACTAACAACTTCCACGCCGCTATGATCCATATCCATCAATGGATGAATGAGAATCAATTGAAACTCAATCCTGGAAAGACTGAGCTACTCCTTCCTGGTGCCAGTGCCGCCTTTTGGGGCCCGCAGTTTTGGCCTCCTGACTTGGGCTCCCCCCCGACACCCCTCAAGTCCGTCAGGAGTCTGGGGGTGACAATCGATGCCGAACTGTCACTTAGGGCCCAAGTGGGTGCCACGATTTCTTCGTGCATGTTCCAACTCCGAAAAATCCAGAAGATCAGGCACCTACTTCCACACGCGGCCTTGTGTCAGGTCGTCTTGTCCCTTGTCATATCGCGCCTGGATTTTTCTAATTCCCTTTATCATGCACTCCCACGTTTTCTTTTACACCGTCTTCAGGTGGTCCAAAACCAGGCAGCCCGCCTCATATTCAAGATCCCTAAGTGGCAATCGGCAAGGCCCCTGCTTCGCAGGCTCCATTGGTTGCCAGTGAAGGAGAGAGCGGCCTTCAAGATGGGCTGCCTGGCATTTAAATCCCTTCACTGTCCTTGTCCTGCTTTTCTGAAATCCCGGATTACCCTGTATCAACCTGCCCGTTTCCTTCGTTCAGCTTCCCATCACTTGGTTGTCATCCCCAAATTTAAACTTCATAAATTTGGAGGCCGTCGTTTTGCTTTTCTTGCCCCCAGTTTTTGGAACTCCCTTCCTCTGACTATTAAATCCAGCAACTCCCTTTTTCAGTTCAGGAAACTCCTTAAGACTTTTCTGTTCACCCTTCCTGAATAAATTCTTTTCTGCTCATTCACTTGTCTCTCCAGTCAGCGCCAAGAAACCTTCGGGTGTTAGTGCGCTCAATAAGCCCCAATTAACATAACATAGGAGATATCCAAAACCCTTACAATTTCCTTTTCCAAGGGGAATAAAATATTCCCTCTAGAAGCATCAAAAATATTATTATAAAAATTTACAAGGACCAGGTCAATTCCCTTACTACATTCAATCCTCACTATCTGGCTGTGCGTTCCCACAATCGAGCTACTTCTGACTGTACAATTACACATCTTATTAGACTGAAGTAGCAGAAGTCCCCCCTTGGCCCTGCCTGAACTGGATTTAGTGGCGTTAAGGCAATGGGATGAGTAGCCTTCTATATTTAATTGTTCAAGGCACCAAGTTTCTTGGAGGAGGATTATATCAAATCCTTCCCCTATAAACTTAGACCAGAATGGGGTGTCTAGTTTCCCTGCAATACCGGCAATGTTCCAGGAAATTAGAGTAAGGCCGGTAGACTCAGTGGGACCATAAGCGATGGTCAGTCAAATCTGGCGTTAGCTAGAATATCCATTACAATAAATGTTACCGAAGGGAAGTAACAAATTGTTCTGATGGACATGTCGACCAGGATAATCCTCAGCCTATGAATGCATACCAAAAAATGCTCCTTCAAAGAAGGATTCTTTTTTTTTTTTTAAAGCATGCAAAATGGCCCTCCATGAGGATCTGAAAATTAAGCCAGTCTAGTGAAAGTACGGATGAAAGCCTAAGCAACGGCTTGGCAGATGTCCAAACACCAGCACCCGACCTAGAACCATAGTCTCAGCCTTCGCTCTAGTGGAATGGGTCGGAAGCTGTTTAGATAGGTTCTTGGTGGCCAAAAATTAACACAGTTTGATGCAAAGCTCACAAACATAATAAGGTTTGCTTCTGGACCACTTCCCCAGCAAAGGCAATGAAAATTTGCACACAAAAGATGTAGTCCTCAGCCCGACATTAATGAAATGAAAGGCACACTGTGGGTCTAAACACTACAATGTTTTGCTCTTAGTACCAATTGTATTACTAAATAAACAATCCCAAACACTTCTCACATATTCACCAAAGCAAACAAAAGCCATATTTTATGAGCAAAGACGTGGTTTGGTAGGATGAAGTATAATTGTCACCCTCTTTAGGACAAAAACTATTTGCTCTACTCCGTTTGACTTAAAATATACATTTTTAACATCTCTACTTGGGGACGGGGGGGGGGCGACAAGAAGGATGACAACATGCTCTGAGGTGAGGCTCCACTCGCCCCTTTGTCATCTGTCAGCATCCTATTCTCCTTAAGCCCTGAACGAGTGCTTCCTTAAGGCATTGCCACAGCCTGGATCCTCAGAGTGTTCTGGGGGGGGCACTTAGGTGAACAGTTGGATCAAAGGCAGCTGTGACTCCGGGAAACATGCCGGTGGTCTAGGGTCTTTGGCTGCAAGGCTCCTTGGGCTGCGCGCAGCGATTTCATTGTTTTAACTTTCACAAGTTCTTGGCATAGCAGCGTTCTATTTCAGGCCCAATATAGACACATTGATTCCCAAGGTACAGAGGGGGAGACTTGGAGGCCAGCAGGCTCCCCCTTTTGTGACGACGTCAGATGCAGATGGGCGGTGGTAAGTTCCAGTACTATTGAGGTGGGGTGTGGCGGTTTCTACATCCCTACCTATGGCAGGAGAAGTTAAAATCCCTACGTAGAATGCAAGAGGTCTGCGCGAGAGATATAGGGTATAGATACATACATATATAGGTATATAGAGATATGTACATTAGACACTATGGGACAGGGATTGTCTTACTTCAGGAAACTGATCTCACAGACCCTGAGGTGGACAAACTGAAAAAGAAATGTAGGGTCCAGCTGTATATGTCCAGGTTCTCCTCATATGAGAGGGGGGTGCCGACGTGGATTGCCCATAAAGTTCCTTTTCGGCTCAGGTGGGTGTGGAGGGTAGGCACCTGCTCTTCCCGGGCAGGTAGATGGTAGGGACATAGCTTTACTGACTGTATATGCCCTCAACTATGATGATAAATCTTTCTTTTGGAAAGTGCTGAAAGTGTTTGCGCCACACATGGACACACCTCATTTGGGTAGGAGACTTCAATTGGCGGTATGAATAGGTCACCCCTTAAACAGAACACGAAGAACAAGTTACTTACCTTCGGTAACGATATATCTGTGAGAAACAGTAGTTAGTATTAGATTCCTTACCTTAGAATATCCCCAGGCGTCAGACTGGATCCGGAAATTTTTGCGTAGCAGTACCCTTGCGCGTCGGTAGACGTCGTCTGCGGCTCCACGTCCGTCGTCGGCGCCGTGATGACGTAGTCGGAGTACTTAGACGCCGCCTCCGCATGCTGACGTCAGTTCTTAGACACAGCTTTTCCGTGCCAGAAACGCAGAGCCTTGTTAAAAACCAACACTGGTGCCATTGAAACTAGGGCCCTGAAAGGGGATGACCTTAATCCTAGATATCAGTTCGCAGAACGGGGAGGATGGGTGGGGCGGTAAGGAATCTAATACTAACTACTGTTTCTTACAGATATATCGTTACCGAAGGTAAGTAACTTGATCATCTGAAAGAAACAGGTTAGTATTAGATTCGTTACCTTAGAATAGATACCCCAGCAATACCAACCCCGGTGGTGGGTCTGCGAACGAATAACCACACCGGAAAGTCCTGGAGGACGGAACGGCCAAAGAAGCCATCCCTCCGGACTTGGCTGTCTAGGCAGTAGTGTCTTGCAAACGTGTGCAGGGATGCCCACGTAGCCACCTGACAGATATCCTGCAAGGGCACCCCCTGGCCCAGGGCAGTGCTAGCCGCCGTGGCCCGAGTGGAATGGGCTCTCAGCCCAACAGGAGGCTCCTTCCTCGCCAAGGAGTAACACGCCTTGATACACAAGACGACCCACCGAGAGATGGTCCTCTTGTGCACCGCCCGTCCCTTCTTAGCGCCCACGTAACCAACAAAGAGTTGGTCATCCACCCGGAACTGACGTGTGCAATCCAGATAGAACGAAATCGCACGTTTTGGGTCCAGACGGTGGAGCCGCTCTTCCTCTTTAGAGGGATGCGGTGGGAGAAAGAAGGTGGGCAAGGTAATAGACTGCCCAATATGGAAGGCCGTGACAACCGTGGGCAGGAAAGACGGCCTAGTCCGCAACACAACCTTGTCCGGATGGACAGAAAGGAAAGGGGGTTTGGATGAAAGAGCCTGGAGCTCACTCACTCTCCTGGCAGAGGTGATGGCAACCAGGAAAGCAGTCTTCAGAGTAAGAAGGCGGAGAGGACAGCTGTGAAGTGGCTCAAAGGGAGAGCACATCAGAAAGGTAAGAACAAGGTTCAAGTCCCACTGAGGCATCACAAACGGAACCGGAGGGAACATGTGTGTGATGCCCTTCAGAAAATAGGGGACTTGAACAAAGAAGCCTTAGAAAGGCTGAAAGGGCAGAAAGGTAGCCCTTGTTAGTGCCCAGAGCAGAGCCCTGCTGGGCAAGAGAAAGAAGGAAGAGAAGAACCTCAGAAAGAGGGGCAGAAAGTGGATCCACAGCCTTTGCTGTGCACCATGCCACAAATGTATTCCACCTGCAGGCATATACCGATTTTGTGGAGGGATGCCTGGCTGCCAGAATGACATTACAGACTTCAGGAGGCAAGTCAATTGGCCTCAACTGTCGCCGCTCAATCTCCACGCATGGAGGTGGAGACTGGACAGGTTCGGGTGGAGGACCGTCCCCTGCTGCTGCGACAGAAGGTCCTCCTGAAGAGGCAGACAAACCGGGGGATTGACTGACATACTGAGTAGCTCGGAATACCAGTACCTTCGTGCCCAGTCCGGAGCCACAAGGATGACTTGGGCCCGGTCGCGTTTGATCTTCTTCAGCACTCTGGGCAGAAGTGGTATAGGCGGAAAGGAACAGACCGCAACTCCACTCGTGACGAAAAGCGTCTCCGGGCGAGTGCCGCCTTGGAAATTCCAACGCACAGAACTGATTACATTGCGCGTTCTCTTTGGTGGCGAATAGATCTAACCAAGGCTCTCCCCACTGCTGAAAGAGGCCTTGCGCCACGTCCGAGTGCAGACGCCATTCATGATCCATCATGCACCGACAGCTGAGCTCGTCCGCCCTGGCGTTCAGAGAACCTGCCAGGTGTTGAACCACCAGGGTCACGCCCTGATGTTCCAGCCACTGCTAGAGACGCAGAGCCTCCTGACAAAGGGTCCACGACCCCACCCCGCCCTGTTTGTTGCAGTACCACATGGCGGTGGTGTTGTCCGTGAACACCTGCACTACACTCCCCCGAACAGAGGGGAGGAATGCCTTCAGTGCTAGACGAATCGCCCGCAGCTCCAAAAGGTTGATGGAGCCGGGACTCCGCCGGAGACCAGAGGCCTTTGATCTCTGTGAGAAGTTGGCCTGATATATGATGCTCACTAGTTCTAGTGATCACCTTGTATCAGTCCAAATAACCCTTATGGTGATTGGTTGTAAGTCAACCTTATAGACCAGCTATCCTAATGGTAGCATGGACAGAGCAGTCTTAGGCTAAACTCTTTTGGCATGTGAGGCCAGCTGTTTTACCACATATAACCCCTTGAAGACCAGATGAAAGGACACCACACAGGTTGTTATGAAAATAAACGATATATTTATTACTAACAAACACCTCTGAAATCTTTGAGATCAGAGGGCTAAGCACATCACAATACTCTTAAGAAAAATACAGTAAGTCGCACAAATTACAATGGTGCCTTAGGGGCACGACAAACCATATACTAAGTAAATGGTATAAAGCAATCAATAGAGGAAATGAAGCTGCCCAGAGGCTGTAGGATCGATTGGCCTACACTACCCTAACCTTAGGTAAGTAGCAGGAGGCCCACGGGACGCGTGTGCAGAGTGTGAACTCACACGCGAGATGTGGAACAAAGTCAATGGGCAGAACAAATTACGAAAAAGTAAGTAAAAGACAGTTACGACTAAAACGACAGGATACCTGGACACTAGGAGAGTCAATCTACCCTTGAGCACCGAAATGCTCTCGTTACCTTACCCACGGGCTGCGGGTGCATAGGTGTGAAAGTGCGTCGGGTTTCCGCGTCGAAGTCTATGGAGCCTTGAAGAAAGATGCTGCAGGCGACCAGGAGGAAGATGTCCGGAGCGATCCAAGGGTGGATCGAGGAAGAAGAGGACCTGAAAGCAGAGGGGACAGTGTTCAAAGTCACTAGCCAGTGACCGGTGTGGAACCAGGAAGGAACCAGATGCTGTTGTCGCGATCAGGTGAAGAGTGGACGCTTGACTCTGCAGCCACGTGGACCAGAAGGTGTCTTCGACTACCAGGATGGAGGCACGAGCTGTCCCACGCAGGCTCTCGCTGTTGGCGGTGTCGGATCCGGATTTGGGGTCAACAGGCCTTGGCAAAGGCAACCCACGCGGTGAGTGGAAATGGCGTCTGGTGCGGACCAGGAGGGTCCGGGGTGCTCCTCTTTTGGAAAGGAGCAAGGGCCAGTCTGGAGCAACCAGACCAGCGGTTTGGATTTCGTGGATCGTCGTCTAGGAGGCCACTAGCCAGCCGGCAAGTGACCAGACAACGCGTCGAGCAGCAATCAAGCAAAAGGGCCCCACGTAGATCTCGTGGATACTGGAGGGCTGGTCTTCTGTGCAGGAGCTGCTCGGGGCTGGGGCTTCTCAATCCCCAAAGCACTTACTCGAGGATGCCTCTAAAGTCGTGCGGGAAGCGAAGTGCAGTTTCTCCAAGATGGCCGGTCCCACATGTCTCGTCGCACCCACGGGTCTCAGCTGTGCTGCAGATGTGGGTAGAGGTCGGAGAGGTCTGGGAGTCTGTGTCTCGTCGAGCTCTGAAGCCTGGTTCTGGCAGGAAGGACGACAAAGTGAACCGCTAGGACGCTTGATGGTGCCTGCAGTTGCAGGGTGGACACTCCTTGCCCACAAGGGAGATTCTTCAGTCTTCTGGGGAGCAGAACGTCGAAGTCCAGTGTTTCTTCTTGTAAAGTTGTTCAGGATAATCTAACTTGGAATGGGACCAGCTCCTACCTTTATCCTGCTAAAGAGGGCTGCAATAGTGACAAGGTCCCTCCCATGGGTGGGACCAGGAAGGGCTGTGGTTACACCCCTATCCTTTGTCCGGTTTCGCGCCAGAGCTGGGGCTGGAGTGCCCCAGCAACTGGTTTGAACGGGGTATGCACAGGGACACCTTGTGTGCCCCAGGCATGTCTCATTCCTTTCAGCCCTCCGTACCTCAACACACAAAATCCTGTCTGGGGTGGTGCTAGCACCTCCCAAGGCAGGAAACCCTTTGTCCAGGCCTCCCTCGCTGGAAGGACTCACAGCAGCAGGAGGTCAGACTTGTGTCTATGGTGGCAGCATCCATTTTGTGATGCTGAGGCTCTGTTTAACTTTAACCGGGGTTCACAGTTACATACATGTCTTATCCCTCTAGAAGGGTGGAATGCTACCCCCGTCGCCAGAACTGGCGAGGGGGTAGTATTCCAAAGCGTATGACACCTTACACGACATGTTTTGATAATGCTATACCAAAGTTAGCAATAACCGCGAGGATTATAATGCACTTAAGAGTACATGGTATAGCGTTATCATGGAACAGCTATAAGGACTTGGTTCCGCAAGCTGCAGACAGGCTCAGCTCATGCTAGAGCACCATCTCACATAATTCCAAGCACTCTGCCTTCAGGATTGATAAGGCCTGCCATAGGAGTGACTGATAGGAGTATATGTGTCCATTTTGGGGTTAGTTATAGGTATACTATATCTACAGCAAAGGGTGATTACACCACCTTGCCCCAGCTGTTTTACCAGCCAGTTGTGTCTGTTTAGATGGCCAGCCAGGGGTGGCATAATACATGCTGCAGCCCCTGGTAGGCCTTGGGTACACCTATGCCCTGGGTACCTAAGGTACACTGTACAGGGGCTGATAAGGTGTCCCAATACCAATTGGTAAATGCACCTAAAGTACATGTGTGTCAATTTAGTGAGAGAACAGCTAGGCTGTGGGTCTGATTAGCAGGCCCACAGCCAGGGAAAGTCGTAAACCAGTGAAGCAAAAAGCAAAACTCTGGGGTGACCATAGGATTGCAGACCCTACTCTCCTACAATCTCCACCTCTCCCATGTGGCCTCCCCAGCCCTGGAGGGACGCGTCCGTCACAACTACGTGCTCCGGTTGGGGAAGGGAGAGGGATCTGCTGCTGACCCAATCGCGGTCCGTGAGCCCCCACTGCAGCTGTCTCGCAGTGCCCTCCGAGATCAGGACATGGTCGGACAGGTTGCCCTGATGCTGGGCCCGCTGAAACTTCAGGTCCCACTGCAGAGCTCGCATCCCCCACCGGGCGTGATGCACCAGAAGGATGCAGGAGGCCATCAGCCCCAGAAGCCGCAGCGTCAACCTGACCGAGACCCAGGATAAAGGCTGAAAGAGTGGAATCAGAGCCTGAATATCCTGAACCCGCTGGTCGGGAGGATAACCCCGAAACTGCGCCGAGTCGAGAACCGCTCCGATGAAGAGGAGCTTCTGAGAGGGGCACAGGTGTGACTTCGGCAAATTGATGGAAAACCCCAGCTGGTGCAGGAGGTCTGCAGTCGTCTGGAGGTGGCTGACGACTGTCTGAGGCGAGCCCGCCTTCAACAACCTGTCGTCGAGGTAGGGGAAGACTGAAACCCCTAACCTGCGCAGATGAGCTGCGACCACCGCCATCGCCTCTGTGAACACCCGTGAGGCGCTGGTAAGGCCGAAGGGGAGCACGGTAAACTGAAAGTGCTCGTGGCCAACCGTGAACCGCAGGTAGCGCCGGTGGGCCAGCAGGACGGGGATGTGGAAATAAGCGTCCTGCAAGTCCAACGCTACCATCCAGTCTCCTGGGTCCAGAGCACCCAAGACCTGAGCCAGTGTCAGCAATTTTGAACTTCTCCTTCCGGAGGAAGCCGTTGACGTTCCGTAGATCCAAGATAGGGCGTAGGCCCCCTTTGCCCTTCTTGGGTACCAGAAAGTAGTGGGAGTAGCAACCACACCCTACTTCTGACCCAGGAACGCGCTCCTTGGCCCCCTTGGCCAAGAGGGCCCTAACTTCCTCCTGCAGAAGTCGCAAATGATCCCCAGATACGCGGTGGTATTGCGGTGGCATGGCTGGAGGGGTCGCCTCAAAGGGGAGGGAGTAGCCCCTTCGGACGATTTGCAGCACCCACCTGTCCGATGTGACAGTGCGCCAGTGGAGGAGGTGATGGCGAACCCTGCCCCCCACTGGCGTCACATGGGCCTGAAAGCACGGACTAGGAGGGTTTTGAGGCGGATGCTGCGGGGGAAGGTGTGGACTGGCCTCGCCGTTGTCCCCGACCGCCGCCACGGCGGTTTCCATGGCCGCCACCGCGTTGGACATTACTCTGCGGTGCGTGGCTGGCAGCACTTGTGGGGGCGCCCCTTCCTTGGCCGCGAAAGGCACCATTTGCTGGCGCGGGGCCGAGAGGCCCAATGACCTGGCCGTAGCCCTGGAGTCCTTAAAGCGCTCAAGCGCATGGTCTGCCTTGTCGCCAAAAAGGCGACGGCCATCAAACGGCATGTCCATGAGTGTGTTCTGGACATCGGAAGAGAAGTTGGCGGACCTCAACCAGGCATGGCGACGAATCGCAACCGCCGTTGCCATCGCTCTGCCCAGTGAGTCGGTGGTATCCAGCCCACACAGGATAGAATACCGTGCTGCATTTCGGCCTTCCACAAGGGCCTGGCCGAGTTTAGCCCGTACCTCCAACGGGCATTCTGGCAGCACGTCCGCGACCGTATCCCACAGAGAGTGGGTGTAGCGGCCCAAGAGGCATGCGGTGTTGGAAGACCGCAGTCCCAGACTCAGGGAGGAGAATACCTTTTTGCCGTACTGCTCATACCTCTTGGATTCCCTGTCAGGCGGAGCCGATGGGAATGCGGTCTGGGAATTTGAAGGATGGATAACCAGGCTCTCGGGGGTGGGGTGGGTGGACAGGAAACAAGGGTCGCCCGGAGCTGGGCGGTGGCGTCTGGCCACGTTCCTATCTACAGGCGAACCTGTAGTGGGCCTGGACCAAGTGCCCAAAAGAACGTCGGTCAAGGCCTCATTAAACGGCAGCAGAGGCTCAGCCGAGCTTGACTGCGGTTTAAGGACCTCAGTGAGGAGGTTAGTCCTCAAGGCCGCGACGGGGAGCTCAAGGCCCAAGGCCTTGGCCGCCCGCGTCAACACCACACTGTAGGTTGCCCCCTCCTCCGTAGCGACGGTAGGAGGTGAGACAAAACCAGTGTCTGGGGAGGTGTCCAGACCACTGGCATCTCCAAGTCCACCTGTCCAGTCCTCCTGGGACTGACACTCCCGTGTCAGAGGGTCCTCAGACCCCTCCCAACACTCCTCATCACCCATCTCCTGATACTCAGGGTTGTCAATGGTGGTAAATAATGTGGTAAATAAATAAATAATACCCTATTTTTGAATGTATAAATGAATAACAGATAGCTCAATAAATAAGAGTCAAGATTCGAGGTAGTAGGAGTTTGCAGGTTTATTACAGCATAAAGGGCAGGAACAGGATGGTAAGGCCCAGCAGCGCTGCTGGTGTCAGGATCGGGACAAGGAAAAGGAATGACTTTCTTTAATAACAGTGCATGAGCATATATACATAACGCAAACACATAGCATTACATTGCAATAGGCGTAGCAGTGGGTGGAGCAGAAGGTGTGACGCGTAGCAGTCGCGAAAGATAAGGGTGAAAAGAGGTGTAACAGGGCGTATACATAGACATGTGATGCAAACGTAACAGAATATGTCATGAATGGGGCGGAAACCATGGAGGGGACTACCTAAGGAGCCGGGACCTCTAACCTGATGGTGCGCGCAAACTAGCAATGACGTATCACTAGGAGAAGCTGGGGGCTATGAACTCTGTGCTAGGAGCAGAGACTGAAGTCTGGAGAGTCAGGGCGACATGTACCTAAACAGTATCTAGTATCTGATGTTTAGAGAACATGTTGATATAAACTAGAAGTCAGGAGGGGAAAAGCTAACTTGATTCTAAGACTGGACCATGCATTATTCTACATGTAGTGCGTGATGAAGAATATTAAATGACCATTAAATGCAGTCTTTCCCTTACATGGAGCCGGAAAGGCTAGACAATGACGGAAACTATTGATGCAGTTCAGTAACTTAGGAATGCAGAGAAGGAGGACTGAACTGATAACTGGAACTATAACATACTTTTGGCAGACTCAGAGGCAGAGCCAGGCTGAACCGGGCACTGTGAGGCAGGAAGTAAGTGAAGGGTCGAGGATACAGGTGGGGGCTGTATCGCTCCTCGGCGAGGTTTTCAGGAGACAGGAGCTGAATCTGGTGTCCAGGCCCTTTTGAGGCCTAGAAACGGGGACTTTACAATGAAATAACGTGCACACTGAGAAACGTGGCAACGTAACTTTACATAGACCTGATATTCGTAGTATTCACGAGAACTGGAAACTGGCATACTAGAGGTGGACACAACTATAATTGTGTCTTGAATCGAACATGGGGAATACATATGCATATTAATCATGCACACATAACATATGATGGATGACACGTAGTGACACAGAACATGGCAAAATTTACTTTTCCACATTCCCTCCTTGTCACTACGTTTCCATCAGGAAACATCAATATTCATGATACCATCTATCATTTCATACAGTATCATTTGCTCGTCTCGAATTATCCTGGAACGGGATTTAGAACGGGGCTTGGGACTAGGAATACAAGAGGTAGCACAAATGCCGCAAATCGCAGGGCCACATTGTATACAGAGACAGCAGCTGAATATGATCGCTACTGCAATACCTAGGAAGGACAATATTTTCCATCCCCAGGCGGAAATTATATTCCAGAACCAACCGGACCATGTCCAGGTGCCTGGATCTTGGTGTATCAGATGGGCAATTTTATGGAGTCTGGTTATAGCTGAATAAACAGACGGTGCGTTATTTGGAATGAAAATGCAGCAACTAGATCCGATGACTCTACAGGCCCCGCCCCTATCGGCCAGTATGACGTCAAGGACGAGACGATTCTGTAAAACGACAAATCTCATAGCAGACTGCTCTTCAGTTAAATTACCTAGAGCAGAGGCAGTCTCATTGACTACTGCTTCAAGGGTTCTGGTTAACCTACGGATTAGCTTACTATTCTGGATAGGTCCGATAAAGAAAAAGAAACCTCTGTTGAAATCTGTATACTGTTCTAGAGTAGTTTCAGTATAATCGACAATTGGGGACTCCCTTCTATGTCTAATGTGTACTAGATGTGTGTTTCTATGATAATCAGATGGGGCTAGGAAAACTGGTGGCAGTAGGAAGGCAATGTAACAGGTTCCCTCCCAATCGAGGGGCAGACGAACATATGCAGTTTGACCACAAATAAAATAAGAATGACGTGAAGCTTTGAAAATAGATTTCCCACTGTCACTATACTTGACAATAGTAGTACATTCACTATGTCCTACATGTACAGAACCATAATTTCGGACACATAATACACCTTCGACTGGTAGTACTGAAATAGCAGGTAAGTCTGGAGTGGTATCAGACTGAACATTCAGGACCATGAAATTTGACGAATAGTTACCTAAATTGTACACTTCATTTTCTAGATCTAAACCTGTTCTGTGGGGGAGACCTTGCTTGTCTGGAAAGCATGTACTGTTAAGAAAAGACATATCTGTTGAGGATGACGTTAACGTGGACCATGATCTACACGAACCATTATGTGAAAAAGGATAAGGAAAAAGTGGCAGAACTCCCTTCGGTGTCTGGAAAGGGGGGAGTCGACCACACACCCAACATTTAGTGGCATTGCTGGTCTGGTGTGAGTAATGTAACATGCGGATAAAGGAATTATTTCGCATAGCGAGGCGGTAAGAGAGTTCATGAGGAGGCAGATCACTAAACGTGTGCTCTACTGTAGCATTAGCAGACTTATTTACATGAAGAACTGGGAAATACAAGAAAAATGCATAACTGGTGCAGGAAATCATAATGCTGAGAAACAATATGAAACATAGAAAAACGATACATCGGATTGAGTTTTGGCTAACTCTCTCACTATGGGGGTCTATTTTATACATGTCAGAAACAGTCTAACCGTTTCACCTAGGGGAGGACTTAGACAATCAAACTGACTGACTTATTTTACTAGACCTTAACTTGAGTTTATACTCCTGTTGCGGAGTTTTCTCTAACAGGGGGGGTGTAGTAACATTGTCATTTGCGGGACAGTCCTTGAGAACAATGCTTTGGCAATCCTTCAAATCCTGGGAAATGTTCTTTGGGACGGGTTTCAGTCCATTAAACTGTTTTACATGAGAAAGGTGCACCCAGCCTTTGCGACCTTCCAACTTCACGGCTGTACGGGTGGTGAGGAGGACCTGTCGGGGCTCTTTCCAGCGAGGCTCCAGCGGACTTGATCTGTCAAAATTCCTCACCAACACCATGGATCCTGGAACGATTTCATGCGGTGCCACCTCGGTATTGTCTGGAAATGCGGCGGCAACCTGTGAACGACATGAGTTGAGGGCAGACATCAAGGAAGCTAGGTAATCGGTCAGCATATTACTTGAAACATCGGTAATACTTCGGGGTCTAGGAGTACCCCACATGTTAGGGGGGCGGCCGAAAACGACCTCATACGGGGACAGACCTGATCTGGAATGTGCGACCATGCGCATATAAAATAAAGCGACTGGCAGAGCTATTAGCCAGTCCACACCTTTTTCTTTGCATACTTTGGCGATACGGATTTTCAGAGTCTGATTATGTCTCTCTACAAGACCGGCTGCTTCAGGATGGCGTACACAATGAAACTTCCACTGGTACCCTAACAACAGGGAAACATGCTTCATGAGTTCAGATGAGAATGGCTGGCCGTTGTCAGAATATACGACTCTGGGGAGTCCATAACGGGGGAAGAACTCACGAACCAACTGCTTGGCAGTGGTCGCGGCTGTGTAATCTGGGACTGGATATGCTTCTGTCCACCTGGACAAAGCGCATACAACTACAAGGACATACTTGAAACCTCGACATCGCTCCATCTGAATATAATCCATCTGGAGGACTTCAAAAGGGTGGTCAGGGGGCTGGAATCCACCTCGTTCCACCGGGACACTTTTACCTGGATTAAACTGACAACATATCATACAGGTACGGACTTTCTGCTTGGCTGCAGCTCGTAAATGCTTGTTGAACCAAATGTTCTGGATACTGTCTAACATAGCTTTTTCTCCTAAATGTGCTGGACTATGTGCGGTATTAATAATGACTTGAACCATAGAGTCGGGGAGAAACCATGTGGCTCTACCCTTTGTTAACCATCCTTGATCTGTCTGGACCCCTCCTTGTTCGGACCATTTCTTGATTTCTTCGGGAGTAGCGTGTAACTGTATGTCTATGACATCTTGTGTAGGGTCCTTAACTGTCATACATGTAATCGGATCTGGAGTGTGTGTCATGTTAACTGGAATGTCTAGAGTCTGTGCTGTGAGCTTGGCTGTGCGATCTGCTAGATCGTTACCTTGAGAAATGGTGTCAGTAACTTTCGTATGTGCTTTGCACTTCATGATAGCGATAGATGTCGGTAAATGTATGGCATCTAACAGAGCTTGAATAAGGAGACCATGCTGAATCTTGGTTCCATGAGAAGTCATGAAACCTCTCTCCTGCCAGAGCACTCCGAAGTCGTGTACAACTCCAAATGCGTAGCGTGAATCTGTGTAAACATTAACTTTCAAGTTCTTGGCGTGTATGCAGGCTTGGGTCAGAGCAACTAGCTCTGCTGCTTGAGCGGACAGGGTGTCAATGCGGTGTGTCTCAATAACTTCAGTATCAGTAGTCACTGCATACGCGGCGACTAGTTCTCCTGTACTTGTTCTCATACATGAACCATCCACATAAAGTGTCAGGTCGGGGTCTGGTAACGGAATATCTGTCAGATCTTGTCTTGGCTTTGTCGTAATGTTAACTACTTCCACACAGTCATGTGTGGCAGAATTCGGAGTAACTGATGGTAACAGTGTAGCAGGATTTAAAACGTTGCAGCGTCTGATTTCTATGTGTGGCTGGAACAGTGTCAATTCATAACCTGTTAAACGTGCAATTGTCAAGTGCTGAGTTTGTGTTCGGTTTAAAAGAACTTCCACGGAATGTGGAACTTGTACTGTCAAGGAGTGTCCTAAGACTATGGAATCACTTTGTCTGATAGCTAGTGCTGTGGCTGCGACTGACTTGAGGCACGCAGGCAGAGCCTGGGCTACAGGATCTAATGTGCTCGAAAAATAAGCACAGGGCTTGTATTGTCCTGCTTGATCTTGTGTGAGAACAGATAATGCTGTACCTTCCCGTTCAGTTACGAAAAGTGTAAAAGACTTACTGTAGTTCGGTGTCGCTAGAACTGGAGCTTGGCATAGAGCTTTCTTTAACTCATTGAAACTAAGTGTATGTTCAGATGTCCAAGGGAGGACAGTCGGTACGGCTGCCTCCTGTGTCGTTAACTGTATCAGTGGCTTGGCTAGAAATGCATACTGAGGAATCCACTGTCTGCAATAAGAAGTAAGGCCAATAAAAGCACGTACCTCCTTCTGGGTCTTGGGCTGAGGAAGACTCGCTATTAACTGGATACGGTCTGGTGTCAACTGTCTACCCCTCTTGGACAGTAAGTGTCCTAAGTAGACCACTTGCTGGACACAGAATTGAAGCTTAGAAGGGGACACCTTGTGCCCCATCTCGGCTAGGAAATACAGAACTGTCAGTGATGCTCGCTCGCAAGCACGTTCAGAACGGGCTGTGATCAGTAGATCATCGACATACTGGAGCAGGGCAGTGTCAGTTGGCATGTGAATGTTGTCTAGTTGTCTTTTAAGTGCTTGACTATAAATACTAGGACTTTCTGTGAAACCTTGAGGAGCGCGTGTGAACATATAGCTCCTTCCATTTAAACAAAATCCGAAAAGGAACTGGCTGTCTGGATGAATAGGGACACTGAAAAATGCGTTCTTGAGGTCGATTACAGTAAAGAACGCGGCTTCGGAATCAATGGCTGTCAATAGGGAAGAGATGTCTGGGACAACTGGGTACTGCGGAATAATACATTTATTAAGCTCTCGTAGGTCAATCACTAATCGATATACTGGGGGTGCATTTGGATCAGTACGTTTCATGACTGGAATGATCGGAGAATTACATACATTGGAGTCAGTTTCTACAACCACTCCTTGAGCCATAAGCTCGTCAATAATTTTGGATAAGGCTGCTACAGCCTCAGGTGGCAATCTGTACTGTCTGATTCGTGGTAACACTACACCTGGCTTGAGAGTCACACGATAGGGTGTGATTTGCATATAACCAACATCAGTTGGACCTTGCGCCCATAAATGCTGTGGAACATTAGACAGTCTTGAATCAAAATCTCGTAATACATAGTGACCCTTAAAGTCACGTAGGAACAATCGTATTCCCTCTGGGGAACAGCATATAACTGCACCTAACTCTTTCAGTGTCTTAATGCCTAATAGATTTTCTGGACATGACTTAGTAAGTAACAGATCAGTAGTGCGGGACAATGGACCTACTTCTAGAGTAACTGGTTTTGAAATCTCATTTACGATAGGTTTTCCTGAGAATCCAAGGGAAACATTTCTTGAGCCTGAGAGCGGAGCCCCTGGAACTTCGGCGTGACTAATTGTGGTCCTACTTGCCCCTGTATCAACCAAAAACTTTCTGTCTTTCCCTAATACTTGACTGTGAACATAGGGACCTTCTTGATCTACAGGTATCTCGATGAGAGGCAAGCCTACCTCCCTCTCTAGGCTGTTTCATGAATACTGCTGGTACTCTGGATACTCAGACTGTGCATACTGGTACATCTGCGATGTAACATGCTGTGTTGCAGCAATAGGCTGCGGTGCGGTAACTGTCTGTTGTGCATTCAGGCGGACGTGATCTTTCTTTAGTCTTACCAGTAGCTATGTTGTGTTTCAGAACTGCACACTCGTTTATAAAATGACCTGGCTGTTTACAATAATTGCAGTTCCCTTTAACGGGAGCTGCAGGATGACTGGCTTGATTCGGACCCCTCTTCTGACTGTCTTGAGGAACAGATTGTGCAACTAGTACTTTCATCTTCGTGTCTTTCATACGTTTTCTTTCGTGTTCTTGTTCTTCTCTGATTCTATTCTGGTGGTATTGAAGCATCTGCAACATCTGGGACGGGGTATTAGCTTGCCAGGTACTTTCGACTTTCAAAACTCGATTTTTAATTTGTGGGCTTGAATTCTCGACTAATTTAGTAACAAAAAGGTGAGGGTATGACTCACTACTTGTCTTGAGGCCACTGTTGATGCTAAAACATTTTTCAAATCTAGAATAAAAATCACTAATATCTTCGTCTTGTTTCTGTTTACAGGCTGAGATTGCATCCCAGTCTTCTTTTCTAGTTGTCAATAATCTAGGTAAAACTTGTATTAATAATTCTGGTAATTCTTTACATTTATCTCCAAGACCGGTACCTGGTACTCGTGCCTTATCTTCAGCTTCTAGAACTGCCCAATCGATCTTTTTCTCCCCCACCTCCCATTCTTTTTCCTTGAGCTTTTCATACACCCCTGCGGGCAGCAGAACCTTTAACATTTTATCTGGATACGTGTATTCTCCCATACGGAGCATGTCTTTTAATTCTCTATGGAACCCTGCTGGATCTTTGTCATGACAGGGAATTAATTTCTTCATCTCGAGGAGTTCCATCTTTGTAATCGGAGTGTAAACAAACACTCGTTCTAGTTCGCCACCCGTTCCTCTGACTGGGTGGACTTCTCGTAACGGATTCTGTCTCTCCATGTAAAATGGTTTACCTTCTGGGGGTGAGGCAGGAACAAAATGCGGATTCAAAAACGTTCTATATTTGTGGCGCTGTTCTAGAATGACACTAATTAAATCGGTACCTAAACCTTTCCATCTATACTGGAGTAGCTCGTTCAGGACATCATGTAACGGGCCTGGATCAGAGTGCTGACCCTCATACAATGTAATGAGGTGCTGAATCATATACATACCCACCAGTCGTTGCTCGGCTGGGGGCATTTTCAGAAACATCTGTGCCACTATTTCGTCTGGAAAAGTGGTAGAATCAGTAATCCATCGGACTGCTGATCGGGCTAGTTCTTGTTCATGCATAGTACTCAACTCACTGTAACCGATTCGTGATTTCAGAATGTGATCGGTAGCTTGAAACACTTGTTCTAGTGAACCTTGTTCTGGTGCTGGAGAATGAAAAATAGACTTGTGTTCTAGGCGTAAATGGCGATCTGGAAATCTAGATTTTCCTACATACGCTATTCTGGCGGGATTCTCGTCCTCTACCTCTTCAGTATCAGAGTTACTTTCTTTCTCGCTTACTTGTGCTGCTTTACGCTGTTCGTGTAATTTTATTATTTCTCTACGGATTTTCTTGTACATACTCTCCATAGCACCGACGGTCTTGTGCTTACCCTCGGCTATATTATCACTCCACCTTGTCAGGGTTCTCATTTCAGCCGGATCTTTAGACGGGTAATCTTGTTCTCTTATTAGACAATTAATCAGAAACTTTAATATCATGAGCTGGATCTCGGCTTTCCTTTGAGACATGGCCTCGCTAATGCTTTCTGGATCATCCCCTGTACGGATGAAACGATATATTCTGTCTAGATCTTCTTTCATATTCGGTAAGGTGACTAGATACTCGGCCACCTTTCTTACGCGGAATGAATATAAAACCATATTATCCTCGCCTGGGACTGGATCATAGCCGCATTCGGCAAGGGATTTTCTTATTTCTGCTACAGTCTGATGTCTGGGCGTACGCTGTGACGCTTGTGCATGTAATTCGGCTGTCGTTAAACGCTTGTGTGGCGGCGGGGTTTGAGGAGTACCTCCCCCTGCGGCCCCTAAACTAGAGTCGTCTACTGAGGCTCTTCGTCCTGGCAGGGTGGGAAATGGAAATGCAGGCTGGACTTGTATGGCGGGCTGGACCGGGGGTACCGTAACAGGTACTCCGGTGTCTGGAGGAGCGGGAAGTGCCTGATTTACAGGGACTGGCGGAGCGCGAACAGGATTTGTATATTCTGGGACTGTGTCGTCCAAATAGGACGAAATAAAAATATCAGCTGCGGTCTGTTTGTGACGTAGCTTGGTCGGAACTAATGGTAGCGGGAAATTACTGGATGCCTCTGGGGTCGCTTTTGGCAAGCCCTCGGCAAGGAGAGGATACATACCCCTAATAAGGGCATGCCTCTGTCTGTCTGATTGTTCGGCTTTGACTTGTTCACCTATCTCGATTAGTTCTTTTTCTTGTGCTCGTTCTAAGGATTCTCTACTTAATTCTGACTTTCTGATTTCCTTTTCAGTTCTTTTATGAGCTTCTTTGCGCCATAACTCGATGGCATCTTTCTGTGACTGTCTGGCTTTCTTTTTCCATAATGCTTCTTCTACTCGCATGATGCATTCAGCATCCCATGTACCCGATACGGGCCATCTATACTTTTCTTCTAACTGTTTGGTATACTCTACCCATAAATCTAGATACAATATGGCGCTTATGCCATGCTTCTGATACATAAAATGACCTGGACTGTCCCTAGGCGGAACTGGAACTGCTGCTTCCAGCAGACCCTTTCTGGTTTTTAACTGACGTAATTTCGAAAAGAGCGGCATGACTGAACTATAATCTAGACACAATACAATACACAATAAACACGATACTTATTCCCCATTCATACCACGACATTAAAATACATGAAGAACATTTAAAAATAACAGTTCGAACAGAATACTACCTGGAATACGGAACACAGAATACATGAATTTTCTCGAGAACAGAACTGACTAGAACAGGAACTAGATGCACTGCTGAAACAGTACGAAACTTACCGGTCTCATAAAGAGACACGTCAGGACCCGCATCCACCGAAGTGGATACTTCGTTTGTGGGTCTGTGTACCACCAACCCACGGACCAGAGTCAATTAAATTGACCCTGTCTAGATACCACCCCAGTAACGGTACTCACCGGGCAGCAAGAACGGAAGGCCTCGGACTGGACTGGACTGCTACGACGACGGACGACAAACTTCGGACTTCAGTTACGGGTGGACCTCCGGATACCTCGGACCTTGAACTCTCGGCTTGGGCTCTGGTCGGGACTCGCCGCGTTCCTCCACCGTCTCGTTTGGATGCTGGACCGCCTCCTCCGTCTCCTCCGTGGGCCTGAGGGATACTTGAAGCAGAAATATCTGCCGGTGCGCAGAAGAGTTCCGTCACGACTGCAGAGGGTCAGGGGGTCGGCGTGGCTTCACCGACGCGTGGGGAAAGGGCAAGTCCCTATTCGGGCGCCATTATGTGGTAAATAAATAAATAATACCCTATTTTTGAATGTATAAATGAATAACAGATAGCTCAATAAATAAGAGTCAAGATTCGAGGTAGTAGGAGTTTGCAGGTTTATTACAGCATAAAGGGCAGGAACAGGATGGTAAGGCCCAGCAGCGCTGCTGGTGTCAGGATCGGGACAAGGAAAAGGAATGACTTTCTTTAATAACAGTGCATGAGCATATATACATAACGCAAACACATAGCATTACATTGCAATAGGCGTAGCAGTGGGTGGAGCAGAAGGTGTGACGCGTAGCAGTCGCGAAAGATAAGGGTGAAAAGAGGTGTAACAGGGCGTATACATAGACATGTGATGCAAACGTAACAGAATATGTCATGAATGGGGCGGAAACCATGGAGGGGACTACCTAAGGAGCCGGGACCTCTAACCTGATGGTGCGCGCAAACTAGCAATGACGTATCACTAGGGGAAGCTGGGGGCTATGAACTCTGTGCTAGGAGCAGAGACTGAAGTCTGGAGAGTCAGGGCGACATGTACCTAAACAGTATCTAGTATCTGATGTTTAGAGAACATGTTGATATAAACTAGAAGTCAGGAGGGGAAAAGCTAACTTGATTCTAAGACTGGACCATGCATTATTCTACATGTAGTGCGTGATGAAGAATATTAAATGACCATTAAATGCAGTCTTTCTCTTACATGGAGCCGGAAAGGCTAGACAATGACGGAAACTATTGATGCAGTTCAGTAACTTAGGAATGCAGAGAAGGAGGACTGAACTGATAACTGGAACTATAACATACTTTTGGCAGACTCAGAGGCAGAGCCAGGCTGAACCGGGCACTGTGAGGCAGGAAGTAAGTGAAGGGTCGAGGATACAGGTGGGGGCTGTATCGCTCCTCGGCGAGGTTTTCAGGAGACAGGAGCTGAATCTGGTGTCCAGGCCCTTTTGAGGCCTAGAAACGGGGACTTTACAATGAAATAACGTGCACACTGAGAAACGTGGCAACGTAACTTTACATAGACCTGATATTCGTAGTATTCACGAGAACTGGAAACTGGCATACTAGAGGTGGACACAACTATAATTGTGTCTTGAATCGAACATGGGGAATACATATGCATATTAATCATGCACACATAACATATGATGGATGACACGTAGTGACACAGAACATGGCAAAATTTACTTTTCCACAGGTTAATTGAAGTAAAACTCCCCAAACGGCGTCGGAACCGGATCAAGGGAGGTATCAGGGACGGCGCCGCCCGAAGACGGCGCCGGAGGTGACACCTGAGGGACCGGCGCCGGTGAGGTCGTCAGGTCAACCGGCGACGACCCGGATCCAGAAGCGGATCCAGGGGGCCCTGCGGCGCCGGCGGCGTCGGGCCGAAGCACCCGCCGGCGTCGGGGCCAAAGCCACCGACCTGCTAGGGCCCCCAGACGGGTCCGCTGGGCCCGAAGGCGCCGCGGAGCCCGCTAGAGGAGTGAGAGACCTCATGGCCATGAGGAAGCACTCGATCTCCTCAGACGTTGCGTGCGGCCCAGGGACCGGAGGGTATGGGGCCGGACGCGACGTCCGCGACTCCGACGAAGCCGCGTGGGCGGTGTCACCCGAACCCCCGGCCGCGCCGCGCGAGCGCCGGGGGGAGTCGGAAGAGCGATGACGTCTCATCGACTTCTTGTGCTTACCTGACGACTTCGAACCTGAGGAGTGATGTCGACTCCCAGAGCTATGATGGCTCCGATCCCGCGACCAGTCCCTCGACCTCCGTCCGGACCGGGAACTCTCGCGGTGCGGGGCCGACTGCCGGAGCTCGAGTCGCTTGCGGGACCGCTCCCGCCTACCTTTCAAAGTCAGGGTCCGGCAGTCGGAGCAGGTCTTGACGTTATGGTCGACGCCGAGACAGTGGAGGCACCGGCGGTGAGGGTCGGTGACCCACATCAGTCGGTCGCAGTCCTCACAAGGCTTAAAACCTGGCATCCCTACCGGCACCGTTCGGAGTCGAAGACTCGAAAAATGATCAAAAGGGATCGTAAAAAGTTTAGTCAAAAATTACTAAGGTACTCCTTTTTACGGATCTGCGCTGCTGGCGCAGAAAAAAGAAGAACTGACGTCAGCACGCGGAGGCGGCGTCTAAGCACTCCGACGACGTCATCACGGTGCCCACGACGCCGACGACGGACGCGGAGCCACAGACGACGCCTACCGACGCGCACGGGTACTGCTACGCAAAGATTTCCGGATCCAGTCTGACGCCTGGGGATATTCTAAGGTAAGGAATCTAATACTAACCTGTTTCTTTCAGATATTGAGCATTACTGGGGCATTGAAAGAGGTAATGGTACGAGTAGACTGCTTTTAGAAGTGGGGGACCCTGCAGCCGATAGGGATGGAATTCACATACCATTTGAGTACACATAGCATGCATAGCTGATTGGACAGAATACTTGTGGCACTGGGGCTGGGGGCTCAGGTAGCTATTGTGGAACACTTGGGTAGTTCCCGTCTGATCATGCCTCGGTTCTCCTTACAAATGAATGGTGCTGTGAGGTGCCTCCCATTCCAACACGGCGCTTGTACCCGAGATGTTGCGAAACAGGGCTTTCCGTGCAGACGTAAGGGAGGTCCTGGAACGCTGCCTCACCTGTAACAGATGGTCCACCGAGATCAGAGCTAACAAAGGGACACACTTATGTTGTACTGCGCGGGGAGTACCTCACTAAGGTTTACGGAATCAAACAACAGTTGAACAAGGACTTAAAGCTCCAGGAGGATGAGTAAGTATGGCCTCAGAGTGGAGATAAGGGCCATTCCACTATGCAGGGTGAGATAGTGAGTGCCAGGCATGTGGTGTGGGAGACATGGTACTGACTGGATCGATTTACCCTGAAGAAGTATCAGCAGTTACTGCACAAAGAGGGGGGTAGGCCTGGCAGGCTTTTGGCACAGCTACTTTGTAGGGAACGACAAACGCACTTAATCATATCCCTCATGGCGGGCGATAATAGATTAGTTACGACGCAGCCTTGTCCAACCGAGAACTCTGGAAATACCCGAAGACGCTATATTTGAGGTGGAAGGGCTGTGACCAGACTGCCATAGAGGAGTTTATGGAGGGTCTAGAACAACCACGACTTCAGCCCACACAGTGGAACAGGTATCATTCACTAAAGAGCAGGTAATGTGGTAATTAAAGACATGCCCAGGAAGACACCAGGCACAGATGGGTTCCCAACAGAATTCCATGCTGCATAAACCAATATGCACTGGGAGAAATTGATAGAGGCCTTTAATGAAGCTAGGGACATGGGGATCCTTCCTCAGCCTATGAGGGAAGCGCTTATAGTCATGCTCACCACGCCAGATAGAGAACCTGAAAAACTTGGCTTCTACAGCCCGCTCTCCATGAGTAACGAGGATGTGAAGATCCTATACAATATTCTAGCTAATAAAATACAGGGCATCATAGAACAACTGGAATATGAGGACCAATGTCGATTTATCCCTAATATACGTACACTCAAATCTCAGCTGGACGATGTAGAGATGCTCCTTATCTTTGCTCCTGTTCGCTCTTGCCATGGAGCCACTGGCGATCCACCTGCGGGTGCTGCTACAGGGGTTAAGGATATGGGTGGGGGATTCATAGCATATAATATCCCTTTACGCTGACAATGCACTGGTGTATATGGGGGATCCGCAGTGTTCGGTGCCCATATTGATGTCTGCCGTTCAACAATCTGAGCAGCGTTTGGGGCTCATGGTGCATGTTGACAAGCCCTTAATATTTCCACTCCCACGTTTATGATGGGAATTTGCTATCTGGGGATACAAGTGCCACAAATTCCTGAAAAGCAGTACCAGTATAATATGGGTAAGGTGCTGTGGGGCTTGCATGTGTCGGTGGTTTTTGGAGCACACTGCCTTGTCCATCGCAGCTGTATTGTAGTGGCTAAGATGGTCTTTTTGCCCAGGTGTTTCTATGTAGTTCTAAACAAGCAATGCCCCATAGCCGTCCGTACATTTCAGGGATAGGATAGACTTTTTCATTAATATAGGAAAGTGAGGTACTATGTTGTGAGGCTAGTTATGCTTCATTATGCATTACTTTCACAATACCCCAAATAGGCCCTTTAGATTCACACTAATAAATCCCTAGCTCTCTCCTGGTAGTATGGCACAGAACAGTCAGGCTTTACTACAGGAACTTGTGTTGAGCATTTCAGAGTACCACCATGGACGAAATGTAATTGACACAACTCAAAAGTGTGGAGGGTGCTAAACTATATGTAATAGATACCTTAGGAGGGAGCAAAGGACCTATTATTGGGTCACACAATACCATGGCCCAATTTTTTTGTATGATTTTACGTAGTTTTATGTTGGTTGTTATATTTCAAAATCATACGGAAGGCGTTATTTCCCCGAGTGTTACTTTCTCCCTGCTTATCCTTTAAGGCTTCAGATCTACTGCCTATCATGGATTTGCTGATGGCCTTCTTGATTACTTGCTTCTGATACCCTCTATCAAGAAATCTTTGCTTACTTTGTTTCTGCGCCGCTGCAAGATCATTATCAGTGCTGCAAATTCGACTGAGGCGAAGCATTTCGCCATAGGGTATGCTGTTTACAAAGTGTTTGGGATGCATACTGCTTGCATGTAGCGTTGAATTTCCAGCTGTTTTTGTCCTGAATAATCTTGTCTCTATTTTAGCATCTTTAATGTACACTTGGGTATCTAGGAATTCAATAGAGCTCTCACCGACAGTGGCAGTAAATCTTAACCTGATGCGTGCTTGGGGAATTCAGCTGGCACGCTGAGAATTTGTAAATCCCATTATTCATGACGAGCTGGGCTCGTCATGAGCGTGCGAGGAGGCTACCTCATGACGAGCCCAGCTCGTCATGAGCGTCGAAGGGGTTAAATTGATGTTGTCATTTAAGGCCTGTACAAAATCGTTAGCTTCCTGTACTGTTCCTTGCCAAATAACAAAAAGATCATCAATGTAACGCCGCCAAATGTTCGTATTTTCCAACATATATCGATTGAGTTCACCTCTGAGGACCAACTCCTCCCATATGCTCATATGCAGGCAAGCATAACTGGGAGAGAAGCTGGCCCCCATGGCTACTCCTCTGGTCTGTTGATACAACTGGCTATAGTACATAAAAATGTTATTGTGCAATCAAAAGCTTATCATATCTATGATCATTTGGCTGTGTTGTTTATCTTCATCTGGTCTTTTTGACAAGTAAAATTTGATTGCCTCAATTCCATCAGAATCTTCAATACTCGTGTAAAGCAATGTTACATCTAATGCCAGGAGTAAGTAGTCCTCTTTCCATTCAAAATCAGCAATCTGTCTTAAAAAATCACTTGTGTCACGCACATAAGTTGGTAACCTTTAGACATATTCTTGAAGGAAATAGTCAATGTAAACAGTGGTATGTTCCAGTAACCCATCCCTGGCAGAGATGATAGGTCTGCCGGGGGGATTAGTCAGATCTTTATGTACCTTCGGAATGAAATACAGTGCAGTGGTGGCATTTGTTTCTTTAGATACGTATATTCATCGTCAGTGATCAATTTGGCTTGTCTCCAAGTGTGTAGTTTGCCATAATAGTCCTTGTATGAAGCATTCAGGTTAGCCCGACTGCTCCAATTGCAGCAGCTTCTATCATTTAGCTGGCTATATGCTTCTTTGTCATACAATTTCTGCGGCAAGAGGACAATATTCCCACCTTTGTCACTATGTCGAACTACGATGTCATTATTGTCTTTAAGTTTCTTGATCAAAGTTTATATAAAGATACATATATACTAATATGGCTATGTTGTTATGTGTGAGATAGATATAGATATATATCACCCCCATAGCATGTTTACAAGAAATGCAATTAGTAATAATTGAAGTAACGATACAAGCACTGCTGATCACGAGTGTTGGCTTTAGCGGCCAGTACCTTGTATTTCTGCCAATTTGCACTTGCCTAATTTGCACGGTAATTTTTATTAATTGGAATAGCAACTGTTTTAAGCGTTTTTACAATTTTGGAAGAACCGCCCTGTAGCGCATTTGAACCCTGGTGGTGTCCACCTGTTAGAATGGGCCCGTCGTGTCTGTGGGTCAGAGCTCTAGTCTTTGCACAACACCGCCCAAAAAAAGCCACGCTGGCGCGACTGCACAGCATTAGATATGCTCTCTGCTGATCACGCGTGTGGACTGTAGCGGCCAGCACTTTGTATTTCTGCCAATTTGCACTTGCCTGATTTGCACTGCAATTTTAATTTATTGGAATAGCAAAAATTATAAGCGTTTTTAGAATTTTGGAAGAACAGTCGTGTAGCGCATTTGAACCCTGGTGGTGTTCACCTGTTAGAGCGGGCCCGTAGTGTCTGTGGGTCAGGGTGCTAGTCTCTGCACAATCCTGCCCATAAAAAACTCACGCTGTCGCGCCAAAGGCAAGCCCTTCTGTGACCGGGCGTGCACAGCGCCAGCCATGTTGCCGGTTTGGGGAGGATGTTTGCAGGGGATCCAGGCTATAGATACACAGGTAAACAACAGCGAGTCATAGGTGAGCGGGAGGTGGAGTTGGGGAATTTAAATTGGAAGGGACAGTGGGACCAGATTCAGATTTTATAAAAAAAGGAGTCTGAGATGTGGCCTGCTTAATGTTAGGTTGCTACCAAAGCACCTCAGAGAGATCCATATTCTGCTGGAAACACACAATTTAGATGCGCTGTTTATGACTGAGACCTGGACGTATTCAGGGTCAGATATGGAGGTGGGCCTGACCTGCCCACCTGGGTATAAAGCATTCCATAAGCCTAGGTCCAGTGGTAGAGGTGGAGGGGTTGGGATTATTTTTAAAGATTCATGGGATAGCTCACCAATGGATATAGATGAGGTGGCAGGCATTGAACTGATGGGTTTTTCTTTAAAAGATCATACAGGACATGTACTGACTGGTATGGTTTGCTACAGACCTCCAGGGGCAGTTAGTCTGCAACATCAACAGGATCTGGCTGATGTTTTTAGCAATAGGGCACTCACCCATGCCAGACTGCTAATCCTATGAGATTTTAACTTATGAACTAATGGGAATCTGGACTCAGGCTATAAAAACCTTATAAAATCTTGTGAGAATTTGAACTTGTCACAATGGGTCACAGAACCTACTCACAAGGGAGGACATGTATTGGATTGGAAAATATCCTACCGGTGGGTTGATCACCACCTGGTTAAGTTTCGGGTGGTTAATCCCAGGATGAATGCCTCTACCTCAAAGGTGGGAAGGAGCTTTCTAGGTAGGGACTGGAAGGGACTGCGAAAGAGGGCAAAAATGTCTCCTGTTTTCCATATAAATTAGGTGGTTGACCATAGGAATCAGGTGGATGAGAACTATGCAGCATTCGGTGGACTTATAAATGGAAAGCTAGCTCAGATTGCCCCTTAAAAAACATTAGGAAACTGGGGAGACTGTCTGCCCCTTGGTATAATGAAAAATTGAGAAACTTAAAAAGGGATGCAAACAAGCAGAGATAATGGAGGAAGGAGTATGCGGAAAATGAAAAAGATGTATGGAAGGAGAAAATAGCTAGCTACAAACCAGAAATTGCTATTGTAAAAGCAGAATACTTTGCAGATGTTATTCTGAAGTCACCTAATAGCACCAAGAGCATTTTGAGAATAGTGGAAGACATTGCTAGTCCTGATTGCACAAAAACCAATATCCTCCCCACACAGGAGCTATGTGATAGTTTAACATTCTTCTTTGAGGAGAAGAAAAGTAAGATCATCGAAGGTGGGACTAAGCCATTAGATCAGGTGGTCCTCCTAGATCACTTTGAGTTACCCTCAGATGAGTACTTTAATAAAGTAGCCTTAGGTGTTTCCTCAGGCTCGCCTATGGACCTCATCCCTCATAAAATTTAGAAAGAGTTAGGACCCGAACTCTTCCTGATCCTCCGCTAGTTGTGTGGCCAATCCTTAAGTAGTGGATTAGTACCACCCTGCTGGAAGCAAGCGATAACACCACTCTTGAAGAAACCAACCGTTGATCCTATGTGCCCTAAGACTTATAGGCCCATTTCCCTCTTACCGTATCCAGTGAAGATCACAGAGCGCCTGGTGAGTAGGGCAGTCTCCGTTTCTGGAGGCTAACAACAAGCTGGAGGATGCGTAATTCCGTTTCCGCCCAGGACATGGGTCGGAGACTGCTTTGATAACCGTTTTGGATGACCTTCGAATGCATATAGACAATCAACTATATTGATTCTGCTGGACCTGTCTGCCGCGTTCGATACGGTTAATCATGCCGTCCTTCTAGCGAAGTTGGAGGGAATGGGGTGGTGGATGTGGCCCTGAGATGGTTTCAATCTTATCTGGCCAATAGACTGTAGGCAGTGGCTTCCCCCCCCTATCAATCAAATTTTGTTGACATTGGGCATGGTGTACCCCAGGGATCCGCAATTAGCCTCATTTTATTTAATGCTTATATGATTCCATTGATAGCTATTATCAAGTCATATAATGTTAGGCTTGTGAATTATGCTGATGACACTCAGCTTATTCTGTCACTGGAAGGGGATCATGCTGTCTCTTTAGGAAATGTTCATGCAAGAAATGGTACATTGGCTGAGAAATAACTCCTTGCAATTTAATAGTGACAAAAAGGAGATTTTATATTGTGCGGTAGGTAAAGCGCCTTCCGCACTTCCAATTGGCTTTTGGCCTATCCCCGCGGCTATACCTTTGGTACCTGCTGAGACCGTACGAAACCTAGGAATCAGCTTGAATGATAAGCTGAATCTGGAGACTCAAGGTAACAAGATTGTGGGGAGTAGTTTTTCTCTCATCAGAGTACTTCGTAAGTTCCTCCCAATGCTACCAATTCAGGCTAGAGCTTTAGTGGTAAGGCTGGGAGTCAAGGGACTGCGTCATCGAGGATCCCATTGACGGGACTTACGATGAAAAGTCCAGCACTGAGGATGCATTTAGCAGCCATTGAGATGTGTTGGTTCCAAGGAGCTGCGATGCAGAGTCAGTTGTCAAGCCTGCTTTTGACTAGGTATGTGAGGGTCTGCTACGAGGATGCGTTGCACAGCAGCAGTTCTGATTTGACTGCAAAGGCAATGTGGGTCTTTGAGAAAGGTCCAATCCACAGGTCCAGAAGTGTACTGAGATGGTGGTGTCCGAGGTCCAGTATATATACACACACCAAGTTATGGCTTGAAGTGGGGAGAAGCTTCTAAAGGTAGGCATCGAAAGTGCACAGAAAAACTTGTAAATTTACAACTAACAAAGTTTATTGAATCCTCAAATTTTTTACATTCCTTTCAGTCCGGCTTCAGAGTGGGTTTTTCAACCGAGACAACTCTCCTTGGGGTTATTGAAATGTTACGACAACGTTTAGATGCAGGTAACACAGTGGCAACACAGTGGCCCTCACATTATTAGATTTGAGTGCCGCATTTGACATGGTTTCGCATACCGTGTTAATTAAATCCCTGCAGTCTCTTGGCATTACCGGAACAGCACTTGGCTGGCTGTCTTCTTTTTTTATCTAAGCGGACCTTTCAAGTTTTTTCATCTAGGGCTACGTCTAAAATCCACTTTTCTCCTTATGGGGCACCGCAAGGGTCGATTTTAAGTCCTCTCCTGTTCAATGTATATGTTCAACCTTGAACATATACATGGTCTGTTTAGACACTGCTTGTCCTTGCTGTATTTTTCCGTAGGCAACAAACAGTTGGTCGGATTTGCGAATGGTAGAGGTCCTTTGTAAATAGAACTTAAGACATCTTCTGATGTCAAAGGTATGAAATGGCCTCTCCGCAGGGGATTGTGGGTTAGGAAAAAATGTTTTTAAGATGACTGGTTCGTTCAGGTGAAAATCCGAAGGGACTTTAGGCATAAATTTGGGATTTGTACGCAGCACCACAGAATCGGACGTTAATTGCAAGAACGGTGAATTGACAGTGAAAGCTTGAACATCACTGACTCTTCTAGATGAAGTCAATTTTAGCAACAGAGAAACCTTCCAGGTTAGAAATTTAAAATCCACTTTGTGAAATGGTTCAAATGGGTGGCGCACGAGCTGCGCTAATACCACATTAAGATGCCAGGATGGAGGCGGACGACGTACAGGAGGAAACATTCAGAATAGTCCTTTAAAAAACTGTTGTATTATTCTTGATGAATAAAGAGAATTGGATCCATCCCGTCGGAACCTTGAAATGGCTGCCAAAAAGACTTAACGTTGCATGAGAGAGGCCTGATCTCGCTAAGTGCAAGAAAAAAGGTAATAACTGTTCCAGTGTTGCGTGAAACGGGTGAACCCCAGCAGATTGACACCATATGCAGAATCTTTTTCATTTAAGTCTGTATGTCTTTATTGTAGAAGGTGCTCGTGCGTTAGCCAGAACCTCCTTGCAATCCGCAGGAATATTTATATTAGCGAATTCAAGGTGCTCAGGCGCCAAGCAGCTAATTTCAGAGAAGCAGGATCCGGATGGCAAATTTGAAAGTTCTGAATGGACAGGAGATTCGGTACTGGTCGAAACAGAATTGGATCGCACTCTGATAGGAGAAAAAGTTCTATGAACCAGAACTGGCGAGGTCATCTGGGAGCGATGAGAATTAAGCGACAATGTTTTTTCTTCATCTTCCGGAGAACTCTGGGAACCAACGGTATCGGAGGAAAAGTGAAAGCATATATTTTAGACCAGTTGATCGAAAACGCACTCCCCTGAGAGTCCTTGTGGGGAAGCCAGCTTGCAAAGAATAGGCATTTGCTGTTCTTCTTGGTCGCAAAGAGGTCCAGATCGGGATGACCCCACTGCTGGAAAATTCGATCCACCGTCAGCTGATGCAGTTCCCATTTGTGGGTGGATACCGTTGACCTAGTGAGGGTATCCGCCAGAACATTTGAAACTCCCAGCACGTGAACTGCCAAGAGATTGATCCTGTGTTGTATCGCCCAAGCCCAGATTTCTTGGGATTCCTAAGACAGAAGAACCAACCTCGTTCCTCCCTGTTTAAGTAATGCATACTTGTAGTATTGTCCGTGCGAACCAAGACTGTGGCCCCTAGGATGATTGTACGAAAGGACTTGAGGCCTAAGAAGATGGCTCTTAGTTCTAGCACATTGAAGTGCCATTTCCTTTGTTGAGGGCTCAATTTCCTGCTGACCTTCAGCCCTTGAAGATGTGCTCCCAACCCTCGAGGGATGAGTCTGTGGTGATAGTGAAATTCGGCGTCTCTTGAAGGAATGCACACCCCTTCTTTAGATTTCTTTCTTGAGCCCACCAGAGAAAAGCCTCCCGCATCCGAGGAGTGATTTGAATGAGATCCTCAAATGAACCTGAGACTTGTAACCATTGCAGGTTGAGTTCTTCTTGAAGGGGCCTCATTCTGAGGCGGCAATTTGGTATCAACGGGATGCAAGAAGAGACCATTCCTAGAAAGGACTTGAACTGTCGGACTGAAACTGACTTTCTTGATAGTAACATGTGAGCCATGTCTTGGATTCTCTTTTGCCTTTCGTCTGATACGAAAGCTTGAACTAGTTGTGTGTCCAAGGTCGCTCTCAAGAACGTTTGCCTTTGGGAAGGAACAAGATGTGACTTGCTGAGGTTGATAGAAAGACCCAGCGATTGGAATAGAGACAAGACATCTTTGGACATGGGTGTTTCTGTCTGAGAAAGAATTTGCCTTGATAAGGCAATCGTTTAGGTAAGGAAATATTTGAATCCCCTCCAGCCGGAGGTGCGCTGCTACTGGAGACCTTCGTAAACACTCTGTGTGCCGAACTTGTCCAAAGGGAAGGACCTTGAACTGAAAATCCCTGCCACCCACTCTGAAACGCAGGAACTTTCTGTGACGGGGCAAAATGGGAACGTGGAAGTACGCATCTTGAAGGTCCAGGGTGGCCATGTGATCCCCTGCCGACAAAAGATGAAGTATTTCCTGAAGCGATAACATCCGAAATGACAGTTTCTTTACATACTTGTTGAGGGAACGAAGGTCTAGAATTGGACGCCATTCTCCGGATTTCTTCTTTATCAGAAAGAACCGTGAATAGAATCCTGTTTCTCTCTGCCATTGAGGAACTTTTTCGATCGCTCCTTTTTGTAACATCAAATTTATCTGGGAAAACCTTGAGAAGAGCTGGAGGAGGGTCCTTTGGAGGGAAATTTGGAAGAAACTTTCGAATTCTAGAGCATGGCCCCTGGCTACAATGTCTAGGACCCATATGTCCGATGTTATTGAGGACCAGTTTGAATAACATTTTGAGATTCTTCCTCCAACTTTTACATGGGACTGCGGCAGTAGCAGTGGCAGGTGGTGATACTCATTGCCTTATATTGGAATCCTTTCCACTGTAGGAAAGTTTCTTCTTATTCTGGGAATAGGATGTGTTGCGCTAGCCATATGATTGTTAAAGTTGAGATTGGTAGCGCTGATTCCCTTGATATGACCTGTAGGAAGATTGCGGATTATAGCTTCCTCGATTAGAGGACAATCCAAGTCCTCTCGCACCCCGAAAGGGCGGCTTCCAAAACTGGAAGGTGCCAAGAGATCTGGCTATTTCTGTGTCCTTTTTAATGGTTTGCAAGGCTTCTTCTACATGTGGGCCAAACAAAGCCTCTCCGTCGAAAAGCATGTCCAGTATCTTAGCTTGCACCTCCTGGCGAAACGAAGTAGACTTTAACCAGCCTTGTCGACGTAGGACAGCAGCCCCCGCCAGCTGCCTGAAACCAGTGGAAGCCACATCCACTGCAGGGTCGATAATTTATGCCGGGATCTGTTCTCCCTCTTGCAGTATCTTCAGAGCTTCGGATTTTGAAGGCTCCGGAAGCATGTCTATGTATGGTGAGATATCCGACCACATTTGTCGCTCGTACCGACCCAGAATGGCTAGAGAATTGGCCGCACGGACCGTTGTTGCTGCCATAGTAGGGACTCATTTCCCAATCCAGTCCAGTCGCCTGCCGTCTCTGTCAGGTGGGGCTGTGATCGGGGATGATGGATTCCTAGCAAGTCTTTGGGCAGCCTGCACGATCACAGAATCCGCCTTTGGGTGTCCTATAAGGCATGCTGGAGACTTGTCAGGCGCTTTATATTTCTTGTCCAGATATGGCAAGACTTGAGGAATAGATGCAGGATTTGACATCACCTTTAATCCCTCTTTCCATATAAAGTCTATAATGGGAATCGCCTGCAACGGTCTCCTTGGCTGATCTTTAAAGTCATAGAGGAAGCATTCCTCTTTATTAGTTTCCTTAGGAATAAGGAAACATTGGGTTGCTCTCTCCATAAGAAGATAAAAGCCTCCAATGTCCACTGGAGGTGAATAGGCAGGAGCCGGAGGTGAAGGAGAAGGTGTCTGGATCTGATATTCATCACACTCCGACAACAGAGATCTCTCATCTACCTCACCTTCCTCTCTCTCTTCATCATCTGATAAGTATGCTTCTGCAGAATGATGTGAAATCACTGGCGAAGGAGGTCTAGGAGACCGGAATTCTGATGTGGAAGCCTGTGCCACTAGGAGGCACGGAATCCGCTGATTCAGATGGCGGAAACAATAGTAATAATCGTCCAGCATATGCTGAAGATTAGTTAATAAGGCTATAGGCATTTGAGCTGTCGGGATATTAGCAGCAGGGGACGCCACATGTTCAGGTGAATGTTGATCATCCTGATCTTCCTCCTGGTACTTAATGAACAGTTCTGAAGGACTTGTAGCTGTTCCAAACCTATCATCCACATCAGAATCTTCCTCACTGTCTTCTGAATCCAGCAATTTGTCAGGAACCTGTAGAGGTACCTTATGTGGAGAAAGACGCAATGGAGATAAGGGTTCAAGCACGGAACCACGTCTTTGTATCAAAGGAGGCTTCGTCGTAGAAGGCGTAGAAGATAACGCCGTAGACGGTGACCAAACTTGTATTTCAGTACATGTCGACAATTTTTGCGTTGACGGGAAATTCGTCGACGGTTCCGTCGACGAAGGAATAACTCCTGAAGTTGATAACGCCGACGAAGGCGTGGCCGTCGATAACATTTCCTTCGACGACGAGGAGGGCTTCGTCGACTATGTGGTCTTCCGTCGACGATTTGGCCGTCGACAATGTAGTTCTCGTCGACGATGAGGAAATTGTCGACGACGATGAAGTGGCCGTCGACGACGATGCGCCAACGATAGGAGTAGATGCCATTTCTTTAGTCGATGATATAGGTGTCACCGAGGCGTAGACCAGCGTCGACGGGGATGACGCCGACGACATGATCATTTCAGGCTTAGGTGATGAAAAAGTTACCGTTGATGTGGAAGTTGCGTCGACGGAAATCTTTGCCGACGAAGGGGTCTTTGACGGCGTTGTCGACAACGGGGTCTTCTTCTGAGGAAGAATCTTCTCAGAAGGTGGTTTTGGAGGCAAAATCTTGACCGATCTTCTCGGGGGCGTGGAAGGCAAAGGTTTGCTCTTAACAGGAGGAGTAGCCTTAGAAGTGGAAGGCCTCTCTGACCCCTTAGAAGGATACAGTTTCTTCACAACCTTGGCCCCAGGAGAAGATAAAACCTCCTCAGCAGCTCTCTTCCTAGAGGCCACAGATGACCCTGTGGCCTCAGAAACTGGATTGTCCTGGTCCTTAAGGTTCTGTAGCCACAGAAGTAAGCGGCCCTCTCTATCCCGGAGGGTCTTTTGAGGGAAGGTCCTGCATATCTTGCAGTCATTCACTTGATGATCCGGATACAGGCAGTAGATGCATTTCTAGTGGGGATCTTCTGGGAAAAGCTGGAGTTTACCACAAGATTCACAAGGCCTGAATAACGGTTTCTTAGAAGAAGACAACCTAAAAGTAAGAAATCGTGAAGAAACTTGAGAAGAACTGAGCAGAGCTCAGGGAGACTTCCTTCACATGACGTACGGTAGAAAATCTGAGAGCCTGACCCTCTGAGGAGAACTTTCTGGTGGGTGCTGTCGCCTGATTGGCTGCAGTTTGGGCTATGTATAATGACTATGATAGTCATACAGGTGGAACTTTTTTCTTGGAAGCTTTGGGCTACTTTACTTCCTGGTTTCTTGTTACCAAGGTTTTTGGTTGTTATGGGCATATTTATTGCTTTTTTTATATACCGTGGGACTCCCACTCCGACGACGCGGAATGATTCAGGCATGTGAATCTATGAAAGACACCCCAATACTGGAGAAGAGCTGGTTACATGGTCCGATCTAGTAATTACCCTCATAAGGCCTGGCGAAAGGTTTATTTTGCCAGGTCAAATGGCAGTTTAAAAGTGCAGGCACTGGCTGCAATGGCAGGCCTGAGAAATGTTTAAAGTGCTACTTAAACGGGAGGCACAATTGTGCGGCATGCCCACCAGTAGCACTTAATTAGTAGGCCCTGTGCACAGGTAGTGCCATTTTACTAGGGGTTTACAGGAAAATTAAATGTGCCAGTTAGGTGTGAGCCAATCTTACCATGTTTAAAGCAAAGAACGCAAGTACTTTAGCACTGGTTAGCAGTGGTAAAGTGTGCAGAATCCTAAACCCAGTAAAAACGAATTCAGCAAACAGGAGTTCTGAAGGCAACAAGTTGGGGGAAAACCATGGGAAGGATGCCATTTCTAACACTTGGACTTTGTTGGACTACTGTTCTTTGAAGATGGGGCTAAAGTGGGGTTGTCCCCTGAGGAAGGGCTTACGATCTGCCCGAAATGCATTGGGACTATTGATGATTGGATTGCATTTCATGTTTGGAGGATGTTTGAGCCATGCATTTTCACGCATAGATGAACTATTCATGAAAATAAAGAATATGGATTAAAAAATAGGAAGAACTTCTTTAACGTTTGGATTTACATTTTGATGAACTATACATGATTTTCTAGACTTCATAGTCAACTCTGCTGTGCACCAGGGAGCCTTCCCCCAATTGGAGGAAGCTGTGTAGTAGTCCTGTTGTTTTACGCTGAAGGGTACAGACAGCGTCATCTCTGGTAGCACGCCACAGACAATAACATTTGATGAATTTGTGATTTACCTTTTGCTGTGCAAGTTCTTTTTCAATTCTTAGTCAGAGATCAGGAGGTGCCAATGGGAACTGAGTGGCAGGTTGGGGAAACTTAACATAAGGTGTCAGCATGGGGAGTGTGACAGGGAGGTTATAATGCTGGCTGGGCTACTGAGGTCTGATGTAGCCCAGCCGCCAATAAGTGCCACTAGATCACCAAATCTAGAGTTAGTCAATACCCCAGAGGGCATTAATTAAACATTTATGAGGTATTATATAGTCTTATACGCTGACTGCAATATGACTTGACATATATTCAGGCAATCCCTATCCCACAGATTGAGTCACTACAATATCAAGAGGGTGAAAAACTCCTTAACATAGAGTAAATGTATTGTATCTTATCAGACGTAGCCGAGTTGTATTTTAAGTATTTCTTTATTAAGATCAGGTTGCAGGATGGTGATATTGTACATTAGCCTTGTAATCCTTATACTACAACCCCACCAGGAGCAGCCTGCCTGCTGCTCAGCCCATCTTCTAACTGTCACTACTCATCCACACAGGTACCCAAGCATTACAGTCACACCATCATTCCACTCTCAGCACTCACACAGGCTGAGCAGCAGGGAGATGGGTAAACTGGGATACATATACTTAAATAAGCAGGATATAACAAAGTGTCAGCATGGGGAGTGTGACAGGGAGGTTATAATGCTGGCTGGGCTACGGAGGTCTGATATAGCCCAGGTCCAATAAGTGCCACTAGAGCACCAAATCGAGAGGTAGTCAATACCCCAGAGGGCATTGATTAAACATTTATGAGGTATTATAAAGTCTTATACAATGGCACAACCGCCAAAAGCCGCATTGCCATGTCAGGCGCTCCGGCTGTGAGGAACTGTAAAAGTGATCTGCATTACAGGGCACTGGTAGAGTCGGAAGTACTCATACTGGATCAAAAGCATGCTGGGGGATCCCAATTGGGATAGTATGGGACATATATATGGCGAAAATGGAAGCCAAACATAATACGAGGCCGACGTGAACATGCTGAGGATTACTCATAATACCTCCAGACATGTAGGTTTTTGAAAGGCTGCCCCGCTGACAGATGTACATAATGACACAAGATTCCGCTTGTTTAACAAGAAGTCTATACCCGACTCCATTTGTTCACGTGACTGCAGTGTTGCTTGTTGCTTTCAGTTGGTATTTTTAATGTTTGTAAATGTGGGTACGACTGCTATACTTGGTGTGATGCACATAAACTGGTTGCAAGGATTGGTATGTATAGCATTATTCAGTAATCATTTGATGATTGGCATAAGGTTGTAAATCTCAAAATAATAATAAAGACATATTGGTAAAAACTTGTACTAAACAAGTAAATGAACAGGTTGCTGTGCAACTGCAGCATAGACTAATGTGTAGTTATGGGGCACAGGTTACTATGCCATAGGAGCTCCAGATGCTATGCAAGATCATAAAAGAAATCTGAAGCCCATATCTTGTGCTTCGGCCATTGATCGCAGTTTTTGTTTATTACCTTTATGTACTGTATACATAACTAAGAGTCATTATCTAAGCAAAACATACGTTTCGTGTTCGTGATGTTGCAGTTTTTTCTTTTCTTTCTTGCTCTCATATGAAATATTTGCTTGATACTGGCATTTGCAATGGAACATATGGAAACAAACTTTCTACACATACTCAATACTGAGGTTGGCTCTGAAACCTTTCTTCTACTCTGAATTTACCTTTGTCTACAGACATTAAGCGTCCCGTGAAATAAGGCAGTCCCCATGGCCAACCAGGAAGATAGAAAAACACCTGCTGAACAACCTGAAGACTTCTTCTGGGCACTCAGTGCAGGATAACGAACATGAAACAGATAACAAATCCCTGCCTCGAAAATAGTTACTGTGAAGATTTTTTTTTCTTGCTGTCCCACTAATGAAAACCGCAAATCCCAAATTAGAAAAGTGCAGCAGCAAAACTCCACTCTTGAAGCACATATTTATTGTCCAAAATATTGCACATGATTGAATGCAACAAAGAGCAATTTGGCAAAACCTGAAAAATTTGAATATATTATGGGAATTCTGGATATTTTTGTGTAGGCTGTTAATATAAATAACACAGAGCCATGCTGCATTCTTAAATTAAATTTAGGAGCCGCAAATTTACTTCCTCGTCACTGATCTCAGGTTCATTTTTGCAAATTCATCTTTTAAAAAAACAACAACAAAAACATTAGTTGCACACATTACCTTGATCCCTTCCAAAACTGGAGCTGTATCTACCAAGACTTCAGACTGTGCAGTCACATCGACTTTTTCCAGTTCACTTTCCATTAATGGCTCGCTTTTTGCTCCACTTGATGAAGTGACTTCAACATTCACTGCAGGCTCCATTTCTTTCTAAATAAAATCAATGTAACACAATTGTTTCCCGTCGTATACATAGTTTTACAACACTTATCAAGCCAATTAATGCTGCGAAATCTGGACCGTGCTAGAAATATTAGACTGCTAACAAAATGTTCAAAACTTGATCTTGAGGATAGCCAAAAAAGACTTCAAAGCATCCTTCAAACCACAAATACTGACAAATCCTGAGTTCAGTATAGTTTTTTTTTTTTTTAAATGGTGAATATCAAATTGAGAAAGGGTGCTGATAAAAGATGATAAAGTTGAAATTACAAATCCTTAAAGAATTAACAAAACTAGATCACATTATATCCTACTGATTGTAATTTGGATTCTATTTACGCACTAGGGTGTACAAGCAAAAATCGGTCAAGATACTGAAACTGTAGCTCATAATTCTAGGAAAAAAGGGGAGAAAATAATCATACCTTTGAAAAATTGTTTCTTTGAATATACAATTTAAACAATAAGAGCACCATTTTGCCTCTGATATTACACCTCTTTTGGAAGGGAATGTATGATTCATACAAAGAAAATGTTACGATTTACTTGGAAATGACTCTCTACCTGCTTCAATAAACAAGTTGCACCACAAAAGCAGCACGGTCTGCCATTGTCTGGCACGTGCATTCAGAATGTAAGTATTTTTGATGACGAAAAGAAAAAATAATATTCCACGTAGCTTGTCTAGCATACAAAAGTTACATAGCTGTACCTTACAGTTGTCAAGTGTTGGTATCTTTAATAGATTCAAATGCTTGATTTATTCCCCAGTCAGGCGGGAAATCCTCAGTAATATGTTTAAAAAAAGAAAGTAACGGCACTTGCGACTGCAGCGGTGAGGAGTGATTCATGGGCTCGATCTGAATTTATCTTGTTAAAGCGAAGACCGTTTTAAAGTCTTCCACCGTTTCATTCATTATTGTAAGTCTCGTAGAAACCCTTGATCATTTGAGACTAATGGTTTGCAAATACTACTGAGTTGCTGAGGAAGAATTACAAAATAACATACGGAAATTAATCAATCCGTTAACCTGGAAATCTGAGGCAGCCCAAGCAGCCTAGAAATCACGGTTTTCTTTCTACGAAATAAAGTGAAAGGAGCAACAATAAAATACACGGATTTAAGCAAATCTGTAATCATGTTTGGCATTCAAAACTGCCACCTACAGCTATCCTAGTTTACACTAGCCCCGGGACTCAGGCCCAAATGTCATCAGAATTTAACATTAAACTCCTGAAACTGTGCTGATTGGTTACCTATTGGGAGACCCCATCTTTCTTTAGAACCTTCTAAAATCCATTGCTGTAAATCTAAAGATATCTAGACTAGCACTGTCCAGAGGAACATAAAATAAAATCAAAATTTCCTCTAAAAGACTGAAATTAAAAATATCACCGCTATGAACAGTAAAACCAGTTACTGACCTGTATTTATAGTTTTACAACTTGAAACTGTTCTAGATTTACATGTGTGGCACAATCCCGCCATCTAGTGGTTAGGTCCGGAAATTTTCCAGTATTCGTAAAATGTATGTTTGTTAGCTTGAAGGTAGGAGTCGACATAAGCAGAGCCCCTGTGTATAATGTCGACTCGACCGTAATTCCACAATACCCATGTACGTGCCCAACATGTTAGATTCTTTTTTTTCCCTTCCAATAACCTCCTGTAATGGGGATGTGGGAGGGTCAAATGTGAAGAGTTTCTAGCTGCAAAACCATTATTACGGGTAACTGGTTTCTTCAGATTGAGGTCTTCTCTAGATGTACATGCTTGCACAGGTTAGCCTTATTACATGCCTTGTGGCGGTGGGAAGGAGTGTAATCAAAAAGGGCTTTTAGTACAGCTTGTACAACTTTAACCTTCCTACAGGTTGTAAATGAATGCAGTAATGCTTTGTGAAAGCATGCTATGAGGGCCATTTGGCTGCTTTGCGTATTTCTTTCATAGAGATATTGGCCATAGTAGCACCCTTCTTCCTGGTAGAGTATGATCTTGATTTAGCGAGCAAAGGTTTGTTTGCTGGTGCCTACCACAGCTGAATAGTCTATACTATTCATCTAGCAGCAGTTTTTTAGATACTGCTGTCCGTAAAGCTAGAGCTGAATGCCCCACAAAGAACTGTTGTGTTTTTCTGTTACTGTTTGGTATGTGAATGTAGTACATGCCAACACTCCCGACATCCATTGTGTGAGTAAGATGCGTACTGCCATATTTGAAGATTTGTTGAAGAAGTTTTAACAGTGATATGCTGGTTTACATGAAAAGGCAAGATTCCCTTTGATAAGAATTGTGGGTGTTTTCTCATTAACACCTATTCTTGTGAGTGGATATGTATGGTTCTAGAAGCTTTTTTAACCAAAATCCGACAAGATTCTCAGATTACTGGTTTTCAACTTGATACCCGTCAGGTCAAAATGTCTGTTTATGCAGATGATATTCTTTTATATTGTTCTAACCCTACAACGGCTATCCCTTCTTTTCTTAATCCGGTGGATATCTTTTCTCAACTCTCTGGGTATCGCCTTAATAGAGATAAATGTGAGGTTCTGCCTCTTAACGTGGCTTGTCTTCAACATTATTTTACACATACCGGCTTTTCTTGGCAACCCTCTAAACTTATATATTCAGGTCTATGGTTCACTTCAAATATTTCAGACACACTGAAAATAAATTCTGATCATAATATTAAAACGCTAAATGATACTATTGAACGCTGGCATCTGCTTTTTCTTTCTTGGTGGGGACAATTGGATTCCATCAAGATAATGCTTTCTCCTCTGATTCTATATACTTTATCAATGAGCCCTGTACATATTCCGGGGTTTTATTTAAAAAAAAAAATCGACTCTCTCCTAGCAAAATTTCTCTGGAAAGGTAAAACCCCTCGACTAGCTCTATCCTCTTTAAAGGCAGACAAATCTAATGGTGGTCTTAAATTACCTGGTTTCAAATCATATCATTATGCTTTCTCTTCAAAACAGTCATCCCGCTGGCTCTCTCTTGAACACAGTACTTTTCCCCCTATAGTGATTTCCATAGAAAAGTCTTTTGTATTTCCCTTTGATTTTAAAGAAACTCTTGCTTTTACTAACAATATCTCATCTTTTCGCTCTCCTGTTATTTCCCATACTCGTAAAATCCTCATTCCTCTTTTACCATCCTCTTATCCTTCTTCCTGTTCTCTGAATCAACAACCCATTCGGCACAATAATTTATTATGCATAAAAATCCGTACCATTTACTGGAAGTCTTGGAGGCACAAAAGGTTGTTTTGGATTTCGCAATTGTTAGCTAATGATGTCCGTCTATCTTTCGCTGACCTCCCCAAAACATTTTCATTGCCATCATCTTGCAAACCACAATATCATCTTTTACTCTTATGCGCTTACTCAATATCTTTTCTCTCTAACATCTGCACCCTACACCACCCATGAGAAGTTCAACTCTTTTTCCTTTACTAACTTACTCCCCTTCTGCTTCTTCTTTATACAAACTTTTATTTCTCTCCTCAGATAGAAACAAATCAAAAACTGAATTGGTATTGGAAAAAAACTTATATCAGTGCTGGTCGGCCCTCATTTGGGATAAGATATTGTTAAAAATCAACAAAACATTTAGAGCTGCTAACACTTCTCAAACCCTTTTTTTTTGTTTATCAACATCTGTTATTCACTCCAGCAAAATTAGCATCCTTCTCTCAGAGTACCTCCTCTACTTGTTGGTCCTGCCCCTATACACCTGCTGACTTAAAACGTATGCTTTTTGATTGTCCCACTATTTCACAATTTTGGCATTCAGTCTGGGCTCAAATCAATAAACTATTTAAAACTGATGTACCTTTTTCCCTATCTAATATTTTCTAAGGGTCTTTATCATTTCAATGGCCCCAATCCCCTTCTAACTTTAAATTAATAGATTTATTATTAGAAGTAGGCTTACATTTAATTACTTCAAATTGGAGGCAAGCAGACAAAGTCACTTTTAGAGCCTGGGTTTTCATCACAGGCTAGACACAAATTATATTACCCCCAGTTCTTTATCTATTAAAAGAGATCTTTTGTGGCTTCCTCCGACTACCTTTTTAACCCGTGTCGCATCATCTATTGTTCCACCTATCACCACATCAGATGAAGTTCGGAAACCACCATAATTTACTACGTTGTCTTTTTTCTTTTGACATAACATATCAATATTTTCCCTTACTTCGTTTTCTATATCATCGTAAGATAGTTTTTCTTTAATTGATTTATGCTTACAGTTCATATTTTCATATTCTATTTTCCCTTTTATCGTTATAAGAATGATGTTTGCCCCCTGCCCCCACTCTTCCCCTTCTTTTTCTCCCTTTACTTCTTATTATTACGCAATATATTTTCTGATAATAATTGTATTTTGATTCTTAATTTCTTTTTTCTCTTTATCATAGCTATATGTGTATGAGGTGTATCATACTTTTGTACCTGCTGTTCTTCTGTTTTAATTACTTCATTGTTCAATAAACTCAATCTTAAAAGAAAGGATATTTATGGTTCTGGCATCATTAGTGCTTGTATCTCACTCAGTCTTTTTAGTGATGTGATGGCTCCCAAGAAAACCGTTTCTTAAGATATGTGAGTGTGTCCTTGCACATGGGTTCAAATGGTGCTTTCCTTAATCCGTCTAACACTAGGATAGGATTCCTCTGTGTAACGGTGCCTCCCTTATAGGAAACAGCCCCTTTTGCCCCTGCATGAACCTCTTTATCAGTGGAAATGGAAATCCGCAATAGCTGACAAATGCTGCATAGAGTACATTTTGCACTCAGTATCGGACGATGACCATGTCTTGATGGAATATGTGCTGCATTTTCTTGATTTGGTACCATGTTGTATGCCTCTACCACTTGAAAGTTTAGCATTTTCTAGTGGCTGGTCTTCAAGCTTCGCTGATGATACGTAATGCAGGCTTTGGTAGATTTAGGTGTTCAAATTCGGCTATTTCAGGTACCATGTAGTCAACTGCATTTCAGAAAGATTTGCTAGCTGAATGGTAAGAGTGTCCCTGTGTAAAGCCATTTTGACATACTGGTGTTTTGAAAACTGTAGTAACCATAGTAGTTGAGGCCACCTTAGAGCAATGAGAATCATTGTCATATTGGAACTTTTGAACTTCTCTAGAACAGCTAGGATCAGTGGTATAGAGGGGTGGGGGTGAAGCGTATGCCAATATGCCGCATCAGCCTATCGACATAACATCCCTAGCGACTAAGGATGGTAGTGCCTGGATGTGAAGTGGTGTTGTTTTGCCTTTTCTGATGTTGCAAAGAGGTCTACGTCTGGTTTCCCTAGGAATAGTGTGTCTATTATAGATTGCTTTACTTCCCCGACTTAGTGTGTAATTTGTTTGCCTGATCAGCCAGTCGGCTTGAACAATTTCCATTCCTGGAACAGGATTTCCTACTTATCAAATGTTCTCTGACATTTCCTAATGCGCTGGGCCAATTGTGACAGTGGGTATGATACCACCCCTGCTTGCTTGTTGATGTAGTACATTGCTGTTGTCTGTTTGTAATTTTACAGTTTTCCCCTGCACCAGATTCTGCAAGGCCTTCAGTAATAGGAATATTGTTCTTCAATTACAGAAAGTTGATGTGCCTGGTTGCATCTTGTGCTAACGGCAACCCCTTTATCTTTGGTGTGTTCATGTGTGTCCCCCCTCCCAACCTACTGGTGAGGCATTTATGGTGATTATGGCTTGTGGTAATAGTGCTCTGAAGGGTCTTCCTTTCAGCAAGTTTGCTATGTTCCACCATCTCAGTCCCTTGCTGACGCTGGCTGTTACAACCACTAGATCCTCCTGTTGTCTAGTCCTGTTGCCTGAACCCATTTATTGTTCATCCAAACCTGCACACTGGTCTCATGTGTAGTCTCGTGTTTGGGATGAAGTGATGGAAGGAAGCCATAATACCTAAGAGTATAATTATTGAGATTGTTATGTCTAGTAGAGGCAGATTTGAACCAGTGTGAACTTAGTGTAGTCGGATACACCACTGCTAATTGCAGGTCAAATTCTGCCCCTAGAAGTGTTTTCCTTGTTTCTCAGGTGAGAGATGATTTCCCCCAGTTTACTGCAAACCCTAGTGTGTGTGGTAGTGATATCACCTTTCTCATGTTCTCCTGGCACAGTTGGAGGAAGGTGTCTGCTTTCATTAGCCAATCGTCCAACTATGAGATAACATGTACGAGCTGTCTTCTTAGGTGTGCTGCTACTACTGCCAGCACCTAGGTATAGAACCTTGGTGCAGATTTTATTTTGAATGACAGGACTTAGAACTGGTAATGTATCCCTTCCATTATGAACCTTAGATACTGCTTCTGTGCGGTGCGAATGGGAATGTGGAAGTAGGCATCCTTGAGATCTACTGTTGCTAAATAGTCCTCCTTGTCTAGTAAAGGGATAACATTCTGCAAGGTTTTTATTTGTAATTTTTGTGTCTTAATGTACCGGTTTAGAAAGTGCAAACAGACTAGTACAGTTAGATTTTGCTTTGGTACTAGGAAGGAAACAGATAACACCTGTGTTCCTTTCCGGTTACGCATCTTCTCAATTGCATTCTTTGACAACAGGTCTTTCACATCTTTTTGCAGGACTTGCAATTGGTCCTTTTTATGATGCTGGTGCTTCGGTGGTTTTGTTGTTGGATTCTGCATAGTTTATGCGGTAACCATGGCAAATAATATTTTAAAACCTCTTGCATATGATAATAGTTTCTCAGTTCTTTAGGAAGTCCTTTATTCTCCCCCACTGGTGTGTTGATGGAGGAGAGATGTCATAGTCACTTTGAGTAGAGGCAGATCCTCTAGAGTTTCTACATCTTATTTTACCTTTGCCTTGAAAAGACTTAGGTTGTTGCTGCTGCCACTGCGCAGGACCTGGTATTCGGTTGGTCCCGGTCTGTCTTTGTGTATGCCTTCCCTGGCCTCACCTTTCTCCTGTGGAAGGTTCCTCTTATTAACCTGGGCCTGTAGATTGGAGGGCTTCCATTGCCTTTGCAGTTTCATTGGCCTTTTTCATTTCTTATAAAGTTTAGTCCACACCATGGCCAGAAAGCTGGTTTCTTCTGAGAGGCATGTCAATAATATTTTACTGCACCTCTGGTTTAAAAGAGGAGATGCGCAACCACGCAGGCCTCCTCATGACTATCCCTGAAGATAACTGCCTGCTTGCTGTCTGCAGTTACATATAAAGGGGGTCCCAGTCGCTGGACAATCAATTATAATGGAACGGTTTGCTGAATTTTACAAAAGAATGAAAAAATCTTTAAGAGGAATGTTGTTTATTCACACCCTCTTCATAAGTTGATTATGCATTTAATCATATTTTTATCACAATTTTTAATGCCCAAAGAGGGGCGTGGGTGAAAGGAGAGGAAAGGGGGGAAAAAGATACGTGATTGGTGAGGTTCAGGATAGTGAGAGAAAGCTTAGCGTAGGTCACATGTAGTCACCATGACATATTATACAGTTGGACAACACATGGGCATGTTAATATCGCCAAACAACAATTCTGTACAAATTACAACCTATCCCAATAATTGGTGCACAGTCACAAATGTTCTGTTGAACTTGGGTAGGATATGTGAAGGAGAGTAAGTCGACGTTTCGACCCCTGGTGGTGTAGGTTCACTTGCACCTTACTGTGGGGTCTTCATCAGGACATATGAGGTAGTGGGTCTGGGGGTGGGTGGGGACTGGGGTAGGACACCAAAATCGCCACACACTGGGTGTGGCAACGTGAGGAAGAAGAATATAAAACGGCCCGTGGGCTCCAGTCAGGCGAGCAAGCAGCAACCTGGGGATCAGTGGCGGCCTCCCCGATCGTGGCTGGATATGAATCAATTACTGACAGGCTGCGGGGCTTAAGCGTCTCGTGCATTTGTCACGGACGAGTCGGATTTCTGCAGCTCACATCTTCGTCTGTGCTAGAGAGTGCAACCATGCAGGCCTCCTCATGACTATCCCCGAAGATAACTGCCTGCTTGCTGTCTGCAGCGTCGAAGGCAGAGTTCAAGCAGGAGTTGGCAATGTTTTTTCCCCACCTCAACAACACTTTTTGCCCTCTTGTGGTATTCTTCTAGGAGATGCAACATACGTTATTCCATGTCCTCCCAGTATTAAAAGGCATGTCAATTCATTAAGATGTTCGAGTTAGCAATCCGTCACTGAGTGGGTTTGGCGCAGTTGGAAGCCCCTTCCGTAGCAAGAAAAGGAGTGAAAAGCAGACGCAGGCCGGGTGGTAGTACGGAGGCCTAAGGATTTGGCCATAGTCGGCAAATCCTTGAAGCACTCAAGCTCTGCATCAGCCTGGTCTCCGAAGAGACGCGAGCCATGAAAGGGTATTGCCATGAGGTTTGCCTGCACATCCCCCAAAAAGCCAGACATCCTCAGCCCGGCGTGGTGCCTGATGGCCACTGTCTAAGAAATCGCTCTGCCAAGCGAGTCCGTTGTGTCCAAGCCACAGCAAATGACGAACTTTGCTGCATCTCTCCCGTCTGATATTGCTTGAGAGATTAGCGTCCGGTCGTCCTCCGAGACTCTAACAGCACCTGCACAAATGTATACCATATAGAATGGGAATAACGGCCCAAAAGGCATGCAGTGTTCACCGACCGCAATGCAAGGCTGGCGGAAGAGAATGTTTTTTTCCCAAAGGTCTCCAGCCGTTTGGATTCCTTGTCCTGAAGGGCAGAAGGCAACTTGCAATGGGAAGCAGGACCCTGGACCACCAAGTTGGGGGGGGGGGGGGGGGGGGGGGAGGGGGGGGCGGCAGTGAGAAAACTGGGACACTCGGTGCAGGGCGATGGTGGTGGGCAATCGTTCGATTTACAGGAGCCCCTGTACTGGGCTAGGACCAGGTGCCTGAGAGAACATCTGTTAAGGCCTGGTTAAAAGGCAGCAAGGGTTCTGATGAGGAGACAGCAGGCTGGAGGACCTCCGTCAAGACATTCATCTTTACCGCCACTGCAGGAAGCTGCAGGGGGAGAGGAGTTGGCCTAACGGCGCTCGACTTCCGACCTGGGGATCTGGGTTCAAGTCTCGGTAACAACGCCAAAACCTCCTGTAATTCTGGGCAAATCACTTAACCTCCTCGTGCCTAAAATGAAAGTGTGTCCTCATGTAACGTAACTGGAAAATATGTAAAGCGCTCTGATACCTGATTCGGTTCGGGTCTAGTTCACGCTATATAAAACTCTGCAAAAAAAAAAAAACTCTACGCACCACCATAGAAACCAACGCCCCCTCCTCCGTAGTTAGGTTAGGGGAGACAATGGGGAGGTATCCAGGACACTGGCATCACATAGTTCTTCATACCAGTCCATGTCTTTGGGCTGCAGGATTTTGAAGGGATCATGCTCCCCCTCCCAATCCTCTTCCTTCAAACCTAAACCTTCAGAAAGGGGATGATTAGATGGGATTAAGCCATACGACACTGTCAGCACGTTCTCGGCGTCAGTCGACGCCAGACCGGTTCCATATCGTCCGAAATGAGGATGGGGAGGCGCAGCGGCAAGCGCCGGAGATCTCTGCATCGGATGTGGTCCCGGGGAAGGTCATTGTGGTGGTGCGACCGGCACCGGTCCAGACCCAGGAACGGGTCTGACAGGAGGCCGTGGCCAGAGTCGAAGGCGCAGGTCCACGGGGTCTCCTACACCTGGACCTACAGGGCCCAAAAGTGCGCCAAGTGGGCCTTCCTCTCGACCGAGACCAGGATCAAGATCGACGAGGCGACCTCCACAGTGCATGCCGGGCTGCGAGCAGCTTCAGGGACTGCTCCCTCAAAGCTTTCAGCACCATGTCCCGAAAACCGGAGCACGACTTTGTGTAGTAGTCACGCTCTGGTCACCAGACACACATGACATGGGGGTTCGTTACCGACATGGTGCGGTGATAGGCGCCATACTGCTTGAACCCCAAAGTCTTCCTGCTGGATGTCCTAACACACTAAAAGAAGTCAACCAAAGGTCGAAAAAACTGTCAAAAAGTGACAGGGGGTAGCCCTCTAAGAGATCAGCGCTGGCTGGTGTGGAAAGAAAAGAACTGACATCAGCACGTCATAGTGGAGGTTATATTGACGATGTGGATGTCACAATGACGATGAACACGACACTTACAACGTCACGCCAAGTAGACCACGCCATCTACCAGTGCACAGGGTTACAGCTATCACAAATCTTCTGGATCCAGCTACACGCCTGGAAGTTTAAAGGTAAGGAATCTGCGGCTAGATGTCTATCAGATATAAACTACATACGGAAAAACCAACAAGTGTCAATAGAAAATCCAGAGTCTATGTAGGTGCTAGCAGGACCATCTATGGTCTTGTCTTGCAGAATTTGCAAGAGCGTGGCAAAGACGTCCATACTTGGGAAAAGTAAACAATTTTTGTTTATTCTTTTTATTTAGAGCACTGATATAACATGGTGGATTGTGAAGCATTTTACAAAGAGCTGGTCATTATGTGTTACCATGTGTGGGGTACGGGAACTTGGGCGGACGTTTAGAAAAGCAGAAATGGACATCGTTGATTTATTGTAATATTTAGGCATAGTTTACGGGGAATTGTAATTATAATGATTTCAGAATTTATTTAACATACATTGCATATTCCATCAGGAAGAGGAATAATGTTGGGCTGTGCAGGTTCACTGAAGGACAATTTATTGACTAGGCTGGATTGGAATAAGTCAGTATTTGTACTCTTCTCATCCTTTCTAATGTCTTTCTCTCCTAGAAGAAACATTATTCGCAAATGCGCTTTGATTTTGCTGCCTGCTTGAAAACCATGGGCAATTGCAAATGATTGTGGCTGATGAAATTCTAAATATTTTTTTTTTAAAAAGGTAGGTAAGTCGACACTGGTTCTGGCGAAAATAGCCCTACTGTCTCCTGAAACATGCTTTGCTTGGGGAAGGGATTCAAGCAGGACCTTCAAGAGATAAGTGAGAAAAGTCTAGTGGACTAACATCCCAAAAATTAAAGGCCACACCATTCCTGCCTTAGTATTTGTGCTGACTCCCACAAACATTCAAGAAGGTTCATCAGAGTGGTTTCCTGCGTACTCTATTCCTGCTCAACTACCGCTGGTTTTGAGTTATGATCATTTTCAAAATGCACATTACTGGACAGGATAAAGAATGCATAATCGGTAAACCAGGTCAAAAGAGCTATTTCCTGTGCACAGTTGAGATCAAGACATTCGACGATGAGGAATTGCTCAATGACATGTCGTAGGACTCCCCAAAACATTAGAATGCTGTCTATTGGCAATAGGCTAGATGGCAAGAGAAATGGTTAAGGAAGCGAAGACAGCTAGTGAAGCTGACTTCCAAAAGGCATAGGTGTAGCATGTCATCAAACAGATAGTTGCTTAACTGCTTAAGAAAACGTTTTCTTCCCAATGCATTCAATTATCTGGGCTCTCTGACTTTGGGATTTTCAGCAGGATTCATGTTTTGCCTCAATTTACTTCAAGCAGCTTGCGCAATCAAACCTTTAGGAAGCGAGTGGTTAGAAAGGTAAGATGGTTCCGATGGCCCAGATTTATATTTTATATTTTTTATATTTTTAAGATGCTGCCAGGTAACATGTGGAATTGACTACAGTTCGGTTGAAGGCACCTCCAAAAAGATAAATTAGCGCCAAAAACTAAGGACGGATCTCCTCGGCTAATTGTTTTCCTGTCAAAATCTCTGAACAACAAAGACTTTTGTTGTCAGTAAAGAGGACTATTCAAAACCTATACAGCTTTCTTAAACAATGCAGCAACATGAGCGCTCTCTGTCAAACCTGATCCTTCAGGCTCTGACAAGTTAGTCTCTGGGGATGCGTCTAAACCAAATGCATTGTGAAGATTTGCAAAAAAAACTGGCATACAGATCTAGGGGAGGCCAAAAACCTTCCATAGCATTAGAATTATTGCTGTCCTGTCTAGTAGGTCTCCGGAATTCAAAAGTATTGAGCAGTGAACCAAAGAAATCTTGCATTCTTTGAAACACATCCTCTCTAGATACCTTAGGGAGATATTTAAACTCTTTCTCCCATAATTAATCTTGTTTCATTTGTGTAACAAATTGGTTAAACTACTCTACTAATGGATGTTTCCCCATTTTAGCTATAGGTGTAGCTACAGGCAGACATTTAGTAAAACAAAATTTATTAAGCACCTCAAAGTGATTTCAAGTTGTCATAGCGAATAAACATGAACTTTTCATTTTTTTAAATCGTAACAAATTTCCATTCATGGAGATGAAAGATCTTTATGCATATGTCAAAATAAATAGGATATTCTTGACTATATCGAAGACAAAAAAAGGAAGAGGAGTGCATACATAAGATACAAGTACCCTACGGTACAATGCATGGTATATATCTAAACAACCCCGTTAACATACAACCCCCCACCCTCCCTCCTGGCCTATCGGTACCCATGTGCCATACGACCTAGTGTGTGTGTATATAGTACGTGCTGCGAGTCACTCCTAATGAGCAGTTAAAATGGGAATATGACCTACACCAATCCTTGGAATCGAGGCCCGCATACAACTGGATACATTATGGGGTAGGGGTGATATGCGTCGGGTGACCTGTAACCCTAGTTCTCTTCCAGGGGTATACTCATCAAAGTCATACGCACTGAATAGTCCAGCCCTCGTGCGGGACCCTGGAGCAATAGCCAATAATATGCATACATCTATATATATCTATATATATAGATCTATCTATCTATCTATCTATCTATCTATCTATCTATCTATCTATCTATATATACCGTGAGCAAGGCCAGTTGTGGCTGAAACGCGTTGGTGGGGTTAAGTCTAAATAAATAAGGCTTGATAAGTATCCTGGTTGTGCCGCCTCCTTTGTATACTAAAATTTCCTTGGGTCAGGATCCGACCCCTGGGCGGAGCACACACTGTAGAGCGCTCTCGTTTGGCTTCAGGATCACTTTGTGTAGCGAGCTATCTATATATATATATAAATATATAAATAAATACATATAAACACACATAAAAACCCATATATATATATATATATATATATATATATATATATATATATATATATATATATATATATATATAGATCATATACATATACCTATGCAGCCTGAAAAACACCATACTAGGCTAAAAAAACTGCCATTATTGCATGTAAAACTTACATTTGCTAAATATAGACATATACATTACATTATAAGATAATGTAATGTAGAAAACACTGCCCTGGGTTTTTTTGAAACACATAACCTTTATTTTCAAAGGTAAAAACAGGCAGGATCATATAGGCAGATTTAGCCTAGATAGGCTGCATTGTAACAACTGAGAAAATTGGCGCCGTGCCTTTAAGACCTCCATGAGCCTCCAGGCTCCCATCATGCACCACAGGTGAAAGTTAGGTCAGTTCTTTTGGACGGCGTATAACAGTGTGATAACAGCATGGGTAACATGTACAATAGACAGTGTTGGTATTCGCCCAGGGAGGAAGGTGGGTTACTTATGACTTTGATGAGTATACCCTTGGAAGAGAACTAGGATTACAGGTAAGTAACTTATCCTTCTCTTCCAGGGGATACTCATCAATAGTCATAAGCACTGAATAGAATAGCAAGCCCATCCCATACCCTGCGGACGAATACCAGTCTCTCTAAACAGTATACTAATAAATATTACCCAAACAAATTCCTCAGGGATGCTTGACCAACCTGAGCATCCGCCTGAGTATCAGAATCAAGGCAGTAATGGCATGCAAAGGTATGAACCGAACGCCACGTAGCTGCCTTACAAATTTCATGAATAGGAACATTTTTAAGCATTGCTATCGTAGCAGCTTTTCCTCTAGTGGAATGCGCCCTCGGCTTGCCCGGGAGCTGTTTCCGTACCAACTGATAAGATAATATAATACATGACACAATCCATCTAGAAATGGACCTCTTAGGAGCAGGCAAGCCTGTATTCAGAGGGCCTTAGTTCACAAACAAATGATCAGACTTCCGAACACTCTTGGTTTTATCAAGATAAAATTTCAGAACTCTTTTTAAGTCCAAAGAGTGTAGAGCTTTCTCTGCTGGAGTGTTCGGACGTAGGCAGTGTAACTGATTGGTTAATGTGAAAATCCGAGACTACCTTAGGAAGGAATCTCGGATGAGTCCGAAGCACCACTCTATTCGCATGGAAAACGAGATAAGGTTGTGTAGAACAAAAAGTCTGAATCTCGCTCACCCTGCGCGCAGAATTGATAGCTACTAGGAAGGCCACCTTCCACGACAGATGTTGAAGGGAGGCCTTATGAATAGGTTCGAATGGAGGGCCCATCAATTTGGCCAAAACCACATTAAGCTCCCAAGGAGGAGAGGGAGCCCTCACCGGAGGATAAACTTTCTTGAGACCCTCCAGAAAATCCTTCACAACTGGCATTTGAAAGAAAGAAACCTGGGTGGGGGACTTTCGATATACTGTTATTGCTGCCAGATGGACCTTTATAGAAGAATACTGTAAACCTGCTTTGGCCAAAGAAAGTAAGTATGGTAACAGTACCTGTTCTTGACCTCGAATAGGGTCATGACCTTCAGCAGAACACCACATGAAAAAACGCTTCCACTTGAAAGCATACGACTTTCTTGTAGAAGCTCTCCTCGCCTCTCTTAAAATGTGCATACAGTCCTGCGAGAGGCCGAAATGTCCATATTGGACGAACTCAGGAGCCACACTGCTAGCTTCAGGGACGGCAGGTTGGGATGGAACACCCTGCCGTTCTCTCTGGTCAGCAGATCCGGATGGCAAGGCAGCCTCCTGTGCGGTACTTTGGACAGGTACAGGAGATCCGGGTACCACCAGTGGCGAGGCCGATCTGGAGCCACCAGGATCATGTCTGTCTTGGACTTGTATAGTTTCTTGATCACCAAGGGAATGAGTGGAATCGGTGGAAAAGCGTAATGTCTCTGACCAGTCCATCCATAGAGCATTCCCCTTGGACCCTCGTTGTGGGTATCTGGACGCGAAGACGTGGCATTTTGCGTTTTCGGCGTCCGCAAAGAGATCGATTTCTGGTGTCCCCCAGGCCTGGAAGATGTCTCTTACCACTTCGTCTTTTAAGACCCAGTCGTGTGCTTCTGCAAAGTGCCTGCTGAGGTCATCTTGCTTGGACGTTGAGGACAACCGGCAGATGGACCGCCGATATTTTCATACCCCAAGCCAGAAGCCACTTCCAGATTGCTTGCGCTTCCAGCGACAGAGGTCTGGATCTCGTTCCGCCCTGCTTGTTCAGATAGTACATCGTTGTTGTTTTGTCCGTTTGAACAAGCAGGGAGGATGTTTTGATCGCGGGAAAGAAAGCCTTGAGAGCTGGGTGGACAGCTCTGAGTTCCAGCATGTTTATATGATACAGTCTTTCTTTTTCTGACCACACTCCTTGAATCTGAAGAGATCCCAGATGGGCGCCCCATCCCTGAATTGACGCGTCTGTCACCAGCGATTGTTTGGGCATGTCCTCTTGGAAAGGAACTCCCACTACCAGATGACTCCGCTGCATCCACCATCGAATGGAGATCTGTACTGACAGGGGTAGTGACAGTCTGTCCTCCCAACGATTTGAAAACTGGGAGCACTGGTCCTCCAGAGACTGCTGCAGAGGTCTCATGTGCAGCCTGGCGTTTGGAACGAGGAAAATACAAGAAGCCATAGACCCTAGAAGAGACGAGATCTGTCTGGCCATGGGTCGAGAGGTCTTCAGTAGAGTTTGATACTTGAGGAGAATGGAGGATAGTCTCTCCTCCTAAGGATACGCTTTTGAGTCCTTTGAATCCAGAAGTGCGCCCAGGTAGTGTATCCTCTGCGTTGGATTGAGGATAGACTTTTTGAAGTTTACGTGCAGGCCGAGTCTCCGCAGCTGATGTATGCAGAACGTGAGATGTTGCTGTAGCAGAATCGGAGACGCACTCTTTAGAAGCCAATCGTCTAGGTAGGGATAGACGAAAATGTGCCTCTTCCTTAGGAAAGCCGCTACGACTGCCATGCACTTTGAAAGAGTGCGAGGAGCTGACTTTAGCCCAAAGGGCAAAACTGTGAATTGGAAAAGACTTGTTTGGATGCAAAACATTAGAAACTTCCAATGCTTTGGGGTGATGGGGATGTGAAAATAAGCATCTTGAAGATCTATGGAGCACATCCAGTACCCTTGATGCAGAATTGGAATTATTTGATGTAACGCCAGCATTCTGAACTTTTCTCGCCAAATGAATTTGTTGAGACGCCTGAGATCTAGTATGGGCCTGAACTCCTTGTTTGGACCTTTCTTTGGAACTAGGAAATATCGAGAGTAAATGCCTTGCCGATGCTGTTTACTTGGGACCTCCTCGATTGCATTCTTGAGGAGTAAGGCAGACACCTTTTGTCTCAAAAGATGAATACGATGGGTCACAGTCTTTTGAGGAGGAATGGAAGGTGGAGGGGGCTGAATCTGATTGTATATCCATTCTTTACAATATTCAGAACCCATTTGTCTATTGTGATGTTTGTCCACTCTTCCAGACAAAAACGAACACTTCCCCCCCACCGGAGTGTGTAACGGGCCCATGGGAAGCAAAAACTCACTGTTTTTGTTGCTGTTGCTTGTTTCCAGGTGCAGACTGCCTGGAAATGCCACCTCTTCCTCTACCAGGACGACGCTGGGAGAACAGAGATCTTCCCTGATTTTGCTGTGACGACCATTGAGGGGTTTGAACCCTCTGCTGGTTCTGTCTCCGGTCGTACGGACGGTATTTTTTTCTTAAAATCCTTCCTCTTTTCAACACCCACCGCTCTCACTGTATCGAGTTCTGTCTTCATTCGTGACATCTAATTTTCAGCATGAGATCCGAAGAGCGATGTTCCATTAAAAGGCAGATTGAGTATCCGGCATTGTGCTTCCGGCTTAAGACCCGTGAGCCTCAACCAAGCTGAGCGCCTGGCGCATAGCCCATGTGCGTAACCATGCGTAGATAGATCAGAAGCATCAGTGGCTGCACTAATCACCTGGTTAGCCACTAGCCCACCTTCGTGTAAGATCTCAAGAAAGTCGTGTTTGTCTTCTTTAGGAAGCTTTTCTGCGAAACGAGACATGGAGTCCCATAGTGCGCGGTCATAGCGACTCAGCAAAGCAGAAGCGCTGGCGACTTTCATGTAGGAAGCAGAGGTGGCACACATTCTCTTCCATACTAAGTCCATAGCCTTACTGTCTTTATCCGGAGGCACAGAAGATGACGCCGCTCCGGTTTGATTTTTTACGTGCTGCTGAGACAATCACAGAATCAGGTTTTGGCTCAGCCCTCAGAAAGAACGGATCACTGTCCGGAGCTTTATATTTTTTTGCGATCCGAGACGGGACCGCTCCCAACGCTGCTGGAGTTAAGAACTTGTGCTGTGCAGGCTCCAACAGACCTGGTACCAGAGGAAGTAAGGGCCTTGAAGTTAGGTTTTGATGCAAAGTTTCGAAAATTACCATTGTCTTGGTGGTAGAGACTGGCATTTCGATATGAAGTTTAGCTGCTCCACGACAGAGAACCTCATTAAAGGTAATCACATCATCAATCGGTGATATCCTACTCGGAGGAGTTGATGACAGTGTTGGTGTATAGTCCCTCTTCGAATTTGTAGACCTTGTCTAAGATCTAGGACTGCGCCTCCTCGAAGAGTGGCGATGTGATGATCTAGGAGAGGTTGAAGACCGCCTCCTCACTGGTGGAGATTTTCTCGGAGGAGTACGCTCCTGTCTCCTTGGAGAATGCACCAACTGTCTGGGGGGCGATCTTGATCTTGAAGCAGGTCTTGCAGAAACAGGTGACCTGGAATAAGACCTTGGAAGATTAATTCTCCTTATCTTCCACTCTCTAATCTCTCCCAGCCATCATGGCGAGATATTAGTCGCTGGCTGAATAGGCGAAGGTGCTCTCGAGGGCTCTGGAGAGACCTGTACAATCTGAAGTCCAGGGGAGGAAGAGGAACTCCCAGAAGGCACAGTAGGAATATTAGACCGGTCTTTAGACACCGTCCTAAGCCTCTTAGCTGCAGGAGAAGCCGACGGCGATCTCCTCGACGGTGATCTTCTCAACGGAGACCTCCTAGGCCGCGACCTCCTAGGCGGCGACTTCCTCGGCGGCGATTCCCTTGACGTCGAAGGTCTCTTAGGCGTCGACGACGTGCGCCTCGACGGCGATGGTCTTCTCGGTGTCGTGTGCCTCGACGCCAAATGGCTGGGGCTCTTCGACAACCGAAACCTCTGCTGGCCGGTTCAACGTCGACGTCATGGCACCTCTCGACGGCGACCTTGACATATGTTCCGAGCCCCTCGGCGGCGACCGTCGACGTCGATGAGACGACGTCGAGTCCCGCCCTCTTGCAGCCGTAGGCGAGCCAGACCTGGACCGCCTACACGCATGTCTCTTCTCACCTTGCTTCGACGGCGAGATCTTCTTCGACGGCGAGGGATGCTTCGACGTCGACGGAAGCCTCGACGGTGATTTAGATGCCGATTTTGAGCACAGAGGTACCTTGGAAGAAGATCTGTCCCTCGACGTAGTAGGAGACCGATGTTTTCTCTTTTCCCCTTTGTCCTTGCGCTTTTTGTGCTGAGAAGAGGGCTTCTTGGAATGAAAATCTTCTCTTCCACTCACAGTTTCTCCTCTGTCATACAGGGACTGTAGTCTGCTCTTCTCCCTCTCCCTGAGAGTTCTGTTAGACAACTTGCTGCAGTGGTAGCAGAGTTCTGGCTTGTGAGAAGATGGTGAACAAGCAATACAGACCGAATGAGGGTCTGTCTTGGCCATTTTTTTACCACAGGCCGGGCCCTTAACAAATAAGGCCGGCATTGTGACTGGAAAAATAGTCAAAAACCAGGAAAAAATTGTTGAATTAGTCAAACAATGACTAAAGACGTCGAGTGAAGACGAAAAAATTAGAAAAATACCAGAAGAAAGTGATAAAATATCACAAACTGGCGAGCTCAATGCTCCAGGATCCTCACAGAAGGAGCCGGAAAAAAGAACTAACCTAACTGTCACCTATGGTGCATGATGGGAGCCTGGAGGCTCATGGAGGTCTTAAAGGCACGGTGCCAATTTTCTCAGTTGTTACTATGCAGCCTATCTAGGCTAAATCTGCCTCTATGATCCTGCCTGTTTTTACCTTTGAAAATAAAGGTTATGTGTTTCAAAGAAACCCAGGGCAGTGTTTTCTTCTTTACATAATCTTATAATGTAATGTATATGTCTTTATTTAGCAAATGTAAAGGTTTTACATGCAATAATGGCAGTTTCTTTAGCCTAGTATGGTGTTTTTCAGGCTGCATAGGTATATGTATATGCATATGATCTATATATATATATATATATATATATGGGTTTTTATATATATATGTGTGTGCGTGTGTAGATATATGCATATTATTGGCTATTGCTCCAGGGTCCCGCACGAGGGCAGGACTATTCAGTACTTATGACTTTGATGAGTATCCCCTGGAAGAGAACTAGTGTTTTAAAACCTTCCAGCATAAGGTCCCACTCCAATGAGATGGGGTGTTTACATAGTCCACGAGCCTCTTCGCGACTAAGTGCTGCACTTTCCGCACCACACCACCGTACCACCTCCTCCTGCCATGCAATAGAGTAGGGCATCTAGGAGATTTCCATCTCATGGTGATCGCTTGTATGGCCAATATGAGGGCACGGTCGAGGAAATGCAGTTGAAGTTTCAAAGCTCTTGTGCCCCTGTGGTGACCCAGCACACACTCCAGTATTTATTGTCCGTGAGTGGTAAATGTGTGATCCCCCCCAAGTGCAGTTCAAACACCCTCCCAGTAGTCACGCAGATGAGAGCAAGCCCATAGCATTTGCGTAAAGCCCACCTCTTCGGACCTGCAACGTGGGCAGTGATGTTGAGGGTGGGGAACATGCGATGATTACATTTTTGGGGTTAAGTAGGATCTGTGTAACACCATGCATTGTATGAATTTAAATTCAGCATGGCGGGATACACGCTTGGGGTGTTCCAGAATACTCGCCCATGCTTTATCAGTCAGTGCAGCTTCAGTTGAATCGGATTTTGCTCTAAGGTCAGTGAGTGGGATGGAAACTTGTGACCGAATAGCTACAGGCAGACATAAAGGATCAAAAGATTTAAATCTTGCGTCCACTGGTGCTGCACATGACGGTCGACACGTCACTTCAGGTGGAGCCAAAAGACACTGTTTTTAATGGGGTTATACACCAAGTGACACCAGTTAAGCCAAGTAGCTACCTAAATGTTCCATGAAAAAAAATATTACTTCTTGTTATTTTGATACACTATTATATAAGGGATTTTTATGAACGTTGTTACAATTTCCATGTTAGAGAACCACACTTGCAGTTTCAGAACATTACCTTTCAATGACAGTCACCGATCTGTTTCAGTATCAGTCACTCTTTAGACATCGACTGGTGCTAATTCTTTAGACACTCACATGAATTTCAGCACAGAAGAAATGCAAAACCACTAGAAGAAAATCCCTAAGACAAGAAGCATAAGCACTAGACGGAACAGTTGTTGCAAATTTTTCTAGGTACGAAAGGCCTAGAATGTGATAATGCTTTGTGTGTTATTTTATTTTTAGAAACGGTAGTTAAAATTTTGCATAATTAGAAGATATGTAACAAAATTGTGCATAATCACGCAAAATGGACATCTGCCATGTTGGAAATTATTTTGGCATGAAAAGGATCATTGCGTCAATTATTGACAAAAGGATGCATTTCTGCGCTATAAATAGTGCAAAAAACAAAATCACCACAAACAGCCGCCGCTCTCATTCGGTTGTTCCCTTGCACATTTGTGTGTAACAAATGTAACAGGAAATTCACAAAATTTTACCACCCTAATTTAAATTTCACCCAGGCCTTGTTAAAATGAATAAAAAAACTGGAAAAAGGTCTTCCAGTAATAGGACTATTCCTGTTTCATTTAATAGGAAGTATCATTTGAGCATGTGTCAAGAGAGGGAGTGAAATGTACTAACCTGAAGTGCTTCCTTGGCTTTTTCCATAGCTTCAGCTGCCTTCTCCTTTGCTTTTTCTTCGTTTTCTTTTCTAATGGCTTCTTCTTCTTGTAAAGTTGCTTCCAGTTTGGTTTTATTGTCTATCTTTTCACATTCAACTGCTGCCATTTTGACTTCTGCCTCTTTGGCCTAAAAAGGGAGGAGGATTTATACATCATTTTGCAGACAAAATTTCAAAACTGTGACAAATATACATATAATGTCACTGCCTAGTACAACCATTAACATTAAATTGATTGCTGATCAGCAAAATAGTCACATATATCACAAATGCACCAAGTGAAAATGCTGGCAATGTGCCGCCTCACGAACCACTAATAAACTAGCCAACAGTCTTTGCATGGACTACTACCGTTTATCATGAAGATTGGCCCTCTTATCTGTCATTGTTTCTTTGTTCACTCCTTGCTTATCGTCATTGTCACTATAGCTCATTTAACTGCCACCATGTTATTCATCCATTCTGCATCACTCAATTTCCCTTAATCATCAATTGCTCCTGATTGCTCTGCATACACCCTTTCTCCTTTACTACTCATCTCTTTAAACACATGTTCTATGTGTTCACAAGTCTACCATTTGCCTGACCTTTTTTCCCTCTGACATCTCCCAACATTTCTTCAACACTTATTTATCCCTCATCCAGAGCGCAGCCATATTCTTTGCTTTTTACTGCTACAGACAATTGTCTTACCCTTCCCTTCACCATCACTTCCAAAATAATCACTCCAGAGGCCTTGACTTTAGGGTCAATTCACAAAAACATTCAATTTAAAAACTATGCCACATTTGGAGAATATTTGAGCATTTATGGGACTCGCCCAAAAATGCCACATCTGGAATACTGTGTCCAGTTTGAAAATCTTTTGTACAGCCCTGTTTCTGAGGTGTCGTCTCTAACATGGTCAAATGTCAAAAGCCACATCTGCAATATTTTGCCCAGTTCTTGATGTCACACTTGAAGTACTACTATACCTGGCATACTGTGCCTTGTGATGGAAATCTAATGTAGGATGTTGTGAGGAATATGGTGTATTACAGGCTTGCCCCAAAAAGTTTTCACAAGGGATAATTGGAAATAGTACACTTGTGGCTATCCTGGAAATCTAACAATGCTCCAGCAGTCATGGACCAGCACTGGACATTCCCGGTCCTGTAAACAACACCCAATTTTAGAACATATTATGGAGATAAATGTTCACTCTACCAGATTAAAAATATCATAAATTAAAAGACTAAACATGCACACAAACAAGACTACTGTAGACCTAACACCAAATGAGTTCTTATCCAACCTAGATGAGCTTGATGACACACACAAGTAAGTTAAGAAGACCACAAAACTAGCACTTGACTACAATAAGGTACTGGACTGTTGAAGTATATTTTTACAGGGTCCATGTTTACAGGGAAGAGTAATAGTGGTGTAAGAGATGAAAGACTCCATCAGAGACAAAAAACTGCCCTTCTAAAAATATAAAATACATTGAGGTAGCAGAGCAAACAGGCCTACACATTTTGAGAATGAACAAAAAATGATAATACATACCACAATTTCTGGTAAGATCTGCAGTGTTGTTTTAAGCTGATCCGCAGGTGAAAGTGTATCTGGAAGGTACAAAGCCCTGGATAGGAGAAGCAGGGAGGTAGGGATTTCTTGGTTCAAGTGCAGCTCCAACCACTGTAAAGCAAAACAAATTGTACTGTGTTGACGACAAAGGGATCTAGCTCTACAAATCACAAACAATAAGTTTCAGCAAATGTAATAAAAAACTATTGATATGCTGTCTGAATGATCAGGATCATCAAATTACAATATTTTGGCAGCTTGATTTAATAGCAGTGAAACTAGCAAGTTCGACAGAAGTCGCCAAAAGGCAATTGACTAATTTTGGTGCCTAAAAAGCAAATCCAGTGTCAAATGAAGACAAAAAAAAAGAAGATATCAGAATACACTCTAAAAGCAAAACGACTTAAATGCAAAGATATAAAGGTCCAGTGCAGCTTATTCCACTGCGTATACATGGTTTCGCTATCTAAACTGCATGCTAAAGCAGCAATGATATAAAAAGCTCAAGTGTAAAAATTGCAAAAGCACCACAGAAATCATAAGTTATCTCTTCTCAGTACCCACTTAGTATTTTTCGCTTTGGGGGGTTGTGGGGGCAGGGAATAAATGCAGATAATCATTAGTTTGGGAACTGACAACTGAATCCTGACTGGTAGGCTGGTATTCCCTGTCAAGGTTATGACGTGACAGGAAAAATAACATCAAGTACAGGAACGTGCTTGGATCATCCTAGATCTTTGATAAGGCTTTACTACTCATTCTAAGAATGGGTGTCTAAACCATATTTTAATATTTATATGCTTCCCTTGGCACTTCTGATAAAATAATTTGTGTTCAAGTTTTAAAATTATGTTGAGTACAGAAAGATACTACTTAGATGAAAGATTCTAGTTTGGTATACACTCACCTACTGGATGTGGTATACTTGAATGACTTAATGGAGAAAAGATAATGATCCTACTTCCCTGTTGGTTCACATGAACAGAACCACCTAAATTTGGTCCATGTTGAGTTATATGGTCCAGAATCTTGGTAGAAAAATGTACTAAACCCTTTCTTTAAGACCATAGATCACAAAAGTGTCAGTAGTCAATGACTAGATTTATTCATGGCTTGACTACTGTATTGGTATCAAGCTAAGACTCCAGAAGAATATAAGACATTGTCAGCTCCTCTAGACTGTACCAGCTAGATTTCTTAAACATATGCTAGATAACAAAAGAAGATAAGGCAGAACTTTATCTGGAGAACATCGTAAAGGATGTATATCCCTGTCACTGCACCAGGAACAGAATCGTTTCCATTTCAAAGCATAAGTCTTTAAAGTAGAAGGAGCTGTTGCCCTAGCAAGAATATTTCTACAATCCTGAGGTAAATCTATCTCCTTGAATTCTGTGAATCCGGAAACCATTCCTGAAGATGCAATTGGACTGGACGAGGATGTAGAATCTGACCCTTTTGACCCAGGCTCATTGATAACAGGGTCAGAACTGCAGGAAGGCGGTATGGTCTGCATTTGGACAGTATGAGAAGCTCCGTGAACCAATGCTGACGCGGCCACCGCGGAGCATGAGACTCATGAAACATGGTTCCATTTTGAGCTGGCGCAGAAGTCTTGGGAGCAACGGAAAGGGGGGGGATGCGTAAGCAAAGAGCCCTGTCCATCTCATCGTGAAGGCGAGACCTTCTCCGGTTCCCAACTGGCAAAGAATGGGCACTTCCAATTGTGTTTGGAGGCAAAGAGATCCAGATTTGGTCTGCACCACATCCGAAATATGTGTTCCACCTATGATTGATCCAATTCCCATACGTGACAGGACTTCGAAGTCCTGCTCAGAGTGTCTGCTAGAGTGTTCTGTATTCCCGGCAAATGTTCCACCTTTATCGTGATGTTGTGAGAAAACAGCAATTCCCATATGCTTTGAGCTTCTTGAGACAGTATGTGTGAACGGATACCTCCTTGCTTGTTTAAGTAATGCATGCAAGTGGTGTTGTCGGTTCTGATGACAACTGTTGACCATTGAAGCCTTGGAAGAAAGGACTGCAACGCCAGGAAAATGGCTCAAAGCTCTAAGAAATTGATATGCATTTTTGCCATTGTAGCAGACCACATCCCTCTTATGCAAAGATCTTGAAGGTGTGCGCCCCAACCTTCTAGGGAGGCATCTGTAGTGAGAATGAACTCCGGCACCGAAGGAAGAAAAGTGAGCCCGATTGAGACATTCTTGGAGCGCATCCACCAAAGTACCGCTTCCCGCATAATTGGAGGTATTTTCACTAGCTCGTCGAACGACCCCGAGATCTGCAGCCATTGACTGTCTAGTTCCTCCTGGATCTGCCTCATGCTTAGACAGGTGTGAGGTACCAACAGTCTTGCTGAGAATAGTATTCCCAGGAATGATTTGATGAGTCTCACAGAAGCGAACAGTCTTCTTTGGAGGTCTGATGCCAGAGAAATCAGACATGATTGCCTTTTTTTGGACAAGAATACCTTGTCCTGGATAGTATGATTGCCTTTCTTTGGACAAGAATGCCTTGTCCTGGATAGTATCCAAGACTGCCCCTAGAAATTGAATCCTTTCAGAAGGATAGAGAACTGATTTTGGGATGTTGAGGGACAGCCCCAGGGATTGAAACAGTTGAAGACATGTGGACATTGCGCGAGAAGTCTCCCGAAACGAAGGAGCCTTTATTAGCCAGTCGTCCAGATAAGGAAAAAGTTGTATGCCTGAGGTGAGCTGCCACCGGAGCCAGGAATTTCGTAAAGACTCTCGGGCTGAACGTAGACTGAAGGGGAGGACTTTGAATTGAAAATGAGCACCTGCCACAGTGAAACAAAGGAATTTCCGATGTTTTGGGTGAATGGGGATGTGGAAGTACACATCCTGGAGATCCAATGTTGTCATGAAATCTGCATGGTCCAGAAGCTGAAGGAATTCTTGAAGCGTGACCATGCGAAAGGATTTCTTTTGAAGATACTTGCTCCGCTTTCTTAAATCCAGGATAGGTCTCCATTCCCCTGACTTTTTCTTTATTAGAAAAAAGAAGGAATAAAACCCTTTCCCCACCCGAGAGTGAGGCACTCTTTCTATCGCTCCTTTCGAGAGCATGGTTTTTGTTTCCTTCCTGAGAAGAGCAAGATGTGGAGGATCTTTCTTTTAAGGTGGGTGAGGGATACTGACAAATTCCAGGGTATGCCCAAATTTGAGAATATCCAAGACCCACTTGTCTGTGGTCAATCTTTTCCAATTGCTGAGATGTTGGGATATGTTCAGATTCCTGGAAATAAGGTGTGGCAGAGCTGTTGCAGGTGCTAGGGCGTCATTACTGCTTTCTAGCAGAATCCCTGCCCTGTTGGGGCTGTCGTCTTCTCTTCTGCTGTCTAGCGGCAGCCGGAGGGTTTCTGTAGGACTGCTGCTGTTGATAGTTATATCTTCCCTGATTACCTTTGTACTGGTATCTTTGATAGCCAAAGATCCTCTGCCCCTGGATCCCCGAAAAGGAGTCTTCCTATATTGTAAGGTGCCAAGGGCTCTGGCAGTGTCAGTATCTTTGGTAATTCCCCATCCTCTGCAACAGAATCGTCATCATCATCCTGGACTAAATGCTGCGCAGCTAAAATATCCTGATGTTCATTAATAGGGGCAGAAGGACCTGCGATCAGCAGAATAGGAGGCGTAGTAGGTTGTGTTGGAACAGGCGCAGCTGGTGGAAAACGTGCATGATAGTCCCTTAACATAGCCATCAGGTCTTGCATTAAGCAAATAGGCATTTGCACCATAGGCTCCTGCTGAAATGAAGTCTCTTGAGGACCTTGTAGAGACTCACAAGGCTCATAATACTCTTCCTCATCATCTTTATCCTGATATTTAATCCGGAGTTGAGAGGGATGGGCGCTGGGCTGAAAAGTCCATCATCCTTCGACTCTTCAAGATAGTGACTAGGAGGCAAGGGTGAAATATGAGAAACATCCTGAAAATAGTTTCTTGAATATGGAAACGTCGACAATAGTTTTGATGTCAAAACTGGTGTAATCTGTAAAGATATAGGTCTTTTACACTTCGGCATCGACAAGTGTCAGCACTTTGCTCCCATTTTGACTTTGTTTGTTGGTAGTGAGCAACCTCCACCCGTATGTGGCGACAGAGGTAGATATTGGGATGGGCGGCCTTAGAGCGTTGACGTGGAATGTTAGAGGGCTGAACGACTTTAGGAAGCTGCGCAAAGTCCTGAACTACCTGGTGAGGCACCCTGTTGACCTGGCTTTATTGCAGGAAACGCATTTGCCCGAGAATAGTGCGAGGTTGCAGGCTAGAGGCCTGAAGGGAATGATTAACGCGGCAGGCTTCACGACTCATGCCTGGGGGGTACTCACAGTGGTGAACCCGAAATCGGAATATACTTTGAAAATGTTAAATGCTGATGCTGAGGGCCGGTTTGTCTTGTCGCAGTTTGAGGGCAGAGGACTGGACCTGTTGGTGGTCAACGTATATGGCCCAAACTTTGACTACCCTGAGTTCTATCTGCGGCTGGCTGAGGTGACCCGGGACTTCCCTGGCAGGGCGGTGGTATGGCGTGGGGACTTTAACATGGTTAGATGCCCTGAGTTGGATAGGTCAAGTGGCCCGGACAGAAGGCAAATTAAGGCGGCTAGAGAATTGGATAGGATACTAATTAAAGAGGACCTCGCAGATGTATGGCACAGCTTATACCCGGGATTAGGGGGATACACGCACTACTCAGCCTTCCACAACATACATATGCGCATAGACTATTGGCTAGCCTCCACGAGTATCTTTCCCTTAGTGCGCAGTTGCCAGGTGCTTCCCCGCACTCTCTCAGACCACTCCCCGGTTCTAATGACGCTTGCTACACCGCAGAAGACTATTCCCCCATTTACATGGAGATTCCCGCCATACTCACTACAGGACGACCAATTTAGAGAGGAACTACACGAAGCGATAGAGACATACTTTAAAATTAACATTGGGTCAGTGGACAGTTACACAACTGTCTGGGAAGCCTTTAAGGTTTATATTCGGGCGGTGGCTATGAGCAAACATTCAGGGGTTCTTCGCTCTATTCGTAAAAGTTTGACATATCTGGAGCGACAGATGGCCGACTGTGAGGAGCGACTGTTGGGCGGCGACACAGATGCCAACTGCAAAGAGCTTAAGGGGTTGATGGCGGAGTATCACATGGAGGCGGACGCCGAAATCAAACATTTAGGGAAATATGCTACAGCTAGAGCATATGGGGAGAGAGACAGGCCAGGATCGGTTCTGGCTAACCTAGTCAGACAGCAGAGACGGATAGTCATAGTCACAGCCATAAAGTCTAGGGAGGGGGAATTGCTGACAGCGGATGAGGAGATAGTCCAGAGATTCAGGGATTACTACTCGGAGCTTTATGGTTCACGGGGGTCGGGTAGCGAGGAGGATATCCTAGCCTACCTGGAACATATTAAACACCCATTCTTAACGGATGTTCATAGAGAATTCTTAATGCTCCCAATAGAACACGATGAGATTCGCGAGGCCTTGGGCAGGATGAAGGTTGGTAGTGCGCCGGGGACCGATGGCCTCACAGTGGGCTTTTACAAGACTTTTTTGGACCTGATGCTCCCCCATTTGTCTGCCCTCTTTGCTGACATAAGAGAGGCTGGCGGGATGCCGGCGACCATGAGAGAGGCTATAATAGTGGCCATTCCGAAGCCGGGGAAACCACCTGAAGAATGTAGCTCTTACAGGCCGTTGTCGCTTCTGAACGTCGACACGAAAATATATGCAAAAATACTGGCGACTAGATTGGCTTTGCTGACCCCAGAGTTGGTAGCGCCAGAGCAGGCGAGGTTTGTGGCGGGTCGGAACATTACATATAATCTGAGAACGGTGTTCGGCGCCATGCAGCACACTTCACAGGAGCGCTGGGTGATAGCAGTGTTTTTAGATATGGAGAAGGTTTTCGACTCAGTGGAATGGCCAATTATGAGAGCAGTCCTATCCAGAATCGGACTTGGACAGGGGTTCCTCCAGATGATAGAGGTTCTGTATGCAGACCCGACGGCCCTTATTCGGCTTGGGAGCCGTGTGACAGAACTGATCCATATCCGAAGGGGCACCCGCCAGGGATGCCCATTGTCGCCTACACTTTACGCTCTGGTGGCGGAGCCACTGGCTTGTGCACTGCGGGAATATCTTGGGCATCGCGGGCTGAATTTCCCCACTTACCGCTTGGTCATTACGACCTACGCGGACGACACCTTACTCTACGTGCGGGAGCCAGAGCAAAACCTGGTGCCGCTTTTGAGAGAGGTTGTGCGGTTTGGTGGCCTGTCCGGGTTAACTGTCAACTGGAATAAATTGATCGTGTTTCCCCTAACTGAGGCTACGGAGCAGTTTGAGATGGATTATCCTTTACGGCGGACCACTGACTCGGTGCGCTACCTGGGTATTCAGCTACACACGGACTCAGAGGTTGTCATGCGTGAGAACTATGGGACTGCCATAGCGCGGCTTGAAGACAACGTGAACGTTTGGGTGGGCCTCCTTCTGTCACTGATAGGTAGGATATCACTAATGAAAATGATAGTGTTACCTAGATTGTTGTACCTTTTCCTCAATATCCCGATGGTCCTACCGAAACATTTTTTCAGTCGACTCAAATTCCTGATGAAAAAGTTATCATGGGCGGGAAAGCAAGCTAGGGTGCAGTGGCGTGTGCTGGTCTTACCATACCACCTCGGAGGACATGGAGCTCCGGACTTCGAATTATATTACCGAGTGGCACAGGGTGCACATGTACACAATTAGATCCATGACAGGGAGAACGCTCCGTTTTTCCAGCTGGAGAGATTATTCGCGGCCCGAAGCCATTGCCGGCCTTAATTTTTTAACCAGAGGACAGACGTACAGGATTGCTAGACTCTCTGAAGTTGCCCAGACATGCTTGGCAGGTACTGCTGTAACACAATGCTGGGGCGGTGTTGTACTCCCCTCTGATGCCCATTGAATAGTTGGCCTGGCTCCCGCCTTGCGCTGACAAAGGGGTTGTCACGGCCTTGAATGCTCTGGGTATAACTATGGCAGGCGACATGTTTGAGGGGGGAGGACGCTTAAATCGTTGACTGATATTCATACCCCAGAAGTGGTGCCCACGGCGCACCAACGCTTTCAATATTACAGAGTCAGAGAGGCATGGCGAGAGCAACTGGGAGACGATTTACAGGAGCCCGCAGAACTGTTAGAACTCACACATGTGATTAAAATAGACTCCCCCCACGAAATAGTCTATGCCCTTTATAGGATGGCCATAACCGGAAGAGCGACAGAGTATAGTAGGGCGAGGCTTGTTTGGCAGCACTACTTGGATATGGCTGTGGACGACGACATGTGGCACTACTGTTGCACCAGCACGAGACGTATTTCTCTAAACGGAAGGCATAGGTTAATACATTTTAAATTCATTAACAGAGTTTACCACACTCCGGAAAGACTGTGCAGGTTTGGGTTGCGCGCAGGTGCGGCATGCGACAGGTGCGGGGCTGTAGATGCAGGGTTCTTACACTAGGCTTGGGAGTGTCCTGGGGTGCAGCAATATTGGAGTGAAGTGTTCATAACCATGGGCAGAATCTTAGAAGAGGAGATAGCTCTGAGCCCGGCTCTGGCGTTGCTGGGATTCTCGAAGGGCCTGCGGAAAGCGCAGAGGCACATAGTCGATATGAGTATGCTGTTGGCAAAAAGACGATTGGCAATGTGCTGGAGAGAGGCCCCTTTCCTAAGGTTGAGCATTGGGACAGATATTTGAACTACTGCTGCACACAATCAGAGAATTACAGTGATCTTTTGCCACTTAAAAGCAGGCCCAAAAACTTCTGAGGGCTATACTTTGATTACAAAATGCGTAGGGATGCGTCTGTTACTGAGGAGGCGGAGGGAGCGGAGAGTCGCGCTCCTGAGCCACAGGTTACTGCGGACAGGACCGCAGCTGAGTCATGAGCTAGAGTGGCTGTCCCCCCTCGGACACGGGGAGTGGTTGCCGTATTGAGGGTTTCCCCTGTTGGTACATAACTAGGTTGGCGCCAAGAGGATGCACATCAAACAACATCACAGGTTCAGGATCGTAGGGTAATGGGTAATATCTTTAGTTGCTTAAGGAGTAAAGGAAGAAAATGTGACAGCAATTGTTATGTTTGTTTATTAACGCCTCGCCTGGGGTTTCGCAGATTGGTGTGAATTACCTCCGGGATGTGGGCTGAAAGGCTGTGTTCGATTGATATGCTATTCGGCTTGTAAAATGTGGTGAGAGGTAATACATAACTGCTTGTATACGATAGTACTGTCACGATTGGAAAAAAATAAAAAAAGAAATTAAAAAAAGTAACTAATCCTTCTCATCCAGGGGATACTCATCAATAGTCATAATCTATGAATAGAGTAGCAAGCCCATACCCAAAGTCTCACGGATGAGCAATAGAGAATACAGAACATGGAAAACATAATATTCACATTGCAATTATGCAAATTCCTTAACGAAACGTGTCCAGCCTGGGCATCAGCTTGAGCATCAGAATCTAGACAGCAATGTCGTGTGAAGGTATGCACTGAACGCCATGTCGCTGCCTTGCAGATTTCAGACATAGGAACGTTGCGAAGGAAAGCTGTGGTAAAAGCTTTCCCTCTGGTAGAGTGTGCTTTAGGTCAGCCTTGCAAGGTCTTGTTAGCTAACTGGTAGGATAAAGCTATACAAGAGACAATCCATCGAGAAAGATCTTTTAATGCCGCTAGACCGTTGTACATGTAACCGTAGTTGATAAAGAGCCGGTCAGATTTCCTAATCGTAAGAGTTTTGGCCAGGTAAAACTTTAATACCCTCAGGATATCTAAAGAGTGAAATGATCTCTCCGGGGGAGTGGATGGTTGAGGAAAGAAAGTGGGCAGAGTAATGTGAAAATCCGGGACTACCTTAGGAAGGAAGCTCAGATGTGTACGCAGCACCACTCTATTGGCATGAAACACAGTGTAAGGTTCCTTGCAGCACAGCGCCTGAATCTCACTCACCCTAGGTGCATTAGTAATGGCTACTAAAAACGCAGCCTTCCAGATTAAATGTTGCAAAGACGCCCTATGAATAGGCTCGAAAGTAGCACTTATTAGTTTAGTAAGGACAATGTAAAGTTCCCAAGAAGGAAAAGGGGATCTCACTGGTGGGTATACCTTCCTGAGTCCCTCTAGAAAATCCTTCACCACTGGCATTTGGAAAAAAGAAGTCTGGGTAGGAGACTTCCTGTAAGCTGTAATAGCAGCCAGTCGGACCCTGATGGAGGGGTATTTCAGGCCTGACTTCACCAAGTACAGTAAGTAGGGGAGGATTACTTGTTCCTGACCCTTGGTCAGGTCAAAAGCGTTGTCATAACACCACATGTAGAATCTCTTCCACTTGAAAGCATAGGACTTTCTGGTGGAGGGTATCTTTGCTTCCCTGAGAATGTGCATGCAGTCGGTAGAGAGGTCTAGATGTCCGTACTGGACGACTTCAGGAGCCATGCAGTCAATCTCAGAGACGGGAGGTTGGGATGAAATACTTGCCCCTTGTTCTTGGTCAGCAAGTCCGGCCGGCAGGGCAGCCTCCGGTGTGGAGCTTCTGACAGTTGTTGGAGATCCGGATACCACCACTGGTGCGGCCACTCTGGTGCTATCGGGATCATTCTGGTGTTGGTCCTGTAGAACTTCTGTATGACCACCGGGATCAGAGGGAGTGGAGAAAAAGCGTACAGCAATGTCTGCGACCAGCTGATCAAAAGTGCATTCCCCCAAGATCCTTGCTGAGGTAATCTTGACACGAAGACGGGGAATTTTGTATTTGCTGCGTCTGCGAACAGGTCGATGTATGGCCCTCCCCATTGCCAAAAGAAGTCCTGAGCAACTTAGTCGTTGATCACCCCGTGCGCTTCTACGAAGTCTCTGCTGAGAACATCTGCCTACACCTTCAATGTTCCTGGAAGATGAACGGCTACTATCATGAGACTCCTCGCCAGTAGCCACTTCCATATGGTTTAGGCCTCCAGAGACAGGACCTGTGAACTGGTGCCTCCCTGCTTGTTCAGATAGAACATTGTTGTTGTGTTGTCTGTCTGAATCTGAATGGATCTGGACAGTAGGGATGGGTACAGTGACTTGAGCGCAAGATGGACTGCCCTTAGTTCCAAGAAGTGGATGTGATAACTTCTCTCTGCCTCCGACCAGAGACCTTGTACCTGAAGCTGGTCCATGTGAGCTCCCAACCCTGCAGAGTGGCATCTGTAACCACTGTCTGGGTCAGAGGAGCCTGATGAAAAGGAACCCCTTGTAGAAGATGTGATCGTTTCATCCACCATTTGATGGAGTCCCTGGCAGTCTGAGGAAGAGAGACTCGTTCTTCCCAACGCTCTGACCTCTGTGTCCATTGATCTTCGAGGGACTGTTGTAGAAGACGCATGTGCAGTCTTGCATTGGGCACAATGTATATGCATGAGGCCATTGATCCCAGCAGTGATGACACCTGCCTTGCTGTGGGACGTGTAGAGCTGAGAAGAGTGAGGCACTTGAACAGCATTGATGACAACCTCTCCTCCGAAGGACACACGCTTGCCCTTGCGGAGTCCATGGAAGTCCCCAGATAATGTATCTGTTGTGTGGGGTTGAGCACTGACTTCTAGTTGTTGACTTGCAACCCCAGGGAACGCAGCAGATTGAGACAGTAAGAGAGATGGCTCTGGAGTAGTGCAGGTGTGGAACTCTTTAGGAGCCAGTCGTCTAGCTAGGGATAGAAGATCTTCCGCCTGCGGAGGAAGGCAGCCACCACCGCCATGCACTTGGAGAACGTCCTTGGGGCGGATTTGAGCCTGAACGGAAGTACTTGGTACTGGTAGTGCTGGTGAGAAATCTGGAATCTGAGGAATTTTCGATGTTTCACTGAAATGTGAAAGTAGGCGTCCTGCAGATCGATGGCACACATCCAGTCTCCCTGGTGAAGATGTGGGACAATCTGGTGCAGGGCTAGCAGTTGAAATTTCTCTTTCCTTATAAACCTGTTTAGCAGGCGCAGGCCAAGGATATGTCTGTACTCTTTGGCTACTCCTCATTTTTGGACCAGGAAGTACCGCGAGTATACCCCCTGGTTTCGCTGGTGAGGTGGGTCCTACGGCCTTTTTGGAGAGGAGGGTAGACACTTTGTTACGTAGTAGCAGATTGCGTTGTTGAGGAAGGCACTTCAGTTGTGGAGGCACTTGCGGGGGGGGGCGACTTGAACTTCAGCAAGTAGCCATGCTGCACAATATTTAGCACCCATTTGTCTTTTGTAATGGTTTCCCACTCTTGAAGGTGAAAATTGATACTCCCTCCTACCGGAGTGGCGAACGGGTGCGGAGGAAGCAATGCCTCACTGCTTGGAGGAGGACTGTTGTTGCTTGTTGTTCCCCCTTCCTCTGCCAGGACGCTTTTGCTGGAATTGAGACCTCTATTGGTTCTGGGATGACCATTGAGGGGTTTGAACCCTCTGTTGGAAGGGACATTTGTCGTTCTGACGAAAACATTTGCGCAACTCCTTCAGTTTTTCTAGCCCAACTGCTTTTACCGTATCCAGCTCGGCCTTCATCTTATTCATCTCCTCATCGGCATGAGCCCCGAATAAGGAGGATCCGTTAAAAGGTAGATTACGGATCTTCTTCTGTGCGTCTGGCTTGAGACCTGTGAGGCGTAATCAAGCTGAACGCCTCGAACAGGTTCCATGTGAGTAGCCAGGCGTCCGCTGCCGCGCTGATGACTTGATTGCCTACTAGACCCCCCCTCCTGTAGGATCTCATGGTAGTCCTGCCGATCCTCTTTGGGGAGCTTGTCCGTAAACTGTGCCAGGGAGTCCCAAAGAGTTCTGTCATATCGCCCGAGGAGGGCTGAGGCACTTGCAATCTTCATAGATGATGCAGAAGTATTGCACATTTTCCTGCCATAAGAGTCCATCTGCTTACTGTATTTTTCAGGGGGAACTACAGCTGATGAGGATGCAGAGTGTGATCTCATGGTGGCTGCCACAATGACTAATCCGCTGGTGGATCAGACCTAAGAAACAAGGGATCTTCAGCTAGAGCCTTGTACTTCTTAGTGATCCTCGATGGTACTGACTCCACTGTGGCAGGGGTGAGGAACGTGGCCATAGCTGGTTTTAAAAAATCTACCACCAGAGGTAGCAGCGGTCTGGGGGCTGTACAATGGTGCAATGTGTCAAAAATAATCGACGTAGGGATTACAGGAGTATGCAAGGTGATATTGAGCTTCTTCGCTCCTCTACCCAGTACGTCAGAGGAAGTTCCGATGTCAAGGATGGGAGACACCCTTGATGGTGGAGTCGATGAGAAGGAAGGCGAATAGTCCCAAACAGAAGACCTTGTGTAAGAAGACCAGGTGGACGATCTTCTGCGTCTCCTCTTATGTGGACGTTCGTGATGCGAACTGTGACAACCCCTGGACAGTGATCTGTGTGTAGAAGGAGACCTTGGTCGTCTGGGGGGGGACTTTGAAGGCTTTGCAGGAGCACTTCTATCTGGAGAGGTTCTGGAAGGCGAGTATGTCAGAGAATAGTCCGAGCCCGGACTTCTGCGGTCACCTGTTCCGACGCCCTCCAGCCATCGGGGTGACAGACCGTAGGCACACTGCTCGCCAGCTCTAGGAGATCTCTCTGGAGAAATCTGCAGAATATACAGCCATGGTGATGATGATGACTGGGCTTCTGACGTCGATCGGGATCTCGACGTTGACTTGCGCTGGGCCTCCTCAGTGGCCTCTGCAATTTTTTCCCTCGACGTCGATGAGGTCTGCGTCACCTGCGGCGTTGATGTGCACTGTGATCTGTTATGGAAACGCCGTCCCATCCTCGATGTTGGTCTCGACGTCGTGCTGGCGTCGATCTCCTCGACGTCGAATGATGGGGCAACGAAGACGCTCTCGATGTTGACATGTCCACTCACGGCATGGTTTTCGCCGTCGTGTCACTCGACGTCTACCCTCTCGAGGGTGGTGGAGAGTGTCTCAACGTCAATGGAAGCCTCGACGTCGACGGAGCTTTTTCAGGTCTCTCTGGACCCACAGCCTTCGAGCCCGGAGTGCTGTACCACGAGGCCGACTTATTTGCATGTGGCGGAGAGTCTCGACGTCGACTTGTCCCTCGACGCTGAAGAGTGCCTCGGCCACTTCGACGGTGATCTCGACGGCGAACATTCAGTCACCTTTTTCTTCCTGGACTCAGGAGAGGTCGAATGTCGCAGTTTTCGCTGTTGCTTGCTTGAAGAAGGTGCTCTGAAGTCTCCATGGTCACCTCCATGATGGCTTCTGTCCTCCAGCTGGGCATGAAGTTTAATTCGTTCCCTGTGGGGCAGAGTCAGTCTGGAAATCTTCTGGCAATGATAACACTGGTCAGGGTTGTGTGAAGTTGAAAGAGACACAATACACACAGAGTGTGGGTCTGACAGTGCCATTTTGTTGCCACAGGAAGGACATTTCTTGAATAAAGCAGGCATTCTGACTGGAAAACATTCTGGAAAATACCAAAATTCAGTAGAATAAGCTTCTGGGAATCAGAAACTATCGATTTGTCTGAGAAAATATCAAATTAATAACTTTCAGTCAAAAAACTGAAGAGCTCAAACTCCAGGATCCTCACGGAAGGAGCCGGAAAAAAGAACTGACCTAACTGTCACCTGTGGTGCATCATGGGAGCAGGGGGTTCTCCTGCAGGTCTTAAAGGCTCGGTACCCTAACCCTTGAATGCCTTAAAGGCAAGGTGTCAGTTTTTCTTTTGTTTCATTGCTCTGCTATACAGCCTACAGGCAAATGCATGCAATTACAAGCTTTCCGTAAGGCAATAAAGCATTGTTGTATGACAATTTATCAGTGCTTCCTCTGTTCCTTATGGGTTAGGAGGGTATTGTTTTTTTACAATGAAAACCTATGTAATTTCGGCAGTATATATATATATATATATATATATATATATATATATATATATATATATATATATATATATATATATATATATATCAATCACTCTGGAGCCATCAGTGGGACCAAGGCAGTGTCCCGTATCTGTATTCTCACAACTTCGAAAATTCGAAAATGACGGCACTCCACTCGGGAAACTTTTCAACAGCGTTTTATTTTGCAGCTGCGATCACCCTACGTGTTTCGAACGTGTCGTTCTTGATCACGGTATCTATTCAAACCATATATATATATATATATCTCCATATCCAAACAAAGGCGCTCAAAGCATGAAGACCCCACACACGACGTGTAAGTATGCCACTTTATTCTTTGGCAGGCAGCAGCTAAATCACAATTGTCTTCACAGCATATCTTTTGCCGTTTAACGCCATACGCGTTTCAGGAGTCATACCCTTGTTCACTGGCTTCGGCAATTGCGGAGAAGAGCCTTTCACGTTGTGCACTCACTTTCTTTAATTGACATAGTCCCGCCCCCTCGGGCGCGTGCATTATGGTCTTGGTAGTTTGGTTCAGTGAAATCCGTAGTTTCATGAATTTAATATGTAGTGCTTTCATGTATAGAAAGTGATTATGTAAAGTGCTCAAAGGCTAAAGGTTTGTTATGCATTCTAATTAATGAATTATAATATAAATGTTTACCTTGATTTGATAGGCAAATTGCGAAATTATCTCTCTCTCTCTCTCTCTCTCTCTCGATCTTGCTGTATGGATTCTCACCCTGGTTTAGAAAATGATGGACAATATATAGTTCCAGGTATGGAGGTGGAGAGGGGGCTGACTCGTACCAAGGCGAATCCTTCATGACCTATAAGCAGGCCTGGGAGGATTTTGGGCTCAGTTGAGGCCACTATCTGATTTATGCTGGACTTTCGAACTTAGTTAAGGTAATGTGGCCAACATACACCGTGATTCCGCAGATGACACACTCGCTAGAGATACTGTTCCCTTGTGGAGCTGGGAGTAGACTCATCTCTCTTCTGTATTATGCCATGGGTGCCGATTCAACGGTTCCCTTACCCAAGGCTCGGGCAGCATGGGACGCGGCCATGTCAGAGCCTTTGGATGACCCGACGTAGAGAGTAGTAAGTGCACTTACGCCTACGGTTTCCTGCAATGCAAGCTTTAAGTGAATACACTGTAACTACTTACACCACACGTACATGACACCAGTAAGGTTGCACCGCATTGACCCGGACCACCCACAAGATTGTCCTCGGTGCATCAGAATGAGGGCAGACTTCTTGCATTTAGCCTGGGGGGTCCTAAGGTACCCCAATTCTGGGCTTGGGTGGTGGACTTTGTGCTGGAGGAAACAGGACTACGAGTGGAGATTACGCCTCAGCACTGCATACTGGGACACATTAGGAAACCCAAAAACTCCTGTAATTACTCCTAGTGTTGGCAAATTGTAGGGTCTCAATAACGTGGATGGGGAATCATACCTCAGAAGTGGAAGCGTGGCTCAGAGATGTGCATGAGTGGCCCCTGGTGAAGGAAGCGCACATGAAAACCAGTTGTAGGGATGCTAAACTGGCTGATGATCTCAGGACGTGAAGGGAGTTATGTAATTTGTTTTTAACCCTGACACATGGGCAGTGTGTCTCAGATAGGAGCGAAAGCATGGCTGAGGGGATATTGGACTGATAAACCCATTAACATACTGACAGACTCTTTGACAAGTGCTATATACAACGCCAAAATTATAATTGTCTTATTGGTACATATGAGCTCCACCACATGTTCCATCTGTCTTCTCTGATCGTGACTGCACACCTGCTGTGTTTTTGTTACAAAAGATAAAAAAGGTTATACTTTTTTTTAACTAGTCAACTGCATCTAACAAGTCAAATCATCCTCTTGAGACATGGAAGTTTTTTTTACAGCTTTAAACAACAATACACAAGATCAAAATGTGTTAATAAAATAGGTTGGCTAACAGAACTTAAAAGGCTTGTTGAGAGTAGATCTAGACTGTACTTGCTTTGTGCTCTTGATAACCAACAGCATCTAATCTTAAAGAAGAGATTTACTTTGCAAAGCTTATACCAGAGGAACATCTGCATTTCAGAGAACATTTTGGAATGTTGGCGATACCTGCTTAAGTTGCTCCCGTAGGCGCTCTTCTGTAACACCCAGTGCTCTCATGCCTCTTGCTCGACATGCTGCTTGTAGCTCCTTTACGCTGAGAGTGTCCACGCCTTCCTCTGCAATCAGCTATATGGAAGACCAGAATAAGCTAAATTTAGAGGTCATTCAAGAAATGTGAAAGAAATGGAAATTATCTTCTATGACATGCACAATGATATATCAAGACATAAGGGAAGCTATTGCGCTCTAATAAAAAGTTGTCGAGCATGTGCCAACTTATGTAGGACAACTAATCTTTATTACTTGGTATTACAAAGTACTCCCTTGTTTTTTAAAATATGACCTGATGATAAGAAACTCGGAGACTATCTTCTACCTTGCTCTGATAGATTGGGTGGTTTTATCATATGTCTTTGGACTCCTATTTCCTACTTCATCTAGGATGTCTCAGACAAACTAAATGAAGGAGACACAGTCAACTTCTATGATGAAACCTATTTAGTTTGACAAGGATCAGAAATTCCATAGGTATCGCCAAAATCATGCGCTTAACAACAACCATTCATCACACTATCACCATCCTGAACTGCACCATCAATTTTCTAGGCAGCAGAAATATTCACCGCACCTGATGCAGGATACCTGCATTACAATCATGAACTTAGCATCTTCCTAACCAACAAAGTTTAGAAAATCAAATCAGTTAATGACATCCTTACTTTCCCTTTATCACCCTACATCATCAAAAATGCCATACGTTTCATTCACACCAGGGAGTCTTACAGAAATACTCTCACCACAGCATTCTCCTTTCAAAAGGTTATCATTCTTACCAGCCTGCTACACAGAAACGTTGTCACTGCTAGAAAAGCAACAGACTCAATAAAAGGCTAGGCATGTCTAGTGCAATTGCATCGGCACTGGCCGAAACACACTAGTTATCCCAATAAGCGGTTTCATAAGCCGCATCTTCAATGTCTGCCTGAACTCTGATGCCATTAAATACTTCCTGGTAACCTGACTTTAAAAAAAATTAAAAAAAACAGCTAAGATACAGCTGACCTACAATCACAACACTTGATAAAACACACCAGCCTCCCATGGATCCCTACCTCAAAAATATACACATTCCAGTTTACCAACCCCAACATGACACCGATCCCACCCACAAAAATGGTAGAATTCTTGCCCAGGACTACTTTTCCCCTCGTTTGAAATAATATGCACCTCTGGACTGGAGAGACCGCAGAGCTATCCCACTTTACACCATTTCCAATCCCGTAAATCATACACCAACCACTCATCATGATTGACCCATCCGAACTGGCCAAAAATTCATACAAAAAGGGGCAAATTGACTATGAAGGTGAAAATTTTGATTGTACATTATTTAATCCGTGTAACAATAAGAAAACAATTGCTAGGGGGTGTGGCCAGCCAGAGCAAGATGGCAGATGTGGAGTAGAAAAACTCCGCTCCAAAGTTTACCCACAATCCTTTAAAAATCCCCGCCATCAGTGCAGCTGCATGATACCTTAAAAATCACTGCCATTGGTGCTGCTGCAGGCTGTCACAGTATTGGACCAGGACACGGAGTAATGGAGGGGCCCTCTAAACTTCATTTCTGCCAGCGGAGGTCCGGATCCGAGCGTGGGCAGGCGTGGACGTCAAGAACGTGTGGAGTCGGCCGAGCCTGAACAACACCAGCACTTTGGCCTCTGTCGACTCTCACAGAGTGTGACAGCGGTGCATAGCTGCGGCATGCTGAGAACACAAGATCGCTGCCAGTGTGAGTCGGGGCCATCGATCTAAAGTTATGGCTGACCAGTTGGAGAAGAAATGGGAGATTCGCCCTCCAACCCTGGTCGGGATGATGGGTAGAGTGGTTGACAGGTGGCAGCTGTTTTTGAGGAATCTCTGCCTCTGTAGGAGGATTTCCCTCTGTACTGCTTGTAAGAGGCAGCTGGCGGTTGACGAAAAGACTGCTGTTGCTGGGAGAAGTAGTAACGCTGTTGACCCTGATAGTGTTGGTACTGCCAGTATTGGTTGTAGACTCCTCAAAAAGAATAGGAGGACCCACGACCCTTCGCACCATGAAACGGCTGCTTCTTAAATTGTAGAGTTCCGCAAGCACGTGCGGTGTCGGTATCCTTTTTTTATTGCCTGGAGGGCGTCATCAATGTGCTGACCAAAAAAGGATTCGCCGTCATAAGGCATGTGGGTAATCTTTGTCTGTACTCCCTGCCAATAAGAAGTAGCCTTCAACCTGCCCCGACATCGGAGGACTGCCGCCCCTGTCAATTGGTGAAACCCTGTGGAAGAGACGTCCACTGCACAATCAATGATCTTGGTAGAGATCCGTTCTCCCTCTTGTAGTATCTTTAAAAGTTCCACTTTAGAGACCTCGGGCAACATGTCGATAAAGGGGGACATGTCTGACCACATTTGTCATAGCAGCCAAGGATAACAAGGGAACTATCCGCCCGGATAGTAGTTGCCGCCATGGTGGAAAACCACTTTCCAATGGAATAAAGGCGTCTGCCCTTTCGATCAGGAGGAGCTGACAACGGAGACTAGGGGTTCCTGGCACAACGTTGTGCTGCCTGAGAAATGACCAAGTCCGGCTTCAGTTGACTAAGAAGACAGGCTGGTGAATTATCCAGGGCCTTGTATTTCTTATCCAGGCGTGGCAAGACTGCAGGAATGGAGGCAGGGGTCTTCATGACTTTCAATCCCTCCTGCCAGATGAAGTCGATTATCAGTATAGCCCATACCTGTTTCTGTGGCTGATCTTTGAAATCATATAGGAAACAGTCTTCGTCCTTGGTGACCATCGTGACCACTCTAGGTTGTGAGATCTCGTTGCCACCGGAGAAGCTGGAGGGGGCGGCCCAATGATCCATGAAGGTGGAGGAATAGGAGTCTGAGGAACCGATGAAGCCGGCTCCGAGGGAGGAAAACGGCAGTAGTAGTCATCAAGCATATGTTGCAAATTGGAAATGAGTGACATGGGCAACTGTGCAGTTGGATTTTCAAGTGGTGGTTGAATATTAGGCTGTGAGTAATAATCATACTCTTGGTCATCCTCCATATCCTGCCACTTGATGAGAAGCTCAGAAGGACTACGAGCAGGACGGAACCGGTCATCCTCATCTGATTCCTCCTCATCAGCCCCACAATCAAACAGCTACGCTGGAAGATTAGGAGATGCTTGAACTGGTTACAGACGGTTCAAGGAAGACAGTCAACGCTGAAGCAGGGGAGCATCCGTCAGTCATGTTGGTGGAATAAGTGTTGCTGAAGGCTTCAAAGGGACTAGAGGCATCAAATCTGGAGGTGGAACCAAAGATTCTGCCGAGGAAGCTGCAGCCGTCAACGAGATACGTAGTTGAAGCGCTGTATGCGAAGGTTTCAGTGCCGTCGATGAGGCAACCATCGACGAGGAAACCGTCGACGAAGCAGGCTGATCTTTGGAGGACGTCCACCGTCTCGTCGATGAAGAGGCGTCTGTCGACGAATGATCAAAGACAGTATGCTTCTTCTTTTTCGTCGAAGACAAGGAGAGGGTGGCGGTAGACGAGTGAGGCTTCACCGACACAAGCGTCAACGGAGAAGACCAGATGACATCATCATTGTAGGTTGAAGAGAAGGTAGAAGTCGTCGCCTTAGTAGTGACGACAGAAGACTTCGTTGAAGGAGGAATCGACGACGAGCTTGTTGATGAGATACCAATTTTCTGAGGCAAGGTTATCTCAGGCAGAGATTTAGACGCTTGAGACTTAAATCTCGGAGGCGTAGAGGGTAGAGACTGACCCTTAGGAAGACCAGGAGCTCCTTTAGAGGAGGAAGGCTGGTCTTCACGCTTAGAAGTGTGATGTTTCTTCAGCACCTTAGCATTAGGAGATGCCATATCCGCCTCACTAGCCCTCTTCTTAGAGGAAACAGTCTAGAGAGAGGGATCACTCAACATCTGACAGGAGATTATCCTTTATCTTGAGCTTCTGCAGCCACAGAAGAAAACTCTCACCTGATGGTAAGGGTGGAGGCAGTAGATACACTTTTTGTGTGGGTCCTCAGAATGAAGTTGAAGTTTACACAAGACTCGCAGTGTCTGAAGAGTGATCTCTTTGTAGCAGACATAGTAGTAAAGATATTCTGAAGAATTCCTGAAGAAAAAGTTGAAGTACTGAGCAGAGCTCAGGGAGACTCCCTTCACACAACATGCTGTAGAAAATCTGAGAGCCTGAACCTCTGTGGAGAAGGTTCTAGAGGGTGTTGTCGCCTGATTGGCTGGAGTTTGGACTTTATCTAATGACTTGAACAAGTTATTAAATTGATAGGTTTTTACCTATTAACTTCTATGTTACAATATTTCCTATGGATCTTTTAGCTATTCTATTGTTATGCTATGGCTATATTGCTATTCTATGTACCGTGGGACTCCCACTTCAATGACGGGGAATGATTCAAGCATGTGAATCTATGAAAGATACCCCAATACTGGAGAAGAGCAGTTATGACACGGACATCCTGATTGCCAGGGAAGCTGCGAGCGGATGGACGCAGACAAGGAAACTGGCAAAAGGGCATCGGTTCGTGGGACTGTTCAGAGAAACTGCCCCCCAACGCTGGCGCAGGTGAAAGAGGACCAAACTCTGGCCCTGCCCACAGCAATCACGTGGTGGGTGGAGAGATGCTCGCCACTGTCAGGTCTTGAAGATAAAAATCTTTCTGAGGTGGACTCTCGTGCCTGCAAGCAGCACAGACTCCTTTGTTCTCCCACAGACAGCTGATACTCTGATATAACCCAATATACGCTACCCGGATTGACCCCATCTGTGGATTGCCTAATTTTCAAAGCAGAGATTCGCTGGAGGGGCACCTGCAGCCCCACACTATCTATCTGGCTGGCTCATGCCTTGAGACTACTATCGGATCGGCACTGCAGACGACCTGGGCAAAGTCTGGGTGGAGTACAGCTGCGTCCAGTTCACCACTCATAGGGGATTCTGACTGAGAATTCATTTTCTGATTTATCCATCATTTAAGCATTACATTGAAGAAATGGGTCTAACTTACTTTCCCCAGTTTTTAACTCACCTTAGTATAATTGCATTGGTCCCTTCGTTGATGTATGTGAGAGAAAAGTAGAGTTCCCCATCCATGGGTCTTTTGGTTAATTGTTTGGGAGGTCCCATGTTCAGAGTCTGCCCTGGATTAGGAGTTGAGGGGTTTTCCATTAGTGCTTATCACACAGACCACACAGTGAGTGTGTATGTAGAGATGGGGAGCGTATCATAGTTATCGTAGGCTTTACAAATTGGAACTCGAAAGCACAAAACCATTCTTAAACATATATATCTTGGGACGACTGTGTGCCAGCAAGTACAAGTAAAGACAGCACCTTGCTTTGGCGTGTAAGAAATCAGCTTTGCTTTATACATGGAGATTGTTCAGCTGTATGCCACCACATATTTATAACACAACACTCACTAACACACTGGTATATCTCCTACCCAGTGATATTAACACAATACACCAAAATACTTCAAATGCAATCAGGTAAGAAGCACAAAATACAGTGGTGTACAGGGGGAGACCAAACCATACACTAAAAACGTGGAGTGCGATTTACAAGGAAGAACTGGACTTGGACCAGAAGGCCCAGAGAAGCCAGGGACACAAGTAACCACTCAAGGTAAGGACCCCTGAACCCCACAGAGGCTGTGTGCAGAGTGGAAACACAGCTGCGTGCTCAATGGAAGTCAATGGAGAAGTCGTGATTGCCGTTTTGCAGAAGAAGGACTGTTTTCAAAGGACCCCGGAGAATTCCCTTCAGGGCGAAAGGTTGGAGAACCACCCCACCCGTGGATGCCCTGGGAACTAGGTTACCTACACATGGGAATCCAGGTGCATAGGGGCATAGAGACTTCGGAAACCTCCGTAGATGACAATGGAAGTGAAATACCTGCAAGCAGAGGGGACAGATTCTATGCCACTCGGCAATGACCAGGAGGCACAGAACAGAAATCCCCAGCGATGTAGGGAGATTCAGACTAGTTGACGGGGACCTTGTCGCTGCAGCTGAGAGGACCAGGCGACGCTGAGGAAGACCAGATGCTGTACACGAGCTGTCCCACGTCAGGTATCAGTGACTAGGTGGTCGGTGTCCGGCGGGAGCACCAACAAGCCTTGGTAGTCGCAACTGGCGGGGAGAACAAAGAAAAAGCAACATTGGGACCGGCAAGGTCCAAGGGAGTCACCAACAGCAGGCGAGTCAGAGCAGACCCTGAGCAAGCAGGTGAGCCCTGGAGCAAAAGAAGACCTTCAGTAAGACCCACAGGCCAAAGGCATAGGTGTTGCAAGAGGATCTCGAGCAGCTCACGAAATATAAAGGCCCATGGTGCAGAGGATGTGGTGAGGACACTGATCTTGGAGGGGAGAGATGCTGGCGGATGGAGCTTCTTGTAGCCCGAAGATCTCTGGAGTGCAGAGACAAAAAGCCTTGGCAAAGGAAAATCGACCAGTGCACAGGGGTTCAGTCCCAGCTGTTCCAAAAAGGGATACTGGCCTCAAAATTGCAGAGAAGACAGGCCAGGCCTCTGGGGAGCTGCAGAACCACCACCTGTGTTGCTGGGCCTCGTAAGTCAGTAGGACTACAGGAGCAGCAGACCGGTCAGCTTTGTTGCAGAGCCTAAAGATGCAGGGGAGTGACTCTTTCACTCCAAGGGAGATTTCTTCGGGTGTCCATGACGCCCACAGGTCTGTTGAAGAACCTGGAAGAAGCGCAGATGACAAAGATGACTTGAAGAACAGCAAGACCAGGAGCAGCAGGAGTCTTCCTTTGTGAAGTCTCAGTTCCGGTCGAAGTTTAATGAAGTCAAAATGTTCAGATGTTCGAAGAGCGACTTTTTTTCAGGTTCGAGTCTTGACCCACAACAAATCTAAGGACCCACCCACAGGTAAGCCTTTAAGTATCCTAAGGTAAGGGTTGGAACAAATCAGAGGTCCCTCCCAGAGGAGGGACTGGACAGAGGGGAAGATACTCCCATGTCCTTTGCCCAGTTTCGTGCCAGAGAAGGAGTAAAGGGCTCCCTGAACTGCCTCAAATTGGAGTATGCAAGGAGGGCACAAAATGTGTTCTTCAAAGCAGTCTGATTGTGCTGGCAAGCACCTTCACCCCAGCAAAATACACTAGGTCCTGTCTGGGAATTGGTCCCACCTACCTGTAACAGGAACCCTATTGTTCTACCCTCCCCTGATCGAGCGTGGCTCAGCCGCAGGAGGGCCAAATAATGGCTGTGATCGGCAGCAGCATTAGCTTGCTGGCAGACCCTGACAGGCTATTACAGGGAGTGTAGGGGGTTACCCCAAACGATCCCCACAGTACATGGGATCATACTTCCAACACTGGAATCAGCCTCAGGGTAGGATTTCAACATGTTTCATATCAAACATGTGCAAAAGAAACAATTGATGGACGGAATGCTGGGAAATGCAAACATTCTCCCCCAGTCAGAAAGATCTGGGTTTAATCCATCATTCTTTTGCTCACCACACCACCCCGGTTTGGACCCAGCCATATGCAAATCAGTCTTGACCCTGTTCCTTGTGGGAACGGTCCAGCCCGAACTGCCAAAGCCAGGTCCTCCATGGACTGGAAACAAGCATCCTGGGACCGGTTTCTGGTCATCACCCTTCATCAGCCAGGCTAGTTTGAATCCAGTGGGGACCCACGTCTGGGAATACCCTTCCCACTTAGGGCAACATATGCAAAAGAAACAATTGATGGACGGAATGCTGGGCAATGCAAACATTCACCCCCTGTCACAAAGATCGCAGGGTCAAGACTGATTTGCATATGGCTGGGTCCAAACTGGAATGGCATGGTGAGCAAAAAAACAATGGATTTAGGTCCAGATCTCTGTACTGGGGTGAATGTATGAAATTGTTCTGCATTCTGACCATCAATTGTTCATTTTGCATGATATCAAACATGTCCAGGTTTGGTGCAGCCACTATATAGTTAGACATCTCGTAATTTCATTAAATGGCTGACCGCACTTACCCGGTCCTCAGGTCTGAAGAGCCTGCCATAGGGGTGACACAGGTTTTAAGCATAGTGACCCCAGATATATGAAAATGTATATCTGTCGTGAGAGGTGCAAGCACCAACTCACACAGGCTGCAATGGCAGACCGGTAGTCACAGTTTAAGTGAACTCCCATGGATGGCATAATACATGCTGCAGCCCACATGAGACCCCTGGAGTACCTATGCCCTGGGTACCTTAGTGCCGTATATTAGGGATTTACAAGGGTACACCAGTAGACAATTGAGAAGGTACAAAAGTCAATTTAAGAGAGAAACCACAGTGATTGGAGCCCTGGTTAGCAGGATCCCAGTAAAAAGTGGGGGTAACCATGGAAGCAGATTCTACTTACCACACTGGTAAGACAACTAATTGGGGAACTCAGCCCACTTAAGGAAAGAGAAACTGGGTTATGGCCACTAAACGGACTGTGAAGTATACCAAAACTAGAAAGCAGCATGAAGAGAGGAGCCGACAAAAATAAAATCAATTATTGAGGCACAACCTCTACCCATAGAAGTTGGTAAAATATGTGAAGTTGTGGAGTAGACCAGTTTACCCAGGGAAAGGATTAGATTATTATTTAGGATAGCATTTAACTCTCTCCACTCCCTGGTATGGTCCATGTGTAATTTATCTACCACAGTACATTTAAACAAATTGTTGGTTGAATCAAGAGGGCTCTCGCATACAATCTCCTGCTATAATTATTTTGATCGGTCAGTGTCCAAATAACAGAACTTGAGGTGGAAAGATGGGAAGACTCTTGTGCCCACGATTTAGCATTGTAAAAGTTGACAAAGGCTATAGTGATTAAACCAAGAAAAAGTTAATTTTGAGCTTGTATTACATGTGATCCCAGATCTATTTCCTTAACCTTCCCGCAAAACTCCAAAGACATAAAGGTGACTAATCCAGCTTTTGCCCTCTCTGCCACCTTTGCAACTGCAGGAATGAAATAGGTTTTGTATCCTTCAAGAAAAAAACTATTTGACTTCTCCCAGGTTTCTGGCAAACAGGTGACATGGTATTTCCTTTTAAAATGAAGCCAATTTAAATCATAGAACTTATATGCCAGTCCAGCAGTATTCCATGACACCACCAAAAAATCTTCAGCGTTACAGACAGGCATATCAACAGGGAGATTTACAGATGGAAGAACGTCAGAGTTCAAAGAAGGATCAGGTTGAACAAGTCAGTCACATGAATTCAGCTTACTCAAGGGGCTATATCTGTGAGCAGACTTCAAAACAGGGGACGCAAGGGGCCATCTGTTTCCTGTGCTTGCTTGTAGAGAAACCGGTTTCCATGAGGCACAACATACCACCTGGTATGTGGTATTGGCAAAAAAACTTCGAGGAAGAGCCTGAATTAGTGAAGGTCTACTATTTCTCAGTGAACTTATGGTGGTCAATACTCGTGAAGCTATAGTGGGCCTATTAAAATTAATCACCACACAATCACCTGCCTACTTCTTCACATCACTGCCCAACTAGATGACTCTCCTCACCATGTTAATATATAACATAGGTTTCAGGGACGTTATAGTTAGTAGGACATTTCACTTGTACAAAACCAGAGAAATTCGGCCGTTATAGTTTGTAGAGCTAATTATAACTCGAGCACCCGCAATGCACTGCTGATGACGTCACATATTACATCACTCAGTCTATGTTTTTCAGCTTTTGAATTGTCACCTGCCTTGAAGATTGGTGCTATGATGGACCCTTTCTAAGATGCTGGAATTGTAACACCTGATAAAGCATGAGTGAATATAGGGGCAATATACCCTGCCCATTTTGGTGGCCTGGTCTTCTAAATGGCCTGAGGGATTCTATTTGAGCAAGGAGTGCCAGTAATCCTGCATTAGTTATCGGCCACTGAACTGTTACTTTGTCTATAGTCTGCATGTCCTCTGTGCCGCTGGGTGGTAAGACTGACGTAACGTGCTCGTCGACTGAGGCCCCGTCTGGACATACCGGTGTGTCGGCTGTGCTTATTATTTTTATTTTTTTTGTTTTAAAGTTGTTTTTATTGCAGAATTAGAAACAAGACCTCAGAACAGGTCAACCAGTACACTTACGACATCACAAAGCATATAGGCGACAGGGAAATCGTACACAGCCATTTAGCCCACATCCCGGAGGTCATATTTGCAAGAAGATGTCACAGTGCTCACCTCACGTGGGTGGTTGGTTAACAACACTATTCGGTTTCCGCTTTTTACCCCACTAAAATCCCACCCCCCTATGCATCACCAATCACAACCAAACATCCTGCGGAGGTAGTTTCAGTGTGTAACCCCTATTGCAATGTAGTCCTATCATTTCCTCTTGTGGTGACCATCTTGGGGATATACTGTTCTCGCCTCCCGGGTTCCAGCCTTAGACTTCCGGTGGCCCTAATACTGTTACCCTGCCCTAGGTCCCATCTCTCAGCACCCTCCGTAACTGTGTCGCTGTGCCTAACTACCCCTGGCAGACCCTCCCTTCCCCCCTCCACCCTCCCCAACTGCTGCTGATGTGGGTGCATGTAATCTGTAGTAGTAATGGAGCACGCCACTAATCGGGAGTAACTTTTGCTCGATTACACCTTATGGAGCCCTTGTCATTCATTGTGCTTCATCCTCATCCTCTAACATGTAATCACGTAAAGCTTGAACTATCATTTCCCATGCTCTCGCCATTTCCATGCTTTTATCGTTATCAGTCTTGGCAGCCTGTCGCATCCTAAGAATACTTTCGCAACCGGCCCATTTCAACAGCTCATTCATCCACCTCCTCACTGAAGGGCCTTCTTTAGATTTCCAGTGCCAGGTGATCTCTCTCTGAGCCAACATAAGTCCTAAGTCAATAAATGTGCTTGTGATTTTCGTCCTCTTTGTGTGAGGGAACCAGAGCAGCAGACATGTCGCCATGTCGAAATCTACTTCCCTGTCCGTAACCATGTTCAGGAGTTCCCCCACTTCAGGCCAGTATGTCCCCAGTTTCGGACATCCCCACAACAGGTGATCCAGGTCAACCTCAGGCGCCAAGCACCTCGGGCACATGGCGTCATGTACCCGAAAGTACCGCTTAATCCTCTCCGGGGTCAGGTAAGCTCTATGTATAATGAAGAAGTGTACCTGCTGGAATCGAGCGTTCCTCGTGCCCTTCCATGTCCGTCTCAAAATATGTCCCCATGTCGTGTCCGGTATGGGCTTACCTATACTGTCCTCCCATCTTGCCTTCAGCGCCAATAGCGGTTCCAGTCCCTCGTGTAACATTCTAGTATGGAGGCAGGTCACCGCCTTGGTAGTGCCCGCAGCCATAACCACGTACTGGCATGCCATAGTCGTCTCCAGCTCAGCCAGCCCTCCCTTCCAGTGCCGTTGCATCGCTGCAACCACTGCTGCGTGCAGCAGAAAATTCCCGTCTGGTAGGCCAAACTGTTCCTGCAACGTCCGGAAGGGGACCAGTGTCCCCTCAAAGTATAGGTCTCCCACCATCTGCAATCCCAACTCCTCCCACTCTGATAACGGGGACCAATCGCCCCCATGCGGCAGCGCAGTCAGCATCCCCAGTGGGATCTCTGGTGCATACGACCGGGTGCTTTTCGCCCTCTTCAGACTCCTGTTCCAGCAGAGCCTGAGTGTTCTTTCCTCCATCGTGAGGTCCCTCATATGTAGTTTCTGTTGCATGACTATGTAAGACAAGACATGCCGCTGGATACCGAACCCTCGTTCGTGGTCTGGTCCCCTGAATTCCCTGGCTACATGTTGCGTCAATATCTGCAGTTGTGCTGCCAGATAGTATAATTCAAAGTCGGGGACTGCCATCCCCCCTTCGAGCTTGGGCCTAGTCAGGGTACTCAACGCCACCCTGCGCCGTCCGTGGCCCCACAGGAAGCCAGTCACCATCATCTGCAGTTCTTTAAACATACGCTGTGGGATCAATATCGGCAATGTCCGGAAATAATAAAGCAGACGCGGAAATGCCACCATCTTCAATAGTGCCACTCGGCCCAGCACAAATAAGGGGAGGGACACCCAAAAGGCCATGCAACCCCTCAGCGCGCGCATGCAACGCCCCACATTACCCTCTAACAAGTTCGCGGTCTCGTGATATATGCGGACGCCTAAGTAAGTGAAGCTGGAGGGCTCCCAAACCACCTCCACCGTGAGGGGGGGGGGCACGGTGTGCCCTCCTGCAATGGAAAAACACAGGTTTTAGCCCAGTTCACCTTAAGGCCCGACATCTTACCAAATCTAGATGGCATATCCACTGCTCCCTCCAGGGCCCGTCCGGAGTCGGCTAGGTACAGTAACAGATCATCCGCATACAGTGATATGTAATGCGACTTCGCTCTCTGCGTTACCCCTTGATATATGGCGCCTGATCTTGCAAATGCTGCCAAAGGTTCCATCGCCAATGCGAACAGCAAAGGAGATAGCGAGCACCCTTGCCTCGTCCCCCTACGCACAGGGTAAGCCGAGGATATTACCGACCCCAGTCGCACCCTCGCTGTAGCAGAGGAGTAGAGAACCTTCGTCCACCTCCTAAAACCTTCACCTATGCCGAATTTCACCCGCACCTCATCCAGGTACTGCCACTCAAGGCTATCGAAAGCCTTTTCGATGTCAACTGATAATATCACCGGGCTATGAGGCGAGGTCCTGGCACTATCCAGTATCCGGATCAGCCGGCGTATATTCATGGATGTGTTCCTGGTAGGGATAAACCCTGCTTGGTCCCTATGAACTAGTCTGGTCATGTACGGCAGTAATCTGGTGGCCAGGATACGGCTTAAGATTTTATAATCCACCGTCAGCATAGACAGGGGCCGATAGGATGTCACGTCTAATGCCTCTCTGCCTGGTTTCAGCAGTGGAACCACTAGCGCCTCCCTCATCGATTCGGGCAAGTGTCCCCTCTGTCCAGCTTCCGAGTACACTATCAATAGCCTGGGTGCCAATATATCGATAAATTTTACATAAAATTCAATTGGTAGGCCATCCACCCCTGGCGTTTTGTTTCTGGCCATCTGTTTAATGGCCATTTTAATCTCTGACAGCGTTATGGGTCCCCCTATGTCTTCTGCATCCTCGTCATCTAGCAAAGGGACAGATTCCAAATAATCACCTATCTCAGAAACCTCCACCTCTAACTGGCATTCATATAAACCTGTGTAATAAGACAAAGCGTGTTAGGACCGCTAATTGCGAGTAAACTATGTCCCCTGTCTCCGTTTTTATACTCATGATCGGGCACCCCCTAGGCTCCGGGTTGGCGAGCTTGGCAAGCAGCGTACCCACTTTATCCCTTTCCGCATGTACCTTGATGGTGTACAGCTTATAATCATAGCACCGCAGCCGCTCAGTTTCCTTCGCCACCATTTCCTTAGCCTCAAGCAACTGCTTCTGTAGGTCCGGTCGCTCAGGCCGACGCTGCTCCATTCCCCGCAGCACATCTTCAGCCTTTACCAGATCATTCAAGACTGACGTCCTCGCATTCGATAACCTGCCTATGCATACGCCTCTCACCACCACTTTCATCGCATCCCATTCTATCGATCTCGTGGCCGCGGAGCCCTCATTCACCCCAAAATAGTGTTCAATGCCCTGTTGGGCCGTGTCGCTAAACACCGGATCCTCTAGCGTGCAAGGCTGCAGCCTCCATGTGGGGACCGCTGATCTCACCTGTTGCCACTGCACTGATACCAATAAGGGATTATGATCTGAGATTGTCCTGGTCAAATATTCCGTGTGAGTTATCATGACAGCTAAGGGGCCACTACAGAGGACCGAGTCTATTCTGACGTGTAATGCGTGTAACGCTGAGAAAAAGGAGTAGTCCCTAGTCTCAGGATGCTGCTATCTCCACACATCTATCAGTCCCCACCTCTCTTGCCATTCTTTCCTGTGAGTGGCTAACCTGCGCACTGTTGAATCGGCCAATGGTGGGTGCGATCTATCAAGTTCCACATCAGTGATCGATTTAAAGTCTCCTCCCATTATGATGGGGCCCGCCAGGAAATGGGCTAGCGAGCTCGTTAGTTTATCAAAAAAATGGGCCTGATCAGCATTGGGGGCGTATACACTACATAGGGCCACCTCCCGACCGTATAGCCTCCCCTCTACCACCACGCATCTACCCTCAGGGTCTATCCACTGGTTCATGACCTGAAACGGTGTCCCCGCCCTTATCCATATCAGCACCCCTGTGGCGAACGCTGAATATGTGGTACCAAACACCTGCCCACGCCACCTCCTCTGTAGTGCAGTGCATTCCTTCTTGGTCAAATGATTTTCTTGTAACATTGCAATCTGAATGCCACGCCTCACCAAGTGTGCATGCACCTTGTGACGTCTCACCATCGTTCGAAGTCCACGGACATTCCATGAAATGCATTTCAAATTAGGTAACGTCCCCATAGTAGTCGCCTCCGCATAGGATCAGCAACAACCCATTATCCCCCACATTGCAGCAGTTGTGCCCCCCTCCATAACTCCCCAGAAAACTCCCCAAACCCCTCTCCCCAGGACAGGACTTAATAACCCAGCTTCGGTCCCGTTCCAAACTCGTAACACAACACACATTACACTAATCTGTGGTCTCCACCACAGAAGGACTTAAGGGCCACAAGAGGGTGAATTAGCGCCGAACCAGGGCCAGCAGAGCTCCCACCCCGCGCCCTCGATCCCATACTGCAGTCGCAGCCCCATACCTGATAGTTCGTCCAGCATCTGGAGAGACTGCCCCAATATGAATGTCAGAATTGGTCATGTCTCTGAGAAGTCACTCGTCAAATAGTCCATCTGAAGTCTGCGGGGTGACCGCTGGTCCCTTCGAGCTCTCCGCTTCCGACTCGTCTCCTCCAGATTTCATTCCCTCTTCGTCAGAGTCCGATCCCTCCGATGTTTTCTCCTGCTGTGATCCCGTGATGATCGCTGTTGCCGCTAGTGCGCCCTTCCTGTCCGCCGCCATTTGTGCATCCCGCATCGCTTTCTTGAGTTTATTCCATTTACGGATGCGCTGTGATTTTCTTATCTGGAGCGGTTTCTGCGTTTCCCTTCCGCTTTTGCCAGTGCGGTCCGTTCCAGCACGGTAAAGCTCAAGCCATGACCAAGCCTCATCCGGGGTTTGGAAGAATTGTGTTTTCCCATCTAGGATCACTCTTAGCTTGGCCGGGAAGAGCAATGAGTATTGAATCCCTTCTTCCCTCAATTCTTTTTTCACGGCCAGGAAGGACGCTCTATTTCTCTGGACCTCCTGTGTATAATCCGGGAAGACCGTAACCTTGTTATTGTCCACTTGGAAAGGGCCTTGTGAGCGTGCCCTCTGTATTAGGAGGTCACGAGCTTTATAGTGCAACAGTTTAACCACCATCGGTCTAGGTGGTTGGCCCTGCTGGGGTGGGTTGGCCGGGACCCTGTGCGCTCGTTCTAGGGAGAAGAAGGGAGAGAGGCCCTCCGGTGCTACAACCGTTTTAAACCAGTTCTCCATGTAGGCCACAGCGTCGTCCCCTTCAATTTTTTCCGGAAGGCCTACTACCCTCACGTTATTCCTCCGATTGCGACTTTCGGCATCTTCCGCACGTCTCTCCAGTATTGCCAAACGGCCCAGGATATCGGTCAGTTTATGTTCTGCAGTTACCACCGCCGGCTTCAGCTCCCGCAGTAGTTGCTCATTGTCCTTTACTCTGTCTGAGAGCTTGGCATGGTCCGCCTTTAGGAGACCCAGCCCTGTAGCGACCTGCGCTATGTCCTGGTGGAGCGAGTCCTTCGTCGCAGTTATCGCTTCCAATATGCTGTCTAGTCGCCGATTCAGCCTCTGCTCCTGGGCCGATGCGTCCGAGGGGGCATGGGCCCCGCCATCTTGGATCAGGGCGGTCGCATCGTCATGACCTTGTTTCATACCGGGTTCGCCACCAGTAGCGGCCATCGCGGCCTCCTCGAGCGCCGCCCCGGGGTTGCCTCGAAGGGTTAGGCTGGTCCCCTGCCACGGGAACACTGCTCGCTAATGCCTCCCAGCGGGGCCCAGTCGTGTTCAGCGCAAGGGCCCAGCTTATAATAATAATAATAATCCACATTTGTAAAGCGCACAATCATCCGTTAGGGTCTCTAGGCGCTGGGGGCCGTCGGGAAGATTAAGCAAGCTATTGCCCAGAGTCACATGGTGCTGGGCTAACCTGCCGCCGAAGCCGGGGATCAAACCGTGATCCCCAGATTCCAGCCTCAGTCGCCCTGGCCGCGGCGCCACACCTCTTCCGCTTCCGCAGCCAAAGATTGTCTGTATATCTTCTTCCCTTCCCACGCACCCCCGGAGCGCCCCTGATCCAGGGGTTCCCCCCACACTTACTGGCTGTCTACTGTGTGGGCTCGCTATACCTCCACCCCAAGGTCCAGGGAGCATCCAGCTCAGATGTAGGCAACCAGCAATGTGATCTCAATAAAGTAGGCGAGTGTCCTCCCTAGCCGGTTATGCTACCCGTCCCCGGGTATTACGCTGTTTATGTTCACTCAGCGCTACCACCACACAGTGAGCTCTTCAGCGCTGTAGTAATCACCGCCCAACATCAGCCCCCCGCAGCCACTTCCAGTGCTTCGTGCTGGGCTAGTATCGTTTCTCAATACATACGGCAGCTGCCATTGTCCTTCGGCAGTTCGAGCCCGGGTTCGTTCGCGATCCGGGTCCGCGCTTGCAGTTGCGTGTGGGACCAGTGTTAGTGATCTGCGTCCCCTATGTAAGCGGCCGGATCCGCAATCCTGCTCCGTTCCTCCCCAACTGGTTTCCGGCCGTGTCCTCAGGAGCCCTGGCAACCGCCTGACGGAGATGCCGGATCCCAAGTCAGATCACTCTTCACTCGGCCGCCATTACAGGGGCGGGGGGATGGGCGCCGCGCTCGTCTGTCCTTAAGGCGGTGAGAACCGCTCGCGTCTCCTGCCCAGCGCTGGAAAGTCCTTTCGTGAAGCCCCCGCCTCACTTGCCGCAGTTAACAGTTTCTGGCATTCCGGCTCCGTTCGGGTCTTTCCCCGGTCCGAGAGCCGTCCCCTTAGTTTCCTGGTGCCGCCATCTTCCTTTGTTCCGGCCCGGCTCCTTCGAATTCTAGGAGCAGCCCGCAGCGCAGCGCTCGGTCTCCAGCAGGCCCCCAGCCTCTCACCTCCGCTCCTGCTGTGCTTCGTGCGGTGAAACCGCGCCTTAGGGAGCACCGATTGCGTGAATATCAGGATCAATAGCGGGATCCGGCGCGGAGCTGATCGCTCACGCTGCCATCCCGGTCGGCGTCCAAGCCACGCCCCGTGTGTCGGCTGTGCTTATGTTCTTCTTTACGTGTGCGAGAAGGAAGGAGACCCAGGCTTCCTCGGACAGGTTGGAATTCGGACGTGACTGTGATGTATTTTTTAGGATGTTAACAGATTGACAGAATGTATTGGGGTTATGCTGCTTGGTATCCCAGATGGAAGTGAATTGTTCAGAGGCACCAGAATAATTCCACCCAGGGCGATGAGAGAAAAGATTGTGAACGTGGCGCATGAAAGCCATTTAAGAAGGAACCTCACCAAATACAGAGTCAGGGAATGGTATTGGTAGAATAGATTAGATCGACAAGTGGAGTGCGTTGTTAAGGATTGTGATTCATGTGCCAGGAGTGAAAAGAGTAAGGTGGTAATGAGTAAGGCTGAAGTCATCTTGTCAGTGGCATCCATTTTATTAGCTTTGTAATTCTTTTGTTCTTCACTGCTGCTTGCCCTTCTATTCTGCTTGAGTCATCAACTTTAGTTAACTCCTTCTGTACTGCGCAAAAGCAATGTATGTGCTGAGAAAAGGCCTGTAGCTGCTGAAATGCACCTGGTTGAAGATGTAACTGTCAGATATGTTGTGCTGCTGTAAGCAGTTCTGTTCCCCCTCCCACTTTGCTGACTAAGTGATTACTCATCTGTCCATGTCTGGCTGTAACTATTTCTGTGTATGCTTGTACCTTCTATTTGTAACTACATGCTTACTCTGCAACAAAGTCTGTATATAAGCACCATGGCCTGTATTTTCAATGTACTACCTCCTGGAACACTTGAGGGTGTTGTATGGACGTAGTCCCACTCATGAGTGATTAATAAACTTGTTCTTTGAATTCCAGCTTCAGCACCAATCTCTATTTTGTTGGTCTATGGACCCGTGGACAAGATAAGGGTGAACCCCGCACCTGTGTGCCCATTAAAAGGCACATTTCCACAGTAAGCTCCATTGTCTCCTGTGGAGATTCCTATAGAACCATGGAGGAAATTGGGTTTGGATTTTGCCGGTCCTTTCCACCTCCTAGCGAACGATATGTCATATTATTAGTTGACTATATGTCTAAGTGGGTGGTGATGAAGTGTGTAGGTTCTACTCACACTAGAGTGGTGATCAATTTCTTGAAAGAGGAGTTCACTCCTGAAGGAGTACCTCAGGAGATTATAACGGACAATGGGGTCCAGTTGACTTCCCATGACATGCAGAAGTTCCTGGGAGAATTGTCCTAATTTCACATTAAAACTGCTCTTTACTCACCAAATGTCTTGCAGAACGCATGAATGGGGTGGTGAAATCATATGTGCAGATAGCAGTAGAGTTGAGAAGGCCGTTGTCTGAAGTACTGAATGAAGTGTGGTGGGCCCATCGCAATGCTCCCAGTCCAGTGACGTTAACATTTATGGTCCACTCATGGTAAAGTAAACCCTCAGGACTGAGCGCATATTTAAGAAAGGAACTGTCGGTAACCTACGTATATAGGCTACTGGTGTGTCCAACAAAGGTTCTTTATTTCTTAGTGTCCATAAATTGGACAATGGGTGAAAAACCGAAGCAAAGTTTTTTTTCACCTTATTCCAAAAGTAGTATTTCGCATTATAAGTCCTGTAGTAAGTTTTGCTCTTTGCTATAGCAACAATAGTTCAACAGAATAACACCAAACTTGTTGTGTTGACAGAAATGTACTCAGAATAGGTCTGTGATTTGTTTTGTTTGGTGTACATAAGATCATTAGTTTGAGATACTTGTGTTTCAAAAAGGTGCTGAATGGATTTCCAATGGCTAAGTTTATGTACATTTGGATCATATTTCTAATTAAAATTGGATATTTTTCAAATGACACTTTTTTGGATTTGCAAACAGTCCATGTATGTCAGGCTTGGTTTGAGCATGTATTTATTGCAGTCGCAATTATCCAATGTGAAGAGGTTCACGAACGCCTTGTCACAGGCACTGCCTGACCAAGATTTAGGGAGTAGACCCCCAACACCTGCTTTGCGGAATTAGGACACACATGAGCATAAAAGTGCATTAATCAAGAACTCAGACTAATTCAAGTGGGTTCTGTGTACCGTAAATGCACGCGTGTCATAGGTTGCCGTTTTGGGGTGCTATGACACAGGAAAAATTGGCTCATAATTTTGTTTTAAGCAATCTAAAAGAAATAAATATACTTAGCGCTCACACAGACAGAGACTGAAGGGCTTCGAGCACGGCATGGCTTTGCTCTGTTCCCACAACCCTCACACTTGGGCCATGAGAAGGGGGCAGAGTAAAGGTAGGCACAGGGATTAGGCACAGGGCTTTTTTTTTTTTTTAAAGACAAGGGGTTTGGATACAGCCAGGTTGTAGCTGAACACAATGGCTTACAGGAGACCATGTAAACAAGGTGGTGCATGACTACTGCTTATCCCCAGTACAAATTGAACATTAATAAGACTTTCACTGTTGTGTGCAGTTATTAGTCTCACTTAGAAAAGTCAAAAAAGATATTAGAGAGAATACATTTGTGATCATTGTTGGACAGAAGTTCCTCATGGGATAAAGCTGTGCGTAGGGAGCAAACGATGGAGTGGGTTTCCTCTCACTGTGGTTTTTATATACAGCTATGGTGCAACCTGGGATTTAGCGTTTAGGGCATGATGACCTATTGACTGTGAATGGTGCCAGCCAAGAAAAATGATCAGTGAGAATTCAGTTTACGGTGATGCCGCCCAATTTATTTCTGGAATATCAGTTTATATGTGATGCATATCAAACAGTCAGCTCTATTGGTGTTTTCACGGTACAGTTGAATGACATCTAGTTATTGAGATGTGATGCCATGGCTAGCAATTATAGGTCTTAAGTGTTGCGATGCGGACTGAGCCTGTGGAACTCTCATTGGTATACTTACAGGAGTGAATAGAAATATTCGTTTATACTAGGTATCCAAGAAAGGTGCCATAGCAGTGCAGAGAACCAGTGATGAAATCTGCCGCCAAAAACCTCTGGAGTGATTTAGCATACTGAGCCAGGTCTAATGATCCTTGAAGGAAGATGCTGCAAAGACTTAGTATGTGATCAGGAAGTAACACAGCCCTACTGCCAAGTATGGAAAGCAGAATACATTTCCTCTCCTAAAGCTGTTTTTCTGCTGCCTCTGGTTGAAAGCTTTATTAGTATTCACCTGAGAGCATGTTTTCAATAATGAAGCTTCTCAATTGGGAGGGGGTCCACACAAGTTGACTTTAACCAGGAATGAGATCAGACAGATGCCATATAAACTGGAAGGGCCTACGCACTGCCTATTGGTGAAAGGGATATATTTGTCATATTTTAAAGCTCTGAAGACATTGTTAATGTTGGAAGGACACGCAGTTTTTACGTTGAGTCGCAATGTATCTCGCCAGCCTGAACAACACTGTAAAATTCTAAAAATGTATTACAGATATCAGATCAGATTCCCTCAGATTTCTAATTATGCTAACTAACCCCTTTCAACTAATTGTTCTCGATTATACCAGAAAGCAACCACCAGATAAGACAAGACCCTGAAAACACAGGAACACGGACAATATGTGGATTACTTAATTACCTCTGAGTTGCTGAATGGTTTAATTTCCATCACTGCTTTATCCATGTTCAAACACGAACTCGGCTATCCCCTTGATTCCCTTGCTGCCTCTGTGCTTCTATCTCAAAGTCTAGCGAATCTCGAAAATTATAGCAATACCAAAAGCAATCTGACCCCAAAGCGCTCCCATCACAGAGAGCAAAAAGCAATGCTGAACTATCCAGTTCACTTACAGAGAGCGGTGAGAAAGGAGCAGAACCAGACACCATATCCTCGAAGCATTCTTCTGACAGAAGCCGATTTTGAAGGCCGGAGGGCTCAGGTTCTGCCCCCTCGCCCCTCAACTCCTGAACTGAGACTTCCTGTGCCCTATACAACTGGCATGCAACTTTCTATGTATCAGACAACGAGACCATTTATGAAACCATGCCTGGCAACTGGACCACACCAGCAATACTCGGGGTCACTGGAATTATGCGATTCAGCGGCTGCTTTTTTCACATAATTATGAATTTGCCACATTTTTCAAATAATCCATCATCTACTCCATAATATGTAGATTTCAACAACAAAAAATATTTGTTTCTAGCTTAAATAAATCAAAAATAACAAAGCATTGCGAAATATGTTCACGGGCAGTGGAAGGCCCTTCACAAAGGGTAACCGGTTATCATTTTGTTGCTTTCTTCTGTATTTTGTTGTTAAACTGGTACAAATTATGCGAAATCTGTGCCCAGACAGTATAACCATGTGTAATAATTACAAAATAACGAAGTAATACAATCAAAAAATGTGCCGCATCATGCTGCATACTTTGGCTTTTCTTGATGCATAATTTAGTCAACGCTGCCGCATAATTTGGTGCTTCACTGGCACATAATTCCAGTGGCACTCGCAATACTCCTGAAATGCAAATCTACTCATATTGGTCAGATAAACAAGCTCTTTCTAGTACAGACCTTATCTACCCACAGATTCATCACTTTTTGAATATTCCCGAGCGTCAGACTGGATCGAGACCCTTTTTTCGTAGTCCCTCTGCGTGTGAAAAGGGGGGGCCCTCGGCCCCCCCGCACGCATGGCGGCGCGGCGACCGCCTCACCTCCTCTCCCCTCGGGTCCTTCGACGGTGGGGGCGTGCCCTGGGGGCGCGGCCCACCGCCGATTGGCCGGCGCCCCTCCTGACCCGGATTCAATGGACTGGTTCCGGGTCGGGGGGGGCGGGCGTTAGGAGGGGCCACCCGGCCCCTCGGGAATAAGAGGTAGGGAGCGCCCAGGAGACCCCCTTGTCCCTGGACGCTCCCTCGCAGAACGTTGTGCCCCGCGTTCGGGGCTTCTTTGTTTTCTTAACCTTTTTCGTTTCTTTTTCAGGAATTGGACGTTTAAGGGAGCTGTGTCGGGCCAGCGTCGTGTGGGCGGAGAGGCTTTGCTCGGGCTCCGGATCAGCAACACGGGAGAAGCCGCGTAGTGAGAGGCGGTGGTGATTCGGGGACATTGCCGTGCCGTTGGCGGATTAGGCTGAGAAGACCGGGGATACGGCGCAAGTGCTTCCGGCGGCCGAGGAAGGGTGGTGCGGGCCCGTCGAGGCACCGCGAGGTATCGTGCGGGGGCGGGGGGTCTTCGAGAGGCGTGCCAAGGAAGCGCCTGAGCAGTTACAAACTCGTACCAATTGTGGGGAGGTAAACGCCGGTAGTTGGGTCCCGAGCGGGCACATTTTGGCGCGCAATCCTTAAAGGAACGGTATTCGTGTCCCGAGCGGGCAAATTTTGGCGCGCATTTTTCTAGGAACGGCGATTAAGGCTGGTTGAGATACGAGATACGAGCTGCGCGTGCAACCGAGGGAAGTGGAGCCTGGGTGGGAGACCCCTTTTAAAAGCGTATATTTCTGGAGGGGAGGCATACGTAGTAACAATTATTTAAGGTGTGTTGACGATTCCTTGACATTTATGATTGTTTAACGTTTGGCCCACTACGGTGCACAAAAGTATACCATTGTAAAAACGGGGTGATATTTCTTAAACTGTTTTTGTCACGACTTTACTGCATTTGATGGTTAGCACTCTGTTGTTCATAACATTGCACAAAGTGGGCAGTGGAAGTTAATTAGGGCAGTTCCTTGTCCTAATTGTCCTTAGGGATAAAACCGAGTGCACCTGGATTGTGGAAACTAGGGTAAGATTGTGTAACTGAAAGCAAAGTAATTGTGACTTTATTATTATGTTTTGAATTGGGAGTGAAGGTCAATGCAGATTTAATAACTGGGTGTGGGTCTCTGGTTACTGAGCGAAACAAACCTCAGTAGGGACAGTCTAAAAAGGGTTGACAAGGGGGTTCAGGCCTCCATCTTATTTGAACTGAGTGTTCCTGAAATTTGCCCCTGTTTTGCCACACGGTGTTAATGCGTTTTTCTATCCCAGGCTTTTAGCGACATTATTGGTCCAATCCATCCTTCAGAGAGGACGTAAGGAGAGTGAACGCGCAGCCTGGTGGAGGACGTGATCACAGACCGTTATCGCCAGCGAGTGCACGGGACTGGTCGGTAAGAGGGGTACGGGGGGCTGGCATTCATCGCTCCTGGTGGCCGCCGGGTGGGTCTACGTTAGGTTTACTCACCCCTTACATAAGCGGACAAGCCGCTAGTGTTGCGGTCGCCGTTGCATGGTGCTGAAAGCCCCCTGGTGACCCTCCATCTGAAAGGTACACACAGTTGACCTGTTGGGAACTAAGTAGGCAGCGGGTGTTTTTGGGGGTAAGTGTCATGCCAGGTCCAAGGGGTGGAAAAAAGGGGTCCAACATGGAGGCTATGATGCGGGCTATGATGCGGGAGATGAGCGACATAAAGCAACAGCTAGGGCAAATTAAGGAGCGGGAAGCTCGGTTGGAGGATAGAGAGGGCGAGGCACCGGGCCCGTCCGGGAGACCGATCCGCAAGAGGGTGGCACCAGTGCCAAGAGGGGAATTTGTCACCCCACAAGGGAAACCTAGGTCCAAAAGACCCAAGGAGGCGGTCCCCACCCCAGGCCCAGTAGATCCGTTACCCGCCGCACCGCCCGCGGTGGTCCCACCCCCGCAGGTGCCTACACCCATTGCCCCTGTGGTGCCGGTGCCGGCAGGTCAACCAGTAGACGCTGGGTCTGCTCCCGCACCGGTGCCCACAATCCCAGCTGTGCCAGGACCACTGGGCATAACCCCAGTGGTACCTGTTGTCCCGGGGGGTAATGTAGATTCAATGCCACCCGAATTGTTATCTCAGTTAACGGCCATGATGCCATGGCTCCAAAAAGGGGGAGCCTTCCCGAATTCTGCAGACCATGCGGCAGAGGCGGCAAGGTTTGTGGAAAAAATCAGATCGGCACCGGTCGCCGACAGTGTTGCATTGCCAATTTCTTCTCCCCTTGCAGGTCCAAGTGTTCCCCAGCTGGACGGAGTAAAAGGGCAGCCGCCCCCGGTGCCCGCACTTGGTAAGGAAGTGGCATTGCCGCTCTTGGGGGACGGTGTGATACCTTCCAGGAGCGAAAATCTAGCTCAGCATGTGTCTTTAGCTGTGAAAGAAATGATTTGGGCTGATAAATACGTGTACATTTATTCTTTATTGTTGGATAATAGGGAAATGGAGCAGGCAAAAGCACTGAAAGAGTGGATGCTCCCAAGTGAATGGAGGGCGCAGTGTACTAGATTCAGGGTTGAGGAAAATCTCAATAATTGGATGCAAGCATGGGCTGTTTTCACAGCAGTTAAGGCTGAGCGTCCTCCAGATCTGCAGGCTGCATTGGCTTGCTACTCGAGCAGGATTGTGGGGTGGAGTCAACAGTATTCTGGGGAAGCATGGAAGGGTTATGATGTCAACTTTAGGAAGGCATTGGAATTCAATAGATCATTGCCATGGGACTCGGTAGATTCCATGGCTTGGCACAAACAGTTCTCCGACACTGCACCGCCCCCTCAGTTCGGTGCGGGCAAGGCGTTCACTAGACCGCAGCAGCCCTTTCGGCCCCCCCAAACGAGTGAAGTACCTGGGAAATTTAGGGCAGGTGGGCCAGAGAAGAAAGGGGTGTGCTGGGATTTTAATAAACGTACCTGCTCAAGGGCCGCGTGTAAGTTTAGGCATGCATGTGCCTCCTGTGGGCACCCCTCTCATCCAGAAACTACCTGTAGGTCCAAGCAAGGTAACACAGGACAGAGGGGTAGGGGAAAGCCACTATAAGTCAGACAGGTCACGCCCCCCCACTCCAGTGGATGTGGTGGCAATGATTCCATTGTTGAACAGATACCCTGACCACAAAGCGGCCACCTTACTCCAGGAAGGTTTTTCTAAAGGTTTTAGGATCCCGGCCGGGGGATACACAGGCAGTGCGCACTGTAGAAATCAATTATCAGTCACACACAATCCGGATGTTGTGGCCGCCAAAATTGACAAGGAGCTTTCCTTAGGCAGGATATCTGGCCCTTTTTCTGCAGTGCCTGTACACAATTTTGTGTGTTCCCCACTGGGAGTTGTCCCCAAGAAAGAGAAGGGGCAATTCAGATTGATTCATAACCTGTCAGCGCCAAAGGGGGCCTCACTGAATGATGCCATTGACGAAGGTATCTGTAGTGTCAAGTACGCCTCGTTTGATCAGGCTGTTACCTTATTGCAGGCCACTGGACCCGGGGCGCTGATGGCGAAATCAGACATAGAGTCCGCCTTCCGCCTCCTCCCAGTCCACCCGGCGGACCAACATCTTTTAGGTTTCAGCTTTAGGGATAGGTTCTACATGGACAAATGCATGCCTATGGGTTGTTCTATTTCTTGCGCCTACTTTGAGATGTTTAGTTCATTTCTTGAATGGGCCATGAGACAAGTGACGGGCCATCAAAGGGTCATGCATTACTTAGATGATTTCCTCTTCCTCGGTACAGCGGGTTCTCAGGAGTGCGCACTAGCATTGCAGGAATTTTGCGTGCTCATGCGGGCTTTTGGGGTCCCGCTTGCGCCTGGAAAGACGGTGGGCCCGACCACCTGCTTGGAATTTCTGGGCATCGAGATTGACTCAATGGAGAGATGTTTTAGACTACCTAAGGACAAGGTGTGCAAATTCAAGACGTCGCTACAGTTATGCCTCCGGAAGGAGAAGGTCACTTTGCAGCAATTACAGGAGGTGGTAGGGCAACTGAATTTCGCACTAAGAATCATCCCAATGGCTCGCCCCTTCTCTCGCTCCATCGCGCACGCGATGAAGGGGCTGAGGGAAAAGCACCACCGCACGCGCCTATCGTCTGAAATTCGCCAGGATATGCTTATTTGGATGGCATTCCTGGAGGATTTTAACGGTAGGGTGGTCTGGCCCGACCCGCTCACGACATCAGCGGAGTTGGGACTATGGACTGATGCGGCCGGTAGTGTGGGCTTTGGTGCCATCCTAGGGAATAGGTGGGTCGCTCAACAATGGCCAGAAGAATGGAACACATGGGGTTTGCTCAGCAACATTGGCTTCCTGGAACTTTTTCCAATATGGGTGGCACTGATGGTTTGGCCCGAACACCTATGTAACCAATCAGTGGTGTTTTGGTCAGATAACATGACAGTGGTGGAATGTATCAATCAGCAGGGGGCGCGGTGTCCTTTCATACTTCGTCTGATCAAAGAGATTGTTCTGCGGTGCCTTAAACTGAATGCTAATTTTAGAGCCAAACATGTCCCTGGTGTTTTAAACAATGCTGCTGACTCCCTTTCTCGCTTCAAAATGCAGGTTTTCAGGGAACATCTCCCCACAGCAGACCCCTCACCAGCACACTTCCCAGCGGTACTTTGGCAGATTGGTGCCCCAGATTACAAGACCTCGTGGTCGCTAGCCTAGCCCCCAGGACCAAGACGGCGTACGAAGGGGCGTTTCTGTCTTATTGTTCTTTCTTGGGGCCACAGTGGGAAGTGCTTTGGGCGAAGGAGGATGGGTTTGCAGCCTATTTAGAATGGATGCACAAAGAGGGGCGCTCAGTGGCAGCGGCAACCAGACATAGGGCAGCAGTGTCATTTTTCGCTCAAGCTAGGGGCTTCCGGGATCCCACCAATACCTTTATGATACGCAAGGCTTTAAGGGGATGGCGCCGTATTCAGGGACACCAGAAGGATAAGAGGAAGCCCATGGGGTTGGCCCGGCTAACAGCCTTACTGGGCACGCTGGAGATTGTTTGTAACTCGGAGTGGGAAGTGCTTCTTTTTAGGGCGGCATTCTCCCTGGCATTTTATGGGGCACTGAGAATTAGTGAACTTGTGGCAGGATCTAAGTCTGACATACTAGGTGGTTTGCAGAAGGCTGGGGTGACGATAAGGGGTGACACCATGTGGGTGATTGTCCAGAAATCAAAGACCGATCAAGAAGCTAGGGGTCACACCATAGTTCTGCAACGGGCCCCCGCCAACCCGTGCTGCCCGGTGAGGCACGTGGAATCACTCATGGGATTATTGGTCGGTTCAGCAAGCAGGGCGTTGCTCTGTCACGCCGACGGGAGCCCCTTGACCAGGTATCAATTCAGGAGAGTGTTCGAAATAGGGGTTACAAAAGCGGGTCTTGATCCTAGAGATTTTGGATCTCATTCCTTCAGGATTGGGGCAGCAACTGAGGCGATGGCGGGGGGCCTCCCAGTGGAAAGAGTGAAGACAATTGGGAGGTGGTCGTCAGACTGCTATAAACGTTATGTTCGGATTGACATGCTATGATTACCTGTCACTCACGCTTGGTCTCTTTCCGCTCTCTTACAGTTTCTCAGACCTGTTACGCAGGGGAGGAATCTGTCGTCGGGCACCGCCAAGATTCATCGGCACGGAGCGGCGAACAGGAAACAACAAAGAACAATGTCTGGATTGTCGGTCATTCATATGTGAAGCGAGCGGAATGTGTCTTCCTGTCAGGTGACAAGAAGGAAAGGGCGGCACAACTAGGGTTGAATATCACGTTCTTTGGCAGAGGAGGGTTGTGTCTTCACGAGTTTAGGGGATTCTTCCAAGGGCTGTTAGCACGCCAGCGGGCTCCACCGTCAGTGGTGATACTTCACCTTGGGGAGAACGATTTGGCAACACTGGGCAGGCGCATCTTGATTGAGGAGATTATCTCAACAGCGGGTTGGATAGCTAGGACCTGCCCCGGGTGCACACTAGTATGGTCACAACTAATACCTCGACTTCAGTGGCGGGGGGGTCATTCGGTCAGGGCGTTGAATCACTCGGTAAAGAGGATCAACACACGGTTGGATAGGTTGTTTCGAACCCCCGTGTTACAGTCAATACCTCATGGGTGCATCTGGGGTCAAAAGTATTACTTGAAGGACGGGGTTCATCTGACAGAAGAGGGTAATGTCCTATGGGCTGACAATATCTGGGCTTGGCTAGAGGGCTGGGGTAGGAGGAATGTGTCCTTAGGCAGGGGTTAGAGGGGGAGGCCAGATCGTCGGTTAACAATACTGGCCTGTGGCGGTAAGGTCATTATCGGTGAGCACATATTTGAGGTCTGAGGGGGCGGGCATCATCCTATGGAGGTTCCCGCCCGGGGGGAGGGGCCTGCGGGCCACTCCCAGTACTCCAGGGGCAAGGTAATATGCAAAGGAGCGCGGGTAGGAGTAGTTCACGCTTTCCTTAGGCTGGTAGCCACCCCGCGCGCGTGGACTCATGACGCCACCGGCGCAGAGTAAGGGCCCTCCTTTAGTGGGTAAATGGAGTTTGGGGCGTAGACCGGGCAATTCCCGGGGTAACACTGCGCATGCGCACTTCTAGGGGGGAGGCGCAGCTTGTAGGACCTGACACCGGTAGTGACCCTGCCATATGGCCAGAAATGTACAAAAATCAAGGTAGGATGTTTAGTTTAAGCTAGGAACAACTTGTATTAGAGTTTTGTTAAGGTCAGGCTCTCAAACTTGTTGATAACGATTGTATAACTGAATGCCCCGCTGATTTTTGTATTCATTGTTGATTATGCAATTAAAACCTTTTTAATTTCATACTTTAATAAATACGGCCGGGCGACTAGCGCCCGCCTTCCAAAAAGTAAAACACGTCTCGTGTCCACGTTCCTGGGTGTTGGGTGCCGGATTGGGGGGGAGGCGGCAGCTAGTCGCTGACCATGCTGTAATGTGCGGTTCTGTGCGGTTCTGCACGGACGATGCTCTGCTCTGGAAGTGACGTGTGGGGTCCATAATGGTGTCGCTCCCATCCGCTGTCAGTTTCTTTCGAGACTCTCTGCACCTCCAGATGTGGAGCCCCAAAAGCAAATTGGAACATCTGTGTGCAGATGCTTAGCCTTGCAATTGCCATTCGTGAGCCTCTAGGCGCTGACAGCTGAATTCGTCCACCCAGGCATTCGAAGATCCTGCTAGCTGGTTTACCACCAGTCCTTCTGGTTCGGCTCTGAAAAATGTCCATCATCTATGTTTAAAGCCATGACAAGGGAGGAGCTTGCTGGCCGTCATGGCTGCAGCGTTTCTTAGCAGCACCTCCTTTGCTGGTTTATATGCCCCGACGCAAGTAGGGTGACCAACTGGCATTGGTGCAAATTCAGGACGGTGAGTGTAAAAATTCAGGACAAAGGGTCAAAATTCAGGACACAAATTCAGGACAGGAGGTCAAAATTCAGGACAAAACTTCAGGACAATAGGTACGTTTTAAAGACACATCAGAGGTCGCGCAATAGTATATAAGTAAGCCCAGCCATTTCCAAACATATTCAACCATTTGCAAACCTATCCATCATGTATCCTTCCATCTATCATTTCACTCATCCATCCCTTCATCCATCCGCTCATCCATCCTTTCACTCATCCTCCATTATCCATCCATCCATCCATCCATCCACCCTTTCACCCTATCCATCTGTACACTTATCCATCCACTCTTCATCCCATCCATCCACTCATCTATTCAGCCATTTACCCTTTCACCAATTCAGCCATCCTTTCACTTACTAATCCTTCCACCCATCCACTCTTTTAGTCATCCATCCATCCATCCTCCATTTCTCTCTCCATCGACCCTTTCACTTAGCCATCCTTCCTTCCATCCATCCACCCACCCATCCATCCATCTACTCATCCACTCATGAATCCATCCATTGACCCTATCACTCATTCATCTATCAATTCACTCCTTCACACATCTATTCATCCTTTTGTCCATCTACCCTCCCTTTCACTCACTCATCCATCCTTACATCCACCCTTTCACTCATACGTCCATTCATTCACCCTTGCACTTATCAATCCATCAATCCATCCATCATTTCACTCATCCACCTACCCACCCATCATCCACCCAACCATCCACCCACCCACCATACACCCACCCACTCATCCATCCTTTCACCCACCATCCAATCCATCCATCCATCCTTTCACCCACCCACTCATCATCAATCCATCCATCCATCCATCCTTTCACCCACCCACTCTCCATCCATCCATCCATCCTTTCACCCACCCATCATCCATCCATCCGTCCTTCCCCTCATCATCCATCCATCCTTCCCCTCATCATCCATCCATCCTTCCCCTCATCATCCATCCATCCTTCCCCTCATCATCCATCCATCCTTCCCCTCATCATCCATCCATCCATCCATCCATCCATCCATCCATCCATCCATCCTTCCCCTCATCATCCATCCTTTCACCCACCCCCTCATCATCCATCCATTCCCTCATCCATCCATCCTTTCACCCACCCCTCATCATCATCCATCCACCCTTCCCCTCATCATCCATCCTTTCACCCACCCCTCATCATCCATCCATCCATCCATCCATCCATCCTTCCCCTCATCATCCATCCACCCTTCCCCTCATCATCCATCCTTTCACCCACCCCCTCATCATCCATCCATCCATCCTTCCCCTCATCATCCATCCATCCATCCATCCATCCTTCCCCTCATCATCCATCCATCCATCCTTTCACCCACCCACCCATCCTTCCCATCCATCCATACCCTCATCCATCCATCCTTCCCCTCATCCATCCATCCTTCCCCTCATCCATCCATCCCCTCATCCATCCACCCTTCCCCTCATCCATCCACCCTTCCCCTCATCCATCCACCCTTCCCCTCATCCATCCACCCTTCCCCTCATCCATCCATCCCCTCATCCATCCACCCTTCCCCTCATCCATCCACCCTTCCCCTCATCCATCCACCCTTCCCCTCATCCATCCACCCTTCCCCTCATCCATCCACCCTTCCCCTCATCCATCCACCCTTCCCCTCATCCATCCACCCTTCCCCTCATCCATCCACCCTTCCCCTCATCGATCCTTCCTGTCATCCATCATCCATCCTTCCCCTCACCCATCCATCCTTCCCATCCATTTATCCTTCCTTTCATCCATCCATCCATCCTTCCCCTCCATCCATCCATCCATCCATCCATCCATCTTTCCCCTCATCCATCGTACAGCTACCCTTTCACCCATACATCCAGCTATTTACATTTTCTCTCCATCCTTCCCCTCACTCATCAATCCACCCATCCTCTCTCATTATCCATTTATTCAATCTATCATTCATTCATTCAACCTTTCACTAATTCATCCAGCCATTCACCCATCCCTTCACTTACTTACTCGCCCACCTTTCCATATTAATTTTGAGCTGAGCCCTTTTGAGAAGAGGCCCATCAAGAACTTCACCCTCGCTGCAGGGGCCGTTCCAGGACTGGACAGAAGCCACCCAGGGCGGAGACAGGATCCACTACAGGGGGGGGGGACAAGAGCCATCACAGGCGGGGGTGGACTGGAGCCACAACATGGGGGGACAGGAGCCATCACAGGCGGGGGGTGGACTGGAGCCACCACATGGGGGGACAGGAGCCATCACTGAGGGGAGGGCAGGAGCCATCACAGTAGAGGGAACAGGATCCACCAGGGCGGGAACAGGGGTGGCCATGCAGTATTCTAGTATCATCTTGGGCTCCTCGTCCCCTCCTGCACAAGACAACGAGAAGACAGGCTCTCTGTCCAAAATGCCATCCCCCACTTCCCCCACTGTGATGTATAGTACTTACAGGAGATACTCTAAGAGAACTGATTGAACTGATTGTCCTCCATACTTTGTTAATCAGTGTGGGTGCGATTGTGCCATTTCTTTATTTTATTACATTATAGACTGCATGTTCAAAGAATGTTTGCTTACAATTTAGTGACCGTAATAAGCTCCGTGAAGAGAAGCACGTGCCTCGGTGTAATCAGGGGTGTAATCTGGTCGAGTCTAGGATGTTTGGGGCCCTGGGTAGAAATGGAATGTGTGAGCCCCCTCTAAATAGCAGAGACATGATGCAATCAGGGCTGTTTGCATCTGAATAGATGTCGCTGCTCCTGAACCTGCAGCCCCTCCTCTCAGTCACCTTCGAGCACCTCTTAACAGCTCATCAAGGGCTGGAGGTGTCAGGGCTGCCATCCCGCTGTGCCTCTCCAATGCTGCTGAGTATCTGAGGAGCTTTGGTGCAGCATCGGAGTGAAGAAGGGAGGTGGGGGCAAGCTGTGCCGGCTTTAGGGTGGGGAGACCAGGGCCCGGCTAAAATGACGGACAAAAGGCGTCCGTTAAAGAATCCTTCACGGACAACGGACAGACGGCCGAAATTACGGACTGTCCGTGAAATTTACGGACAGTTGGTCACCCTAGACGCAAGGTTATACTGATGAGATGGTGCGCTGCTCCCTTTGGGTGTCATGCAAGTGATCCAGTGCCTGGGGAAAACTATTGTGTACCCCTGAGATCCTCCAGCAAGATTCTCTTCCATCTGTGTACACGCGCAACGGGAGTAGTCTCGTGTGCAGCACATTCTCTTGGACTTTGTCTAGGTGCCCCAGTTTCTGAGAAGATCACGAAAGTCAACAGCACAAAGAGGGGAGGCGCAGTAATCAGGCATCAAGTTGTTTGAGAGTGGAGGAGGAGCGAGAAAGGAAAAGTGGATCACTGACGGCAGCATCCATTTGACAGTGGCATCCGATTAAAGACTATGGTTACATGCGCAGAAATAAAGATGACTCTCCTTCTCCTAGCCTTCCTCGCTCCCGGAAATTGATGAATCTCTCAATCAATCAGTACATTTGTAAAGCGCACTACTCACCCGAGAGCGTCTCAAGGCGCAGTGGGAGGTGAGAGGGGGGAGGAGGGCTGCTACTGCTTGAATAGCCAGGTTTTGAGAAGCATCCTGAAGGTTAGTAGGTCCCGGGTCTGCCGTAGGAGGATGGGGAGGGTGTTCCAGGTCTTGGCGGCAAGGTGGGAGAATGATCTGCCGCCGGTGGTTACTCTTCGGATGCGGGGGACTGTGGCGAGAGCGAGGTCGGCGGAGCGGACCTGTCGGTTCGGGGTGTAGAAGGAGAGTCGTCTGTTGAGGTATGCCGGTATGGTGTTGTTGAGTGCCTTGTGTGCGTGGGTGAGGAGCTTGAAGGTGATCCTCTTGTTGACGGGAAGCCAGTGCAGGTTTCTCAGGTGTGGTGTGATGTGGCTGTGGTGCTGGATGTCGAGGATCAGGCGGGCAGAGGCGTTCTGTATGCGTTGTAGCCGTTTCAGTAGTTTGGCTGAGGGTCCTGAGTAGAGGGCGTTTCCGTAGTCCAGCTTGCTGCTGACGAGGGCCTGGGTGACCGTTCTTCTTGTTCTGGCGGGGATCCACCTGTAGATCTTGCGGAGCATGTGGTGGGTGTTGAAGCAGGAGGACGAGACGACGTTGACTTGATTGGTCATGGAGAGTGTAGAGTCGAGGATAAATCCCAGGTTGCGTGCGTGGTCGGTGGGTGTTGGTGCTGCTCCCAGTGCGGATGGCCACCAGGAGTTGTCCCAGGCTGAGGAGGTGGAGCAGAGGATGAGTGTAGGAGAGTAGGGTCTGCTATCCTATGGTCACCCCATTTTTTGCTTTTTGCTTCACTGGTTTTCGACTTAATGTGGCTGTGGGCCTGCTAAACAGACCCACAGCCCTGCTGTTCTCTCTCTAAATTTCACACCATGTACTTTAGGTACATTACCAATTGGGATGTGGGTCACTCTTATGAGTCCCTGTACAGTGTACTATAGGTACCCAGGGCATAGGTGCACCCAAGGCCTACCAGGGGCTGCAGCATATCTTTTGCCACCCCTGGCTGGCTATCCAAACTGACACAACTGGCTGATCACTCAGCTGGGGCAAGGTTGTGTAATCACCCCTTGCTTAGATACAGTATTCCTATGTCTAACCTTAAATCTGGACACATATGCACCTATAAGTCACTCCTAAGGCAGGCCTTAACAATCCTGAAGGCAGATTCCTTGGTTTTCTGTGAGATGGTGCTCTAGCATGAGCTGAGCCTGTCTGCAGCTTTCGGAACCATGTCCTTATAGCTGTTCCAGGATATTGCCATACCATATACTCTTAAGTGCACTATAATCCTCGCGGTTATTGCTAACTTTGGTTTGGCTTTATCAAAAAACATGTCGTGTAAGGTGTCATACGCTTTGGAATACTACCCCCTCGCCAGTTCTGGCGACGGGGGTAGCATTCCACCCTTCTAGAGGGAGAAGACATGTTACTTCCATTACTCCCGGTTAAAGTTAACCAGAGCCTCAGCATCACAAAATGGATGCTGCTGCCACAGACACAAGTCTGACCTCCTGCTGCTGGGAGCCCTTCCAGCGAGGGAGGCTTGGACAATAGGTTTCCTGTCACAGGAAGGTGCTAGCACCACCCCAGACAGGAGATAGTGGATTGGGGCAGGGAGGGCTGAATGAAACGAGACACTGCCTGGGGCACGCAAGGTGTCCCATGCATAGTCCAGTTGTCCAAACCGGTGCAGGGGCACTCCAGCCCCAGCTCTGGCGCGAAACTGGACAAAGGGAAAGGGGTGTAACCACCCCCTTCCTGGCTCCCACCCATAGGAGGGACCTAGCAGGTAATCCTGCCCCTAGATTTGGTATATAGGTAGGAGCTGAGTCCCAAGACGTTAGATAATCCTGACTGAAACTCTGATACGAAACTCTGGACCCTTCGACATCCTACTCGAGGTAGAAGACATAAGAATCTCCCGAGTGTTCAAGGAGTGACCACCCTGTGCAAGCAGGCACCATCAAGCGCTCAACGGTTTGCTTTGTTGTTGCTCCACCCGGAGCTCTAACGACAGAGCCTGACAAGAACCGGACTTCCAGACATCCAACAGCCCGATCCACAGCCACAGCAAAGCTGAGACCCGTGGAGGCGACGAGAGATGTGGGACCGGCCAACTTGGAAAGCCAGCGAAGTGCTTTCTGTGTAGCTCCTGAGGCACCCTCGAAGCTGTGCATTGGGGATTGAGAAGCCCCAGCCCCGAGCATCCTTTGCACCGAAGATCACCTCTCCACACTCACCGAGTGCTGCGTGGAGCCCTTTTGCATTTTCCTTCTCGACGCGTCTGTCCGGTCACTTGCCCGTTGGCTAGTGGCCTCTGTGACGACGAACCTTTGAATTTTCAACGCTGGTCTGGTTGCTCCAGACTGGCCCTTGCTCCCCTGAAAAAGAGCAGCCCATCAGACCTTGCTGGTCTGATCCAGAAGCCATCTTCGATTCCTGCGTGGGTTGCATTTGCCAAGGCCTGTTGATTCCGAATCGAGAACCGACACCGCCATCAGCGAGAACCTTCATGGGACAGTCCGTGGCCAGCTCCTGGTCCTCGTCGACACCTCCTGGTCCACGTGGCAGCGGAGACAAGCTTCACGACATCACCTGATTGCAACCAGACATCACCTGGTTCCTTCCTGGTTCCTTCCTGGTCACTGGCTAGTGACCCAGACTCTGTCCCCTCTGCTTTCAGGTACTCTTCATCCTCGATCCACCCTTGGATCCAACCGGACTCTTCTCTCCTAGTCGCCTGCAGCATCTTTTCTCCAAGGCTCCATAGAACTCCACGACGAAACCCGACACATTTTGACACCTATGCACCCGCTTCCTGTGGGTGAGGTAACGAGAGTACTGCGGTGCTCCTGTAGAGATTTACATCCCTAGTGGCCTAGTTTAAAGTGGTTAAGTTCTAGTCCAGTCGGAAGACTTCCAAATCTGCAACTTTCTAACTTTACTCACCCATTGACTTCTATTGGTGCACGCACGTGCACTTAGACACTGCACCCGCATCCTGTGGGCCTCCCACGTCCTAACTGCTGTTAGTCCAGTGTAGCCCCAGCGATTTCCAAGGCCCTAGGCCTTACCATTGTTCATGATGTGGTACTTATACCACTATTTTAGTATATGGTTTTACGGGCCACCAGGGCCTATCCATGTTTGTGCAACTTTTGTATGTCATATTAAGTTACTTGTTATACTCCTGTGCTCATAAAGAGTTAAGGGGATCTATTTAGAAATAAATACATATATATTTTGAATGTATAACCTGTGTGGTGTCTTTTCATTTGGTATTAAAAGGTTGGCATATGGTAAAACAGCTGGCTTCACATGTCCTCTTGAGTTAAGACTTCTTTTGTCCATGCTACCACTAGGATAGCTGGTCTATAAGGTTGACTTTACAACCATCACCATAAGGGTTGTTTGGACTGGTGCAAGGTGCTCACTAGAATAGTGAACATCATATACCAGGCCAACTTCTCACAATGAGGACCTCTGTCTTGTCAGAGTTCAGACGGCTGCTCTTCATCCACTCGGCGACAGCTTTCATTTCTTCCTGGAGGTTGGTTTTTGCGGTGAGGGGGTCCTTGGTGAGGGAGAGGATCAGCTGGGTGTCGTCAGCGTAGGAGATGAGGTTGAGGTCGTGCAGTCGGGCGACGTGGGCGAGCGGTGCCATGTAGACGTTGAACAGGGTCGGGCTGAGGGATGATCCTTGGGGTACCCTGCATATGATCTCGGAGGCTTAGGAGCAGAAAGGAGGGAGGCGGACGCTCTAGATTCTGCCGGTGAGAAAGAAGGTGGTCCATTCCAGAGCCTTGTCTCAGATTTCTGCGTCGTGGAGGTGTGTGCGTAGGGTGTGGTGGCAGTGTCAAAGGTGGCTGATAGGTCCAGGAGGCTGAGGGCCGCGGTTTCGCTGTTGTCCAGCAGGGCCCTGATGTTATCGGTGGCGGTTATGAGGGCAGCATCGGTACTGTGGCTGCTGCGGAACCCTAACTGGGACCGGTCCAGGATGTTGTTCTCCTCGAGGTAGCGGGTCAGCTGTCTGTTGACGGTCTTCGATGACCTTTGCCAGGAACGGAAGCATGCAAATGGGCCGGAAGTTCTTGAGGTTCCTCGGATACACCTTGGGTTTCTTCAGTAAGGCGTTGATCTCTGCGTGCTTCCAGCTCTCTGGGAATGGTCGCGGTCTCGAAGGAGATGTTGATGGCCTTGCGGAGATGGGGTGCGATGGTGGCGCTAGCTTTGTTGAAGATGTGGTGTGGGCATTGGTCTGACGGAGAGCCGGAGTGGATGGTGTTCATGATTTTGATTGTGTCTTCGTCGTTGATGTTGATCCAGGTGAGTAGGGGAACGATGTGGGTAGTGGCCGCAGGGTAAGAGGTGTCGGTTGTTGTTGGGGTTGCCAGGTTGTTGAAGCTGTCGTGGATATCTGCGATCTTGCGATGGAAGAAGTTGGCGAGGGAGTCGCATAGGTATTGTGATGGTGGGACGTCTATGTTGGAGTGGGGGTTGGAGAGTTCCTTCACAATGTTGAAGAGCTCTTTGCTGTTGTGCGCGTTGTTGTCGAGCCACCTTTAACAGACAAAGTTGACCATTTCTTTCTCATCCTAACTTTGAAGTCTTGAATGGGACAGGCTAGCAAAGTCATTCACTGGTCTTTCAGCAGTCTGTCTGAATGGGCATCTCCAGATCCCGGAAGACCCCCCATCACAAGCTTCAATTTTGTCCACACTCATTGTCAACCACTCCATGGAGACACCTAAACTCTAAACACTGATAACAGCATCACAGTTCACCAGTTATAGCACACAACCCTACTTGAAAGATTCCTCGACTCCAGATATCTAAAACCACAAACACTGCCTGTACCTCAAACAGATATGGATGTTCAAGAGAAATAAAAAGCTCATCCACACCAAAAGGAAATGCTTGCTATTTACCAAGAACAACAAGCAACAACTACTCAAAATCTGACTTGATATCATTAAACAAGGCAGATGAGAACCCCAACTTACTGCCAACATCAAGTTACTTTTATTCGCTTTGAACACCAACATCTAGGAACACCATCAAGAAAACTAAGATGGCCTGGTACCAGCCTATTTAATAAAGAAAATGAAACAGACCCTCCCAGAAAACGACTTTAGAACTACTTTTCAATTCTTCTTATTCGTGCAAATGGATGATGGAACTGACTCGCTCCACAGCCTGCAAGACTCCACACTGGCCACCCTTCAGGGCATTCGACATGCCACAGTGTCAGTACTCTTCAAGGGTCTGGGAAAATATGACCACATCACCCCCACTCCACTGCCTCCCTTGGCTGGCCTACAGTTAAAGAAGTAATGCTTATAATAGAAGTGTAGAAAACTATTCTGTACCAAGAGTAAGGTTCGCCAGATAAAGCACTGTGTTTACAGAATCTCAGCAGCGATCTTCAGCCTTTCATCATTCAAAGGCCTGTAAAATGAATACTATTATGTTGCACTATCTACAAGTCATGCTGTTTTCAAATACAATGTCCACTTATTTTACAGTTTTATAGGCTTGCAAATCGATGTATTAGATTGTTTCATATAAAGGAAAATGCAATGCTACCTATCATAAGAGAAAGCAGCAAATGATGTAGAAAAAAACTGAAAACACAAAAGAGTGTTGCAAACCATTCCCTGCGACAACAGCTATGTAGAAGTATAACACAAATTATAAACATCTCAGAGGGGCAATACCAGGAAGTAGGGTATTTAAAAGTCACTTGAAGTAACTTTATAGATAACATTGATCTGCACGTTTATGAGGACTCATAAGAAGGCACCGGTAACTCCCCAAGGATAGCTGCTTAGCCCATTTTATCTTCTGCAGCCTTTATTGAGTTCACCTGTTCCTGCTGACCCCATTTTTCTCTCATCCTCCCTTCTCACTCGAGTTTTTACCCTCTTAATAGATATATGGGATCCTCTTGACTATCCTGGCCTGGGAGATTAAACCCCTCCTAGTTTCAGGGGGTTAGAGAGACGGTCTTCGGGAACGCAGGGCATATATTTCCCGACCATCTTGTTAATTTCTTGTTAATTTGACCTTGGCTAAGGCTCTATAGTGGACAAAACAAAATATACAAAATAGGATTGAATACTGCTGAGCTTATTTGTCGTATCAGAGATTAGCACCAAAATTCCTGTTGTGCTGAGAAATCCTTAGACAGGCAGTTTTGATTCCTGGATCTAGAAGAAACTGCTATCCCAATTCAGCAAAAAGCATCTTCGTTAGCAAACAAGAGCTATTTTTCAACACAGCAGGAGAGACTTACCCAGATGGTGAATTTTGCAAACTGTAGTAGATAAAAACAATATAACGCCCCAAAGCATAAAAGAAATAAAATGTACAAAATACTCAGAAGCGAAAAGCAATCTACACAAGATAAACATCAAAACACTTTAGCACAAGCTTGCCGTTAGTTTAGAAAAACAATTACTGGATTGTTGCTTGCTAAGAGAACTAGAAACCACTGATTTAAGAAACTTACTTTGTCATCTGCTTTCATGGATCTCAAACGCATAGTCAGCTGGAAGCGCAGAAAGTTATTTGTCCCAATTGATTGGAGCTCCACCAGCTTACAGAGGGCCACCAGCTGAGGCCTAGTGAGATTGTCTAGAGTGAGCTCGTCTTCAAAGAGTTTGGAGAACCTCAAGATATCCTCGTTACTGGGCCGTTCTCCAGAACTTCTAATCTGCAGAACAAACAAATGCATTTGTGTAATGCTCAAATATTATATTTCAGAACAGATGTTTTAAAAAGGGAGCTAGAATAAGAGCATTTGTGCAAACTACTTTGAAGGAAGGAGTCACATTTAATTTTAAACTTTCCCCGATTTCTGTTGTCCAAACAAGAGGACAATTCAGCGGTTTTATAGCACTCTGTTTAAACCTTTTCAATTTCAGGGGTGTGGAATTTAATAAAACATCTACTTGTCCATGGGGCAGGTGGCTTCATAGATCAACTAGTCCTGTAACAAAATCCACCTGTCCCTTCTGTTCCATGTAATTTGGCGACTAATTATGGCAGCAATCTCATTATATAAGAGCTCTGAAATAGCCTCTCTGATTATGCAAAGACTCCTTCCATAGTAGGGTTTGAATAATAGCAATTCCCTTTTGTTGCCATGTTTCCGCAGATCTATATACTGGGGCAGAAGCTAATGGTAAATAATAGTTCCAGAGTTGGAACGCCCTTTTGAGTCTGTGCAAACCTACTAACCATCGGCGCAAGTCCGTATAGGGGGTCTCACCTCCGAGCCATTCTCCATCAAAAGGGGCACTCGGCAGGGCGGTCTGCTTTCGCCGCTGTTATTTGCCCTCATGCTTGAGCCTCTGGCATGTGTGATCCGACAACGTCACAGAGAAGCAGCATTGAACTTTACCCATCGCCCCGTTGGCATATCCCTCTATGCTGATAACATGGTGCTCTTCATTCGCGAACCGCAAAAATACTTGTCCCCTATCCTATGGGAATATATTAGTTTTGGCTTGTTCCCTGTTCTGCAGATAAACTGGGATCAATCGGTGATAGTCCCATTGACGAAAATCACTGCTCCCCCGCAGATGGAATATCCGCTGATGTGGTCAACTGATACCGTGAAATATCTGGTAGTGTTGGTGCATTGAGATCCAGAGGTAGTCATACATGAAAATTATGGAAAGGCCTGCGCGGCTTTGGAAATTCAAGTAGACAGAGGGTCCTCTTTACCACTATCCCTTGCCGACCGCCTTGTCGTTATTAAAATGATCGGGCTACCACATTTTTATATATTTTCAATAATATCCTAATAAGGCTCCCAAAACACCTTTTTCACACAATAAGAACCAACTTGCTTAGATTAATTTGGAACGGCAATCAAGCCGGAGTGGGATGGCACACACTCACGCTAGACTATGCTCAAGGTGGATTCTGCGCACCAGATCTATACCTGTATTACCTCTGTCCACAGGCGCAATACGTCTACTATTGGTATAACCTGCACGCCTTCACACCTCATGTTACGGTAGAAGATGGGGATGCGCACCCTATTCCACTGACTGGGATATTAACGCACACACATAGAGGCACCCCCCCACCCGGACGAAAATAAACACTGTAGACACTACTATTGCTGCTTGGCAAGCTCTCCGTAAACTGACAGCCAAACGCCCAATATATGCCCCGGCTCTGCCGATTGCACATCATGCATCGCTTTCAGTTACACAAGAAATGGGTCCTATCCGCTCATGGCAAGCGATTGGTATTAAACATATGCAGGATCTATTCTCAGATGGGCACTTTCTCACCTCTGAAGACCTTCAATACATAACCAATCAGATACCATTTGAGTTCACTGTTCATCGAGTGAAACTTGCGTTCAAAACACATTATGAGTCGTTTCCTCTAGAACCACCTCCATTACAATCCCTGCCACTTTATTGGTGACATACAAGAAAAGAAAATTGGTTACCAAACTGTACTGGGCAGTGGTAAGAGGGGAAGACCGTAGCTTGATGCGCTGGAACAATAAGTTAGACCCTCCACTGACTCCGTAAGACTGGGAGCATATATGCACATTAAATGGTAAACTAACCCCCAATGGAAATCTCAGAATCATCCATTTTAAATATATACACCAGATTTACCACACGCCTCTTACATTGTACAAAATTGGCAAACAAGTAATTGCAAAATGAGTGGCCAACCAGATGCAGACTTTTGGCACTTAGCATGGCACTGTAATCTTCTTGCAAAGTACTAGGATGAAGTAAAACATTGTTTAAATGTCTTGTCCAAACAGAATTTGCAGTGCACACCTACAATATGTTTGCTATGCTTTGTGCCTCAGGTAAAAGGCGTTCTGGGGAAATTCTGGCGAAGAACAATAACGTGGGAGAGCTCTCTGGCCCCTCATACTGACCACTGGATAAAGGATATGGTATACTGCAAAGAGACTCTTGAGTTGTATGCAGAAGAACTGCCATCATCATCTAAGTCCAAAGACAACTGGGAACCATTACAGCAATATCTGGTAGCGAAAGGTCAAAGTGATTCCATATCTGATGACTAAAGGGCTTAAATATGTAGTATACGACCATTGATTTGTGACTATAGGGTAGTGTTAGAACCGGGAGTCTCTGGTTGGCAAAGGTAAGTACCTTGGCCCAAGTAGGGACCCCTAGCTCCGGTCAGGGCGACGGAATAACCCTCTGAGATAACCCCTGCTCACCCTCTAGGTAGCATGGCGCGAGCAGTCTAGGCTAAACTCGGAGACAATGTGGATAACATTTGCACTTAACACAACAATAATCCCCAATCCACCACAAACTGAGACCACACAGGTAAGTATATTTTTATAAAAAATATATAACTTTATCTAGTTTCAGCATGTAAATGAAGCAGTTGCATGATAATCACTTCTTTAAAACACATAGCATTTCTAACTTAAAGGTTGCACGTTAAACACTTCATTTAGAACAAGGTTGCACTTAATTCTTAATGGTTCTTGTAAATAGGCAGTCCTCAGAATCAAAACAAAAATAGTCTCTAGTCCCTCGGTATCAAAAACAACGAGTAATACTGATTGACTTTATATTAGCCCTAAAAACGAGCAAGGAAAACAAGGTGGATGCCAACCTGTGCCAGAGGAATCATCCCCTACCGCTGAGAAGCCTAAGCGCTACAAGCGCGTCTCACCCGAGGGCCGGGGGGGACTCCTTTTCCCTCCCCCGGCACTTCTCCTGCCTCAGGTGGACCTCGCTGGGGAGCGCTCATTCACGCTCGGGCCCGGCCGGTCTCAGCAGGCTCTCCGCCTGCTCTCAATCCTTCGGGGAGCGGCGGGGAGCAGAGACGGCAGGCCGGGGGCTCGAGCACTTCTCCAGATCCCTCGGCGAGGTCGGGTCAGTCTTCCCCGGTCCCGGCGGTGATCACAGCACTTCCTTGGCTCTCGCAGCAGCTTCGGCGAAGCCAGCCAATCCCGTCGCGGCGTTTCTGCCGAGCCCTCAGTGACGTCCGCAGCTCTGGGGGGAATCAGCCAATCCGGTCGCGGCACTTCTCTACCAGCCTCCGGCCACGGCCAATCACCGCACGGCCCCTTCGTGAATGCAAGCAGACCCTCGAGGTCGATTTCAGGGCCCGGGCCCGCGGCGGTGATGATGCAGGCAAGCGGAATTAACCCGCGCTGCGCTGGGGGAGCTTCAGAACCCCTCGGCCCCCACGAGCACGTGTCGATGAACACGCCGATCTCGGGGCAAAGCAGGCAGCAATCAGCGCGGCGCTCTCAATCAGAGCAGAGAGCAGCCAGCGCGCTATCCGGGACACACAGCCAGGCTTAGTCGAGCAGTCCCCGATGTTCACTGCACACAGCAGTTTCACGATCTCCCCGGCCCACAGCTTCAGGGGGGGGGGCACAGCAGAGTCTTGCAGTCCTTGGGCAACCTTTATGTTCCTGGGTTGCAGACAGGGAGCCAGCTCTTCTCAGGCCCTTGGAGATTCAAGCTGTAGGCACAGCACACAGCAAAGTCTCAGCAGTTTCAAGCAGGCAGGGACACAGCCCACAGCAAAGTCCCTTTCCCCTCCTCAGCTTCCAGTGATACAGCAGAACAGGTCAGCCCTTAGAGCACACAGCAAGGCAATCTTCCTTTTGTTCTCTCGCCGTCCTCCTTCCAGCAGAGGGTCCGTCTTGATTGTAGAGTTTCAGAATCTAATCTTCTGTAGTAAGGGGTCCTTCCCTTATACCCCTGAACGCCTTTGAAGTCCTTTGTGCAAGGGGATCCTTGGCTCTGGAATGTTTCTGGTGTTCTTCTTCCTGACAGCTTCAGGGCCAGAGGTGACAGTGGACCGGCAGGGGAGTTAGCCAGCACGGTGGTCAGGCAGGCACAGCCCAGCACTATCAGGCTCTTCTCTCTCCCCTTCCCCGGGCAACAGATGTCGCCTTTCACCCCTGGGCTGACTCCAACCCCCTCCGGGGCCCTGCAGCTCCTGTCACGCAGGCATTCCACACACAGGCCCAGGCACACAGAAAGGTTTATACAAAAGAACAGCCACTTCTAAAAATGCTATTCTCAACCCCAGGATCCAAAAACAACCTTCACCAAAAGATGTGTCATTTAATTCTGAGTTCAGGGATATCTTTCATGGATGTTCCATCTTGTTCCTATAGGGAGATAGGCTGGGATCCAATGGGACCAGCCTCCCCAGGCTACCCTAGGGAGCCCTACAGCCCTACAGCAGTGAGCACACAAAGTGGCTGCTGCTCTCTACCAGAGCATGTTACCTGCACTAGTACACGCTCTACCCTATCCATTCACTGCACCCTACCCAGGGGGGTACCTGGAGCCTTCCATAGGGGTGGCTGAGGTGCACAGACAGGGGAGGGTTAAGCCTAGCCAGTGGGGACACTGGCCAGGCTGACATGGCAGTCACTGACTGCACACAGGCCCTGCGCTGGCGGGCCTGAGTCACCTTTTAAAAGCTACTCATGTGGGTGGCGCAATCTGCGCTGCAGGCCCACTAGTAGCATTTGTCATCACCAGCCCTGGCACACACAGTGCCCTCTACTAGGGACTTCGTGGTGATACAAATATGCCAATTAGGTATACCCAATCAATATGACAATTTACAGAGGGAGCACTTACCCTCTGACACTGATCAGCAGTGGCAGAGGGTCCAAAGCATCTAAACCAGCAAAAACGAAATCCAGCACAGCATCAAAAATACATGAGTCAGAGGCAAAAAGATGGGGGAAAACCATGCCAAGGATGTCAGGTCTAACACGTGTCCCCTCCAGCTGAAAGTGGGGAGAACTACCCAACCTCTTGGGAGTCCTCATCACTAAGGCGGAAGAATCTGGACAGACCGTCAGCATTGGCGTGTTCTGTACCAGGGCGGTGCTCCACCGTAAAGTCCATCCCCTGTAGGGAAATGGACCACCTCAACAATTTTGGATTCTCACCCCTCATCTGCATTAACCATCTGAGGGGCCTGTGGTCGGTCTGAACGCGGAAGTGAGTCCCAAACAGGTAGGGCCTCAGCTTCTTCAGAGCCCAGACCACAGCGAAAGCTTCTCTTTCAATGGCACTCCATGTTTGTTCCCTGGGGATTAGCCTCCGGCTAATGAAAGCCACAGGTTGGTCTCCTCCCTCATCATTGATCTGTGAGAGCACTGCTCCCACGCCTTGCTCTGAAGCGTCAGTTTGCACAATGAACTCACTTGAAAAGTCAGGTGCCTTAAGCACCGGTGCTGTGCACATGGCAGTTTTGAGGGTGTCAAACGCAGTTTGACAGGCCTCAGTCCAATTCACTTTCCTGGGCTGATTCCTAGATGTCAGCTCTGTCAAAGGGGCCACAATGGTGCCATAGCCTTTGACAAACCGTCTGTAATACCCGGTGAGACCTAGAAAGGCTCTCACCTCAGTCTGGGTCTTGGGGGGTTCCCAAGCCAGAATGGTGTCAATCTTCGCCTGTAGGGGCGCCACCTTGCCGCTCCCCACCTGGTGTCCCAAGTACACCACAGATCCCTGCCCTATCTGGCATTTACTGGCCTTGATAGTGAGGCCTGCCTTCTGCAGAGCCTTCAACACTTCAGTGAGGTGTTGCAGGTGTTCCTCCCAAGTGGAGCTGAACACCGCAATGTCATCCAGGTAGGCTGCGCTGAATTGCTCCAGCCCTGCCAGTACCTGGTTGACCAATCTCTGAAATGTGGCGGGGGCATTTTTCAACCCAAAGGGCATGACACGAAACTGGAAGTGTCCTTCTGGCGTTGAAAATGCTGACCTCTCCTTTGCCCCGTCAGTTAAGGCAATCTGCCAGTACCCTGAAGTCAAATCAAAAGTACTCAGGTACTGGGCAGCTCCCAACCGATCCACCAGCTCATCAGCTCTGGGGATGGGGTGCGCGTCAGTCTTCGTGACCGCATTGAGCCCACGGTAGTCCACGCAGAACCGAAGTTCTGGGGGGCCACCGGGGGTAGCAGCTTTCTTAGGCACTAAGACCACTGGGCTAGCCCAGGGGCTGCTGGAGGGCTCAATAACCCCAAGCGCCAACATCTTGGAAACTTCTTCCTTGATGCTAGCTCTGACCTTGTCAGCCACCCTATAAAACTTCTGTTTCACAGGCATGCTGTCTCCAGTGTCCACGTCGTGGACGCACCATTTGGTGACACCTGGGGTCAGGGAGAACAGTGGGGCGAACTGACCCAAGACTCGGCGACAGTCCTCCTGCTGTTCTGGGGTCAGGGTGGGGGAGAGGACCACACCATCCACTGACCCATCTTGCTCCTTGACTGCCAGGAGGTCAGGGAGAGGATCACTATCCTCCTCCCCTCCAACATCTGTAGCCATGAGCATAGTCACTTCAGTTCTTTCAAAGTGGGGTTTGAGGCGGTTCACATGGAGCACTCTCAGGGGCTGCCTGGGAGTCTTCAGGTTAACCAAATAGGTAACCTCGCTCTTGCGCTCCACCACCTCATATGGGCCAGACCACTTGTCACGGAGCGCACAAGGCTCCACTGGCGCCATCACCCACACTTTCTGTCCAGGTTGGAACTCCACTAGAGAAGTGTTCTGGTCATACCACCTCTTCATTTCCTCCTGGCTAGCCTCCAGGTTCTCTTGAGCGAGCTTCCTGAAGCGCTTGGTCTGGTTGCGAATGGCCAGCACATAGCTGAACACATCCTGAGGGGTTTTCCCACGGGATTTCTCCCACCCCTCCTTCACCAGAGCCAGAGGCCCTCTGACAGGGTGGCCATACAGCAACTCAAAGGGACTGAACCCTAATGATTTCTGAGGCACCTCCCTGTAGGCAAACAACAGGCATGGCAACAAGACATCCCATTTCCGCCTCATGGGCTCCTCCAGGCCCATGATCATGCCCTTCAATGTGCGGTTGAATCTCTCAACCAAACCATTTCCTTGAGGGTGGTAAGGAGTGGTGAATTTGTATGTCACCCCACACTCACTCCACAGGGACTTCATATATTTAGAAATGAAGTTTGTCCCGCGGTCCGAAACGACCTCCTTCGGAAATCCCACCCGGGAAAAGATCCCCATCAGTGCACGGCCCACCACTGGGGCGGTGACTGTCCTGAGCGGAAGGGCTTCCGGGTACCGAGTGGCATGGTCCACCAAGACCAGGATAAACCTGTTGCCTAGGGCTGTCTTGGGATCCAGGGGCCCCACGATGTCAATGCCCACCCGCTCAAAAGGGGTGCTCACCACGGGAAAGGGTTGGAGGGGTGCCACGCGCTTCCCTCCACTCTTGCCACTGGCCTGATAAGTCTGACAAGACTTACAAAAGGCAGAGACGTGCGTCTTCATCTGGGGCCAGTAGAAATGGGTGACAAGCCTGTGATAGGTCTTGTCTTGCCCCAGATGTCCTGCGAGAGGCACGTCATGAGCCAGACCCAGTAGGAAGTTCCTGAAGCGCTCCGGTACCACCAGCACACGGGCTGCGCCGGGCTCAGCGAACTTAGGCTCACTATAAAGTAAGTCATCCTCCCAATAGATCAAATGCTCCTTGGACCCCAGGCCTGCGGCCTGGTCAGCAGCCTGCTGCCGCACACCAATGAGAGAAGGGCACTCCTTCTGAGCCTGGCAGAATTCCTCCCTGGAGGGACCACCCTCTTGCTGCCACTGGGACAGCTCAGGCAATTCCCCTAGTTCGGCCACCTGCTCCCCTGTAGGTTCCAGGGCATCCCCTTCCGGGTCTGCCTCCTCCTGGACCGTGGGAACAGTGGGGGCCGGTTTCCCGCGCCCTCTACCCCTTCCTCTCTTGGCAGGTCCCTGGGCCATTGTTCCAGGCTCCAGCTCTGTTAGACCGCCCTCTCTTACTGTCATTGCACGGGTGGACACACAGATCCACGCAGGCAAACCCAACATCTCCAAGTGAGTCCGGTGCTCCACCTCTTTCCATGGGGAGCTCTCCAGGTCATTACCTAATAGACAATCTACAGGCAAGGCATCACTTACTACAATCTCCAAAATACCGGAGACTCCTCCCCATTCAAATGGAACTTTCGCCAGCCTGCAGTAGCGCACTGAACTGTCAGCTGCCACCACAGGCCGGAGTACCTGGGGAACAATTTGCTCTTCAGACACCCACTGACACCTAACATATGTCACGCTGGCCCCTGTGTCTCTCAGAGCCTCCACCACCTGTCCATTGATGGTCACCTTCTGCCCGTATTTCTTAGTGTTTTGGGGCAGCAAGGTTTCCTGGGCCATCTCTCGGTCTCCTAAAGAGACAAGGGTCATCACTGCTAACCCTTCCTCCCCACTAGAGATCAAATCCCCTCCCAAAGCTACACTGGCCAATGCCGGTGCTGGAGCACCAGAGGGTGCTGGAGGTTTCTTTGGACATTTGGGGGCAATGTGCCCCACCGCCCCACATGTAAAGCAGGTAGGCGGGGGCCTGTTGTCCTGCTTGCCCTTACGGGGCCAGGACTTCTTAGACTTGGGGGGTTGAGACACCTTCTCCTGGGAACCAGTTTGGGGCCCTTTAGAAGACTCCTTTTGATTACCCGTGTCCCCCCCACTCTTCTGCTGGGGACCCTGTCCACCCTTGGCTGGGGTACTCACCACCCCCTTGTGGACCCTGGTGCTAGTCCACCGGTCCGCCTCTTTAGCAAGCTCACTGGGATCAGTTAACTTACTATCCAAAAGATGCTGGCGCAGCTCTGGGACACACAAACTACTTAAGTGCTCCCTACTAATCAAGTGACACAACCCCACATAATCAGTAACTTTGCTGCCCTTCATCCAACCTTCCAGTGCACGCGTGTACATACTCACACACTCCACCCAAGTACTTGAATCAAGCTTCTTGAAGTTCCTAAACTTCTGGCGGTACTGTTCAGCAGTGAGCCCATACCTGAGGCACAAAGCCTCCTTCATGGCGGAGTAGGACAAAGCATCCTCTGCTTCTAAGGGTGCCAAAACATCCCTCCCAGAGGCCTCAAAATGCTTCCACAATCCTGCTCCCCAATTCTTCTCAGGCACCTCATTCATCTTTAAGGCAAGTTCATACGCTCTGAACCACGCATAAATATCCTCACCCCTCTGATAATTCTGTACCAGATCCTTTGGTATGTATACCTTACCCGCCTGTACTGGTTGTGCGCTGCCACCATTAGAACTGGACCCCCTCTCTTTATATTTGAAATCCAATTCCTTCATGCTCCTCTCATGAGCCAATTGGAGCTTCTTTTCCTCCAAAGCGAGAGCATGCCTCCTCTCCTGTGCCTCTCTCTCAATTTCCAGGCGCAGTTTCTTCTCATCGGCGTCCGCTCTGAGTTTCAAAAGCTCAATCTCATGGGCCCTAGTTCTCTGATTCTCCTCCACTTCCTCTGGAGAAATATTCCTACTGGAGTGGGAGCTGCCGGCCCTAGACGCTGGCTTCGCCACTGGCAATTCACTGGGCCAAAACCCAATCTCCTGTGCGCCACCCTCTTCCATAGGAGCTTCTGGGACACCATGTTTGGCCTCCCACCAGGCCCTCAGAGCTGTCTGTAGCTCTTCCTTATTTGCGCCGCCCCTCACTGGGCATTCAAGCTGTTTGCAGACCTTTCTCAGTTGCTCCTTGTTATAGGTTAACAACTTCTGGATTTCAAATTCCACCTCCACGTCTCCATTCACGCTTGGCGCTTTCCGAGACATGATGCTTCCTACCCTTTTTCAACTAAAAAGGTTTCACCAAAAAGAAAAAGTCTTGCGCAACCTGTTCTGCTAAACTAGACTAGTGATGTACAAGAAATTACTGCCGGTCAAGTGCAATTATTAGTTCAAAATCCGCACCGCGAGCCACCAATGTTAGAACCGGGAGTCTCTGGTTGGCAAATGTAAGTACCTTGGCCCAAGTAGGGACCCCTAGCTCCGGTCAGGGCGACGGAATAACCCTCTGAGATAACCCCTGCTCACCCTCTAGGTAGCATGGCGCGAGCAGTCTAGGCTAAACTCGGAGACAATGTGGATAACATTTGCACTTAACACAACAATAATCCCCAATCCACCACAAACTGAGACCACACAGGTAAGTATATTTTTATAAAAAATATATAACTTTATCTAGTTTCAGCATGTAAATGAAGCAGTTGCATGATAATCACTTCTTTAAAACACATAGCATTTCTAACTTAAAGGTTGCACGTTAAACACTTCATTTAGAACAAGGTTGCACTTAATTCTTAATGGTTCTTGTAAATAGGCAGTCCTCAGAATCAAAACAAAAATAGTCTCTAGTCCCTCGGTATCAAAAACAACGAGTAATACTGATTGACTTTATATTAGCCCTAAAAACGAGCAAGGAAAACAAGGTGGATGCCAACCTGTGCCAGAGGAATCATTCCCCTACCGCTGAGAAGCCTAAGCGCTACAAGCGCGTCTCACCCGAGGGCCGGGGGGGACTCCTTTTCCCTCCCCCGGCACTTCTCCTGCCTCAGGTGGACCTCGCTGGGGAGCGCTCATTCACGCTCGGGCCCGGCCGGTCTCAGCAGGCTCTCCGCCTGCTCTCAATCCTTCGGGGAGCGGCGGGGAGCAGAGACGGCAGGCCGGGGGCTCGAGCACTTCTCCAGATCCCTCGGCGAGGTCGGGTCAGTCTTCCCCGGTCCCGGCGGTGATCACAGCACTTCCTTGGCTCTCGCAGCAGCTTCGGCGAAGCCAGCCAATCCCGTCGCGGCGTTTCTGCCGAGCCCTCAGTGACGTCCGCAGCTCTGGGGGGAATCAGCCAATCCGGTCGCGGCACTTCTCTACCAGCCTCCGGCCACGGCCAATCACCGCACGGCCCCTTCGTGAATGCAAGCAGACCCTCGAGGTCGATTTCAGGGCCCGGGCCCGCGGCGGTGATGATGCAGGCAAGCGGAATTAACCCGCGCTGCGCTGGGGGAGCTTCAGAACCCCTCGGCCCCCACGAGCACGTGTCGATGAACACGCCGATCTCGGGGCAAAGCAGGCAGCAATCAGCGCGGCGCTCTCAATCAGAGCAGAGAGCAGCCAGCGCGCTATCCGGGACACACAGCCAGGCTTAGTCGAGCAGTCCCCGATGTTCACTGCACACAGCAGTTTCACGATCTCCCCGGCCCACAGCTTCAGGGGGGGGGCACAGCAGAGTCTTGCAGTCCTTGGGCAACCTTTATGTTCCTGGGTTGCAGACAGGGAGCCAGCTCTTCTCAGGCCCTTGGAGATTCAAGCTGTAGGCACAGCACACAGCAAAGTCTCAGCAGTTTCAAGCAGGCAGGGACACAGCCCACAGCAAAGTCCCTTTCCCCTCCTCAGCTTCCAGTGATACAGCAGAACAGGTCAGCCCTTAGAGCACACAGCAAGGCAATCTTCCTTTTGTTCTCTCGCCGTCCTCCTTCCAGCAGAGGGTCCGTCTTGATTGTAGAGTTTCAGAATCTAATCTTCTGTAGTAAGGGGTCCTTCCCTTATACCCCTGAACGCCTTTGAAGTCCTTTGTGCAAGGGGATCCTTGGCTCTGGAATGTTTCTGGTGTTCTTCTTCCTGACAGCTTCAGGGCCAGAGGTGACAGTGGACCGGCAGGGGAGTTAGCCAGCACGGTGGTCAGGCAGGCACAGCCCAGCACTATCAGGCTCTTCTCTCTCCCCTTCCCCGGGCAACAGATGTCGCCTTTCACCCCTGGGCTGACTCCAACCCCCTCCGGGGCCCTGCAGCTCCTGTCACGCAGGCATTCCACACACAGGCCCAGGCACACAGAAAGGTTTATACAAAAGAACAGCCACTTCTAAAAATGCTATTCTCAACCCCAGGATCCAAAAACAACCTTCACCAAAAGATGTGTCATTTAATTCTGAGTTCAGGGATATCTTTCATGGATGTTCCATCTTGTTCCTATAGGGAGATAGGCTGGGATCCAATGGGACCAGCCTCCCCAGGCTACCCTAGGGAGCCCTACAGCCCTACAGCAGTGAGCACACAAAGTGGCTGCTGCTCTCTACCAGAGCATGTTACCTGCACTAGTACACGCTCTACCCTATCCATTCACTGCACCCTACCCAGGGGGGTACCTGGAGCCTTCCATAGGGGTGGCTGAGGTGCACAGACAGGGGAGGGTTAAGCCTAGCCAGTGGGGACACTGGCCAGGCTGACATGGCAGTCACTGACTGCACACAGGCCCTGCGCTGGCGGGCCTGAGTCACCTTTTAAAAGCTACTCATGTGGGTGGCGCAATCTGCGCTGCAGGCCCACTAGTAGCATTTGTCATCACCAGCCCTGGCACACACAGTGCCCTCTACTAGGGACTTCGTGGTGATACAAATATGCCAAGTAGGTATACCCAATCAATATGACAATTTACAGAGGGAGCACTTACCCTCTGACACTGATCAGCAGTGGCAGAGGGTCCAAAGCATCTAAACCAGCAAAAACGAAATCCAGCACAGCATCAAAAATACATGAGTCAGAGGCAAAAAGATGGGGGAAAACCATGCCAAGGATGTCAGGTCTAACAGGTAGTATGTGGTAGTCAATTTTCCGTGTATAATTATGCAGTAGGATCAATCACTTCTGGGTTGTTTTGTTGATAATATATCGTCCTGCGTGGCGGCATTGCGATTTGCCTCTTTTCGAGAATTAATAAAAAGAATCCAAAAAAAAAGTTATGTTGAAGGTGGATTGGTAGAAGAACAGAATTCAACTGTTTTGGGCCTAGACAGGAAAAGGCGCGACCACCACATCTGGAGTGGTGAAACCTGGAAACAATCAGAAGAAGGAGAGAAGACTAGCAGAGTGAGCAGTTTGATAAGGAACAAGTTTGTTCTACAGGTACGGAGGACTAGAGCCATGAATGGAACAGTGCAGGCCAGGCAGAACATGTATTAAAGGAGGGTGGTGGAGCAGACCAAGTAGGAGGCTAGCACCATCATTTTGAGTTAGTTGGAGCTGCGGCAGACGGTGAAGAAGACCGTGAAAAACAGCCCCCACAGTCAAGGCGGAATATCGCCATCGCTTTAATCTCGGTTTTCTTCAAATGAGCAGGAAGAGGAATATTTTCCTGAGAAGCTTAATGTTGTATTGTAGTAGAATATATCTATGTAACAGTAGTCTTAGCAACATCTGCTAGACAATGAAATGGAATATAGCATGTATGTGCCCTGATTGAATATAGCACTGGCAGTTACTGACTAGGTCTTTCCAGGGTTGATCGCATTTCTGTACTTGAAATATAAATTGAACAACCTAAATATTGGTGAAGGTATGGTATACTTCTTCAATGGCGACGAGGGTGGGATGTCTCACTACCCAGACCAACACTAATTCGAAATTGTATTGGGCAAGCGGCAGCGGTCGGTATTTCGTCAGCGCGTATTTGTGAGAACAGTGACAGAACCGGACGAGTAGCCCCTGAGGAAAGTAACTGTGTAGGCAGTGTATCACCACAGTGGTGGTATTTTTTTTGTGGAAGAATTAACCCTTAAACAGCTTGAAAAGATTATGGTGAGAGCGAAGCACGTTGAAGTGCGCAGGGTTGAGTGATCATGTGTCTCCAGCACACGTCTTCATTCCATTCCATTATTGTGGGAGCATGTACTAGCGCGTTTGGCTCAGCTGACTGGTGTAAGGAATGCACTGAAGCTGCACGTGAGGCTGAGTTCATTATGTTAGTCAGTGCATAGATTCAAATAGCATAAATCGAAGAAACCACTATGTTGATGCATGTTTGTTGAATCTGGCGTGCCAAAGGCTTAATTTGAGTGTGTTTGAAGAATGCGCTGAGTTGAGCATATCGTACGATTGGAAATTGACGCATGAAGTCAGCTCAGTAACCAACAACACGACTGACAAACATTAGCAGCGCTTATATTTTTGACATTTTGGGTAACTTTGATTAAAGTATTGTTACCATACAACGGTGAACATCTGCTCTTATTGAAGCCAGTTCAATGTGAAGCTGCAAGACGACTTAAAGAAAGGTTTTGGAGACAACTGTGAATACTTTTGCAATGCATTACATCCCCACCAGTCTTCCTAGCTGCCCCTGGTGATTCAGTTATGCCATGGGAGTATTAGCATGAAGTCTTCAAAACCTATCTAGAAGCTTTAGGTGGAAACATTTTCATCACAAGAAGGAAGGTGGCTATGTGGCAGCATAGTCTAGGTGATAGCAGGGAGGAACATATGGAACACACTGCCATGTGGTAACGGAAATGTAGACGATTAAGCAGGATCTGATGAGGAAGGTGAAGGGGATGATGAATATATGTCATGGCAAGGAAAGCACTTAAGACACATTATGGTACGAAGGTCAGAGTCGTAGCAGTAGAGCACTACAGATTATTCTCATGGGTGCAGTCATCTAACAAGTCTGTAGATCTATGTGAGTGCGTTGAGAACATTAGCTGCCACATGTAGTTTTAAAGAACTGCATAAGGTAATTATACTAGACTGATTAATGACCCGAGTTGTAAATATGAAAATAATGTATAGTTGGTAAGCATGTAAGACCCTTCATTAGAAAAGGCTACTGTAGTGGCTTAAAGCATAGAAGATACGTCGCGCTATGTTAAGGAAGAAGAGAAAAAGATGTCAAGTAAAGCGAAAACGGAACACAAAGATAGAATACATTTTGTACAGCAAGGAGGGAAAAATACAGATTCAAAGGAATGTGAATCAGATGAAGATTTTGAAGTGTTGATGTTATATGATATTTTGGAAGGATCACCAGTGTGTGAAACCAGATTCAACATTTCAGAATGTGAGCAATATTATCCGCCTAAATGTTTGGTTTTGATGAATGAGACTTAAGTTGAAATGTGGCTGGATTCATGTTCGCCGTCTATGCTTATCAACCAAGAAACTTGGGGCAAGTTGGGTAGAAAAAGATTTGTTGGAAACTAAAGTTTAGTTGGCTGGGTATTGTAAACAAAATTGCCTATTGTGAGATGTTTCCAAACAAATCTACACTTTAAAGAAAGAGACTACAGGTTGGATGTATGTGGTGGAGAAAGACTGTTGTTTTCTTAGTTGGTTGGAACAGAGAGCGTTAAACATTGTATTGAATCCCAGTGCAAAGGAACAAGCATCGATGTGGGGTGGTGGAAAAAAAGTAGACTTATTCTGAGATAGGCTGGGATGATTAAGAAAGTTTGGAGACAAAATAGTCCAAAAAAGGGAGCGGTTGCAAAAGCCCATAAGGTGCGGAAGGTGCCTGTTATATTGAAGGATGCATTGAAGGCAAAATTGGCCATGGTAATGGAAAAGGGTGTGATAGAACACAAAAAAAAAAACTCGCCAGAATAGTTACGTCCAGTTGTAATTGTTTGTAAACATAATGGTAGTATCAGAATATGTATAGATTTAAGAGATCTCAATGACAATATATGGGTCGATTGTCTTCCCATACCCAACATAAATGAGTTATTGGTGGGTGTTAAAAGAGGACAGTTTTATTCTACGCTCGACCTCCCAAGCGCATAGCATCAGATATTATAACACCCAGATTGCAGACACCTAAACTCATTCATAAGGCCTGAAGGGGCATTTCGATTTGTGTGCATGCCAATCTGCCTTGTGTCCATTTCGGCGGTGTTTTAGCAGGTTATGCAAAATTTGCTGGGTGAGGTGAAGAATGTAAGGTTTTTCAGGACAACATCTTGGTCTGGGCAGAAAGCAAATACATACACGATGTGTTATTACAAAAAAGTGTGTGGGATATTGGAGACGGCGGGGCTCACAGTGAAAATTTAAAAAAATTACATTTGCATGTCAGAATGTTGAATATTTAGGCCATACTATAACGTATGAGGGAATAAAATGTAAAAACAAGTTGATGGAAGCTATTGAGAAGAGCAGAAACCTTTTATTTTATATTATATTATGGGGCATCACATGACAAGAGGGATGTGGACAGAACATGTGAGACAGATTTCCCCATATTGGTCCACCACAGTATGTGGTGCTTACTGTGTGGTCCTGAAGAAGGTGGAGTGTTACCATCTTTCACCCACCAAAATGTACCTTGACTATCTTTCTGAGAGATCCAAGTCCACAACATAGCAACAGAAATTGGAGACCTTTCCAAGTTTTAATCTGTAGTGTACGTCATATGTGGCTGGGATCGGAATGAGTGGTGCATATGAGAGCTTGTCTGATTTGTGTATGAGTGAGAGAGAGTGGATTGCGATATGGGGATGTGTACAAAATACATTTGTGAACACAATTGACATGTACACTGTAATAAGTGTTTATGCTAATTGTATGAAATAACATTTTCCTTTTGACTTTTTGTATAAATGTATTTTTGATGATTAAAACATTCAAATGTATATGGTTAAAATAACTGTAAATAATGTTTTGAACATGTCAAAATATGGCAGGATATTAACATGGCTGAAATTAATATAAACTAAAACAAAATATACAAAACTCTCATATGCTTTGAAGTTAGCTTAAGGTCAGGGCATTGAGCACTTAGAGCCAATATAGAAGATATACAGGTCGTGTGGGATATTGCACTTTTGCTGAGAAATTGAGAAGGCTCCGCGTCCAGTTGATAAAAATCAACGGAGTTCTTTTTTAGGCCTGGCAGATTATTTCCCCAAATTAGTAAGTAATTTTTCAGACAAAATGCAACCTCTTCGGATGGTAATATAGAAGGGGCAGCATTATGAATAGACGAGTGCATGTCGAGTAGCAATTGACAGGTTATGAAAATATAGTAAATGCGGTGCAGTTGACACCATTTGAGGTACATGATCATACTGCAGTCTCCACAGATGTGAGTATGCGTGGACTGGGGGCTGTGCTTATTCAAGTATGCAACAGAAAAGAAAGAGTAGTGGTATTATCCACGAGAACACTGAAGGGGGCGGAAGCAAGTTATTGGACGATCGAAAAAGAAGCGCTTGCCTATTGTTGGGGAGTCCAACATTTTCAAAATTTCGTGTGGGGAAGGGAGCTTGAATTACTAACTGACCACAAACTGCTAGCTGATGTTTTCATTTCAAAAAGTACGGGCGAATTGCGAAGTGGATTTATAGGTTGCAAGAGAACGCATTTAAAGTGAGGTATGTCCCATGTCTGCGCACTGTGAATACAGACTGTTTATCTAGATTACTATTGCAAAAGGATACTGAAGAAGAAGAGGAAGATTGAATGGTTGCGGTCATTGTATGCATGAAAGTTAACGCCATTTCAGAGAATGAGTAGAGGGAGATTGTAGCGAAGGACATAGAAATGTAAGTTCTCGTGAGAAATTAAGCTAAAGAACGATCAATGATGGGAGATAGCAAATTATAAGAATGTGTGGTCGGAACGATCATGCCAGGATGGAATTGTGAGGAAAGGAGACAAGTTAGTGCTACAAGTAGAGTTGAGGTAAAGGCTGTTGGTGATTTTGCATGAAGGTCATGGGGGAATGTCTGGTATGAAGAGGAAGGTGAGAGAGGACTTTTGGTGGCCAGGTAAAGACTAGGATGTGGAAAGGTATGTATGGAAAAGACGCATTGAGTAAAAGAAATGCCGGTTGTTATTAAAAAATTTCCGTCCAAAGTGTGGCAGAAAGTTGCTATGGATATCTGTGGTCCATGTGAGTTGGAGAGTAGTGGGACAAGGTTTGCCATAGTAATGGTGAACTACTATTCTAAATGTCCTGAGGTGAGTTTACTAAGCAAAGTAAAGTCCTGGACAATATTGGAACTTTGTGAGAAGGTGTGGAGAATGGAACGATATCCGGAGACAGTACTGTATTATAAAGGTCCTTAATTCATATCAGAAGTATTTGGGATGTGTTTGTGGGGGGTGAAGCATGTGAGGACAGCGAATGGGCATCCACAGGAAAACAGCTGAGTTTAACGATTGAGTAGAGTTCTTAGTGGAAACAAACAATTGTCTGTTCAAGTGGATTAGAATGGAAAGAGGAAATAAAGAAACTGCTAGTGAGTTATTACACCATTCTGCATTCCACTATAACGGAGGCACCTTTGTGTTATTAAGGGGGGAAAAAACATGTACTAAGCCTGTACCAGGATAGATGGGAGGAATAGTAGAAAATGAGGAGAAATTGTTGAGAAAGGTACAAATTAAAACAAAGTACATGAAGGATGGGAAGTGTAGAGGAAGTGAGTACGAGTGTGGGGATTTTGTGCACACATGGTTGCTGGGTGACAAAAGAAAGGGTTTATTAAAGTGGTCAACTTCAAAACAGATTGTGAATTTGAGGAAGTATAGTGTGGAGGACAGAAAAAGATGGAATATAAGAAACAGTCAGGTGTGGTAAGGCGAAGTAGGAAGATGGATTATTAGTGAGGGCTAAATTGAGGAGAGAAAAGAACACAGAGAAAAACGAGTTACAGGAGGAACAGGAAGAGTCCATTCTGAGGAAGAATGATTGGACGAGAAAGTTACCTGAGCATTTAAAAGAATAAGTTTTGAATGAAAAGTGATACCAGAGTATTATAAATTAAATCTCATATATTGTGAGGAGCCGAGCCGGCGACCAAGATGGCCGCCTGACCACCGGCTCCGGCCGACCCAGCTCCACCAGCCCATCATCCTCGCAAAAATCCTGATCCCCGCCTAGTGCAATAGGCGGGGGAAAGTAAGCGGCGCCCGGTAAGACTACCCCGGTCATTTTGCGGGCCCCGGTGACCGCGCAGCGCCGCCTGGGGAGCTGCAGCCTGCGCTGGCTGGAAGCCGGGGTCTTGAGTAGCCGGGTCCCCCGGCCGCAGTGCGACAACATCGGCCACCGGGGCGGCCTGGTGTCGGCCCGGTCGGCGGTCGCGGGGACGGCTGGCGATTTACTCCCTGTGCCTCGCTCGCTGTGAGGGACCCCCGCAGGCCAATCTCCTTGTTAAATGCGGAACCTAAAATCTTGGCGAAATTTCTGGCGAACCGCCTGGTAAAGGTTATCACGACGTTGATTCATCCAGACCAGTCGGGTTTTATGCCCCGCCGGAAAACAGCTCCTAATTTGCGCAGGTTGCATGGGGTTCTCTGAGGGGCTTCACAGATACACGAGCAGACGATTCTGTTATCCTTGGACGCCACCATGGCTTTTGACAGAGTGGAATGGCCCTATCTTTTTGCCATCTTGGGCAAGTTGGGCATAGGCTTGGAGTTTGTTTCCTGGGTCCGCCTCTTATATTCCGGTCCGCTGGCCCGAGTAGTTGTTAATAACCGTAGATCGGCTGATTTTGCGTTGGGGAGGGGCACCAGACAGGGCTGTCCTCTCTCCCCGCTGCTATTTGCATTGGCGCTCGAGCCGCTTGCGGCCTGGGTCCGCTGGAACAGATCGATTAGGGGGCTCCGATGGACATCCGACTGGGAAGTCAAGATATCGCTCTACGCGGATGATATTTTGTTGTATTTGACCTCTCCTCGACATTCGCTTACAGCATTCTTAGACATCCTGGAGGTGTTTAGTAGATATTCAGGCTTCGCCATTAACTGGACGAAGTCGGTTCTGTTTGATTTGAGTGGCGATCCCCCGGAGGTTCCTTCAGGGTGCCCGGTTAAACTGGCAACGGAGGGATTCAAATATCTTGGTATTTTTATATCCTTGGACCAGCAGAGCAGATACTCCAATAACCTGTTGCCTCCCTTGGCTCGGCTTAGGTGCGATGTGAATCGCTGGAAGTCGCTTTCGCTCTTTCTTCTCGGTCGTGCTGTTCTGTTTAAGATGATGGCTCTTCCTCGTTTCCTCTACGCGCTTCAGAACTCTATGGACCCGGTTTCCCCGTCGTATTTCAGGGAGATTGAGTCTCTCCAGAGACAGCTTCTTTGGGATGGTAGGCCCCGAATCGCATTTGCTAAAGTGACGTTACCATGGTATGACGGGGGATTGGTCTGCCTAATATTCGTAAATATTACTGGGCGTCACATTTGGTGGCGGTTAACCAGGCTGTTTATGGCTCGCCGTTGGACCCCGGCTATATTAAGGATCGTGGCCAGGTTCCCGGGGGTAATTCACTAGGGCACTTTATGCGAGGCGTGGACGTTTTCCCTTGGTGGGACAAGCGGCGGTTGCTGTTTATGTCTGGCACGAGGTTAACCGCTCCATTGGTTGGGTGGGGAAAATCACGCTGGCTACACCCCTCTGGAATTCTGAACGTTTGGGCAGTCTATGGAAGTCCAAGGGTTTTGACAAATGGGACCTCATTGGAATTTCCAGAGTTGGGGATCTCTGGGGTAAGGATGGCATCCTCCCATTTGAGACTCTGCAGGAACGGTATCAAATGCAGGGGACCAAGAGGTTTCGTTACCTTCAGATTCGGCATGCGCTGCTGGCAAGTATTCCCCGTGACACGACGCTCCCGGAGGCTTCCCCGTTGGAGGATCGTGTGTTGGACGTCATCTCCCAATGAAAACGATCTCCTTGATTTATAAAAAACTAGTTAATCACACGGAGGATCCCTTGGTGGTACTTAGGAACCAGTGGACAGTGGATGGATTGATCCTAGATGATGAGGACTGGAGGGATACCGTCGCCTCCCCAAGGGTCGTTGCCATCCAGATGAGGCTCCGACTGGTTCAATTAAAGATCCTCCACCGCTGCTATGTGACTGGCCCACGGTTGGTGCGAATGGGTTTGGCTGTGAGTGAGGAGTGCAGGAGAGGGTGTGGCGAGTCGGGGACGTTTTTGCATGTGATGTGGGACTCTGCCCTCATTTGAGGTTACTGGTCTACTATTCATGCCAGGGTGCGTGAGGTGTGGGGAGTGAGTTTTGAGTTGGAGGCGCGGCGTTGTCTCCTGAATGTATGGGACCCGACGAAGCTTCCAGGTGGGCGTTATATTGCTCAAGTGACGTCACCGTGATGTTAATTTCGACTCCAATGCAAAGATTGAGCCAGCACCCCCTACCCGCGGGATAGCTATAGAAACGTTTCCTGTTCCAGTCTAGTGAATGGGAATAAGGTTAGGAGTCTGCCGTTAGAGGAACCACCAGGAAGAGCAAAAAAGAAAGTAAATAACTTCCTCATCAGAGTTCAGGAGATGGATTTAAGACCCACTTTTTTTTATTTTTTTTTATTGAACCTTTATTTAATAGCAAGTACGATTACAAGGATGGGCCTACAACCATCACGGCTGGCCGCTAAAAGATCAGACATTGCAAGCATTACGTACAGTGGCAACAAACCAGAACCAGAAATTTAACGGCAATAGAGCAAATAAGCCGTAGGCCATCTCATCCCTGGCCCTGTCTGTCAGCGACACAGCCCGAAGCCTTCCCAGTAAGCAATGCGGAGCACTGTATAGAGCAGGGGTCTCCAAACCGGTCCTGGAGGGCCGGATCCATGCCAGATTTTGTGCATATCCCCATTGAGATACATGTAGTTATTTTAAAAATCTGGCATGGATCCGGCCCTGCAGGACCGGTTTGGAGACCCCTGGTATAGAGGGTCTGAACAGGATGAGCGGGCCCGGAAGGGACGAGGCCATAAAAAAGCATAATAATCTAAAACCATCACAATATAGATAGTGAAGATCAGACAATAACAATGCCGGTCCCATAAACTTCCCAGAGCTGGCAAGGAGTAGAAACACCCAGGAGATGAAAGTCAGACAATCCGGCCACTGCCGCGATACATCCAGGCCAGTCCAGGGAGGAGAGGGACTCTCCACCGCCAACCGCCAGTCGGAGATGCGTCCCAGGGATAGAGCCACACGAGCAGTCGAGACGAGTCGCATGGGCACAGGAGTCCAGTCACTAAACGGCCCGAAGGGCACTCGAAGGTCCGACACCTCCTCCATGATGACAGTATCAAGTTCAGCGGCTAACCCCTGAAGTAGAACCGCGGCCTCCACAGACAGCGAAACAAAAATGGCGTCGATCCGTACGCCTAGATCGAGGGCGTAACAATCAATGGTTTCGTGCAAAGTTGTTATGGCCTCAAACACATCCCGGGGCGTGAACTCTGTCACGCGTTGCAAGCATTTCGGCCCCATCTCTGGAACAGCCGCCCGGTCCGGACGTGAGCCATGAAGAAGGGCACCAGCCGCCATCTTGATCCAATCAACACCGTCCCCCCGCACACACTCAGGGACCAGGCCGCATTGCGAGGGCACCGCAGGACGTGTCTTCAGGTCAAACGGATTGTGGGACAGGGTCCAGAATGGAAGTCACCAGAAGGCTAAAAGTCCCGCCGGATCCCGGGAGCCCGCCGCAATGTCGGGGGCGGTCTCAGGCTACACCAGGGCAATAAGACTTGGGGAGGGGGCAGGAACCAAGCGCCCCCTCCGAGTCCTCGCCACCACACCGCCCCTCGGGGGCCTCCGTCAAGCGGCGCGGGGAGGCACCGCAGGCAGCGGTTCTTCAGATCAGTGGCTCTCACCGGCAAGGCTCCCCTCCGCCAGCAACGATCTTTGGCGCTGTGGTTGCGGCCGGAGGCCCCGCCTAATCAACGCCCCGGTCTCTCCATCTCGTGGGCCGCAGAGCATTCGGGTAGAAATCCCGGGAACGGCGGCATGCAGGAGCTCCGGGAGCAAACGGTAGGTGCTTGTTATCTTCCTCAATCGAAGTATGCCTCCGTGGGCCAGGATATGAGGCAGGATAGCCATGTGGGGAAAAAGGGCTCGCGGAGCCGAGCGACTATGCGACCATTTCGAATGCCTGCTTGGCTCCTCCCCCCAAGACCCACTTTTAATTAGTGAAAGCACCCATCTTTTTTTAGCTTTTCCAGAGTATCCCAAATTATATTTCTTCTTAGGTCTGGCATTTGAGAAAATTTCAGCTGCCTCGCCTGGCTATTTCATCGAAAAGAATTCATAGATCATATACATGCATGGAGGAGCTTTTTGTCAACAGGCTTCAACCGTTGGTCTGTTGAACATTTGCTTCTACCCACCACAGCATTCAGCCTAGGGCAATGAGTCAGCTCACTTTAGCTACAGGCTTTTCTTACTTTGCGAGACTGAGAAAAGCACTGTTTACATCTTCTTAAAAATGGTACCTTTTTCTTCAGTGACAACGCACATCAAAAGTGTGCTTTCTGAATTTTATTTGTGTGCATTATCTTAAAAACTGTACTTTTGTCTGCACTCTGGGTGCCCAATTATGAGGTGGTTTACTTCCAGATTTTTTTTTAAAGTTGCTATTATCAAGTGTTTACGTTACACTGCGGCTGTATGGAATACGAGTGGTTGGTTTAGTGATGATTTCTTCATGTAGCCTTCCGAAAAACAGAACAGTAAAATGCATGAAACACGTGAAATGCTTGTTTTTCTTCTATATAATCCACATTTATCTGGTGGCATGTTTTCTTTTTTTCCCTTTATAATTTTTGCAGCTTATGCTTGGATAAAAATATAAAAAAGAACATTTTGTCAGCAGGAAAAGGCCAGATTTTTTTTTAATTAAAGTTTATGGTAGTTAAATTACATGGCTTAAATAAACAAGACCAAGTAAAGAGGGAATTCGGATCTGACCAATTCAGAACATACGTTTTGGAATGTACACCAATTCAATTGCACGTATTACTATTACCAAAAGATAACTAAAAAATAAGTGCGCTATCCACCATTTGTACATATCTGAAACTTAAGAGTAATTCTATGTACACATTAGGAAACACCCGACCATATAAAAGTATAATATTGAATGTAGTGATCTGCATTCCCTAGTCCCTTACTCACTCTTGTTTCAAAAAATCATCCTTTCCAATTTTTGGGCTTAATGCACCATGCACATGATCACAAATGGTCCAATCCAGATAGCTTTTTCTGTGGCTAGTTTGTTTATTTATACATTGTACAGAACACTGCACGCCACCTCATAGATACTTAAGCGCATTATTAATTAACAAAACACAAAGATTTTTGGTAGACTGAGTCAAACTAAATGAAGGGCATGACTGTTATCAGGTATTCCTTACCTGCTTCCCAAGTCTTTAGGTCTAGCATCAAACGCTACCTCAAATTGATACCAAGTCTTTAGTCAATGCTGTTTTGTTACATTTTTAAGAGTTTCTGGAACAGAGGTGATTACATTCTGCTCTTATCAAAGAGTTTCAGAGTTTAGAGCCCGAAATTTCGATGTTCTGTCATCCGAATGTGAGATACTGGATAAGGTACATATTGGCAGATCATTGGTTCCTGGAAGGTATATGGTGGGCAGTCAGATCTTGCATTGGTGGCCTGATGAATGGTATGGTACATCTTTAATGCTATCCTCTACTCCCAGTGTGGCTTGGGGGAGGGAGGGGGGGGTTTAAGCATGGTTTCAGGAGACTGAGGCATAATTTGACTTTCTAGTTTAAAATCCGTTGTAATCTGTCAGTGAATTTCTTTAGGAGATCTGTATAGAAGATGCTACAATAATCCAGACATCCTATTACTAAGAAATCAGGTACGTTGGTGGCTGGTTTTCAATACTCAATAATGGGAGTATTTTCTGGAGCATGGAACTTTGCAGGTTAGCATCATTTTCAAATCAGATCAGGAATTCCCACTATCAGTCAGTACAGAAATCAGTTTCTTTCTTTTTGCAAAATGTCCATCAGAGTGCCGAGGTTTGTGGGCCATGTGTCAAAAGTATCTCACAGCACCACTATCTTTGCCTTCTCCTCTATTCATGCAGAGAAAACGTTCGGTCATATAATGGAATGTGTAGTTAAGGGATTTTGTGAGGTTTATCTAGTTTCCAAGTTCATTTGTTTAGATGAATATGAATGTGGGTTTATGTCATCGTATATTTGGAATCTAAGCTGGAGGATCTCTAGTTAATAGCTTTCAGAAGCCTATAAATGTTAAACAAAAAAGGGTGTGAAGGTGGTCCCTGTGGCACGCTACATATCGCCTTTTGAGTTGACTGTTCAACGGAAACACCTGAAGCAGCTGTTGCTGCAGTTGTGATGGAAGAAGTGGATCCAGTTTTGAGGAAACTGAATACCAAGGTCCATTCAAGTTCTGTTCACTGAGAATCCATCATCTTCTCTTTCTGAATGGGCTGCTTGCCGTCATTTAAGGTGAAGGGGAGTGCTATTTCTGTTCCTAACAGAGGTCTGAAGCCTGATTGTTGGTCACTGCTGGAGAAGAACTGGTTAGGGATAGGCAAGTAGTTTAAGAGGTCTTGTAGGTTTGCTAAAACATGAAATCAATTAATTACTGCAAACATCATCATACTCAAATTGATACAGATAATGAAACAGAAACAATACAATGTTTATCAATTATATGAATTAGTAAATGCTGACACGATTTTAGGAGACCAAAAGTGAGGCATCTGGAGGGCTAAAATGTCCCCCTCCTCACCCCCCAAAAAAGGTTAGACTCTAAGTCTAGGGTGACATGCACATATCGATATGTGCTACCTGAGAAGGAACAGGTGCTGGAGAACAGTTCGTTTTCTTCCCACAAGAGTGCCATGGGCAAATTCAAACCAGGAGACTGCATTACAGATAATGGAAGAGAGAGAATTTTTTTTTGTCAAAAGGACTTTCATTTGTTCCAACCACAGTTCCTAGTAGTTGTAAATGGTTGTCTTAAAATGGAGCAAAGACAATTTTTCAGGAAGGTCAGGTTAAAACACTATTTCACCAAGACTCCTACTCCCACTCCCACTCACAACAGGATGGGAACAACATGATTAAAAAAAACCTCTACATTTACACCGCCTGCGCATATTGATGTCACACAAGGTACTAGCTTTTGAACAAGTTGAACTCTGAAATGTTATGAAGCTTCTTAACCAAAAGGAGTTCATTAAGTCTAACATAGGCAAGGAAGAACAAATGGGTCGAGAATCACTGAAGAATAACACAGATGTTATCAAATCTGCAGAAAAGGATGGGGACATAGTGCTGCAAAGTGCAGCTCCCTAAAAACTTTATAGTGGATCTGTTGGGAATAGCAATAACTAAGAACTTTTTTGTTTTTCAACATGATTATTATTTTCAGACAAAGGGGATTGCGATGGCAGCTGAATTTGCTCCAGACCTAGTTAAACTCTTAGTGGATAAGTATGAGTACACTCACACATATGCTACTAATAATGCTTACCTAGATAACATCACATTATGAAAGAGGTATATAGATGATGTGCTGATCATCTGGACAGGGAAAGAACAAGAACTAACCAATTTTTTCTCATAGCTAAATTAAAGGTCCCTGGAGAGCAAATTCACTATAACCTACAATAGAATGATCAACTTTCTGGATATTAGTATCAAAGTATAGGATGGGAAACTCTATACAACATTATTTAGAAAGCCAACTGAACGCAACACACTGTTGAGATACACAAATCACCACCCTAGAAACCCAAGGGACAATCTCCTGTACGGCTCATTCCTCAGAATCAGGAGAAATTGTTCCTCTAGGGTAGACTACTTTAAGGAATCAGGTATTTCACTCCAGAGGTTACAAGAACAAGGTTAGTCCAGAGGTCTGTTGAAACAAGGCACATAAAACAACCTTCCACTGTCCACTGAATACTGTTCTCAAGACACGTGATAAATCAGACACCACACACAAATCGGACAGCAACAATATTATTATTTTGCGACTGGCTTACCACCTACTTGAAGTAGGTGATAACTGTGATTGTTTTGTGACCGCATTTGCGGTTGCAACACAATCATACATACCAGTGCGACTCTCTATTAGGAATTGTAGCCCTTGGCACGCCCCTTCCTAATAGCGAGCCACAAACCTCATTTTGCAAGTCGTTAATAGATTACCGACTCGCAAAATAGAGCTTGTACAAGCCACAGACCTATTTAGCGGTCGCAAATAGCCCGATTCCCAGTTTGAGACAGCTAAAATTGCTTGTATATCTGGCCCTAAGATACATACTGCAAGTTTCAGTGGGTGAATAGGGTAAAGGCATGTCTTCACTGATGGAGGAAGTGAGAAGGGTAACCATGCTAACATGGCTGCATACTTATTAACACAATGTATCCTCGCAAAAGTGAGCTCTGGTCTTAAATCAATAAGGATAGAGCAGAGGCATGGACCGCCCTGTTGGTGGACAGAACCTCTATCACAGATAAGCGCGCACGCTCAAGCAGCGTGCGGCTTCTCTATTATATAGAGGGACTCTTCTTCCGAGGCCTCACTTCTATCGCTGAGCGGGCAGGGAATCACCGGATGAGTTCTAGATGATTTGGTTGTTCTTATTCAGTAAGAGATGAGAGTTGGTGTTACTACACTTATTAGTGAGCTGTCCCACAATCTTTATAGATGGGTTTTGGCAGACATTTAATATATTTTAAGATCTATTCTATACTGTAAAGGGACATTTGAGACGAACATGACGCCTGCTCTGCAGTGTCCCAGAAGGTGCATACCAATACGCTTTTTGACTGACTTAGAAGTTCCCCGAATGGGAGGTGGGTCAGTTAAATGCCATTGAGACTTATTCATTTACTTTAATTAACACAGTCACCGACGGATGCTTGGTTTTGTACATAGGAGTTACTCGACACGGAGAACTACCTTAAAATGAGCACATTTAAGGTGTGTATGAGACCCATGAGATTATCAGGCGATTTCTGTTTGACTCCAGGTTTGTCATTAACAATACAGGATGACTTGATAGACTAAACACACAGCATGTTTACACATGCAGTCTAATCCAAGATTGTATTTGATCATAAAGGCTGCATTTTATTTTAGTGTCTTAGACCCGCAATGAGTTTTTACTAATCACGTTGATTAAGTAACGCCGATGATATACATATCTAGCCTGTACTGGATCTTACGTCTGGCGATCAGCATAAGAGATAATCCTGGCACAGTCAGGACTTGTGAAATTGTTTGCTATAGATGGGAAATTTTTCAAATCTATTCTTTTACACCCAATTTGAGAAATTACTTACTGATACTCATAGAATCACTTGATTTGATCAATTGCACTGCATGAGCATGTTTTTCACATTAAATTAGAAGCATCCTTTTGTTTGTTTGATGCAATCTTGATACAGTTGTATTGAATGCACAAAGGAAAGGTAAAATGTCTGAGACCCACGTGTGTTCAGAGTCATTTATTTGATATAATTGTATTGAATACACCAAAGCAAAGTGAGACCCGTGTGTGTTCTTATTCATTCATTTATGTAAAAAAATTTAGAGAGAGATACGCTTCCTCTAGTGGTAATGACTAAAGTGATTATATGAAATGTATGCTTTTCTACCATTGTTCTTGTATACTGATCTATACCTAGGTTCTGAGGGACAAAGGGTTACCCCATTGTGGATGAATGATTTATTCTTAACAAAAGCATGCTCTTACATCACTTAAGAATGTTCTAGAGGGTATAATCAAGCATTAAATGTCTTTCACCCATGTTTCTGGCACTCTACTAAGTTCAATAACACTAGACTAAGATAAGAATACTACATACAAACAAAAAACGATTTTTTTTGTATAGAATAAGATAAATACCTTTTGGAAAAAAGTAGAAAATTCTTTTGCAGCATCTCCCTTGGACGCTTTATTTCTTAAAGCCATTTCCTCAATTGTATCTTGAAGAAATTTAGCCACTCCGAGCTTAGCTCTTAGTTCTTTCTTTAATCTCTCCTCCTGAAAAGAAAATAATGACTTAAGTTGGTACATGTTACGACAAAACACACAATTGTTATAAAAATCTTTTACGTGATGATTACTGCAATTAATGAATGGAAAAATATTTAGAGGTTTTCAATTCTGAGATCATTTTAATTTCGGAGTAACAATCGAGAATGGAGAAAGTAATGATAATGACATTGCAAGATAGTTAAAAATCATCAAGCCTTCAGGCCAAGTAAACTCTTGGCAGTACAATCAAAAAAGAGAAAAGGCTATGCAAGGCATCCCTATGAGACACAAATCTATTTCATCTAGCCAGCAAGAGTTAAGAGCTTGCTACTGACATCCAATGTGAGATACTGATTGAAAGTTTGAATCCGGCCTTCAGAGGCATTAATATTTTAAAGTTTGAGAAAATCAGTAATACTATATGGGGGTAATAGTAACATATACAAACTGAAGAACTTGGAAAAGCAAAGGCACATACTGCAGTACTACTGAATGCTACCCCAACAAGCATCGACAAAACCAATAGGTCTGAGGTGTATTTTCACATATAAGCCAGTCCTTTTCGGATTTATCAATTCAAGTTTGCCAACTATATGTCGTCTAAAAGAGTGGAAGCCGCATCATTGCCGACTTTTCTTTGCATGAGCACATGCCAAGTTGTGAGAGCAGTGGGACTGACTTAAACTTCCAGTGTGGGGTTGTGATAATACTACATACTGAGGTCTAAACAGACTACTGGCATAGCAGTGATTATACTGGGAGCAGTGTTGATTACTGGCATGTGCTTTCATTTCTGGGGTGAAACAGCCTTTAAAACAAGCGTTTTACTTCGTTGTGCCTTTACCACTCATTTTTAGCACACATTTTTAGCGCGAATATGCATTTACAACGCATGCCAATACCACGCATTTAAGGTAAGTTGGGAGGGGTAGTGGGGGTGGGAAGGTCTCCCCCCACAAATACATTCTTTTTAAATCTAAAAACAATGCGTGGTATTGGCATGCGTAAAAACATGCGCGCTAAAAAACAAGTTACTTAACTTCGGTAATGCTTTTTCTGGTGGATACAGTATCTGCCTGTGGATTCCTCACCTTGTGAATACCCCCCTGCGTCAGCAACGTTCGGAAAATTCTTTTGCAGCACGCCGGCGTGGACGACGTCATAGGAGCACGGCATCGCGCGCGACTCCGACTGACGTCACTGACTCCTAATTAGGCCAACGTCGGCGTGATGACATCAGTTCCACCCTTTTTTCCGTGCCTTCGAGGCACCCGGACGGACCAATGACAATAGATATATACATACACAATGTACATAGTACAAATTATTCAAGATAACACACACAGTGTGAAGATAAAGCATGAGAACACAATATATAAAAACATATATATATATAAATATATATATTTATACATTTAACATCACCATAATCTTAGGTATAGAAGAGTGGACAACGGGGAGGCGGGTGGGCATGTGAGGAATCCACAGGCAGATACTGTATCCACCAGAAAAAGAGTTACCGAAGTTAAGTAACTTGTTCTTCTGATGGATACATCTGCCAGTGGATTCCTCACCTTGTGAATACAGTCCCACAGCAGTCCATACTCCCGGAGGAGGGTGTCCACTCTTCTATACCAGAAAATACTGGAGGACAGAACGCGCAAAGAGGCCATCCCTCCTCACTTCGGTATCTAAGCAGTAATGCTTCGCGAAAGTGTGGAGGGAAGCCCAAGTTGCCGCTCTACAAATATACTCTACAGGTACACCCCTAGACAAAGCAGATGTAGAAGACTTTGCTCTAGTAGAGTGAGCTCTTATACCCTTCTGGAGGTTCCTTACCAGCCAGGGCGTAGCAGATCTTGATGCATAGTATAATCCATCTTGAGAGAGTGCGCTTGTGCACAGCTCTTCCTTTTCTGCAGCCAGCAAATCTAACAAAGAGCTGGTCATCCACTCGATAGTCTTTTGTTCTATCAAGATAAAAGCTCACCGCCCTCTTGAGGTCCAGACGGTGAAGTCGTTCCTCCTCCTTGGAAGGGTGAGGGGGAAGGATAGAAGGGTAATGGACTGTCCTAGATGGAAAGGAGTTACCACCTTAGGTAGAAAAGCAGCCCTGATCCTAAGAACCATTCGTTCAGCATGAATGGTCAAGAACGGGGGCTTTGAACTAAGAGCTTGAAGCTCACTTACCCTCATTGCCGAGGTAATTGCCACCAGGAAGACCGTCTTAAAAGATAAAAGTCTCATCGGACACTTGTGCAAAGGTTCGAAAGGAGAACCCAACAGAAATGTAAGCACAAGATTCAAGTCCCATTGAGGCACAATAAAGGGAGTAGGAGGAAATTTATTTGTAAGACCCTTTAAAAACCTTAGAACCACAGGAGATTTAAATAAAGACGGCTGATCCGGCAGGCTGAGAAAAGCAGACAAACCCGAAAGATAGCCTTTAACTGTAGCTACAGGAAACCCTTGCTGAGCCAGGAAAAGAGCAAATTGAAGTATGTCAGATAAACAAGTCCTCAAAGGGTCAATGGACTTCTCCCCACACCAAGTCACAAATTTAGACCATCTGTATGAATAAATTGAATTGGTGGAGTCACGCCTGGCCGATAAAATGACATCCACCACATCATGTGGGAGAGAAAAGGAATTCAGGTTGCCCCGTTCAATCTCCAGGCATGAAGGTGCAGGCTCTGGAGGTGGGGGTGTAGAACCTGCCCCTCCGACTGCGAGAGGAGGTCTACCCTGAGAGGGAGATGGAGAAGATCTGTGTACCACACCCTTCTTGGACAATCCAGGGCAATCAATATGACTTGGGCCCGGTCTTGGCGAATCTTCCTCAGAACCCGAGGAATCAAGGGTATTGGAGGAAACGCGTAAAGGAGCTGTGAGTCCCAATTCAACTGAAACGCGTCCCCCAAGGCTCCTCGCATCGGAAACTGGAGACTGCAGAATGACGGGCAGTGAGCATTCTCGTGAGTGGCAAACAGGTCCACCCGAGGAGTTCCCCAAGTCCGGAATACGTGATGAACCACCTCCAGATGAAGCCTCCACTCGTGGTCGGCTGAGAAGTGCGACTGAGAATATCTGCACGCACGTTTAGAACTCCGGCCAGATGATTTGCCATCAGACAAATCTGATGATCCTGAACCCAGGACCAGAGACTCTCTGTAGAGACAATGCGACCCTACTCGTCCTGTTTGTTGACATATCACATCGCGGTAGTGTTGTCCGTTGGGACTTGAACCGGCTGACAGCGAAGGGAAGGGAGAAAGGCCTTGAGCGCCAAACGTATCGCCTGTAACTCCAGAAGGTTGATGTGAAGCATCCTTTCCTCTGGAGACCAAAGAACCTTGATCTCCAGATCTCCCACATGAGCACCCCACCCTAGAGTTGATGCATCCGTTATCACTGTGGCCTCCGATGGAGGTAGATGGAAGGGCTTCCCTAGAGACAGATTGCCTTCCACGCTCTGTGGTAAATAAATAATTAATTACCGGTTCTATTTTTGACTGGATACAATATAAATAGATAGCTCAATAAATAAGAGTCAAGATTCGAGGTAGCTGGAGTTGACAGGCTTTAATTAAGCATAAAAGGACAGGAACAGGACAGCCTGTACGGGAATGGGATGGCAGCTGCCGGGGGCAGGATCTGGGAGCATAAGGGATAACTTTTAATAACAGTGCACAGTATATATAGTTAAACAAAACACATTACATTCAATATAGTAGGCGTAGCAGTAGGCGGGGTTTGTAGCAGTCGCGAAAGATAAGGCATAAAATGGGTGTAACAAGAGGCGTGTACAGGGCGTATACATAGACATGTGATGTAAACGTAACAGAATATGTCATAAAAGGGGCGGAAACATGGAGGGGTCTACCTGAGCAGCTGGGACCTTTAACCTAGTGGTGCGCGCAAACTGGCAATGACGTGTTACTAGGGAGAACTGGGGCTATGACTTCTGCGCTAGAAGAGGAGACTAAAGTCTGGAGGGTCAGAGCGACATGTACCTAAAGCCTATCTAGTATCTGGTGTTTAGAGAACATGTTGATAGAATCCAAAAGTTATCAGGGCAAAGGCTAACAGACACTAAGACTGGGGCATGCATAATTCTACATGTAGTGTGTGTGCGAGGAATATTCTATGAATATTAATACAGTATTTCTCTTACATGGAGACATAAAGGCTAGACCATGACGGAAACTATTGATGTGATTCAGTAGCTTAGGAATGCAGAGAAGGAGGGCTGGACTGATAACTAGAAACATAACATACTCTTGGCAGACTGGGAGGCAGAGCCAGGCCGAGCCGGGCACTGCGAGGCATGAAGTAAGTGAAGGGTCAGGGATACAGGTGGGGGCTGTATCGCTCCTCGGAGAGGGTTCAGGAGACAGGAGCTGAATCTGAGTCCGGGCCCTTTTGAGGCCTAGAAACGGGGACAATTCAATGAATTAACGTGCACACTGTGAAATGTGGCAACGTAGGTTTACATAGGCCTAATATTCGTTGCTTTCACGAAGACTGGAAACTGGCATACTAGAGATGGACACAACTGTAATTGCGTCTTTAATCGATCAGAAGGGAATACATGCATATCGATCATGCACATATGACACATCATGGGGAACACGTAGGCACATATGACATGGCAAAATTAACTTTTCCACATTCCCTCCTTGTGCCCTACGTTTCCATCAGGAAACATCAATATTCATGATACCATCTATTATTTCATATAGCATCATTTGCTCGTCTCGAATTGTCTTGGAACGGGATTTAGGACTAGGAATACAAGAGGTAGCGCACATGCCGCAAATCGCAGGGCCACATTGTATACAGAGGCAGCAACTGAATATGATCGTTACTGCAATACCTAGGAATGACAATACTTTCCATCCCCAGGCGGATATGATACTCCAGAGCCAACCGGACCATGTCCAGGTGCCTGGATTCTGGTGTAACTGAGGGGCAATTTTATGAAGTCTGGTTATAGCTGAATAAACAGACGGCGCGTTATTAGGAATGAAAATGCAGCAACTAGATCCGATGACTCTACATGCTCCTCCTCTATCGGCCAGTATGACGTCAAGAACGAGACGATTTTGGAGCACGACAAATCTCATAGCAGATTGCTCTTCGGTTAAGTTACCTAGAGCAGAAGTAGTCTCATTCACTACTGCTTCAAGGGTTCTGGTTAATCTACGTATTAACTTACTATTCTGGACAGGTCCTATAAAGAAGAAGAAACCTTTATTGAAGTCTTGATATTGTTCTAGAGTAGTTTCAGTTTGATCGACAATTGGGGACTCAATCTCCCTTCTATGTCTGACGTGTACTAGATGTGTGTTTCTATGATAATCAGATGGGGCTAGAAACACTGGTGGCAGTAGGAAGGCAATGTAACAGGTTCCATCCCAATCGAGGGGCAGACGAACATATGCGGTCTGACCACAAACAAAATAAGAATGACGTGAGGCTTTGAAAATAGATTTCCCACTGGCACTATACTCGACAGTAGTAATACAATCACTATGTCCTACATGTGCGGAACCATTCTTTCTGACACATAATTCGCCTTTGACTGGTAGTACTGAAATAGCAGGTAAGTCTGGAGTAGTATCAGACTGAACATTCAGGACCATAAAATTCGAAGAATAATTACCTAAATCATAAACTTCATTTTCTAGATCTAACCCTGTTCTATGGGAGAGACCTTGCTTGTCTGGAAAACATGTTCTATTCAGAAGGGACATATCATTGGAGGATGACGTTAACGTGGACCATGCTCCACACGAACCATTATGTGAAAACGGATAAGGAAAGAGTGGCAGAACTCCCTTCGGTGTCTGGAAAGGGGGGAGTCGACCACACACCCAACAATTAGTGGCATTGCTGGTCTGGTGTGAATAGTGTAACATTCTAATGAATGTATTATTTCTCATAGCAAGACGATAGGATAACTCGTGAGGAGGCAGATCACTAAATGTGTGCTCTACTGTAGCATTAGAAAACTTATTTACATGTGAACTTGGAAAACATAAATGTAATGCATAACTTGTGCAGGTAACCATCAAACTTAAAAACAATAAGAAACTTAGAAAAACGATACATCTTATAGAGTTTTGACTAACTCTCTCACTATGGGGGTCTATCTCATACATGTCAGATACCTGTCTAACCGTTTCACCCGAGAGGGACTTAAAACTGGCTGACTTATTTTACTAGACCGGAGCTTTGATTTATACTCCTGTTGCAGAGTTTTCTCTAACAGGGGAGGCTTGGATTCAGAGTCAATTTTTAGGCAGTCCTTAGAAATGTTCTTGGCAAATGTTTTTATACGCAATCCATGGAATTTCTTGATGTGGGACAGGTGGACCCAGCCTTTTCTTCCTTCTAGCTTGGCCGCCGTCCTCGTGGTTAACAAGACTAGACGTGGCTCCTTCCAGCGGGGCTCCAGCGGGCTTGAACGATCAAAGTTCCTGACCAACACGAGGTCGCCTGGAATGACCTCATGCGGTTTCACTTCAGTATTGTCTGGGAATGCAGCGGCAACCTGTGAACGACAAGAGTGTAGGGCAGACATCAAGGAAGCTAGGTAATCTGTCAGCATATTACTGGAAACATCTGTAATACTGCGGGGTCTAGGTGTACCCCACATGTTTGGGGGGCGGCCGAATACGACCTCATAAGGGGACAGACCTGATCTGGAATGTGCAACCATCCTCATGAAGAATAAAGCAACTGGCAGGGCAACTAGCCAGTCTACACCTTTCTCTTTACATATCTTAGCAATACGGATTTTCAGGGTCTGATTATGTCTCTCTACGAGACCGGCTGCTTCAGGATGGCGCACACAATGGAACTTCCACTGGTACCCTAACAAAAGGGAAACATGCTTCATAAGTTCAGATGAGAATGGCTGGCCGTTATCAGAATACACGACCCTAGGGAGTCCATAGCGGGGAAAGAATTCACGAACCAACTGCTTGGCAGTGGTCGCGGCTGTGTAATCTGGAACTGGATATGCTTCTGTCCACCTGGACAAAGCGCATACAACTACGAGGACATACTTGAAACCTCGACATCGCTCCATCTGAATATAATCCATCTGGAGGACTTCAAAAGGGTGGTCAGGAGGTTGGAATCCACCTTGTTCCACCGGGACACTTTTACCTGGATTGAACTGACAACATATCATACAAGTACGGACTTTCTGCTTGGCTGCAGCTCGTAAATGCTTGTTGAACCAAAGGTTCTGTATACTGTCTAACATAGCTTTTTCTCCTAGATGTGCTGGACTATGTGCGGTATTAATAATGACTTGAACCATAGAGTCGGGGAGAAACCATGTGGCTTTTCCCTTCGTCAACCATCCCTGATCTGTCTGGACCCCTCCTTGTTCGGACCATTTCTTTATTTCTTCGGGAGTAGCATGTAACTGTATGTCTATGACATCTTGTGTAGGGTCCTTAACTGTCATACAAGTAATCTGTTCTGGAATGGATGTCTGTGTCTTGTTAACTGGAATGTCTGGTGTCTGAGCTGTAAGCTTGGCTGTTCGATCTGCTAGATCGTTACCTTGGGAAATGATGTCAGTAACTTTCGTATGTGCTTTGCACTTCATGATAGCAATAGCTGTCGGTAAATGTATTGCATCTAACAGAGCTTGAATGAGGAGACCATGCTGAATCTTGGTTCCATGAGAAGTCATGAAACCTCTCTCCTGCCAGAGTACTCCGAAGTCGTGTACAACTCCGAATGCGTAACGTGAATCTGTATATATGTTTACTTTCAGGTTCTTGGCACGTATGCAGGCTTGGGTCAGAGCAACTAGCTCTGCTGCTTGAGCAGACAGGGTGTCAATACGGTGGGTTTCTATAACTTCGGTGTCAGTAGTCACTGCATACGCGGCTACTAGTTCTCCTGTACTAGTTCTCATACATGAACCGTCCACATAAAGTGTCAGGTCGGGATTAGGTAATGCAATGTCTGTCAGGTCTTGTCTTGGCTTGGTCATAGTGTTAACAATTTCCACACAGTCATGTGTGACAGGATTTGAAGTAACTGACGGTAACAGTGTAGCAGGATTTAGAATGTTGCAGCGTCTGATTTCTATGTGTGGCTGGAACAGTGTCAGTTCATAACCTGTTAAACGTGCAATGGTCAAGTGCTGAGTCTGTGTTCGGTTTAAAAGAACTTCCACGGAATGTGGAACTTGTACTGTCAGGGAGTGTCCTAATACTATGGAATCACTTTGTCTGATTGCTAGAGCTGTGGCTGCAACTGACTTGAGGCACGCAGGCAGAGCCTGGGCTACTGGATCTAGTGTGCTCGAAAAATAAGCACAAGGCTTGTACTGTCCTGCTTGATCTTGTGTGAGAACAGATAATGCAGTACCATCACGTTCTGTGACAAAAAGTGTAAAAGGCTTACTGTAGTTCGGTGTAGCTAGAACAGGTGCTTGGCATAAGGCTTTCTTTAATTCATTAAAACTAAGTGTATGTTCAGATGTCCAAGGGAGGACAGTCGATACGGCTGCCTCCTGTGTCGTTAACTGTATCAGTGGCTTGGCTAGAAATGCATATTGAGGAATCCATTGTCTGCAGTAAGAAGTGAGGCCAATAAAAGCACGTACCTCCTTCTGTGTCTTGGGCTGTGGAAGACTCGCTATTAACTGGATACGGTCTGGTGTCAACTGCCTACCCCACTTGGACAGTAAGTGGCCTAAGTAGATCACTTGCTGGACACAGAATTGAAGCTTCGAAGGGGACACCTTGTGCCCCTGCTCGGCCAGAAAATACAGAACTGTAAGTGACGCTCGCTCGCAGTCACGTTCAGAACGGGCTGTGATCAGTAGATCATCGACATACTGGAGCAGGGCAGTGTCTGTTGGCATGTGAATATTGTCTAGTTGTCTCTTAAGTGCTTGACTGTAAATACTAGGACTTTCTGTGAAACCTTGAGGAGCTCGTGTGAATTTATAGCTCCTTCCATTTAAACAAAAACCGAAAAGGTACTGGCTGTCTGGATGAATGGGAACACTGAAAAATGCATTCTTGAGGTCTATTACAGTAAAAAATGTAGCTTCAGAATCAATAGCTGTTAATAGAGATGAAATATCTGGGACTACTGGATACTGGGGTATGATACATTTATTAAGCTCTCGAAGGTCAATCACTAATCGATATACTGGAGGTGCATTTGGATCAGTACGTTTCATGACTGGAATGATAGGAGAATTACATACATTGGAGTCAGTTTCTACAACCACTCCTTGAGCAATGAGCTCATCAATAATTTTGGATAAGGCTGCTACAGCCTCAGGTGGCAATCTGTACTGTCTGATTCGTGGCAAGACTATACCTTGCTTGAGAGTCACACGATGGGGTGTGATTTGCATAAAACCTACATCAGTTGGACCTTGCGCCCATAAATGCTGCGGTACATTTGACAATCTTGGATCAAAATCACGTAATACATAGTGACCCTTAAAGTCTCTTAAAAACAAACGGATTCCTTCTGGGGAACAGCAAATAACTGCACCTAATTCTTTTAACGTCTTGATGCCTAACAAATTTTCTGGACATGATTTCGTAAGTAATAAATCGGTAGTTCGGGACAATGGACCAACTTCTAGAGAAACTGGCTTTGATATCTCGTTTACAATAGGCTTTCCTGAAAATCCAAGGGAAACAGTTCTAGAGCCTGAGAGCGGAGCCCCTGGAACCTCGTCATGACTGATAGTAGTCCTACTTGCCCCTGTATCAATCAAAAACTTTCTGTCTTTCCCTAATACTTGACTGTGTACATAGGGACCCTCTTGATCTACAGGTATCTCGATGAGAGGCAAGCCTACCTCCCTCTCTAGGCTGTTTCATGAATACTGTTGATACTCTGGATACTCAGTCTGGGCATACTGGTACATCTGCTGTGTAACATGCTGTGTTGCAGCGATAGGCTGCGGTGCTGGAGCTGTCTGTTGTGCATTCTGTGGTGACTGAGAAGTCTGTGAAACTTGTTCTTGTCTAGGCGGACGTGGTCTTTCTTTAGTCTTACCAGTTGCTATATTGTGTTTCAGAACTGCACACTCGTTTATAAAATGACCTGGCTGTTTACAATAATTGCATATCCCTTTAACGGGAGCTGCAGGATGACTGGCTTGATTCGGACCCCTCTTCTGACTGTCTTGTGGAACAGATTGTGCAACTAATACTTTCATTTTTGTGTCTTTCATACGTCTCTTTTCGTGTTGTTGCTCTTCCCTGATTCTATTCTGGTGATACTGGAGCATCTGAAGCATTTGTGACGGGGTACTAGCTTGCCAGGTACTTTCGACTTTCAATACTCGATTTTTAACTTGTGGACTTGAATTCTCGACTAGTTTAGTAACAAAAAGATGAGGGTATGACTCGCTACCTGTCTTCAAACCACTGTTAATAATAAAACATTTTTCAAATCTAGAATAAAAATCACTAGTGTCTTCATCCTGTTTCTGTTTACATGCTGAGATTGCATCCCAATCTTCCTTTTTCGTGGCTAGTAATCTTGGCAAAACTTGTATCAATAACTCGGGCAATTCTTTACATTTGTCCCCAAGACCGGTACCTGGTACTCGTATTTTATCTTCAGCTTCTAGAGCTGTCCAATCAATCTTTTTCTCTCCCACCTCCCATTCTTTTTCCTTGAGTTTTTCATATACCCCTGCGGGCAACAGGACCTTTAACATTTTAATGACATCTGGATACGTGTATTCTCCCATACGGAGCATGTCTTTTAATTCTCGATGGAACCCTGCTGGATCTTTGTCGTGACAGGGAATTAATTTCTTCATCTCTAAGAGTTCCATCTTTGTGATAGGGGTGTAAACAAATACTCGTTGCATTTCACCACCCTCTGTCCTAACTGGGTGTACTTCTCGTAACGGATGCTGTCTATCTATGTAAAAGGGTTTACTTTCTGGGGGTGAGACGTGAACAAAATGTGGATTCAGAAACGTTCTATATTTGTGGCGTTGTTCTAGAATGACACTAATTAAATCGGTACCTAAACCTTTCCATTTATACTGGAGTAACTCGTTCAGAACATCATGTAACGGACCTGGATCAGAATGTTGTCCCTCATACAGTGTAATGAGGTGCTGGATCATATACATACCCACCAGTCGCTGCTCGGCTGGGGGCAGTTTCAGAAACATTTGTGCCACTATTTCGTCTGGAAAAGTGGTAGAATCAGTAGTCCATCGAACTGCTGATCGGGCTAGTTCTTGTTCATGCATGGTACTAAGTTCACTATAACCGATTCGTGATTTCAGGATGTGATCGATAGCTTGAAATACTTGTTCAAGATTCTCTTGTTCTAGTGCTGGAAGGTGAAAAACTTTCTTGTGTTCTAGGCGTGAATGTCGGTCTGGAAATCTAGATTTACCTACATACGCTATTCTGGCGGTATTCTCGTCTTCTACCTCTTCAGTAGAAGAGTCGTTTTCCTTCTCGCTTACTTGTGCTGCTTTGCGTTTCTCGTGTAACCTTAATATTTCCTTACGAATTTTCTTGTACATACTCTCTATACAACTTAGTGTCCTGTGTCTTCCCTCGGCTATATTATCACTCCACCTTGTCAGGACTTTCATTTCGGTCGGATCTTTAGTCGGATAATCTTGTTCCCTTATTAAACAATTGACTAGAAACTTTAATAGCATGAGCTGGGTCTCAGCTTTCCTTAGAGACATGATTTCGCCAATACTTTCTGGATCTACTCCTGTACGGATGAAACGATATATTCTGTCTAGATCTTCTTTCATATTCGGTAGGGTGTCCAAATACTCGGTCACCCGTCTTACGCGCAATGAATATATAACCATATTATCATCGCCTGGGACTGGATCATAACGGCATTCGGTAAGAGCTCGCTTGATATCTGCAACGGACTGATGTTTGGGCGTACGCTGTAACGCACGTTCATGTAACTCGACTAATGTTACACGTTTGTGTGGCGGCGGGGTACCAGGAGGACCTCCCCCCGCGGCCCCTAGACTAGAATCATCGACGGGTATCGTATGGGCTGGGAGAGTAACGGATGTAGCGGGTACTTGTACTGTGGGCTGGACCGGGGGTACCGTAACAGGTGCTGTAACAGGTGCCCCGGTGGCTGGAGGAACAGGAATTACATTATTTACAGGAGCTGGCGGAGCAGGATTTGCATATTCTGGGACTGTGTCGTCCAAGTAGGACGAGAGGAAAATATCAGCTGCGGTCGGTTTGTGACGTAGCTTAATCGGAACTAATGGCGGCGGAAAATTACATGGTGCTTCCGGGGTTGCTTTCGACAAGCCCTCGGCAAGAAGAGGATACATACCCTTAATGAGGGCATTTCTCTGTCTGTCTGACTGTTCGGCTTTAACTCGTTCACCTATTTCGATTAATTCCCTTTCTTGGGCTCTTTCTGAGGATTCCCTACTTAATTCTGACTTTCTGATTTCTTTTTCGGTTCTTTTATGAGATTCTTTGCGCCATAACTCGATGGCATCTTTCTGGGACTGTCTTGATTTCTTTTTCCATAATGCTTCTTCTACTCGCATGATGCACTCGGCATCCCATGTACCTGATACAGGCCATCTATATTTCTCTTCTAGATCTTTAGTATACTCGACCCATAAGTCTAGATATAATATGGCACTTATGCCATGTTTATGATACATAAAATGACCTGGACTGTCCCTAGGCGGGACAGGAACTGCTTCCTCGAGCAGACCTTTTCTAGTTCTTAACTGACGTAACTTTGAGAACAGAGGCATGACTTAGACTGGAGTCTGGACACAAATACAATACACAATAAACACAATAATAACTTGAAAATAAATCACTCATACCACGACATTGAAAACACATGAAATAACATTTAAAATAACAGTTCGGACAGAATACTACCTGGAATACTGAGAACAGAAACACATGAATTTCTCGAGAACAGAACAGAACTTACTGGAATGACTAGATGCACTGCTAAAACAGTACGAAACTTACCGGTCTCATAAAGAGACACGTCAGGACCCGCATCCACCTAGGTGGACACTTCGTGTTGGATCTGTGTACCCAAACCCACGGACCAGAGACAAATTAATTGACCCTGTCTAGATACTACCCCAGCAACGGTACTCACCGGGCAGCAAGAACGGAAGGCCTCGGACTGGACTGGACTGCTACGACGACGGACGGACGAACTTCGGACTTCAGTTACAGGTGGGCCTCCGGATACCTCGGACCTTGGACTCTCGGCTTGGGCTCTGGTCGGGACTCGCCGCGTTCCTCCACCGCCTCGTCTGGACGCTGGACCGCAACCTCCGTCTCCTCCGTGGGCCTGAGGGATACTTGAAGCAGAAATATCTGCACGTGGCCGGTATGGTTCCGTCACGGCTGCAGAGGATCAAGGGGCCTGCGTGGCTTCTCCGGCGCGTGGGGAAAGGGCAAATCCCTATTCGGGCGCCATTATGTGGTAAATAAATAATTAATTACCGGTTCTATTTTTGACTGGATACAATATAAACAGATAGCTCAATAAATAAGAGTCAAGATTCGAGGTAGCTGGAGTTGACAGGCTTTAATTAAGCATAAAAGGACAGGAACAGGACAGCCTGTACGGGAATGGGATGGCAGCTGCCGGGGGCAGGATCTGGGAGCATAAGGGATAACTTTTAATAACAGTGCACAGTATATATAGTTAAACAAAACACATTACATTCAATATAGTAGGCGTAGCAGTAGGCGGGGTTTGTAGCAGTCGCGAAAGATAAGGCATAAAATGGGTGTAACAAGAGGCGTGTACAGGGCGTATACATAGACATGTGATGTAAACGTAACAGAATATGTCATAAAAGGGGCGGAAACATGGAGGGGGCTACCTGAGCAGCTGGGACCTTTAACCTAGTGGTGCGCGCAAACTGGCAATGACGTGTTACTAGGGAGAACTGGGGCTATGACTTCTGCGCTAGAAGAGGAGACTAAAGTCTGGAGGGTCAGAGCGACATGTACCTAAAGCCTATCTAGTATCTGGTGTTTAGAGAACATGTTGATAGAATCCAAAAGTTATCAGGGCAAAGGCTAACAGACACTAAGACTGGGGCATGCATAATTCTACATGTAGTGTGTGTGCGAGGAATATTCTATGAATATTAATACAGTATTTCTCTTACATGGAGACATAAAGGCTAGACCATGACGGAAACTATTGATGTGATTCAGTAGCTTAGGAATGCAGAGAAGGAGGGCTGGACTGATAACTAGAAACATAACATACTCTTGGCAGACTGGGAGGCAGAGCCAGGCCGAGCCGGGCACTGCGAGGCATGAAGTAAGTGAAGGGTCAGGGATACAGGTGGGGGCTGTATCGCTCCTCGGAGAGGGTTCAGGAGACAGGAGCTGAATCTGAGTCCGGGCCCTTTTGAGGCCTAGAAACGGGGACAATTCAATGAATTAACGTGCACACTGTGAAATGTGGCAACGTAGGTTTACATAGGCCTAATATTCGTTGCTATCACGAAGACTGGAAACTGGCATACTAGAGATGGACACAACTGTAATTGCGTCTTTAATCGATCAGAAGGGAATACATGCATATCGATCATGCACATATGACACATCATGGGGAACACGTAGGCACATATGACATGGCAAAATTTACTTTTCCACAGCTCCACCAAGATAGATTCGCCACAGCTTCTCTGGAGGTCCTCACAGACACCCTGAGATCCCCGTTGTGCTGATACCACTGCCTGCGGAGGCACCACTGGAGCGCCCTCATGAGCCAGCGTGCATGACTGACCAACAGAATGCAGAAAGCAAACAGACCGAGCAGGCAAAGGACCTTCAGGACTGGAACGACCGCTCCATTGTAAAACAAAGGAATTATTTCCTGAATGGCGAGAATCCTTTGAGGAGGAGGGAATGCTCGACAAACAGTAGTGTCCAGTACAGCCCCTATAAACAGGTTGCGCTGAGAGGGCACTAGGTGAGACTTGGGCACGTTTATCGGAAACCCAATCTGTACAACAGCTGCGTTGTCACTTGCAGATGATGACACACCTTCTCCAGCGACCCTGCTTTGATCAGCCAGTCGTCCAGATAGGGGAAAACCGAAATCCCTGGCCTTCTGAGATGGGCTGCCACCACTATCATCACCTTGGTGAAGACTCGAGGTGCAGTAGTAAGACCAAACGGAAGGACCGCAAACTGATAACGTTGCAACACTACCGTGAAACGGAGATACTTCCTGTGCGACTTCAGGATCGGAATATGAAAATACGCGTCCTGCAAGTCGCTCGACACCATCCAATCCTCCTGTTGCAGCGCTTGAAGAACCTGCGCAAGGGTAAGCATCTTGAACTTTTCCTGCTTCAGAAAAAGGTTCAAGATCCTGAGATCCAGGATTGGACGTAACCTGCCATCCTTTTTGGGTATCAGGAAATACCGGCAGTAGCACCCCTGACCCTTTTCCTGCTCCAGAACCACCTCTATCGCACCTTTTTTCAGTAATGTTAGGACCTCCTCCTGTAGGAGAAGAAGGTGGTCCTCTGAACAAATCCCTTGGCAAGGAGGGTAATTTGGAGGGAATTCACGAAAGGGAAGAACATACCCATTCTCCACAAGATTGAGAACCCAAAGGTCTGTAGTGACCGATTCCCAATCTTGCAGAAAATGAGTAAGCCGACCCCCTACAAGACCGACATGTTCCTGAATGGCGGATCTAGGGGTTGCTTTGCTGTGATAATAGGAGGGTAGAGCAAGAGGAGGAGGAGGGCTGTCGACCTCGTGGGCGACCTCTATTCTTGCCCCTGTAGGGTCTATTCAAGGTATTCTGTTGCTGCTGCTGCTGGCATTGTTTGTAGGAACGAAAGGACAATCTCCCAAAACCTCTATACCTCCAAAAGGTAGAACCTCTAGACTGAGTCTGAAGGTCTAGAGATTTGGCCGTTGCCTTACTATCTTTAAATCTTTCCAAGGCCGCATCTGCTGTCTTGCCAAAGAGAAAACAACAATTGATGGATGGAATGTTGCACAATGGCAGAACATTCAACCCCCAGTCACAGATCTGGGTTTAATCCATCGTTATTTTGCTCACCAGACCACCCCAGTTCAGACATGGCCATATGCAAATAATTCTTGACCCTGTGCCTCATGGAAACAGTCCAGCCCGAACTGCCAAGCCACGTCTTCCCTGGACCGGAATCAAGCATCCTAGGACCGGTTTCTGGCTATCAGCCTTCATCAGCCAGGATAGCTTGATTCCAGTGGCCTGGAGAGCACGGGACTCACGTCTGAGCAAACCCCTCCCACTCGGGGTGACAAATGAAAAGCCCACTAGAGCCAGGGAATTGTTTTATTTTTAATTGGAAGCGACCCCTCGCTTCAAGGAGCCATATTTTTTTTAAAGTATATTCTGCCCCCCTCTCCCCCTCCCCTCGGGACAGATCGGTTTGTTTAATTGGACTTTCTGGGGGGGGGGGGAAACCCCACTAGACGCCAGGGACTGTTTTAAATTGTAAATAGAAGCGAGCCCTTCCTTATGGGCCTAATTAATTTGTGAGACTTTTCTGCCCCTCTCCCCCCCCCCCCCCATGGGACAGATCACCTATATTTTTGACGTTTCTGGTCCGGGGGAGGGGCAGAGAATCCCACTAGTGCCAGAGATTTAAAAATAGATAAATTGGTTGCTTCCATGGGATATATATTTGTTTATGTGTATTCAGCCTGTTTATTTGGGCTTTCTGCCCCCATTTGTGTAGTGACATAGCCTGTTGTAATGCCACACTTTCCAACCGAAAAATCCACGCAAGCCATACTTCCTTGGAAGCCCCCGGGTGTCTACTTTTCAAAAATGTGTGAGCTTGGTGGGTTTCCCTAGATGGCCGGCGAGCAAGGGGCCAAAAACCCAGGTCACCCTCCTTGTAAAAGCAGGTGGTTTTGAGATAAGCAATTTTGATGTCGCCTTACTATGTTTTGGGCCCTTGCCTGTCGCGGGTACTTGCGCCTCCCACACAAGTGAGGCCCCATTTTTATTGGGAGACCTGGGGGAACAGTGGGTGGTAGGAAATTAGTGTGAGCCCAGTGATGCCAAACTTTCCCATACGAAAATATGTGAAAAAATTGATTTTTTCAGCAGAAATGTAGGTTTGCAAGGGAATCTGGGTAAGACAACAAGAGCAAGATGGCCGCCTGAGGAGGAGCTGCACTGGGGAGCTCCTGGTTTTTGGGATCACCTTCGGGTGTAAATCCCTGATAAACCACCCAGCCCGCCCATCCTCCGTCCACCTAACACAACCGGAACATGGAAACAGGCGACAAATAACCTCAAATTGAAAATTGGAACGATCCTTACTGCGTTCTACTGTCTGGTCACTGCCTGGTCACTGGGCGGCTCGGCGTGCGGAGAGTTTCCTGGGGTCGGTGGATCGCCCGGGTGTGGTGCCGAGGAGCGGTTCTGGGACTTGGCGTCGGACCACAGGTACATCTGCGATGCTGGTTGCGGTGTGCCGGTGAGCGGGATCAGAGGAGATAGATCGGTGTTTTGGGGCCGCGTAGGAGGACCTGGAGCGGGGCGCATGACTGGAGCGGCTGCGCGGGAGCAGTCAGGGGAGCGACGCGAGGAAGAGTGATTGCGCCAGAGCGGGGGAGAAACCCTGGTTATGCTACCGAGAATCCGGCCCCGGTGAGGAGCATGGAAATAAAAGAAGGACAAGCGACGGCGAGCTGAGAGGAGAATGAGTCACGAGAGAGGCTCTTGATCTCCCAGTCAGCGTTTCCAGCAGAAGGGAAGGCAGGACAGAAAAGGTCTCCCCATCTCACTTACTTACACACGGCCACCGGGGAATCCTTCACATAATAGATGCTAGGAGACTGATACGGCATGCCTGACCCTAAGATGGCGGCTAGTGCAGACAAATAAGGACGTGGAAAGTGAGAAAAGACTCCCTGCAGACAAATAAGGCCATGGAAAGTGAGAAAGGACTCCCTGCTAACAAATAAGGACATGGAAAGGGAGAAAGGACTCCCTGCTAACACAAAAACAAACACAACGGCAGCCATCTTACAAGGGTGGTTTTTTACATCAAGCATAGAATTAATTAATTGATTAACTAATTAATTAAATAATAAGCACTCTGAAAGGACTACGAGAGCTAAATGTGGAAAAATTAGGAAAAAGAGAACCCTTTCCCAGCACTACTCAGTGAAACGATAGATCCGAAACTAGAAGCAACAACATAATTAATATCAGCAGGGAGGCTACCTGGAATTAAACTGAAAAAGAAACACCATAACAAATGCAGAACGGAGCAAAAATGAGCGAAAGATACCCAGAAGTTACTGGCTTGAGTGCCCAGAGTATAAAATACCCCAATAACTTAACTAAAAATGCAGCTAAGAAGTTTAAACATGACTACTTGAGAAAAAACCCGGACGTAATATTCGCAGACCTATACTTTAATGCAACTACTGGTACGAAAATGAATGACCTCATATTCCATACATCCAAAACAGCTAAATGGCGCAATGCCTTCGCTAGGATGCTTACCATAAAAACTACGAAAAACATTCCTCACGGATTAAAAATGTCAACCGCACCATCACAAAGATGCAGAGCCGAACTTAACATCACGATATATAAATCCGGAACAGTGCTGATACAAGCAGCAAACCATGATCTAGAGAGATTTGCCAAGACTTTCCCATCGATAAAAGACGCATTGGACGACCCGAGTAAACAACCTCTCCTAAACCCACCAGTAGACATTCCAGGCCCCCATGAGGCCACAATCAGAGGCTCAATTAGAACCAGGAGCCATCATCATACGCCGGCATCAACTCTAGCGACTACCCGGGTAGAGTTAACTGGACTAGTAAGGCCTCTACCAGAGAACACGACTAGAAGAACTGAGAGGCCTACCTCTCAAACAAACAAAGAGCAAAATCAGCACCTTAGAAAAGAATCGCCCCTATTCCCGAACCATGAGAACTCTCAAACAGATCATACACTGGCAATGAGGGTAGCGCCACCTAACAACCAGGAGTGGGATGAGACTGAGGATGGTGAGACAGTGAGGGTAGCGCCACTCAACAACCAGGAATTGGTTACGACAGAAGACATCAGCCTTCCTACATCCCAAACCCTCGTCAGAACCATACCACCCTCGTACACACCCACATTAACTAACGAACCCACAACAACACAGGACCTATCTAACTCCAGCAACCTCCCCACACCTCACGCTAATACAACACCAGCGGCGCACAGATCCTCAACCTCTAACACGATCCTACCAACTCAGAACATATCCAACATCAACGAGGCACCGAATGGAGACGGAATAGACAATCAAAAAGAGAAGATAAAGAAAATGGCAGCGCAACGAAGATTCGTGCCAAAAAGAAGAAGAGCTGAGCGGATGTACAGATCGGCCGCCCCAAAGAAACCCCACCAGAACAAGAAGGACTTTATTAAGCTTCAGAAACTTGTGAGCAAGCTAACACAAGCCACTATGAATACCGTACAAGCGATAGGAAAAATCGAAGAGAGGACGGAGAACATTGACGCCAAAGTCACGGATATCCAAAATCTCGTACAGTCCTCACACAGAAGGAACATCGAGGCGAACATGCGTTTAATACAGAGAGACAACCGACCAGACAGGGCGAAGTCACTATCTAAAGAGGAAACGTTGGCCTTAATCCGAACATATGACCTATCGGACCACAAGGAGGAAGAGAGAATCCAATCAATCCCGCTAGACGCTAACAGAACAGCGAGGAAAAACGAGAGAACTTCCAACCCCCACAATCTACAGCACATACAGCTAACACCAAACGAAGCGGAAAATGTGATCGCCAGTAAAAAAGAAAAACACCTATCCTGTCTATTACTCAACTGCCGGTCAGCTACCAAACATGCATCGGACATAGCGGACCTCATCCTCAACAAGGACATCGACCTGGCAATCCTTACAGAAACTTGGCTTACGGAATCCTCATCCCCAACCATGGATCTATTGATACCACCGCAATTCAACGTTCTCAGACTGGATAGACACGGAAAGATAGGGGGAGGGATAGCATGCATTCATCGATCTGACATAGAGGTTAAACAAATTCAGGCCGACCCGCTGGAATCATGTGAGTATCTTGGTCTTAACATAAGATCATCCAACACTCAATGGTGCAACCTGCATACTTTCTACCACCCACCAGGAGATAACACAAAGTTTATAGCAGAGTTAATGGAGATCATAACAGCCAACTCGAATGACGCTGCCAATAACATATTCCTAGGCGACTTCAACCTGCATTGGGAGAACTGCAATGACAAACTGGTCAACATGCTTAAAGGTTTCCTCACTGAACTAAACCTCACTCAAGCGTGCACACTGCCCACACATTCGAAAGGAGGGACGTTAGACTGGCTAATCTCAAGAAACAAAGCTGCTACAATCCAATCCATAACTCCATGTGACTGGTCGGATCATCACGCCATAACTTTCATGATACCGGTAACGAGAAAAGGTAGAACCAGGCAACCTGTCAAGACCAAGAAATGGACTCGAGACACAAAAGAAACAAATATGGAACTACTGGTCAAAAGCTGTGAAAGAGACTTAAAGCCACCCAACGATATGGAAACAGTTAACGAACTGACGGAACACTACATAACTGTCGAAAATATCGTTAATACCACCATGCCACTAAAATTAAAACGAATCTCAGAAAAGACAAAAAACCCGTGGTTTACCGAAGGACTAAATGAAGATAGACGCAAATTGAGAATGGCCGAAAGAAAATGGAGGCAACACCCATCGACACCGGAATTGGAAGCCCTTAGAAAAACAAGGAAACAATATAATAAAAAAATCATCAACTCAAAAAAGGAATTCATAAGAGAAGAACTGGATAATGCCAAAAACAGGCCACGAAAACTATTTGAAATCCTAAAGGAGCAATCAAACAAACTAGCCAAAACAGTGCAAGAACATTCAAAAACATCTCTAAGCTGTGATGATTTCTCCACATTTTTCATGGAAAAGGCCAAAGCACTCGAAATAGAGCTTAAAAATTCGGCATTAAATCTTCCCAACGAACCTTGGGCTACTAACGATGCCAACTCTACAACAGTTTGCACTAAGGCTAAAAACAAGGCGAGCTGGGAAACATTCGAACTGTACGACCAACACACGATTGCCAAGACGCTCTCAGGAATCAAACCTAACAACCACCACCAAGACCCTCTACCTGCAAAATGCGTAAAAGAAATCAATCACATCTTGATTCCAATATGGACCGAAATAATAAATGCGTCACTGTCACAAGGGATCCTTCCAGACTGCCTAAAAACAGGTCAAGTCGTTCCCATAATCAAAAAACCCACAGCAGATACATCAGATCCAAATAACTTTCGCCCAGTGACCAACATCCCTTTACTGGCCAAGCTGACTGAGAAATGTGTGCAGAACCAACTGTGCCAACACATCAACAAATTCTCCTTGTTAGATGAATGCCAATCAGGATTCCGAGCAGGGCACAGCACTGAAACAGCGATTCTCCACATTACTGATGACGCATTACAGGCCCTTGACCAAAATCAAGCATGCTTACTGATTCTCCTGGACTTGTCATCGGCATTTGATACGGTAAATCATGAAGCATTACTGGCCAGGCTACGGGAGAGGATGGGAATATCAGGAACAGTACTGAAATGGTTCGAGTCCTTTTTACAGAACAGAACACAGCGCTTCCTAGTTAACCAATCAATCTCCCCTCCGTGCCCTACCACAATTGGAGTCCCTCAAGGATCGACATTATCCCCAGATCTGTTTAACCTATACGTCGAGCCACTCACAGAAATTCTACAAAAATCTCAAATATCCTATCACATGTATGCAGACGACACGCAAATATACGTAAAGATTGGATCCATAAAAGAATTGGAATTAATGAATGAGACACTAAAAATGACACTTCAATGGTTAATGGCAAACCACCTGAAGCTGAATGCACATAAAACAGAGTTCCTATTAATCTCTCCACCAAAGAAGAATATAGAAATAACGGAATGGATGAAAGTCGTGACTGCGCTAAACTGTACCCCTACCCTTGTCAACTCAGCCAAATCACTAGGAATCATCTTAGATGAGAATCTAGACATGAAAGCCCACATTAACTCAATGGCGAAAAGTGCCCGATTTCACTTGAACTACCTAAGAAAACTGAAACCTTTCATCACAGAGTCAGACCTTAAATTGGCAATCCAATCCTTAGTTATCTCGAGGATTGAATATGGGTGCACCACCTTGGCTGGATTACCAAAAATGTCCACAGGACCATTGAAAGCCTGCCTTAACGCTGCAGCAAGACTCATCACCGGAACTAGAAAATATGACCATATATCCCCACACCTGAAAGCATTAAACTGGCTACCATATGAAGCAAGAATCCAAATGAAGTTAGCATGCATCACACATAAAGCATTACACGACAACACCCCAAGATATCTTACAAAGAAAATTCAGTTGTCCGGTAGCAACCGAACAACTAGGAGTGCTGGGGAGCTGCTACTACGACCAGCATTCTTCCGAAAGAAAAAAACTTATGACAGAGCGTTCTCAGGAGCGGCCCCCAGAATATGGAACTCACTCCCTCCAAACATCAGGAAGATCCAGAATCTGGTAACATTCAAACGGGAAGTGAAGAGCCTGCTGATGAACAGATACATTACTTAATGAAGATCACTGATCTTGGATCTGCTATAATACTGCCTTAGTACAGATCATGTACGCTATCAAAATAGGAGGCTCAGACAATACTATAATGGAATATGTATCCTAGGATATGGGAATAACCCAAAGTCAACAGGAATGGAGATTGGATTGAACAGAAGAACAATTATTTTTCATGAACCTATACAGTACTACCTCATACATGAACCTATACCATGCTACCTCATATTTGTTATATATACATGTCTTGTATTTTATTTAATCATAGCTCACTGACTTTTGCTAACGTCACATGTATTACGAATTTATATGTCATCTACCTCATATATATACATGTCTTGTATTTTATTTAATCATAGCTCACTTACTTTTGCTAACGTCACATGTGTCACGAATTTATATGTCATCTACCTCACTGCGATTGCTTGCTAACGACGTATACATATGTAACCGTGTCTCCTTTTACTACCTCATGTAAAGCGCTCTGATACCTACGGGTCTTGTTCGCGCTATACAAAACTTTATAATAAATAAATAATAAATAAATAAATAAATAAGTAAACGTTGGGGGATCCATGCAAGCCATACCTCCTTGGAAGCCCCTCGGGTGTCTACTTTCTAGAAATGTGTGGGTTTGGTAGGTTTCCCTAGGTGCCGGCAGAGCTAGGGTTCACAAACTGCAGGGATTATGAGACTGGACAGAGAAGGGGGCATTGCTATAAACCTCACATTCAGTGCTCCCTCGAGCCAGCTGATATTGTTGACAGTGAAGCAGGCCTCTTTACGCTCGGAACTGCCACTAACTATGTTATCAAAGGTCTATTGGTCTACAGACCTCCGGGACCCCATTCAAGGTTCTCTTTTAGCTTAATCGACTACCTTATGCAACCTGCACTAAGGTACGAAAAATTTGTGGTGCTGGGCGATATAAATTTGCACCTTGATGATGCACTCAACTCTGGGGCACAAGAGTTGCGCCAGGAATTAGCAACACTACAACTATTGCTAAAGTCTGAATGCCCTACACATAAGTTGGGACATTTACTTGACCCCATCTTTGCCAATTGGGACGCTTTGGTCGTGGAGCCTCCGCTTCTGGTGCTGTGGTGAGATCACTTTTTGATACCGTTTACGATACAGCTACCGGTACCCAAAGCACAGGAGAAAGTTAAAATTGATATTAAAAGTAGGAAGTGGGTTGGATTCTCTCAGGGGGCTTTCAATCAGGCCCTTCTAAGAGACGGACCACCCTCTGGTCTGGATGCTAACCTGGCTTGTGAAGCCCTAGGGAGGCGTATTACTGACGCCCTTGACTGCACCGCACCCTGGTCATATAAGGTGTCCACAAAAAAACGTAAACCAGCTCCCTGGTTTGGTGAAGAACTTAGGACTGCCAAATCAGGGTGTAAGCGCCTAGAGAGACGATGGAGGAAAGTTCTCTCTGTCCACTTGGAAGAGGAATGTAAAATCTGTCATAAGTCCTACCATTCGCTTATTAGAAAGGCGAAGAGAGAATCCAAACAGCTGAAAATTCTACCAAAGAACTATTTAAAGTTTTTAAAGAAATTTCCTCTCTGACATATATTGCACCACCCATTGCTGGATCTAAGGAATCCTGCAATCGGGTTGGTGAATATTTTGCGGCAAAGGTGGTAAAGATTTATTCCTCCTTCCCTGACTCTGCTCGTGGGAGCGGGGGAGTGGAGGAGGAACCTGTGGATTCCCTAACACTACAGTGTCTCCATGAATTTGCTGTGCCCGTTTCGGACACCCTTAAACAGATAGCCACTAGCATTAAATCTGGGCCAACAAGGGATCGAGCTACTCCCAGGGTGCTTAGAGGGAGAATGGACACACTAGGGCCTTTGATCAGATATCTCATCGAGATGTCTTTTAGCTCAGGAGTGGTACCTAACAGATGGAAGGAGGCAGTGGTGCTCCCTTTACAAAAGAAGCCCTATATCAGTGCTGAGCAACTTGACAACCTGCGACCCATCTCCCTGCTCCCTTATTTGGCTAAGATAGCAGAGAAGATTGTGAATATACAGCTTACAGAACATATCGGTAAAACCAACCTTCTCCACCTCTCAGAATGGCTTTCATGCCCTTCACTCCACCGAATCGGCTCTGCTGTACTCCACCGAGACCATTCGGAACCATGTGGATGAAGGGAAAACAGCGGCCCTAATTTTGTTAGATCTTAGTGCCGCTTTCGACACTGTTGCCCACCATACCCTGCTGCAGGATCTAAAGAGGCGGTGTCATCGGCGGGGCCTTGAAGTGGATGGAATCTTTTCTGTCCGAGCGTAGCTTTCAAGTTACGGAAAGTGCTCACTACTCCAGGAACATCAAGTTGACGCAGGGGTGCCTCAGGGTTCTAACCTGAGCCCGACCTTGTTCAATCTCTATGTCGCCCCCCTGGCTAAAATCTCAGATAAATTTGGGATTAATGCCCTGTCCTACGCTGATGACACCCAGCTTGTGGTCTCTTTGACTCAAGCTCGGGTCGAAGCTGCCTCCAACTTCATGTCCTGCCTTCAAGACTGGCTGGGTGGATGGCAAACAATTGTCTGAAGCTGAATGGTACCAAGACTGAGGTGCTGGTGATAGGGAAGGCTCAGTCAGTTTGGTCATCGGCTTGGTGGCCCCAGACGTTGGGCTCTACCCCTACACCGTGCGAACAAGCGAAGAATCTTGGGGTATGGGTGGATAACAAGCTGTCTTTTGATTACCACACTAGGCGGGTGGCAGGCACCTGTTTCGGTATCTTACGTGGTTTATGGAAGCCCCTTGACACCCTTCCCATGGCATCCAGGAAGATTATTGTGCATGCCTTGGTGACTTCTCGCCTGGATTACTGCAATCTCCTGTATTGGGGTGCAACTATCAAGTGCATACGGAGATTGCAGTGTATCCAGAATGCAGCTGCGAGATTAGTTATTATGCTACCGAAGAGAGCTTCAGCCAAAAGAGCGCTGGCCTCCCTGCACTGGCTTCCCATCAGGGAGAGAGTGAAGTTTAAGGCCATGTGTGTGTATCATCGGATTCTACAGAAGAAGGGGCCTTCGTATTTGAACGACCTTCTCACTCCATTTGCATCGACCAGACTGCTTAGATCGAGTGGAAAAGGAAAGTTGCATATCCCCAAAATTATGAGATCCAGGATGGGCGGCCGCTCTTTTCGGTACTTGGCGGCCCAGTTGTGAAACACTCTCCTTCAGAGTCTCCGGTTGGAGTGCTCTGAATTCATCTTTCGGAAAGGTCTGAAGACATATTTGTTTCCTGTGGTCTAATTTGTTCTTTTAACTGGTTACTGTGGATGCTGCTATCTTTTTTAGTTGTTACCTCAGCGCAGGGACACACTGGTTCAGTGTAACCAGGTGCTTTATAAATGCAATTATTATTATTAGCTAGGCACTTTGCCAGAAAAGTGTCATTTTTCACTGTGAAATTGAGGTATGACCACGTTGCGTTTTGCACCGTTTCCTGTCACGGGCACTAGGCCGACCCACACAAATGAGGTACCATTTTTCTTGGAAGACTCTGGGGAACGTGGGGTGGAAGGAACTTTGTGAATACATGCAGATTCCAGAACATTCCACCAGAGAAATGTGGAGAAAATGTGGTTTTCTTGACCATTGTTTAGCTTTGCAAGGGTTTCTGGGTAACAGAACCTGGTGGGAGGCAGTCAAGTCACCCCATCCTGGATTCCCCTGGGTGTCTAGTTTTCAAAAATGTATAGGTTTCCTAGGTTTCCCTAGGTGCCGGCAGAGCAAGGGTTCATAAACTACAGCTAGGCACTTTGCAAAAAAAAGGGTCATTTTTCAATTCCAAATTGAGGTGTGACCATGTTGCGTTTTGCACAGTTTCCTGTCGCAGGCACTAGGCCGACCCACACAAGTGAGGTACCATTTTTCTCAGAAGATTTTGGGGAACGCGTGGGGTGGGGGTAGAAATTTGTGGATTCACGCAGATTCCAGTACTTTCCACCACAGAAATGTAGGGAAAATGTGTTTTTTTATACAATGTTTTAGGTTTGCAAGGGATTCTGGGTAACAGAACCTGGTGGGAGGTAGTCAAGTAACCCCATCCTGGATTCCCCTGGGTGTCTAGTTTTCAAAAATGTATAGGTTTGCTAGGTTTTCCTAGGTGCCGGCAGAGCTAGGGTACAAAAGCTACAGCTAGGCACTTTGAAAAAAAAGGGTAATTTTTCACTGCGAGATTGAGGTGTGACCACGTTGCGTTTTGCGCCGTTTCCTGTCAGGGGCACTAGGCCGACCCACACAAGTGAGGTACCAATTTTCTCGTAAGACTTTGGGGAACGCAGGGTGGGTAGAAATGTGTGGATCCACGCAGATTCCAAAACTTTCCACCACAGAAATGTGGGGAAAATGTGGCTTTTTTGACAATTGTTTAGGTTTGCAAGGGATTCTGGGTAACATAACATGGTGGCAGGCAGTCAAATCACCCCATGCTGGATTCCCCTGGGTGTCTAGTTTTCAAAATTGTATGGGTTTGCTAGGTTTCCCTAGGTGCCGGCAGAGCTAGGGGTCAAAAACGACAGCTACACACTTTACAGAAAAAGGGTACATTTTCATTGTGAAAATGTAGTGTGTTCACGTTGGGTTTTGAGCCCTTTCCGCTCGTGGACACTATGCCTAACCACACAAGTGAGATACCATTTTTATCGGGAGACTTAGGGTAATTCAGACTTGTAAAGCAACTGTTATTACCTATTGAGTTTTGATGCATTTCTGCCTTCCAAATGAAAGACATTGTGTAAAAAATAAGTCATTTTGAAAAATAACCAATAATTCTCATGCTAGTATGAGTATTCCCAATTTTGAAAATGTGCAAATATGTACGGTTTCTAAACTCTATAATTTGTACCCATTTCAGAAATACATAGATGTCTTTCATAACGATTTTTCAATGTATGCATTTTCGCACAATAATTGCTATATACCTGCTACATAATAAAAAGCGATTGCAAATTGCTACTCAGTTTTTGACTCTGGGTTCATCTGGCTCTTGGTGAACTTACAAGTCCTATATATCCCCACAACCAGGAAGTAACAGTATATTGCTTTCAAAGAGCTGTCATAATTACAAGAAGTTACAGGTGAAAACGTTGGCACAAAAGGCTGTTTTTTTCAACTGATTTTCAATTTTTCCAATATTTAACTGTTAGTTTCTATAAAGAAACCTTGATGGATCTACACAAATGACCCCTTTCTGAATTCAGAATTTTGTCTACTTTTCTGAAAGGTATAGCTTTCCAGGATCCATTATTGCTTTCATATTCATTTTTACCATTAACTGGAAGGAGGTTGAAAGCACTAAAAATAGCAAAAATAGGCTGTGTCCCAGAAAAATGCCAAAACTGTGTAAAAAATGTTGGTTCTCTGACAAAAGACTGTCATTCCCTAAAAGCTGGGAAAAAGGTGATTTCAGCCCCACAAACCCTTTTTTGATAACTGTTAGAACTGGCTATTTCTGGTAGGCTAAGGCTGACGCCAAAGCCAGGCAGAAACCACCATTCTAGTCAGGGTAAGGAAGTCACACGCCAAGATAACCCCTGCTCACCCCCTTGGTAGCTTGGCACGAGCAGTAAGGCTAAACTCGGAGGCGATGTGTAAAGCATTTGCGCCAGCGCACAACAGCAACAACATCCTAGGCACACCACAAAAGGGACTCCATACAAGGTTATATTAAAATAACTTTTGTATTGTAAACACACATCAGATAAAAATCACACATGTACATTGTGCCAACTGGCACGGGCAACATTCATAAGGGATTATTTACAAGACAGGGCCACATGGGCCACTGTCAGAATCAACACTTTGTAGATATAGAAATAGCACTTATAGAACTTAGAATAAGTAAAGCAAAAAAATATAACAGTTGTAAATAACATCCAGTAACTACTGGGGACAGGTAAGTACCACCTACACAACCCTAAACACCTTAGGAGAATGTCACGCAGGGGACCAGGACCTCACTAGGACCACCTGTACTAAAAAGAACAACCACCTAAGTATCACACAGCATTTAGGGGTCTAGGAAAGAACACATTACCCATGATGCATAAATATACATTCAGAGGAGTAGTAAAGGGAAACACATGATGCATAAACCTACACATACAGCGGTGTTAAGAATAAAGCACATGATGCAATAAAAATACATTCAGAGGTACCAGCGCAAGAAGACACATGATGCCTAAAACAATCAGAGGTGCAGCGCAGGGAAAGAAAGACACATGATGCATTAAAAACATTCAGAGGTGCCCCAACCCAACTCAATAGCGCAAAAACACACAGTAGACAATTACCATCCTAAACATAGCAGGTAACCACATTGCGCAAAACTTACATACCAGCCCCCATCCAATAAAGGGCCTACAGAGCCCTGTGTCCAGAATGTCAGGGCGCGCTGCCATGCAGCGCCAGTCAGGGGTGCGCCACAGGCGCAAAATCTAAACGTAGCAGGTGCCCACTACTTGCTGGGCACCTGAGAAAATCACAAGACCTAAACGGTGCAGCTGCCCACTAATTGCTGGGCAGCTGAGAGTCCAAAACTGCGTCAGGGTCCTCACTGACCCTTAGGCGCAAACTGCGCCCACTACTGGAGCCACACAGGCTCTGGACATCACACATGATCAACGTTGGAGCCACTCAGGCTTTAAAAACACTGGTGTCCCCCAAGAGCCTCACGGGGCTCTAAACATCATGGGGCAGGGAGCCTCTCAGGGCTCTACAAACCCACCCACTCGGGGGACTCAAAATTATAACATGCCCCCTGAGAGCCTATCCGGGCTCTCCCTCACGTTGGGGCGACCCACTGCCAACCGGGGCCGCCCTTGAAGCCCTCGTGGCTTTATAACAACGAGCGTGAGATCGCGCTACCTGGGGTGGGGAGGTGGGGGGGGGGAACGACACCGACAATGTGTCCCGGCGCCCCTCCCTTCTCCTCGGCTGCCACACACTCACCGGGTCTGGCGGCTGATCTCCTCTCCCTCCCTGGGGCTCTCCTGTGCTCGCGGTGGGGGCAGGCACCGGCAATGTGCCTCGCGCCCCCTCCGCTCGTCTCCTCATGCCGCTCCTCTTGCTCCCAGCAATTCCGGTCTCCCTCTCCACACGGGAGACCGGCAACGAGGCAGGCAGGCTTTTCTCCTTCTCTCGGGGCTCCCTCCCGGTCACGGGAGCCCCGCAATGGCCGCCATCTTCTCCTCTCGGGACACCAGGCGCTGGGCAATCCCAGCGCTGCTAGCCGGTGCAGCCTCCAGCGCTGCACCAACCACAGCGCGGCCTTCAGGGCGAGCCTCCCGCGGCCCACGAATCACAGCGCGGCACGCTGAGGGGGGGAGGGGGGGAGCTCGCCTCTCTGAGCCAATCAGGGCTCAACTCCTTCGGTTTCGGCGATTTCTAGCCCCGGGCAGCGGCGGTGAATGGGAATCAAAGGCCGGGTGGGCTCCGGCTCCAATTAATTAAATAAAAACGGGGTGGCACCCGTAAATTAACTAGATGAACAAAAATAAGAGCGCTACCAAGCGCTAGAGGACCAACAAGGTCCCAGTGGAAATGAAAGCGCTCCCAGGCGCTTTAGTGCAGGGAAGGCAACAATAAAGCCACTAAAAAGTCCTTCAGCAGTCCAGGACCTCAGCAGTCCAGGACATAAGGGGGAGTACCACAGCTCCCAGCAGGGAAAGTCCATCAGAAGTCCAGGGGCTGGGCAGGGCTCAGGGATTCCCCTGAGCCCCAGCAGCAGCACGCCCCTGGCAGATTCAAGTTAGAAACAAGAACCTTTTGGAAGGGGACACAGCCCCTTCTTATACACAGAAAAGTCTTTGAAGTCTTTGTGTAGGCAGTGTGAGAACCAGCTAGACTGGTTTAGAGGGAAGTCCCTTCAGTATCAGGGACAGAGGTGACAGTCGCCCAGCGGGGGGGGGGGGGGGGGGTGGGGGGGGGTGCAGCCAGCATTGTGGCAGGCAGGCACAGCCCTTCACTATCGGGTGCTAATCTCCTCCCACTTCCCTGGCAGCAGATGCTGCCTTTCATCCACGGCTGACTCAGACAACCATCTGGGGGCTCCGCAGCCCCTGTCACACTCAAACCAGACAGTCAATCCACAAGCAGGCCCAGGCACTCCTGGGCCAGGCTCACCAGCCAATCACGTGCCAGCAGACTCACTACACAAATATGCCAACTTCTAAAAGTGGTACTTCTAGACTAGACACAACCATGTCGCATACACCATTACGCAGCATTCAATCTCACGAGTTCACACATATCAAACTCGACCCTGCACTCCCCACACATCAGGAACTACCACGGGCATACATATTCCCCATTCATTCCTATGGGAGGGCAGGTCACTCACCACACATACACAGTGAGCACATGCACTTTACACTGTACCACAGTGAAAAAGTGCGCAGAGGCCTAAAATCACCAACCCAGGTTCCAGAAACAGGCTAGGAAAAAGCAAAAAGTCTCGGGGTGAACCTGCCAAAAGGGCCAGGTCCAACAATAACATTTGCAGGGACGCTTTCATTTGTAGCCCATTTGTCCCATTTTTCTGAAAAAAACAAAAATGTTACTGTATTTTGGCTAATTTCTGGGACTCCTCCAAGGGAATCCACAAACCCTGGGTCCCTTTTGAATCCCCATGATGATGGAAGAAAAGGACGCAAAATTGGCGTGGATACCTTATTTGATCAAAAAGTTACAGGGGCCTAAGCGCGCACTACCCCATATAGCCAAAATAAGTATTAGCACAGGAGGGGAAAAGGCCTAGCAGCGAAGGGGTTAATCTATACCTATAAGATTGCATTCTGGTAAAACAAGCTTACTTAACACTCCTTCTGGACTAAGCCTGAAGGTTGCTCTCCAAAGCTACCACTTAGAAAGCTTTCCAAGGTTGTCTAATATCTCTTAAATCACCATAAGGGTTGTCTGGACTGGTGCAGGGTGCCCACTTACATTAGTGGATATCAAATACCAGGCCAGCCTCTCACACTAGGTTTCTTTCTTCTTAGGCACACTTTGGTGCTACCGGGGTCAGGAGTAGATGTCCTATGACTGGGACCGACGTGTGCATTGAGCTTGTCTGCGAACCAGCGACTAGTAGCAGGAGTCCACAATGTATTATCTACGCATGATATTTCTTCCCTTTTTTCTCATGCTAATTAACCAGGGGATAGGCAACATGTTACAGCTCCACACCTATCCACCCCCTCATGATCTCTAGCTCGTTTGCGTATTAGTTACCATGGTTCAGCATACCTCTTTGGGCCAGCTCCTAATGAGAGTTCCACAACTCAGAAGTAGATTCTTTGGTTCTCCCAAAATAATTTTTGTTAATCCCAGTGATGTGTCATACAACCACGTGTTCTTCTCTTGCATGAATGCACCGCTGACTGAGTCCAGTTACTCCTGCCATCCCACATGGCACACAATGTTATCACCTGGAAAGTGAGGGGCATATATTCCCCTTCGTGCAGATACTCCATTTACTCTTATTTGCAGTGTAGATCCGCTGGCATTGCCTTACTCCTGGAAATACATCTTAATTGCCTTAAGGTTGATCGGCTGCGCCGCCGCTGGCATGGGCAAGTGTATAGTACTAATTTTTCCTCCCTGGCAAGGGGCATTCTGATCTGGATAAAGGCAGGGGTCCCCAAGGCAGGGAGTTGGCGGAGATTGAGGTAGACACTGAGGGCAGATATGTATTTCATAGAGGTAAACTTAATGGTCATTCCCTCTTAATTGGTTCAGTTTATGCCCTCAATGTTGAGCAGAGCTCCTTCCTTTGTGGCCTCTCTAGGATATTAGCCCACTGGAGTGATAGCCACCAATGTGAGAAGTTGGCCTGACGTGCAGTGTTCACTATTCTAGTGATCACTATATATCAGTCCAAACAACCCTTATTGATGATTGGTTGTAAGTCAACCTTATAGACCAGCTATCCTAGTAGCATGGATACGAGCAGTCTAAGGCTAAGACTCTAGAGGGCGTGTTAAGCCAGCTGTTTTACCATCACATTACCCCTTGAACACCCAGTGAAAGGACACCACACAAGTGTTATGAAAATAAACAGTGTATTTATTAGAATCACAACAACCCTGTACTCTTTATGAGGACAGGGTGCTAGGCACACAACAAAACTCTTACGAAAATACTTAAGTTAGCACGTTATACACAAATGCCCGAGGGGCACGAAAAACCATATACTTAAAAAGTGGAATGCGAAATTACTAGCAGGTAAGTACAGTACTAATAGGCTTTGGAATCGCTAGGACTTGACTAGGGAATCGTTAGATTACTGCTAGGAGGCCCAGGGGACTCGGGTGCAGAGTGTGCACTCTCACGCGGGATGCGGGACAAAGTCTATGGAAGCTAGTAAAGGCAAAGTTAGTGTTCACGGGCGAACCCGACCTGGTAGGAAGAAAACGACAGTGGATCCTGACCCTAGGATAGTGAGGCTATGCTGGGACACCGAAGTGCCGAAGTTACCTAGCCCAGGGGCTGCAGCTGCATAGGTCTGAAAAGACGTCGGGGATCTCGTTGCCGGACCAGGAGCCTGGAAGGAAGAAGTTGCTGGCAGGCGACCAGTGAAGAAAAGTTCGATGGATCCAAGCCTGGATCAAGGAAGAAGAAAACCTGAAAGCAGAGGGGACCAAGTTCTTGAATCACTAGCCAGTGATTAAGTGGGCACCAGGATGGCACCGGGCGAAGTCACCACAGTCAGGTGAGTGGGCGCTGCTGGGCTCTGCAGTCTCTCGGACCAGGAGGCGTTGTCGGCGACCAGGATGGAGGTGCGAGCTGTCCCACGAAGGTTCTTGCTGTCGACGTCGCTGGACCCAGGATTGGGCAACAAGTCTTGGCAAATGCAAGGCCCACGCGGTGGACCTAAAATGGCGTCCTGAGTGGACCAGGAGGGTCCAGGGCACTTCTCCGATGGAGGGAAGCAAGGGCCAGTCTGGAGCAACCAGACCAGCAGCAGAAATGTCGTCGGGCGTCGTCAGGAAGGCCACAAGCCAGCGGGCTAGTAGCCAAACAACGCGGTGAGCAGTAAAAAGCAGAAGGGGCCCACGCAGATCGTGGAGATGCTGGGGGGCTGCTCTTCGGTGCTGGAGCTGCTCAGGGTGGGGGCTTCTCGGACCCCAAAGCACTCACCAGGAATTCACTCGGCGGGCTTGCTGGAAAGAAGTCGTGCAGTCTTGCAGATGGCCGGTCCCTTGAGGTCTCGTCGCACCCACGGTTCTCAGCTGGGCTGTAGAGGTGGGTAGAGGTCAGAGGTGCCAGGGAAGCCGGTTCTCGTCGAGCTGGACAGTCGGATTCCGGAGGAAGGACTTGCAGCAGACCGCAGTGTTCTTAGATGGTGCCTGCGGATGCAGGGTGACTACTCCTTAGTCACAAGGGAGAAATCTTAGGAAGAAGTCTTGAGTTCCTTTCGCAGAAAGTAGTTTCAGGATTCAAAGATGATCTGATTTGGAAGGGGGCCAGTCTCTACCTTTATCCTGTAAAAAGGGGCTGGCACGCGACTAAGTCCTGCCCTATGGGTGGGACTAGGAGGGGGGTGGTTACACCCACTTCCTTGGCGGGCTTTTCCCCAGCACAGGGTCTGGAGTGACCCTGGAACTGGTTCCAGCCAGCCTATGCACAGTGAGCACCGGGGTGCCACGTGCAGTCACCTTCCTCTAAAGCCCTGCCTACCTACAATACACAAAACCCTGTCTGGGACGGTGCTGGCACCGCCCCTGGCAGGAAACCCTTTGTCCTTATCTCCTGCTCTGGGAGGACTCCCAGCAGCAGGAGGGCAGACTTGTGTCTCGGTGGCAGCATCCATTTTGTGGATGCTAAGGCTCTGTCTGACTTTAACCGGGGTTAGGGGTTACATACATGTCGTGTCCCTCTAGAAGGGTGGAATGCTAACCCCGTCGCCAGAATTGGCGAGGGGTTAGTATTCCAATTTGTATGACACCTTACTCGACATGTTTTGATAAAGCGATACCAGAGTTGGCACATAACCGCGAGGATTATAATGCACTTAAGAGTATATGGTATGCGATATCATGGAAACGGCTAAGGGATGGATCCCGAAAGCCGCAGACAGGCTCAGCTCATGCCAGAGCACCATCTCACACGATTCCAAGCACTCTGCCTTCAGGATTGTTAAGGCCTGCCATAGGAGTGACTGATAGGAGATCTGTGTGTCCATTTTTAGGGTTAGATATAGGTATACTATATCTAAAGCAAAGGGTGAGTACACCACCTTGCCCCAGCTGTCAAGCAGCCAGTTGTGTCAGATTTGGATGGCCAGCCAGGGGTGGCATAATACATGCTGCAGCCCCTGGTAGGCCCTGGGTACACCTATGCCCTGGGTACCTAAGGTACACTGTACAGGGACTGATAAGGTGACTCAGTATCCAATTTAGATATGTACCTAAGGTACATGGAATCCATTTTACAGAGAGAGCAGTGGGCCTGAGGTCCTGAATAGCAGGGCCTCAGGTCAACTAAGTCAGAAAACCAGCAAAACACCAGGCAAAAAGTTGGGGGCAACCATAGTCAGGGATCAACCTTCCTACATAACCCCCCCCCAAACGAAAGGAGATAAGGCTATCCTTGTCCAGGTAAGCCTATATTGCCTGAGTGGCCATATAAGGAAGTAACAGCACTGGCATGGTTACCCCCTATCTCATGGTCCACTAAGCAATCCCTCACCCTAAGGGTGTCTGAGGGTCTCCACCATAGGGAATCTCTACCTGTGGTGTGTTTTGGCAAAGTAACAGGCTGGTGCTGAAATGGAGTACTGAAGTGAGGTTCCACTAATTTTGGGCTCAGCTTCCTCCAATCACTATCCACCATAAAGGCCTTTCTTTCCAAGACTGAGTTGTTTTGGGCTCTCAGGGTCAACCTCTGGCTACCTACAGCTGGAGGTTGGGTCCCTCTGTTTGGCTTACTGGAGAGACAGGTCAGGTCTGGGGCCCTCAGGTCCCAAGTTTGGCTGTGCCCAACAGTGTCCATCTGTGGGAGGTCCCTAACTAATTTTAAGGGGGATCCCTCAGGAGTGTGTTTTATTTTCACTTGGCTAGGACTACTAGCTTCAGTGCCCTTAATCTGCTGATTGGGGAATTCTTTTGGACAGGGGGCCCTTTGGGGTCCAACACTGGCCTCCCTGACCTCTACAGCCCTGGGCTGACTGAGGCAGGGTAGAGAGGGGCAGGTTACCTGCTCCAGACTGGGTCCCACCTTGGAAGGGTCCACTGACATCAGGGGTTCTGCCAGGCTAGGCCTGACTACCTCTGTGGCAGTTTCTTCACAAGGGGTCAGATCAGTTCCCTGAGGAGGCTGATCCTGTCCTAAAGTCTGGGGGAAGGGAGGTTTCTCTTCCTCCTCAATACTCTCTGTCTGAGTGGAGTGATCCATAGTTTCAGGCTTCACAACTCTGACCCCATCCTGAGGTTCTGAATCACCCGTACCTGTCAGGGGTCGAAACGTCGACTATTGTTACTGTTCACTCTTCCAAACATAGGACCAAATAATGTATAAATACAGAACCTATGTTTGAGATTGTTTTTGGAACCCTTAGATCTGTATATAGGCTGTAAAGGCTTTTTCATTCTTCACTGTGATTTTAACTCAGTCACATCACCTTTACCCGGTCCCCACCTTCACCCCCACTTACCCATCCCTTCTAAATACCCTTTCTCTATGCACCTTGAGCGCATTGACACACTTTTGAATTTACTTATTATATAGAAATGTGTTGTCGCTGATATTGTCAATGCATTAATTGCAATATTATCCTACCATTGAGGATCAAATTTATGCAGTTCACAACTATAAAATGTGCTAAATAAATATGCACCGAACATATTGACCTGTTTTTTCGTCTGTTGAGCTACATTGATGCCTTTGATAGAATGTTAATTTTTCATCTAGAAGAATAAGTGCTATTTTGAGATTATTCCTATTTTACATATTAGACTCCGACCACCTATACATGTACCTTCACAACACTGTCATCTGTCTGAGTTTGAGCTGTGGCCATCACAACTCTCCCAACCTTTTCAGGAGGGGGCTCAGTTTGGGTGTGGGCTGTGACCATCACAGCCTTGACAACCTGTTCTGGGAAGGAAGTTGTCTGAGATTGGGCTGTGACTGGCACAGCCCTCCTGACCTGTTCAGGGAGGATATCTTGGACTGGGGCTGTGGCTACCACTGCCCCACTAACCTTACCATGGATGTTTACCATTTTAGAATGGGTTTCTTGCTCTACTTCAGCCCAGGCTGAGAGCTCTAAATCATTCCCCAGTAGGCAATCTACAGGCAAGTTTGGTGACACTGCCACTCTCTTGTGGCCAGTGACACCTCCCCAGCTGAGATTGACCACTGCCATGGGATGATCTCTCTGTACTCCATCAATATTGGTCACCTGGTATGTGGCACCAGGTAAAAGTTGCCTTGAGGGGACTAGACTCTCAGTCACCATAGTGATGCTAGCCCCTGTATCTCTATAGGCCTCAACTTTTATACCATTGATGCGGGGCTCCTGTCTGTACTTGCCCAAAGTGTTGGGACAAGTTGTGAAGTTGGCAAACCCCATGCCAGTCTCACAGACAAGAGTATCTAAGTTTGGGGACCTGGTTAGGCCAGAGTCCCCAGGAACTCCCAAAGTAAATGCACCCAAATTCTTGGGGGCACTCCCACCACCTGGGGGATTACTACTAGTAGTAACAGGAGGTTTGGGAATGTTACTTGGGGGTATGTTTTCCTTATTGTTATTCTTTGGGCAACTGCTGTCAGTTTTTAAATGACCCACCTGTTTACAGGGATAACAATAAGGTTTCTTCTGGTTGTTGGAAGGATTCTGGGACCCACCCCCCTCAGAGGATTTTTGGGGCCCTGATGTGGTTTGATCTGGAGATTTATTCCCACCCTTCTCTTGAGGCTTGGTTGATTCCTTTTTCTGGTCACCACCTTGGTTCTTGGGCCTAATCCTGGTTCTGACCCATTTGTCTGCCCTCTTACCCAATTCTTGTGGAGAGGTCAGATCAGAGTCTACCAGGTGCTGGTGTAATAACTGGTTCTGACAATTATTTAAGACTTGCTCTCTCATAATTAGATTATACAATCCCTTGAAATCAGTAACCTTACTACCCAGTAGCCAGCCTTCCAAAGCCTTAGTGGCACAATCAACAAAGTCAGACCAGTCCTGAGACTGAGTTTTCTGGGTGTCTCTGAACAGCAACCTGTACTGCTCAGTGGTTAAGCCAAACCCATCAACCAGTGCATTTTTCAGGACCTGGTAATCATTAGCATCCTCCACTCTTGTAGTGAGGAGCTTATCTCTACCTTTACCATCAAAGGAGAGCCACAGTATAGCTGCCCACTGACTCTGGGGAATGCACTGCACAGTGCAGGCCCTCTCCAGAGCAGCCATCCATTTCTGGATGTCATCCCCTTGCTTAAAGGGGGGCACTATTTTAGTCAGGTGTTTAGTATCTAAACCCTTCTCTCTATCTCTTGGGAGATTGCTGCCACCAGTGGGAGCTAACCCACACATCTGCTGCTCTCTAGCAAAGGCAAGCTTCTCTTTGGCCAGGGCAAGTTCTTCCCTTTCAATCCTCAGTTTAGCTTGTCTCATCCTTGCTTCATGCTCTCTTCTCTGAGGGGAAGTCAATCTCCTCTGGGGAGAGTTCCTTCTCCCCTGAGAAGAGGCATTAGAGTGCAGAGATCTAATGGAGTCCCTAGAAAGAGATCTATCTCTCCTAACTCCACGGTTAGGCCCACTTCGGGTTAGTACTGGGGGTCCCCCAGATCCTAGCCCAAGTAAGTCTAAGTTGGTCCTAGTTAGCCTTCTGACTACCTCAAGACCCTTGTCTACCTCATCCCCTGAGAGTACCTCCTGATCCTCCTCCTCAACTGCAGTAGCAATGTTGGGGAGATCTGGATCCCCAGAGGTTCCCTCTAAGGCTGGCATGTTCTCATGTAACTGAGAAAGCTTTCTGGCATCATATGTCTCTAAGAGACCTATCAGAAAGGGAGTGGTGGGGTTAGACCCCTGCTTCAGTTTTCTGGAGACACAGATTTGTCTCATCTCCTGGAAACTGAGAGCTGCATATCTTGAAGTGACCTGTGGAGGGTCAACACTGACCAGGGGAGTCTCAGTAGATTCTCCCTGGGTAGACATGCTTTTCTAGTGAGGTGTAAGTGGTGCACTTACCTACACTATATGTTTGCCTACTGATCCCTTGCTAGAGTTGTAGTTTAGGGTGTGCTAGGCCCTAGGAGCTACAACAGCTGGTTCAGTAGAACTCAGAGTATTCTAAGCTAAGTTATATGTACCTTTAGTACTTATGTGATCTTTCACAAGATATTCTTAGGGCATGTGTGGTAAAACAACAGCAAGCTCAAATCCCAACCGCTGCTCACCAATGTGAGAAGTTGGCCTGACGTGCAGTGTTCACTATTCTAGTGATCACTATATATCAGTCCAAACAACCCTTATTGATGATTGGTTGTAAGTCAACCTTATAGATCAGCTATCCTAGTAGCATGGATACGAGCAGTCTAAGGCTAAGACTCTAGAGGGCGTGTTAAGCCAGCTGTTTTACCATCACATTACCCCTTGAACACCCAGTGAAAGGACACCACACAAGTGTTATGAAAATAAACAGTGTATTTATTAGAATCACAACAACCCTGTACTCTTTATGAGGACAGGGTGCTAGGCACACAACAAAACTCTTACGAAAATACTTAAGTTAGCACGTTATACACAAATGCCCGAGGGGCACGAAAAACCATATACTTAAAAAGTGGAATGCGAAATTACTAGCAGGTAAGTACAGTACTAATAGGCTTTGGAATCGCTAGGACTTGACTAGGGAATCGTTAGATTACTGCTAGGAGGCCCAGGGGACTCGGGTGCAGAGTGTGCACTCTCACGCGGGATGCGGGACAAAGTCTATGGAAGCTAGTAAAGGCAAAGTTAGTGTTCACGGGCGAACCCGACCTGGTAGGAAGAAAACGACAGTGGATCCTGACCCTAGGATAGTGAGGCTATGCTGGGACACCGAAGTGCCGAAGTTACCTAGCCCAGGGGCTGCAGCTGCATAGGTCTGAAAAGACGTCGGGGATCTCGTTGCCGGACCAGGAGCCTGGAAGGAAGAAGTTGCTGGCAGGCGACCAGTGAAGAAAAGTTCGATGGATCCAAGCCTGGATCAAGGAAGAAGAAAACCTGAAAGCAGAGGGGACCAAGTTCTTGAATCACTAGCCAGTGATTAAGTGGGCACCAGGATGGCACCGGGCGAAGTCACCGCAGTCAGGTGAGTGGGCGCTGCTGGGCTCTGCAGTCTCTCGGACCAGGAGGCGTTGTCGGCGACCAGGATGGAGGTGCGAGCTGTCCCACGAAGGTTCTTGCTGTCGACGTCGCTGGACCCAGGATTGGGCAACAAGTCTTGGCAAATGCAAGGCCCACGCGGTGGACCTAAAATGGCGTCCTGAGTGGACCAGGAGGGTCCAGGGCACTTCTCCGATGGAGGGAAGCAAGGGCCAGTCTGGAGCAACCAGACCAGCAGCAGAAATGTCGTCGGGCGTCGTCAGGAAGGCCACAAGCCAGCGGGCTAGTAGCCAAACAACGCGGTGAGCAGTAAAAAGCAGAAGGGCCCCACGCAGATCGTGGAGATGCTGGGGGGCTGCTCTTCGGTGCTGGAGCTGCTCAGGGTGGGGGCTTCTCGGACCCCAAAGCACTCACCAGGAATTCACTCGGCGGGCTTGCTGGAAAGAAGTCGTGCAGTCTTGCAGATGGCCGGTCCCTTGAGGTCTCGTCGCACCCACGGTTCTCAGCTGGGCTGTAGAGGTGGGTAGAGGTCAGAGGTGCCAGGGAAGCCGGTTCTCGTCGAGCTGGACAGTCGGATTCCGGAGGAAGGACTTGCAGCAGACCGCAGTGTTCTTAGATGGTGCCTGCGGATGCAGGGTGACTACTCCTTAGTCACAAGGGAGAAATCTTAGGAAGAAGTCTTGAGTTCCTTTCGCAGAAAGTAGTTTCAGGATTCAAAGATGATCTGATTTGGAAGGGGGCCAGTCTCTACCTTTATCCTGTAAAAAGGGGCTGGCACGCGACTAAGTCCTGCCCTATGGGTGGGACTAGGAGGGGGGTGGTTACACCCACTTCCTTGGCGGGCTTTTCCCCAGCACAGGGTCTGGAGTGACCCTGGAACTGGTTCCAGCCAGCCTATGCACAGTGAGCACCGGGGTGCCACGTGCAGTCACCTTCCTCTAAAGCCCTGCCTACCTACAATACACAAAACCCTGTCTGGGACGGTGCTGGCACCGCCCCTGGCAGGAAACCCTTTGTCCTTATCTCCTGCTCTGGGAGGACTCCCAGCAGCAGGAGGGCAGACTTGTGTCTCGGTGGCAGCATCCATTTTGTGGATGCTAAGGCTCTGTCTGACTTTAACCGGGGTTAGGGGTTACATACATGTCGTGTCCCTCTAGAAGGGTGGAATGCTAACCCCGTCGCCAGAATTGGCGAGGGGTTAGTATTCCAATTTGTATGACACCTTACTCGACATGTTTTGATAAAGCGATACCAGAGTTGGCACATAACCGCGAGGATTATAATGCACTTAAGAGTATATGGTATGCGATATCATGGAAACGGCTAAGGGATGGATCCCGAAAGCCGCAGACAGGCTCAGCTCATGCCAGAGCACCATCTCACACGATTCCAAGCACTCTGCCTTCAGGATTGTTAAGGCCTGCCATAGGAGTGACTGATAGGAGATCTGTGTGTCCATTTTTAGGGTTAGATATAGGTATACTATATCTAAAGCAAAGGGTGAGTACACCACCTTGCCCCAGCTGTCAAGCAGCCAGTTGTGTCAGATTTGGATGGCCAGCCAGGGGTGGCATAATACATGCTGCAGCCCCTGGTAGGCCCTGGGTACACCTATGCCCTGGGTACCTAAGGTACACTGTACAGGGACTGATAAGGTGACTCAGTATCCAATTTAGATATGTACCTAAGGTACATGGAATCCATTTTACAGAGAGAGCAGTGGGCCTGAGGTCCTGAATAGCAGGGCCTCAGGTCAACTAAGTCAGAAAACCAGCAAAACACCAGACAAAAAGTTGGGGGCAACCATAGTCAGGGATCAACCTTCCTACACCCTGGCTCAAGGGAGGTGATTTTAACTTGGTCATTGGCGCCTTGCTAGACCGCTCTTTCCCACCCTTTACACGCACCACTGCTTCATCTAATGCGCAAGCTCTGCACAACTGGCTTAATCATTGGTGGATATCCGATGTATGGCACTCACGCAACCCAGACACCTGCATATATTCCTTCTACTCACTGGTCCATAATCTCCATGTGCGGCTGGACCGCATACTGGCCTCTTCTTCATCGCTTCCCTTAATCCACGGCACAGAGTACTTGAGTTGTACATATTCTGATCATAATCCTCAACTCATGACTTTTAGCTGGGACCATAGGCCCCCTCCGGTCCCAATCTGGCGTCTTCAGACAGCGTTGCTTGAGGACCAAGCGTTCCGCGGCTTCCTGGATCTTGGATTATTTTGCCCATAACACTGGCTCCACAGATTCTCCGTCACTAGAATGGGAGGCTATCAAGGTCATGACTAGAGGGCACTGCCGAGGCCTAACATGGAATATCTGTAAACAACTAGATACCTCCCTCATGCCATTGAACGCCAACTTCTTCGTTACGAATCCACTTCGGTCACACATCCTGAGGCCAAGGCCCATTTAGACGCGCTACGGAGTGACCACGCCAAGCTCTTTGACAGATTGCATTGCCACAATTACTTAGTCAACTCGGCACTCACACACGTCAGATAGGGCAGGTAAACTACTTGCTTATCTAGTGCGTCAGGAACATCCTCATCGTCCTATACACACCATATAAGATGACTTGGGCCACATGCGTCACATGCAATTTGACATCCAAGCATGTTTAGTCACTATTCTACTCTTTACAAATCCACTATAAATGGGGACCGCCTGCAGATTTGCACCTTCTTGAGCTTGATATAACTGCCCACGTTATCCCTTGACCAACATTTGGCGTTGTACTCTCTTAATGGAGTCAATGAGTCCGAGAGGCATTATCAACATTGGTGGTGGGGAAGGCGCCAGGACCGGATGGTCTCCCAAAAGGGTTCTTTAAGACATATGGTGATACACTTATCCCACATCTACACACCCTTTAAATCTCTGCGATAGAAAATTCCCTACTACCGCTATCATTATGCACAGCCAGTGTGGTCTCCTTACTGAAACCGGGTAATGATCCCACGGTTCTGGGTTCCCACAGACCCCTAGTGATTTTAAACACTGGTTACAAAATACTGGTAAACATTCTTGCTAATCGGCTTGCACCTCACATTCCTGCCTTGGTCCACCCAGACCAGAATGGAGTTGTCCCGTCAAGTAGTACTTCCCTCAATCTTTGTCGTTATTTCAGAGTTGCAGAGTATGCGCCGCTTTACAGGCCTCCCTCGGGGTGCCTGGTTCTGAACCTCAAGAGGGCCTTCGACTCCCTCGAGTGGGTCTACCTTTTTGCAGTATTATCTAAATTTGGGTTCGGGGGCACCTTCATTGGTATGGTCAAGCTGCTCTACAAACATCCAACTGTTCGCGTTAAAACTGGTCCTTACATATCTGATCCCATTGTTGTGGGTCATTGAATGTGGCAGGGCTGCAACTTATCCCCCATCTCTACTCCTTGGCTGTGGAACCACTAGCTGAATGCATTCGTACCAGAGTTTGTGGGTATACCCTTGGGGGATGAGACACACACAATCTCCCAATACGCAGAAAAGATTCTGCTGTATGTGAGAGATCTCCATTCCCTCCTCACTGGCTTTTACTCATTGTTTGCCAATTTGATCAGGATTGCTTGCCAACGCATTTAAATACTCTCTCTACCCCTTCTCTGATCCACCCTGGACCCAGGGTACTCCCTGAACGGGGACCGAGTATTTTAGTGTGACAATTCCTTTAGTTATTTAGGCATTCACATTTATCGTAGGAAAACCAACCTTTTGACGCTAACATTAGTAGAGCTACAACTGCAAACTATTCCCTGCTAGTTTTTTGGGGGGACTCTGCCGCTGTTTGTCACTGGCAGGATTGCCCTCACCAAAATGATAATTCTTCCCCGGCTTCTCTGTTATTTCACTAACTTACCGCTCTACATTCCTCCCTTCTTCTTCAGTAAATTTGAGAGAATTTCATAGAGATTTCATCTGGGGAACTTCCAGACACCGTGTTTACATTAAAAAACCTTACCTGCCCGCAGGTCAAGGTGGCCTCGCCGCACCTAACTTTGAACACTATTACTTGGCCGCACAGTTACAATGGGTTGCTAGGTGGCTGGCCTCTCTCCAGCTAGCTGACACAGCCACTCTACACCCACCCATGTCACATCACTCCCTCTCACATTTGTTTCATCCCTGTGTGAAACCCACAGAGACTCCCTTCTACTCTCGGTGGCATGCAAATGATACCATAGAAGCCTATTCATCACCTGCTCCACAAAACCATATGCTACTGCTATTCCTCTCTTGGGGACACCCAGGGGCCTGAGGATTACCACAGCGGCCAGACTACACAACTGTGAGACGACCGGCATACATGACAATGGGGATCTCTTCCAAGAAGGCATCCTCATTCCATACTCCAAGGTTGTCTCGGAGGAGGTACTCCATTCAGGTCACTTTTTATTGCATCGTTCCCTTATTGCAACCCTCTTGGCCCGATCAGAGAATTTATCCAGAGCCTCCCATACATCACACGATTCATTACTTGCACAATGAAGGGTGACGGTGGTCATCTGAGTCGGTGGTTTGCCGCCTCTCTTCTGCAACATGCTGTGATCATGAGTCGGTGGTTTGCCGCCTCTCTTCTGTAACATGCTGTGATCATGCTAGACTCCTTAAGGCTTCATTGGGAAGGGGACTTGGAGCACCCTTTCTCTGACCCAGAATGGACTGCTGCCCTTGAGAGCCCCACTCGAATACCTCGCACCCAGCGCTTCCGCGAGATCCAATTCTTTATTTTACACCATGCATACCTTACCTCAGCAAAGATTAACGAGTATTTACATCGCATGGACTCTACCTGTCTCAGATGTGACTTGGCTGATGCAGACTTCTTACACATGCTGTGGTGCTGCCCCGTTCTCACAAAGTCCTGGACCACGGTGGCTGCCACCCTTGCCTGTTGCACTGAACGCATCATGCCTTTCTAGTGGGAGGTCTATCTTCTGCATCAATTCAATAGAGGCAAAAGATATAAGGTCACTTCTCGCTTTCTAGATATGGGCATGACAACTGCTAAATGACTAACTACCAAGAGGTTGAAATCTCCTAAAGCCCCCAACGCTGTAGCGTTATGTTATGTTATGTTAATTAAAATTTATAAAGCGCACATACGCCCATGGGCTTCTTGGCGCTGGGAAAGAGATTAATAACACAACAAGGAAAATACCAATAACAATCACTACTCAAGATATGCCTGTGTGAAAAGCAGAGTTTTGTAGGCACGTCGAAAAGTAAGGAGGTCCCTACTCTGTCTAAGAGTCAGAGGCAAAGAATTCCACAAGGAGGCTGCCAAGAAGTGGAAACAGCTGCCTCCCTGTCGCTTTCTCCTAAACCGGGGTACCTCCAGTAAATCTTTATGGGCTGATCGCAAACTACGCGAGGGGATGTATCTCCCTATCAGCTGCCTTATAAACAGTGGGCCCTTGCCTTGTAAGGCCTTGAAAATAATACACCCTGCTTTAAAAGCCGCTCTCTGGGCCACAGGTAGCCAGTGTAGTTTCTCAAGTCCTGTTTTGATAGATTCCCATTTGGGTACCTTACAGATCAGCCTAGCAGCTTGATTCTGAAGATATTGCAATCTTCTAAGTTGACCTGCAGGCAAACCCAGGTATAGGCTGTTGGAAAAGTCAATATGGGAGAGAACTAGGGCAGTGACTACTTGTATCAAAGCTGAATGAGTAAGGAGGTGTGCGATTTTTTTTATTTTCCTTAATTGGAAAAAACCTGAATAGACCACTGTTCCGATCTGTAATTTTAGGGAAAGATCCTCATTGATGGTCACTCCCAGACTCTTTACCGAGTGCGACTTTTTGGGAGGGAGGCCCATGTCTAAAGGCCAAAAGTGAGGACCCCAACTAATCTCGCTTTTCCCAGGCAAGATCAGCTCGGTCTTTCCTGGGTTCAGTTTAAGATGGTTTGAGGACATCCACCTCTGAATGTGGGTCATAGTTGCCTGAAAATCCTCAACAGCTTCGGGCGAATTTAATGTAAAGACTAACTGTAAGTCATCTGCATAGTTATATGTAGTTACTTTGTAATTTCTCAGTGAAAACAATAAAGGCCTCATGTACAAATTAAATAATAAAGGAGACAAAGAGGAGCCCTGGGGGACCCCGCAGAAGGAATTGATTTTAGAAGCTGTGAATGACCCTAGCCGAACAGACTGAGTGCGTTCCGATATAAAAGAACGCAGCCAGGCCAAGGCAGAATCTCTAAGGCCGGCCTGTTCGACACGGTTGACCAGAATGGAGTAGTCAACCGTGTCGAACGCTGCAGACAGGTCAAGAAGCACTAAAGCCTGATGGTGGCGCCGCTCTTTACTGATATGGGTGAAAGCGGGGAGCATCACCCTACACAGAGAAGATTTGCTAGGTCTTCGCAAACTCCCACTGGCTCCAGCCGGGATGCTATCCTAGCAGACCTACAGACACCACAACAGAAGCTGCTCCAAATACAGTGACTAAAACCTAAAAAATACTAAGTAAGATGAGTGGTGGCATCTCACAAAAAGTTAAGGACTGTCCTCACACACCACCAAGTGTCATGTTTCACCATCGGCAGTCCTCGCTCTTCAAAAACTTCGGTTTGATGGAGAGCAGGCCTACACCAGGAGACAGGGAGGCTCTTCGAAAGCTTAGTGGGGGCCCATACAGTGAGTGAATTTAAAAATTGGTATAATCACCAGAATTAATTTTATTCTGAATGGGGGATTATATGATATTAAAATACAAGACCGGTGTGCGTGGGGACCTTATTGCCCAAACACCGATGTGATAAGTGTTGTCGACATGTTTATGCCTGTCTGGCCCAAAGAGTCTGTGGCATTCTTTAGGACAATGAAAAGTAAAATAGGGCTCCAATCTTACCACACTGGTTGGTAGGATGATGCCACTGCGTAGGCCGACCTATGTCGATGCTCTACCTAATACACAATTCTTGAATTCCTATTAAGGAAATCTACACGCTCCATGGGAAGAGAGTGAGGGCGAGACCCCTGTAGTCGCACTTTCGTCAAGGTGCATCTCTCTCGCAGTAACCTGTGTGCTTCCACTTTCCGTCCCAGAAGATAGATGGAGGCTAGCTGACTCCAAACACCCGGCCCTCTTTTTCTCTCCCCTGGTATCTGCTGGGGTTAGCGTGATAAATGACATATAGAGACGACACAGACCCCGTAGCTTCTTTCGTGGAGGGGGTTCAGACCGTTGTAGTACCATGAACGGCCCTCCAACCCTACATAAACGGGTTATATCTTAGTAGACCTCTCCCTTAACCAGTCAGCGAGCTCCTATTTACACATGCGACACTTACTCACTTTATAAACAAGCACAGGCAGTGCACATGAAGAGGGGCATTGGGCAGGGGCATCACAGCAACATACTACCAACTGTTACTTCCCCCTTCCTTTGACTTGCTTTGTCCTCATTTTGTTGTGCCCTACTCTCACTGTTCAATTTCTGTTTTACGATACTCTTGTATTGCATGCGATTTCATGGGCTCCGAGGTGGCACTTCCACCACAGTTGGTGTCCGCATCGGTTTATCATATATGATTATTTTGTTCATCCTCCATATCACATTATATGTCCTCATAGATCCAGACCGCACCGCCCCCTTGGGGCCGCTCATGTGGTTATATCATGCATGCAAATGTTGTTTCTTGCTTTTTCTGTGAAAAACAATAAACTGATTTAAGGAAAAGACAGAATCTTAAGTGAGATGACTAGGCTGCCAGTCTAAAGAAACGTAAGTCTTCTCTGAACAAGAGATACTTATACTCCCAGTTGCAATGTACCATTATATGGTTCCAAAAAAGAGATGCTGGAAAGAATGGTAGAATACTCAAGAAAGAGTGATATTAAGTATATTTTAATGAAGCAATCTACTACATTCTGTTGTGCTTCATGGCATAATAATATGGCATTTTGTTATTTAACAAAACTGGCTAATCCGGTTATGAGACCGGAACTTTTCTGGTTTCGAACTGGGTTAAACCCTATGTATCAAACAAAGGTGTTGGCTAAGAGATTAAAGACAAATTGGGGCCTATGTGACTGGAATACAAATGAAATTCAACAATGAGCACTGACTATTGGAATGTGTTTTTTAGATGGGATCGTAGGACATTTTTAAAACCAGTTTTAAAAAAATATGGAATATCTAACTGATGGAAAGCTTCAAGATTTCTTTCACATATGCAATTTTTTAACGAGACGTGCAATAGGTGTTTTTAAGTTAGCAAGTAGGAAGATATGGGAACGTTTTAACAGGCTAGAAATATATGCGTAGGTAGTGGGAGTAGTGGGAGCATCTTGTACGATACAAGTGGTATTGGAAGCTCTATGTCGATTAAGAGTTATTGGTATCCATTTTTAAATGTTTCTTGTTATGATTACATTTGATTGTTTTTAACACCTTATGTCTTTGATGTATGTATTTTAAGATGTATTTTAGGAGCAGTGTATGTTATTAGTTATGTTTTAAGGACTTTGGTCAGTTATATATCAGTTCGGTTCATTTATGAAATGAACTGAACTGATATTAAAGTACTCTCTTTTTATCAAGATAAGCAATGGGATGGACAGTTTGGTATTGTCTTTTGTTTGAATGCGGAGTTCTTAACTCTTGCCCCCACACTGCCTCCCTGAGAAACCTTTGCTTCGTTACCCTCACTAACCATAGTCAGTTTGAAAACGATGTATGTAACCCAGTTTGTTGAGCCATAGTAGGAAGGAGCCCAGGACACCAGTGGCTCAATCCCAACCACAAAGGTTGTGGTCCACTAATCCCTGCCTGCACTGAGCCCGTGAACGGTACTATGACAAATCTCTCATCTTTTGATAACATATTTTCATTAACTTATTGTAAAGAGAAATACATCAGATCTGAATGAGATACATAAAAAGAGACCACTATCTCACACAGCTAGATAACAGCTTATGATGGCTTATTTTCAGTCTATAGAAAAGAATTGCCAGTAGTTTAAAAAAGATAACTACTTTGGACAATAATGTTGTTACCTTCTTGGATGAGGTTTCAAATGTTGAAGGGAGCATCTCTGGAAACAGTTTCAGTGCAACTGGAAGCAGGAACTCCATGAAAGGGACAACAACAAAGACGAGGAATGGAACCAGACGAAACAGATCAGCACATATCCGAAGGAACTGTAAAAAGAAAGTCAAATGAACATTTGAACTATAAACAAAATACAGATACACAATTGTAAAGTCCATTATAAACACAAAAAAGGTACTCAAAAACATTAAGATTCAAGTGCTAAGCATTTTGCACTTTAACGGCTTCCGCGCAGCTGGACTATAATCCTGGTATTAGTGAAGGTGAAGACTATGGGCAGCTGTATATTATGTAAAGAGTGACAGAAGATCGAATTTCAACTGCACAAAACTAGGGTTTCTGCAAATTCGCTAGGTGGAGTACGCATCAATCGGACTTCATAAACCCCCTAAAATATAAATAAACTTCCCCCTTTGTTCTCTCAGAAATGGCACCTGTGTTTCTAGGTATGCTGCTCCTGCTCTGTGAGCAGCTCTCACTCAACACCTAATAAAACAGAGAGAATTATTTAATGACTAATTGTTCTCTTCATAGGAAATCCTGCCCGTAGTGCAATAATTCAAAGTAATGCCCACTGGAGGAGGATCACAGAATTTCTTTTAGAAATTATATTAAAATTAAAGCATACACAAAACTAGAACGTCTCACATGCGAGGCTTATGGAGGCAACAGTTGAAATATTGATGCATTAAGAACACTATATTTAAAAAAAACATAATAAAAACTAATATTTGAGGTAGGTCTCTTCAAAGCTACCATATTCAATACAATGATGAGAAGAATCAAAATGGAGAAGGGACAAGTTTCAGGCAAGCTATATCATCTATTCTAGGCAAAGAGGTTGTTTAATGCATATTGAACCGATTGTTTCTTTGTAACACAAGGTATGAGACACACAGGACGTGGAAGGTGTTTTAATAGACTTGCATAGTCACAGTCAAACACTAATCGGCAATAAACTAGAGAACACAAACCAGGCAACAGAATGGATTAAATAATCAGCGCTTTGAGTAAGTAATTGACAACTCTGTCAGTAGCTTGACATCCTCTTGAGAAACATCGTCAAGGGTGAAGGCCTATCTGGTGATGCTAGAGGTGGTTCTTCATACTGTCTTATAAGATCGACTTGACATGCCCAATTTTACAGCATCCACAGAAAGGCTAAGACACAAATCGTCAAGCATCACCTTTTCCACCATTAAACAATTATTTTTAACAAGCATTCCTATGCACTTAAAAGCGCAGCCTGTACAAGTTTTATACCATCACGTTAGAGGACACCCTAAAGATTCTTCTCCTTCTCTCGATAAAAACTCAGGCTCATATTTAGATCCTTGCACACCCAGCATTCATACCCTGGGTATAAAGAGAACTGCCAAGTTCTAACGGACCTAAGCAACTTGTCCATTACTACAGATAGTCTTCCCTTCTCAATCAATTTAAATCAACAGCTGATCCACCTAACCCTATAAATCATCAACGTATGTCTCTTTTCCAGCTACCTGTCAACAGATAGAGAAAACAGTAAAGAAACACGTTGTCTAACTAGAGAATCATGCTCTATGTTCTTAATCCCACTTTCAAGCAAAATGTAGTACAGAATCTGCTCTTTTGGCAGTTACTGATAATATCCACCTTACTTTAAACTAAGGTGGATCATCTGCCCTTACCCTGCTTGACTTGTTGGTGTTGTTTGATCAACTATCTAATTATTTACTGCTCTCTAGGCTTCATGACTCCATGTGTCATAAGGCCCTTAAAAGGCTATGTTCCTTCTTATCGGTCAGAACCTAGCTTGTGCTCTTCCTCCCTTTTGTTCTTCATCCAATATTATAATCTGTGGTGTCCCTCTGGGAGTTGTCATCCAGCCACATGCTCTTCAATGTTTATCTACGTCCAGCAGCAAACCATATAAAATCTTTTGGTTTTGTTTTACTTTCATATGTTGATGACACTCAAATAATAGTTTCTTTGATACCCAGTCTAGTTCCCAGTTCTGCATGGTATTCGTGGTATCTTGGATGACGGCCTACTGTCTAAAGCATAACAACGAGAAGATGGCAGTCTTGTTGTTTGTTCTGGTTCCCTCACACTCAGCTAAATATTTTAGGATTCTCATTTTTTGACCACACTGAATATCAAGTGAAGGCTCTACACACCAGACTCCAACCGGCTGGTGGATGTCCAGCGTGCACAAGCTTATGGTACGCCTCATTTCCTTGACCATATTTGTAGGATGGTTTCCTTTTTATTCCGCATGACATCAATTGTGTACTCATTTATTTATTTTTAGACTCCAACCGGCTGGTGGAGATCTTCTGAGCAATCGATCATTTCCAATTAGGAAGATATGTTTCTGTTCAACTTAGTTTTACACAAGTTTGTTTTTCTAAACATTCTCACATGGGAGACTAATGTGCTTTCCCTATATCATTAGAAACCACTTGATTGTTGCCCTTTAACAGACCCCCAACATTTGAACACGTAGTGGAGACGTTCATTGTATGTTTTCCGGTAAGGGTTCACACCAGAAGCTTCACTTGAGCATTTTGTTTTTTGTTTTTCATTTCTAACAATGATTTTACACGTTGACTAAAGAACTGCCCATCTTATTTGCAGATTTAGTTGACTGAAGTCTCTGCTTGCGTGGTAAGCTTTACCCTGGCTATTACAGAATTCATTTGTTTATCAAACACACCTGACCACTTCCTCTTTAATTAATCTTATAGGCTGTCCACCTCTTCTTCCATAGTCCTGAGGAAGACCTGCTCTGACGCACACCATTCTGCACTGTTTCCAGGGTCGAATTGTCGACATCTATCATATGTCCACACAGTTTTCTTGACCACATATTGATTCATTAATGGGTCTTGCATTACATGTGAAAAACTAAGACAGGACAACAATTTCAAATTACTCCTTTTATTTTATGTCACTTGTGTATGTCATGTATATAGTTTACCATTTATTTCACCACTCACTATATGTCACTTTTTCACCATAGTCACTTGTTGTTTTGTTGCAATTCATTTGTATTTGTGACAGCCATTATTATTCATTACTTCTTTGAAATATAAAAGTGAATTAACTTTATTTGTGAACATTTCTTTTAGGGTGTGCTTCTTTTCCATAACTTTCTTGTGTGTAATATATAAGTAATTGAGAGATACCTTTTCCTTCATAAAAAATACATTGTTCACAGTAATTGCATTACCCGACAGAACCAATTGTTCTATATATATTACTAATTCCCAGGTTCTCAGGGACACCGGATCACCCCATTATTTCTAATGAAATGCCCTGTCCAGTAAGGGCTTCTCCTATCCCAATACAAAACTTAACTTCTATCTCCCTTTACATTCCCCACGTTCTGCTGAACTCTGGTTAGCTTTCCACAGATCTCTTACCAGACAGAGTGGAAAGCGTTATTACTCAGAAGCTCTGCTCCACCTTAGGAATACTGATGACCTGGCCCATTCAAGAATCTTTCATAACTTTTGTGTTAGGCAATTGACAAATCCGTGACCGTCCCTCTCTTATTTTTTGTATCTAATATTGGGAAATCAGAGCCTAGAGAGCCTGGGTTGCTGAGGGTGGTGTATGGCAAGAGTTCCAGAATGGGGGCACTTGTCAGGAAGAGACAAAAGTAGATGAGACAAGTTGGTGTCAGGCAATCAGGTGGGGGGCAGGAGGAGGGATGATTTTATACATGTTACCTGGAGTTGTCGATACGTACAGGGCTTTTTGAAAGAGATACTATGTAGGCCAAACACTGCACAGGCCATACAATACTCCCTACAAATAAACACTGCTTACTAGGGCTCATACCAATGAAAAAACAGGAAGATGAGTAGAAAATTCACGATTATAGGCTTGCTGTGGCCAAAAGGAGAACTGCACTACACTGGATTGCAGCTAGGCCCTCGGAGATTAATTTCTGGATTAAAGGTTTCATAGAATGGGCTACTACAGGGGAGATCTCCATGAAAAAAAACAATTGGCAGGATAGGATGACACACTAGAAGAAGACTAAATGTGCTGGGCCGAGTTTATTATATTGTTGACAGAACCCCCTCAAGCCAGACCACCATGAGCTACAGAGCTATACAGAGATTAGGAAGTTAAGCGACTAAAGGATGGGACTGAAGGGATAAAGAGGAAACCCATTAAATAGAAGAATACCTAGAAGTAAGAGCACATCTTAATGACACAGATGAGTAAGACTTGTAGCCATGTAAGTAGCTACTGGAGAAAAACAAGCATTGGCATAGACATACGTGTCACCTTCGGGACCTTATAAGTGTGTAGCCATGCAGCACATTATCCTGGGTGGAAAAAACAAGCAGGTGGGTTGTCTTTAATTCCCGCACTAAAACCTGCTCCCACTGATAAAGTATCTATATTAGCCTTTTGATGTGTGAACTTCAAAAAGCAACACTCATCTTCTTAAAAAATATTTGTTTTCAGCTCAAACACATCAAAAGTTACAAAACATATGGCGACTTGGGTTCCTTCGCACCGTAAGCCTTTTTGCAACTGTTAACTGGTCATCTTTCAGTTGCTAATTGTTGTGTTTGGGTGTTGAATAGGTACTAATTATGGTGAACTTTTTTCTCGGGCATTGTTACAGGTGTAAAAAAGACAAAATATAGAAGTAAAACTATTTCAAAATGTGCATTATGTCGCATAATTTACATATTCTTCCTGCATAATATAGTCAGCCTTGCCTCCTCTGCCGCATAATTCTAGTGGCCCTGCCCATGACCAGTGCTGCACATGTGGAGTGGTGGGACCAATAAGAAGCAAAGCCCACACATTATGGGAAACTAAAGAGTGGAAGACGCACATATACCAAAGCCCACCTCCACTGGGTCAGAAGCATGCACGATGAAAATATTAGACCAACCGAGCAGTATTGGAGGCAGATGTGTGTAATGAGATGGAATTTCACATTGTGCTCATTTGACCTCTCTGAATTGACCCCTCTGTGCTAACAAGCCGTCTCTTGTATGCGAGACCATTCTACCTTGCAAACCCAATAAGGACCCCTTGCCCCCCGACCCCGATGTTTCCTAAAAGACTGATCATAAATAGTTTAAACATCTCTCCATCTGGCCTCTCTTTGCTCTGAACTTCGCAGCTTTGCAGTCTAGCACTTGCTGAACTGTGTGTCCCAAAGCAGGAGTTCAGGTGCTTAGAAGTGATTTGTATCAAATAAATGTTGACAGAGGTAGTAGATAAAATAAATCCCCCGAGATCCTGCTACCAAGAAGCATGGAATACAGTGGAATTTAAAATATATATTGATGACATTTACTCCAGAGTAAACCCATAAATAAACATATAAGCCCAGCCTAACCTGCGAACCACCTCTGCCCATGACCTGGACCGATCACTATCTTGTGAAGTTTAGCTTTCGCAAATTTCCGGAGTCTAGGACTATTAATCGGACAGAAACTATGTCAATACGGCCTTGGCACAAGCTGACCCCGGAGGCCTTCTCGACCCCTTTTATACCCCTTAATGATACTACAGTTAATATCGACTTAATGGCAGCCCAGTTGGAAGCATCCATAAAGAGCACTTTGGATAAAACTATTCATGAATCAATAAGATAAAAACAATTGCTTCCCCGTGGTTTACAGAGGAGCTGAAAGTAGAGAAAATCACCAGCAGATCAGCGGAAAGGTTGTGGAGGAAAACCAGAACGCCGGAAAATCGTAAGAACTACAAACGGGTTCACTCCAATTACCTAAAAAACATAAAGGCTGCTAAATCCGGCTATCTCACCCTTAGGATCAGTAAAGCAGCTCATTCTAGTAAAGAACTGTATAAAATATTGAATGAGTTCACCTCTCCGCAGGTGGAGCAGTCCGCATTTATTCCCACCTTGAAGTGGGTCAACTAACTGGCAGCCCACTTCGACAACAAAATTAAGTCAATTTATTCCACGTTTGTTTCCTCAAGTCCAGATATCATCCAAGTCGGAGAGGCGTCCCTAGTTCATACTGAGTGCCCTTCTTTTTCGGAATTTAAGCCCACCACGTCAGCCGAAGTGTTAGAAGCCCTCGGGAAGGTGAAATCGGGCTCCCCCACAGACTCTTTGGCCCCGCGCAAGTGTAGTATGTTATTCCCGCTTCTGGCCAGCTCTCTCACCAACATTTTCAACACCTCGTTTGATCTGGCATCAATCCCCAGTTGCTGGAAGGTGGCACAGGTTAAACTCATTCTTAAAAAACCCACTAGTGATCCCACTGTTACGTCTAACTACAGGCCAGTTTCGCTATTGCCTTATTTCGGAAAAGTACTGGTACACCTCGTTAACAAGCACGTTTCCACCTTTATTGAAGCCCATGCGCTGCTAGACCCCTCGCAGTCAGGGTTCTGTGCTGCCCATCGGACGGAAACTGCAGTGTTGGAGGTTGTGGACAATATCCGTCTAACCTTAGACAGAGGCGAGTCTGCCATCCTTATCCTATTAGATCTTTCGGCAGCCTTTGACACCATTTCCTACAGCATTCTTTACCAATGGTTGTGGGAGATTGGTGTCAGAGGCAAAGCTCTTGCCTGGTTCGAGAGTTACCTCGCGGACCGGCACACATATATAAAGGTTAACACCTTGGAATCCACCAAGACCGCCCTCTCTGTAGGGGTTCCACAGGGATCTATCCTTAGTCCCTTGTTATTCAATCTGTATCTCACCCCTCTGGCCAACATTATAAAATCCCACGGCTTCACCACAGTGTCCTACGCGGACGATACTCAGGTGCTGATCACCTGTAGCTTAGATGTTCTGGATACCCGTACCAGATTCCAGAAGTGTATGGTCATGATTAGTGAATGGATGAATGGAAACAAACTCCAACTTAATTACAGCAAAACAGAAATTATGCTGTTTGGCAAAGCAAAGACGATCTGGTCACAAGACTGGTGGCCCCAAGAACTTGGACTCTGCCCAGAGCCCAAAGAAGTGGTACGTGATCTGGGAATTATGATTGAATGCACCCTCTCAATGAAAGCCCATGTCAACCAAGTATCAGGCATCTGCTATGGAATCCTACGTAAACTGCGGAAAATATTTAAATGGCTCCCTCTTGAATCTAGGAAGCCCCTGATTCAAGGGCTTATTATCAGCCGTTTAGATTACGGTAATGCCCTGTTCGCCACCATTAATGAGTGTCTGCTGACTAAGCTGCAAACTCTCCAGAATGCCGCTGCACGTTTGGTGCTAGGGTTGTCCCCCAGGTCACCCTCCCTGCCTAGTCTCAAGGAGCTACACTGGCTGCCTGTGCACCAAATAAGTCAATTTAAGATACTTAGTATCATCCATAAACTTCTCCATGGCGTAGGACCCTCCTACTTAGCGGAGAAACTGGTCTGGTACAAACCCTCCAGAGTTCTAAGATCCTGTTCCAAATCTGCATGGTCCAGCCGCGAGCCAGGACCTCGCGAAATGGATGTTGGGCGTTTTCCTATACAGCCCCCCTACTCTGGAACAAGCTGCCTCCCCATCTGTCGTCCCTATCCAATCATTTGGCCTTTCGCAGGGGCCTGAAAACGTGGCTTTTTCCCAATTAATTTCCTTTCACCCCCCCTCTCATTTGCGGTTGTCGTCCCTTCCTGCCAAGCACCTTAAGACCTTTTTGGTGAATCGTGCGCTATACAAGAGCCTATGACTATGACTACGACTATGAAACTATCTATCTCAGGTAGGAGACAAAATCCGAAAATGAGCTGGCCAGATGAAGCTATGCCACGCAAAAAAAAGCATGTGGAATGCTCAGGCGTCTTGAAAAGCAAAGATTTCACCCGCCCCACAATGTCTCTCTGTCCATCAGTCAGGCTGCTTCTTTCAGTCACCACTGCTAAGCATTCTGGAACTTGTAGTTTAACATTTTATAAAATTAGAAAAGTAAGAGTCTGTATGCTTGGAACTGTTGGCTGAAAGTTGCAAAGCGAGTTAACTGCTAAGTTTAGCAAACACAAACTGTGTGTAGTGTCGTTAGTGACAAATGTTTGCCACCACGTGGCAGGCTCCTCCCTGTCTGTGTGCTTCGGTTGCACACTTCACTGCAATGCTCCTTCAAAGGCCAAGACTGCACTTCACACAGCTGTGTGTGCGTCTCAGTACAAACATCGGAAGTTTCACACCTTCATGTTTATCTCACCACAACATGTGTTCCTCACACATCTTTCTTTCTGGAGAGAAAGAATGTGCCCACACCGTGTGTTAGGTTATGCCCCTCCAAGGACGATTCGCATTTCATCTAATTTTTAACCGAACATCTTCTCCACTTGGCCACTGGGGAGAGTCTTACTGTGCATGTAAATAAATGGTAGAGACTGCGATAGCCTGATGACTGCTCGTTATACTTATACATGACGGCCAGAGGTCGTGAAGAAAGATGATGCGGCGCACAAGCAAGGGGAGGCAGGCAAGAAATGCCGCAGAACCATATTAGGAGTACAACAATCACACGATATGAAAAGCCATGAGTAAGGCGACATGTGACCGGGTAAGACGCCACCAAAGTCGAAACACACCCAAAGGCGGAAGAACTAGCAGTGTTTCACCAAAGAAAAGAAAGCAATTTTGACTGACATAGGAAGGAACAAATTGGGCATGGTCTATGGCCCCAGAGTAGATACACTATGCTTTGCAGAGCAGCACATGCACGCTGCTAGGGTCGACCTAAAAAAAGGACTGGGTGATTATCTGGAGGCTCCCCGGACAGAAGTGTTGAACGATACTGTCTTTATGGTCTTTTTGTAGTTGAAGGAGAACTTAAGAGGGGGGTATTACTATTCAGATTCCCAAGAGACGAGCAGGAATAAGACTGAAGAGTAGATGGGCTAAGTGTAGTTTGATACGGTTTAAAATGTTTATAAGTGTTGGATATGTAGTGATGCACTAAGGTTGAGTGGATAAATGATCGAAATTATACTGATCAAACTGTATAATTTGGCATAGCAAAATGGATATGCAAATGATGTGGACTATAAGTGCAAAATTAATAACAATTTTATATAAAACAAAATCCCATGATCAAATCATCTGCCTTCCATCTGGCTACAATATTTTTTTAGGGCTTTTTATAAAGGTGGTCTCAGAGCACTTATGTGAGTACCATCGTCTGGAACGTCTGCCTAGGCCCTTAATGTTCTCCCTGTTTCAACAAGGTTTATAATATTATTCCTGCTTCTGTGTCCTTGCCAAATACTATATCATTGCTCCCTCAATGCAATCCTTACTTAATAACTTACTTTATATAAAGCTTCATACCCCACTTCTTTTGTGTCAACCACTATATATAACAGAATATTTTAATTGTACTCATTTACAGACGTCAGAAGGAAAAAAAACAGCCTTTCTTGCCAGGATCAGAACTCTTGGACTGCAGATCTCATCAGCAGTCAGCAGCGAGCCTTAACCCACAGAGCCACCTATCTGATTTGCTAATTCTGTCTCTTCTCCTTTTTGCTCTGCCTGCGAGTACACAAACACCATCTCTGTTTCATTCCTGTGAGTTGCGGTCCAGTTGCGTCTCTCCCTTTGCTCATGTATTATATTCGCTGATTTAGGAGCTTTTTTAGGTCTCGCGCCTAGCGTTGCAATGCGCAGCACTGCACGTGCAGTACGAGACCTCTTGTATGGGGTTCTGAAAACTGACCATACGCTCGTGCGTGTGATCAGGCTTTCGCCGGCTGCCATTGGCTTTAGCGTGTTTTTTTACAAAAATAAGGCACGCAATTGGTGCAAAGGCAGGCGCATGTCCCGCCTTGCTCCGCCCATTCCCATGGGTGTCCAGTACACGCATCAGCGCGGCACAGACGACAGGCTCCCTCGGCCCCGCTCTTCTGTGGTGCGCACGCACTACTGTTTTTTTTTTTACAACCTTCAATTTGGGTTGATAAAATTGACTTTGGCACGGATACCGACTTGTAACCTACGTCGCCTGTGTTATTGTGGTGACTTAAGGTCGCGCTGTGCACGAAGGGCCCTCTCGGGAGAGCAGCCAACCCCTTCTCTTCAGATATCGCAGCTAGATGCCTATTTTCACACAGTAAAGCTCGGCATAGCTGCAGCGCAGGTCTTTGGCCTGAACCCAGACAAGTAACTTTTTACGAGGTGCTAGATGACACGCTTTAACCGAGCTGCTGGCATAAAAGTGCAAAGTAGTTTACGACCCAGTGGTTCCAATTAAGGAGGCCTAACAAAAAGTCTCTAATGAGTGCCATTTCCTCATACCGCACTTACCTTTTGGCAGGCCTCCTTGGCTTTGCACTCCCTCCTGTGCACTTATTTGCCCGGTTTCCTACCTCGTTGTAAAGTACCCTGAACTCTGCATCCCTGGCTGTCTGCACAGTTGATTGCACTGCATGTTTGCTTTCAATTAATAGAGGGGTGACTTTATTCTGTGTGGACGGTGTTGGTTTGTGAGCCCTAGCTGAGATAGGATTTTCCTTGGTGAGGTATGAGTAAGACCAGCGGACACCAGGCTCGGCTGTCGGCCCTTTAGGGATAGGGGGAGACTTACCACGAGGGCTGTTCTTGTATAGACCCATAGGGAGACTTCCCAATAAACAACGCTCCCATAGGCCTTTGGGAACAGGACCTATATGGGTTTGAATCGACCCCACCACTTCCAGCATGCCACAGTATGTTTTTTTAACGTTTTATATACCGTGAACTAGACCCGAGGCATTGGGTATCAGAGCGCTTTACATGAGCATCAGTTTCATTACAGATGAACACAATGAACAATTATTCCCCATTTTAATATAGGCCACCCGAAGCAACGCCCTATCGCTATACTAATGGAAAACAATTGATTTGTCAATCAATAAATCAATCATTTGTAAAGCGCACTGCATACCCGCGAGGGTCTCAAGTCCCGGGGGCCCGCTACTGATCGAACAGCCAGGTCTTGAGTATCCTCCTGAAGGTCAGCAGGGCTTGGTTCTGTCGTAGGCTCAGTGGGAGGGTGTTCCATGTCTTGGCGGCGAGGTGGGAGAAGGATCTCCCACCGGTGGTTGTTCTTCGGATGCGCGGGACGGTGGCAAGTGAGGTCGGCACAGCATAGCTGGCGGTTGGGGATGTAGAAGGAGAGCCGTCTGTTGAGGAAGGCTGGGCCAGTCTTGTGGAGTGCCTTGTGTGCATGGGTGAGGAGCTTGAAGGATATCCTCTTGTTGATGGGGAGCCAATGCAGGTTTCTCAGGTGGGGGTGATGTGGCTGTGGCGTGGTACGTTGAGGATCAGTCGTGCTGAGGCGTTTTGGATGTGTTGTAGTCGTTTGATGAGCTTGGTCGGGGCTCCTGCGTAGAGGGCGTTTCCATAGTCGAGTCTGCTGCTGACGAGGGCATGGGTGACTGTCTTTCTTGCATCTGTCAGGAGCCATCTGTAGATCTTGCGGAGCATGTGGAGGGTGTTGAAGCAGGAGGAGGAGACGGCGTTGACATGCTTGGTCATTGAGAGCATTGAGTAGAGGATGATTCCCAGGTTGCGTGCGAAGTCGGTGGGTGTCGGGGCTGCCCCTAGTGCCGTCGGCCACCAGGAGTCGCCCCAGGCTGAAGGGTTGGAGCCGAGGATGAGGACATCCGTCTTGTCCAAGTTCAGCTTCAGACGGCTGGTCTTCATCCAGTCAGCGACGGCCTTCATTCCTTCGTGGAGGTTGGCTTTGGCTGTGATGGGGTCCTTGGTGAGGGAGAGGATCAGCTGAGTGTCGTCTGCGTAGGAGATTATGTTGAGGTCGTGCTGTCGGGCTACGTTTGCGAGCAGGGCCATGTAAATGTTGAACAGCGTCGGGCTGAGGGAGGACCCCTGGGGTACGCCGCAGATCTCGGAGGCTTTGGAACAGAATGGGGGGAGGCGGACGCTCTGGGTTCTGCCGGAGAGGAAGGAGGTGGTCCAATCCAGAGCCTTGTCTGGGATCCCTGCGGCGTGGAGGCGTGCGCGTAGTGTGCAGTGGCAGACAGTGTCGAAGGCGGCAGAGAGGTCTAGGAGGATGAGTGCTGCGGTCCCGCCGTTGTCCAGCAGGGTCCTGATGTCGTCGGTGGCGGCGATGAGGGCAGTCTCGGTGCTGTGGCTGCTGCGGAACCCTGACTGGGAAGGGTCCAGGATTATGTTTTCTTCGAGGTATCGGGCTAGATGTCTGTTGACTGTTTTCTCGATGACCTTGGCCGGGAAGGGGAGCAGAGAGATGGGCCGGAAGTTCTTGAGGTCTCTTGGGTCTGCCTTAGGTTTTTTGAGTAGGGCGTTGATCTCGGCATGTTTCCAGATCACTGGGAAGGTTGCGGTCTTGAGGAAGAGATTGATGACGTTGCGCAGGTGGGGTGCGATGGTGCTGCTTGCTCTGTTGAAGACGTGGTGCGGGAATGGGTCCGACGGGGAGCCGGAGTGGATTGAGCGCATGGTCTTGATGGTGTCATCGATGCTCACGCTGGCCCAGGTTAGCAGGGGGTCGTGGTCGATGGTGTACAGAGGGTCTGTTGTGTTGCTGTCTGTTGGGGCTGTCTGGGGGTTGAAGAGTGGATGTCTGCTATCTTGCGGTGGAAGAAGGTGGCGAGGGAGTCGCACAGGACTTGCGAATGGTGTTGGAGCTGGGGTTGGAGAGTTCCTTCACAATGTTGAAGAGCTCCTTGCTATTGTGTGAGTTGTTGTCGAGGCGGTCTTTGAAGGAGGTCCTCTTGGCCGCCCTGATAAGGTGGTGGTGGTTGCGGATGGCATGCTGCGTGGCTGCCGGAGTTTGTTCAGTGTGCCATTTCTTCTCTAGTTTCCGGCAGGCTTGCTTAGAGGCTAGGAGTTCTGGGGTGAACCAGCTGGCCCTCTTGCTGGTGTCCCTGTGGGGAGGTTTCTTCAGCGGGCCGAGGGTGTTAGCGCAGTCCTCGATCCAGCGTCTGAGGCTGTGGGCAGCGTCGTCAGGGTTGGAGGGTTCAGGGGGTGGGCTGAGAGCACGGTTTGCGTGTAGTTGTTCATCGGTGAGTTTGCTCCAGCAGCGGCGGGGGATCTGTTGGGTGCGTTGGTGTGTTTCTGGAAGGCGAAGTGGATGCAGTGGTGGTCGGTCCAGAGGAGTTCGGTGGTGTGGCTGATTGAGACATACGGGCTTGAGGAGGAGACTGGGTCGAGCGTGTGGCCAGCGGAGTGGGTGGGCGTTGTGACAAGTTGCTTCAGTCCAAGGTTGGCAAGGTGTAGTCGGTGGAGGTCAGGGCGTGCGTGCTGATCAAGTCGGCGATGGAGTCGCTGAACTGGGGGCGGGGGATTTGTGTTCATCTTCCCTCATTCCTGTTAAGTTGAACCAGCCTGTCGTTTGCTACATCTATTTATTGCAGCCCTGAAGAGCTTTTTTTTCTGCGGCTAGAAATGCAACATCTTCAATCATATATCTTTTACCTCTTTTTTTCTCCAGGTGAAATTCGGTGCTACCGTGATACTGCGCACTGTGTGGCGGCTGGCTACATGTGCAAGTCCGAACTCAAAGCGTGCTTCACGCAGCAGCTGGACCCCAGGATGCCCAACTCCACGACTGCCTGAACTCGCTCGCGAACACAGCCGACCTCTGCCGAGCCAGGAAGGCCCACAACCACACGGGCAGCGCCGTGCCCACGTTGGATTGCTGCTGCCACGAAGACATATGCAATTAACGGGGGCTACAAGACATCCTTGTGAGGCCCTGTCCGTCTTCCCATATCCATCTTTTCACTCCTGTCCACTCTCAGACCTTTGTAGTATTTTAAGTGGCCACCTCATATTTATTTATTTATTATTATTATGAAGTTTTATATAGCGCTAGCCAGACCCAGGAGTATCGAAGCGCTTCACAACCATTCAAATGCATAGACCAAACAAACATTCACAGTAAGTACAATGCAGATATCTGCACAAGTGTCAAGAGTCTCGAGACAATATCGGGTATACACTTTGCGTATTAGAGGGATAAGTCACCAGTGTCAATACGTACTCGTAGTAACTTATCAGGATGACCGTAATCTGGGTATCCCGCCCACATCGGTGGGTATTGTCAATAGCTCTTCTGCGTCTCATGCCCCTTTGCTAGGGATCGATCCAGGAAAAGATTTTTAAGTTGCTCTTTGAATTTTGCAAAGGAGGAGATAGTTCTTATATGAGGAGGGATAGCGTTCCAGATTTTGGGCGCGTTTCCCGCAAAGGATCGGGCTGCGGCTTTATGTTTGCGTGCTTTCATTGGGATGAGTAGTAGCGTGTTTGAGCTCCGGAGGGACCTGGTTTGTCATAACTTCCCTTCCCCTCTCACGTCTGTCAATTTCTGTCTCCCCTCCAATGTTTTATTTTTATTTCCGCTCAGCAATGCTCATATCCTACCTGAATAATTAAACAAACAAACACAAGGCTGTTCCCATGGTGAACTGAGTCTGCGTTCGCCCCAATGCGCCCCACGGTCGACACAGGTTCGTAGGCTGGCGCCGTGAGACTGCAGTGACCTCGAGTGCTCCGTGTGCTTCCGGTGACCCCAGTCCCCTCGTCGTGCTGTGCAGTAGGGTGTGCTTAACTGGGCACCCCTGGCCCTCGTGTGCTCATTGCAGGATGTTCAGTGTACCCGCCTACACATGCGCTATAAATTATTCCTACCTTCTACCCTGCTCCTACGTCCTTCTTTGTACCCTTTCCTTTAATTTGCTCTTTCAAGTAACTTTTTATTGTTTCTTTGAACTCACTGCCTGTCTAGTTTCTCGTTTAAAGACGGGGCAGTGTTTTCAATTAGGTAAGGTGCCATATGAACTGATAGTAAAACGCAGCCGGTGCTTATGATATTCTAGCCTTCTGAAGGTTCCGTCAATATTTTTTTACATTTCATGGACTGAGGCAATGGCCTGTTAAGTGCTTTACTCACTCTATTAACTAAGACAGCTGGTGAGAAATGCAGTAACCCAAACAACTTTCATGAGCGCCATCCATGCTGCTCATAAATCTTCCTATGTAATCCTAACTATGTTAACAGTGGCTTGTCTTATTCACTCAGACGGCTAGTACGGGCACCGGATGCATTTGAAATGCAAAATATCTCGCATTTGAGAGAATTTAAGCTATTGCCATTGTAAATGACAGTGCCTTGTATTAGTTTATTTTCTAAACAACACATAAATAAAAGGCACTGTCATTTACAATGCCAATGGCTCAAACTCTGGTAAATGCGAGACCTATTGCAATGCAAATGCTTGTTATTTATCTTGCCAGAATCGTTCCCCCAACATTCTCTGATATTTATGTCTTTGAAATTGCTATTCTTCTTTCATCAAGTTTCCCATTTTTAGATCGAGCCTAGCGCAGCGGGCATGTGCTGCTCTAGGAAAACGACATCTTGGAATCACTTTGGACTTTCCACACGCTAGTGCGCGAGTTATTTTTTTCTGCATTATTTCAATTGGTCCTTGCATGTGTCTTTCTAAAAAGACAGCACGCAATTGGGGAAAGGCGGCTGCATGTCCCACCTTCACCAGTACATGTATCCGCCCACGGCCTATGGGTTGCAGTTAAGAGCAGGGGCGCTATCTGTTGCGGGTCACGTCACCATCTGTTTTTAATTAGTGCGTTCGTGTTCGCCGCGCTGCCGTGCTCCCTTGCCCCCGCTTCTCGCTCGCGCCATTCTTTTTACCCAACCCTCCCTTTACATGCACATGCACATCCCTGCCAATGGTCTGTTTGCAATGAGAAACTTGTGCATTCGCTGTCATGCTAGGCCAATTGCTGTTGACTTGTAGAAGGAGGAAGGAATCTTAACTTTAAGGCAAGCACCCTATTAATCTCATGTTTGACCTCACAACCGAAGGTTCGAACCCCAGCCCGTCTGCTCAGCCTTTCATCCTACTAGAGGCAGATGAACTAATTAACATTAATTTGGCTGGAAATAAACATCTGTTACTCAGCACCAAGATGCAGAATACTCCAGCCCCACCTCCACTTGCACACTGGGATAACTCACTTTCGCCTCCTTTCAATTCGGCTCCTAATTTTCTCTACTGTGCTAGCTTTCTGATTTGGTTCTGGCATTATATTATAGGAGCCAGCAGCGGCGGCGCGCAGGCTGCCATCGGTTTTGGGTCAGGTTTAATTTCCAGACCTTGCTGCTTTCATTAGAATGCGCTTCCACTCCACCCCACCTCCACAAGAGTGCGCTCTTATTTTCTCTAAAACACAAAGGAACAGAAACTAAATCAATTACAGTGACATCTTACTTTTCAGCAGAATCATCAGCACCGTCTAATGAGCGGGCCATGGCCAACAAGCCTCCCCTGGAAGGCAACAAGCAGCTGCTCAGTCTCAGTTTAATCTTTATTTCGTTGACTTGCAACATAAAAGATGCAATAAAATATGACAAGCAGCTGCTCAGTAGTTGACGATCCTTAACCACTTAACTACTGCAGCAATTCCGCTGTGGTGCGGCGGTTTAGCGGAGTGGGCGGAGCCGTGTCGGCCAACGGACGTGCGCAGCACTACGGAGGTAGTGCTTGCGATGGTTGTTCGCCAACGAACGCAGTGCAGGGGTTAAAGACCACTCCTGTCTTGGGGAGTAAGGGAACAATCCTCGTAGGGTTTCAGTAAATAGCTACATTGTGACGCTTAACCATTTGCTGACGGGATGAACATGCTTCTTGTTAAACAAAACAGAAGAACGTTAGTAATCAGCATTTTCCCCTAACTGTTGTGGAGAAAAAACAAACATCTACAGCAGGTAGGCACAGCGCAACTCTACAGAGTGCATCTTTTCGCTCCTCCACCTCAGAAATCTGCAGCACTTCTCCTTTCATTCCTTTTTTAGGTCTCGCCTGATCCAGCGCATGCGCTGGACTGGCCGAGGCATTTAGTCAGTGGCTTTTCGAAATGCTACCAAAGGCTTTTCAAGGCCACCAGCTTGCGATTACATGCGTGCGCGCCTCGCTCCGCCTCTCTAATGCAGGGCGCCTCGCTCCACCCCTCCCCGACCACGGAGAGCGTCCCCGCGATCTTGATCGCTTTCACAGACGCGTCGCGTTGTTTAGCTGTCTTCCTTCCAAACCGGAGGCTTGAATGTTACTGGTAAGTTCTCTGGCAGAGCCTTAAAACAACAAGAAGCTGTAGCTTAGAGGCAGCGTCAAGCGTCTTTGGTGTGACAGTTCCCTCCACTGGAAAGGTTCGAGTCCCACCACCGGCTCCAAAATGTCAGCTTGTTGTCTTTTAGATTCAAAACCTCTGGAAAAGTCTTCCTTTTTTTTACTCAGTAGTATTTATTTGAAAAAAATGAAGGGAAATATGATTCCTCACGATTTTGAACTAGTGGTCCAAACCTACGACTGCCACCCCTCTTGAATTCCCTCTGCTTGGGGGTCTGAGACGTAACCAGTGGAGCACACTGGCCTCCATGTTGGTTGTGTGTCACGATTGCCATCCTCATTCATGGGCAATGGAACCCATAGGCATTTTCATTAATAACTTTATTCGGTTATTATCATAAGAACAACCATAAAAGTACAGTAAAATACAATCAATAAAAACTACAATCAAAGATTAAAAGGTAAAGCATCAGCCAATCGTTACTTAGAGAAAGAATTTCATATACAAATTGATTTCCGCAATCTAAAAACATTTCTAAAAAATTCAGAAATGGATGCAAGTATAAAAATGGTATCTAATTTCTGTACTGCTAAAAAAGCTGGGCGGCACCGTTTTACTTCCATTTCCTTCAATATCGGAACAATCAGCCTCTTCCGTGGAAGTACATAAAATTTACAGAAAAATAAAATGTGAATGTCTGATTGTTCTGATGAGTCGTCACAGGGGAATTTGATCATATGTCTTGACCAGGTATTCATCTCAGGGAAACTGAAAGCTCTAAAAAGAATGTTTAACCTGAATCAGGTTAATAAGAACCTTTCGCGGTCACTCATGCATAAAGTTAGGTATGGTTGTAATTTGCTGGAGGTCATTATTAGCTGGTGAGCTATTACTGTCTTTTTTTCAATTCCTCTGCAGTTCTTATCTCCTCCAGGTACTTCATGCATTGATTTTTCAGCTCTTTCCTGTGGATATGACACATTGAGAGTGGGTCATCATAATATTTTTGACAGCACAATTTTGATAATTTTTTTTTACAAATGACAACCATTCTATCTTGCTTGCATGCTCTAGGCTTATCGCGTCCTTTAAAATAGTGCGGTTCAGAGCACAATCCTCAATGGTCCACAACCAATGCCACAGAAGTGTAGGTTGGACCTTGATGGTGTCTTCTATATATGATTGTCCAACTTCCGTATGACAGATGTAAGTTGAGACACTCTCGGGTACTGCTAAGAGATATCTCAGGAACATGTTTTACACTAGCTGGATACATTTTACGTTAGCATAACCCCATATACCAGCGCCGTACACAGCAATTGCTATACAGGTGGCGTTATAGAGTTTTAAAGGTTCCCTAATTGGCTTTTTTCCCATTTTTTTTGGTAAAGTTTTTTAAAGCCATTATGGCTTTACAAAACATGAGTCTTCTTGCACTCACTGCACTTGTCCACATGCCTTTTTGGTGGAACAGTATGCCTAAGTAGGGAAAGGTGGGGGTGAAATCCAGGGGACTAGAATTGATGTAGATAGTTTTTTTCCCGTTTGTTAGCCCCTGGGCCCCAGTTCATACAGAACCTTTTTGTGGTATTAATTTTCAGATCCAGATTGGACATATAGGTGTTAAAAGAGGTTATCATCCTTTGCAGTGCAAGGGGCGTCCTTGCCATTATGACCGCATCGTCAGCATATAGGAGTGCAGGGATTGATCTTTTAGCTGCCATAGGTATATCCCTGCACTCCTGAAGCAAGATTTTTTCTAGGTCATTAATATAAAGTAAGAATAAAAATGGGGCAAGGCGCACCCCTGACGCACCCCTCTCCCTACACCAAACGATCTTGTGCATTCTCCGTTTCTACCGTAACGCACTGATGCCGCAGCACCTGAATAAAGGTCCTTAAGAAAATAGATTATTTTTTCCTCCACCCCCAGATTTTCTAATATCAGCCACAGTTTACTATGTGTAACGACTATGTGTAACGCAGTCAAATGCTGAGGTAAGGTCAACAAAAGCGAAAAAGATGCGTTCACTCCTGGCCCTGGTATATTTTTCTTGTAAGATGAATAAATTAAGGCCCTGGTCTACGGTTCCTACGCCCTTCCAGAACCCATATTGAAGGTTGCTAATAATGGAGTTTTTGTCCACCCAACTTTGTAACCTACTTAAAATCACTCGACCAAAGATTGTTATGGATGAATCAAGTAGCGAGATTGGTCGATAGCATGCACAACATTGCCTATCTCCTTTTGTAAAAATGGGGACAATAATAGATGTAAATCATGATGGATTTAAGCCTTTCTTGGTGGTTGCATTAAATAACTGCACTAAAATAGGCCCCCACAGATCCATATTATTTTTAAATAGGTCAGCTGGTACACCATCTGGCCCCACAGCTTTCCCACTCCTGGTTGCTTTTAGGCTTAGGTTCACCTCTTCCACGGTGATATCCAAGTTGGAAGTCAAGATCTTGCTCTGTCCCCTTTGTGCTACTTTCATTATAGGTTGTGTTTGCTGAGCTCCAGATGGTATACTATAGAGTTGGGTATAATGATTTACCCATTCCTCTTCTGGGATCGCCATTTCAATTTGTGCCTTGTTGTTATCGACAAAAAATGGTGCGTTAACCGCTTTCCAAAAAGCGGCTGTGTCCTTGCTCTGAGAGGCCTCACATAGCGAATCCCAGGTATCCCTTCTAAGGTCAGATTTCCTTTTCTTTAGCGTCTCATTATAAGCTTTCCGGAGATCCCTAACCAGTAAATGGTCCCAGGGCACAACGTTTAATGCGTGCTTAAGTCTAGAGTGCGCCTTTGTGCAGGCGGAATCGAACCAAATCACAGATTTTTCTTTACGATTTTTCAATTCCACCCATAGGCTATCCTTGATATATGATGCGATAATTAAAAAATGTTTAATAATACTCTGGCTATCTGAGTTTTCATCCAGACAAGTCATGATATTAGTCCAACATTTAGAAATCAACCTGAGAATAAAATCTTCCGGAACCACCTTACTCCATTTAAGGGAGTATCCGTTTTGTGTACCCATGATTACGTCAGGGTTGGTCAGCCTCCTGGTGTTACCTCCCATAGAATCAGAATATGGGTTCAAAATCTCCATAGATAGAGGATAGTGATCACTAAGTGCAATGTCAAGGGTCTTACAGGTTTTAATCTGCCGTCCATATCTGACCAGAAACAAAATAAAGTCAATAGTCGTGAAGGCACCCCTACCAATAAATGTCGGGGCAAAAAGTGACTCTATTTTGCAGATTTCATTTGCGTAGCCCAAATCACAGGACAAAGCGATTTCATTTAACTGTTCTCCACATATACTATGTTCAAAATGGGTTAAACTGGTATTCTGATCCAACATAATACCACAAGTGCCTTGCTGGCTCCTTTTACAGATAGAGCAATTGAAATCCCATCCCCATATGCCAATTACTTTTTTACTGTTTCCTTCCATCGCATTTTTTAGGTCAGCATCCAATTTTTTTTAGTGTTACTTCAATTGCCTTTATGGTGATATTATTATAGAAATTAACAATTATCAGGGACAACAAGTTATTTATACATATCTTAACCAGGTGATAGTGACTATTATTGGACAATAAATAAACTCTCTTACACTTAAACTGGTTTGACACGTAGGTACACAAGCCCCCTTTTGCCCTACCGTATGTTGAAACTATTGCTGGTGTAAATAGCGTTTTAAATCCAGATAAATGGGAGGGCTCTGATATCCAGGTTTCCTGGAGGCATATAATGTCATATTCATTTACGGTGCTTAACCATGCGCTATTTGACAGTTTAGTTTTTAAACCCGCTATGTTCCAAAACATTATTAGCCATCCTTCCACATTAGGTGATTGAGCATGTAAGTTAGCCGGGCCATTCTTCTCCGAGGAATCCCTGCTAGTGTCCTCCACAATGGGATATCTCCTAGGAGCATTAAGTTCGCCGAGATCTCCGTCAGCGACTGACGCAATGACGTTAAATAATGCGGCCTTCTCTGTATGGTTTCCATGACCATTTCCTCCCAAGCACCCTCTATTTGAGGTGTCCTGTTCAATAGGTTTTGATTCAACTAAGCCTTCTCTGTAACCCATCTTTACAATCGATACACCATCTGCTACTCCCTCGGGGGCCACTAGTTTTTCCAGTGTGTTTGGATGCACGCGTATGGATTCCGATATCTTGGCGGAGGTGTCAATATGGATCGGGGGTAGAAATAGTTTAAGTCACGTGTAGATATACCTCCCGCACCTCTCTCAAGATACCAGTCTCTGATGTGGGCAATTATTCTGCAATCCCTGAAATTAACAATAATGACATCCCCCTGTATGTCTTTCGGTCTATGCCCCACCCAGCTTAATCTTTTCACATGCAAGATTTCGCCATCTATGTTTGGAGGGAGTGGCCTGTTCTTTCTTAGCCAGTAAACTACTTTGTTTTTTTATTCCAGGTATTGTTCTGTTTTCCCATCTGCCAGTTCAGGGACCTCAGTTAATACTACTACATACGGAGCCGCGTCCGGCGGCAAGTCTATTTGTTGTTGGATTCTTTTTGAGTTTCTATCAGTTGGGCGTTCCCTATCTGTAAGTCGCAATTTGTTAACCGATTTATTGGTTAGTCCTACAGTTCTTTGGTGCCTATCTATTGTGGGGCCAGTGTCAATTTTCGGGGAGGCCAGTGTTTTCACGTGGGATGGTGGTAGGGGATCCACTCTGTTGGGTTCAGTGATGATTTCTGTCCCTATAGTTTGCCCAAATGTATTCTGGTTCTTTTTATAATCTACCAGTTTCTTTATTAGTTCAGCATTAGAAACTGTCACTACCTCTAAGGAATCCAATTGATCACCAATCCATTTCACTCTTTCTACAAGTGGTAACTGTAGGAGAGTAGGGTCTGCAATCCTATGATCACCCAGATTTTTGCTTTTTTTTGCTTCACTGGTTTACGACTTCCCTGGCTGTGGGCCTGCTAATCAGACCCACAGCCTAGCTGTTCTCTCTATTCCAAATTGTACCCAGGTACTGAATTGGCACTGGGCCCTCTCTGAGTCCCTGTACCCAGGGCTGAGGTGCACCCAGAAGTCTCCCAGGGGCTGCAGCATGTATTATGCCACCCCTGGGCTGACTAACCAAACAGACACAACTGGCTGCTTGACAGCTGGGGCAAAGTGGTGTACTCACCATTTGCTTTAGATATAGTATACCTATATCTAAACCTAAAATGGACACACAGATCTCCTATCAGTCACTCCTATGGCAGGCCTTGACAATCCTGAAGGCAGAGTGCTTGGAATCGTGTGAGATGGTGCTCTGGCATGAGCTGAGCCTGTCTGCGGCTTTCGGGATCTATCCCTTCGCCGTTTCCATGATATCGCATACCATATACTCTTAAGTGCATTATAATCCTCGCGGTTATATGCCAACTCTGGTATCGCTTTATCAAAACATGTCGAGTAAGGTGTCATACGAATTGGAATAGTAACCCCTCGCCAATTCTGGCGACGGGGTTAGCATTCCACCCTTCTAGAGGGACACGACATGTTGGTAACCTGTAACCCCGGTTAAAGTCAGACAGAGCCTTAGCATCCACAAAATGGATGCTGCCACCGAGACACAAGTCTGCCCTCCTGCTGCTGGGAGTCCTCCCAGAGCAGGAGGCAAGGACAAAGGGTTTCCTGCCAGGGGCGGTGCCAGCACCGTCCCAGACAGGGTTTTGTGTATTCTAGGTAGGCAGGGCTTTAGAGGAAGGTGACTGCAAGTGGCACCCCGGTGCTCACTGTGCATAGGCCGGCTTGAACCAGTTCCAGGGGCACACCAGACCCTGAGCTGGGGAAAAGCCCGCCAAAAGGAGAGGGGTGTAACCACCCCCCTCCTAGTCCCACCCATAGGGCAGGACTTAGTCGCGTGCCAGCCCCCTTTTTCAGGATAAAGGTAGGAGCAGCAGGCCCCCTTCCAAGTTAGATCAATCTTTGAATCCTGAACCGACCTTCTACACGAAGAACTCAAGACCCTTCTTAAGATTTTCTCCCTTGTGACTAAGGAGTAGTCACCCTGCAGCAGCAGGCACCAACCAAGCATCGCGGTTTGTTGCCAGTCTCTCCTTCGGATCAAGACTGCTCCAGCACGACGAGAACCGGCTTCCCTGGCACCTCTGACCTCAACCTACATCATCAGCCCAGCTGTGATCCGTGGGTGCGACGAGACCTCGAGGGACCGGCCATCTTCGGAACTGCACGACGCTTGTCCAGCACGACCACCGAGTGACCCTCGACCGAGTGCTTTGGGGTAAGAGAAGCCCCGACCCTGAGCAGCTCCAGCACCGAAGTTCAGCCCCCCTGCATCCACGAGATCTGCGTGGGGCCCTTCTGCTCTTTGCTGCTCACCGCGTTGTCCCGGTCACTTGCCCGTTGGCTAGTGACCCTCTGACGACTAACTTCGACGAACACATATAATGTATGGTAAAGATACACTTTAGTTTTTTCACATATTTTGGCAGGATTTTGATTTAAATTGCACCCTATTTGTACCCTAACTCTGTAACTCACATTAGTTGTGCTTAGTCTCTACCTTGCTTAAATGAACTACTGGTTGCACCTAAACTTTTATTTGATAGTTAAACTGTGCGCCATATAACCGTTACCATAGGCAATCAGACTTGCCTCCAGTACTACACTATTTCTATTTTGATCATGCAACCCACAAACATACGCATCATAGATTGACTAATCTATGATGCGTATGTTTGTGGGTTCATCACTATCCACTTTGTTTTCTAAAATGTCGTCATAAATTCTATAATTGAACATCACTTTACCTTAACCTTTGATTTTATATAGTCACCCAATCTGGGTTGGTGAAATGTACCAACTACGTGACAAATGCAGTAAAAATATAATTAAGTGGTAAATGCTGCAGCCAAAGAATCACATAAATCTAGTGCCCCTCACCGCGGTCAACTGCTTTATAATCCAAGTATTCATGAAAGGTAAACCTAAATATCTTACGTTCAATCAGTGCCCATTGTTAGCTGCATTTTGAAGGAAACTGTTTTTAAAAGCTTAACACCCCAAAGTAAGAATATAATCTAAAGAACAATGCCATTGGTCAAATATACCATTATCCTATATTGCCATCTCGTGGTCTGGTGACGTTTATAAACCACACGATCCTCAACCTTGTGGATTATGAGGTCACCAAAATCTATTGATACAACAATCGACCATATTAAATTGTTACAAGTTCTGTATTTATAAAACATATATAATAAGTGTATATCTATAACATTTGATCTTTTGGACAGATTTGCACAAAATCTGGCAGTTTTCTTGCTTAGTTGGTGAAAAAGATAACTCCATTTTTAACCTTGATTTTTCAGTGGAATATAGAAACAAATTACCTTCAGTAGTGATATCTGGTGGATGATCTACTTACAAGTACCTCACTCATTGAATATCCTCTAGGCACTATACTGGATAAGGATACTTTTTTCATAGCGCTCCCGCACTGTTATTGGGTGCTGGCTCCATCTCAGCAGTGGATGCACGGCATGCCGTCACTAGAGCCCTATAGCGTCCTCCCCAGTGCACAGACATCAGATCCCTGTCCATTTGTTCTGTGCCACTAGAGGCACAGAGGAGGAAACAACGATCAGTTTGAAGCAGTGTAGCTATCTAAACTGGGACCAGTCTAAAGTTGCCTAAGCCTATCCTATAGAATGTGGAGGCGGGTGTGATCAGTGAGTAAACTGCAAATAGAGTTCCCACCAGAAAAATTGCAACTGAGCACAAGCACCTTTTTTTCTGATGGATACATCATTCTGCAGATTCTGCACCTGCCCAATAGATTCCAAAGCAGTAATTGTGCCAAGAGGCCGTCTGAAGGAATGGTCAAAAGGTGAAATCCAGGAGCATCAAGACTGCAAAATGACTATTCCTTCTTGCCCCTTATTTCCAGCAATAATGCTAAGTAACGGTATGAAGTGAAGCCCATGACGCCACACTACAAATCTTGGCCATGGGAACAACCCTGGCAAGAGCTGATGTTAAAGACTTTACTCTGGAGGACTGATCTCGGACTCTGACTGGTGGCTGTGAATTCTCTTTGTTAGAGCTGGAAAAAAATCTCCATCTCAATGTTTAAGAAAGAACAAAAAAAAGTTATTTTTATGACATTATCTAAAGTCGCTGAGCGTATACTGTTCAGTGCCAAAAGACCTTTAGGTGAAAGTTGAATTTTAATAAAGTAACAATATATAAGATAACATGAGTCACCCCATTCAAGAACCTTGAACAGGGATGGCTGATCTGGAGGGCAGAAAAACGGGGGCAGAGTATCCCTTGACAGTGCCAACTGCACAGCCCAGCGGAGCCAAGGACTGAGTGGAATTGAGTATTTCAGACAGCCCAACTTCAAAGGGTCTACATTCTACTCTGCACACCACGCACCAAATCTGCTCCACCGAGCAGAGCAGACTCATTTTTGTAGGGACAAGGGGCTGGTGGCATGTCAACCACCTCTGGAAGAAGGTGAAAGAAGCTGAAGTGTCTGAGCCTCCCTCCTAGACTTCATTAAGATGGTCTTTGACTGAGGAAGCAGCGCCAAAGGCGGTACTGACGTTACTGATGGCCGCACTTGAGCTGCTGGAGGACCCACCAGAAAGATTTTTGGCGTCCTAATGGCTTCTGACAGTGCTGGAGAAGTTTCATGAAGAACAGCAGGGTCAAATGGGGTCTGGGAGGACCCATTGGTGCGAACTCAGTCGGAGCTCAGAACAGGCCAATTGGGCACAGGATGCACCACAGGGGACCACCACGTGTTAGAACATCTCAATCATAGCATTGATGAAGAAGGGTGGATCAGCCCCTGATGTCGGAAACTACAGGTAACCTGGGGTGACTCTGCATAAGAAGAGGTGGTGGTGTGGCTGTAATGGCCCTCGAATTGTGGACGATGTGGAGGCTATTCATTAACATGCCTGTTTTCCCTTGCGTTTCATCCTTTTCTTTTTTGAGGACTTCAATGAAGGAAACCACAACCTCAAAGAAGATCATTGCAGGGAATACGAGTGTTGGTGAGTCAAATGCTCGTCTGGGTTCTCAAGCTCTCTTTTACAGCCCTGGGTGCATGAGGCTGCATGGTGCACGACCTCCAATCATGCTTTGACACCATAGACTGACCATGTATGAGTCTGAGCAGGTGCGACAGGACTGAAAAGGTGAATTCCTAGGGGTTTACATTCCCAAGCACTGCACTGATCTATAGACATTTAAAAAAAATGTAAAAGACATTCCGAGAAATTTGCACTGACGAGCACGTCCGGGGCCGCGCAGGAGGACGCATAAAAAAAGAGAACCAGCAATATGTTGAAGGGTGCACTATATGGACCAAGTGACCCCCCCTGGCTTCGCTTTCTGGGCCAAGATGGAGCCGGCACCTGGAAACCGTGAGAGCTATGGAAAGGATTCCTGGTCCAGTATGTCACGGGAGAACGAGGGGTAAAGAATACAGTCCAACAACAGAAGATTCGATCAGAATTACATTTCAAGAAGCTGAGACAATAAAAGTAGCAGCGACAGAGGAGCACAAGTGAGCTGACTGATCCCTGAATCCCCATATGGGAGAAAAGATGGAAACTGGGTGAGGTGGCACTGCGACGATTGGTGACGCACAAGCCAGAGTGTTGTACACGTGGAGGGGCACTTTTTCTACAAGGTGTGTAAACTATGTAAGTAACGATTGTGAGCTGTCTCCTGTGAAGGCATCACTGTGGGATAGTAAAAAGAACAACCGATGGACAGAATGCAGAACAATGTCACACATTCACCCCAGTACAGAGATCTGGGCCTAAATCCATCGTTTTTTAGCTCACCATGCCATTCCAGTTGGGACCCAGCCATATGAAATAGTTATCACATATTCAGTTCGTGTTCCCACAACCTGTGTTAGAAGCTACCAGAAAATATCACAAAGTGAAACAGTTGATATAACACGGAATTGCAGCTTTCCAGAACCTCTTTCTAGTGCTTTGGGTCGATCTAGAAACGCACTGGCTATACATTTATTACACGGTTTTAAACAATCCGCCGTTTCACGTCCTCAAACAAAAGTAGCACAGGTGTCGTCGATAGCAGACAAAGAACTTTCTTTCAGGAGCGCTATGTCAAAGCGCTATTCTCTAAGAACAAGCAGCGCATTATACGGTCTCTATTCGTCACGGTACCTCGCAGAAGGTTCTAGAACGCCTGTCTCCTGAACCCTCAATAGGCAGGAAACGCACCGTGCTGCGGCTGCATAGAGCCGGCATCAGTGCTCCACAGCTTGGAAAAATAAAACCTAAACAGCAAAACCCCTCCTATTTAAGGTCACATTACTAGTTTGTATATATTTACAAAAAGCTGTTCAGTGAGTGAATGTGTCCTGCGGATGTGACATTTCAACATACGAGTCAGCAGCAAACCTTCGCACTCACCCACGTTAACAACAGCGTGTAGTGCACCTGACAGTGCCAGCATGCAACGAATCCATTTGCAAAGCCTGAAAAGCGGATGCGTGTGAACAATACAGAGCGGTTCCAGGAGTACAACAGAACACGGAATTCATCGAAGCACTAGAACATACAGCATCGTCAACAGTGACGAAAATAACTACACGTTTCTAAATCTGTGTACGTACTGACAGGTCTGAAACTAACGTTGCAACACAAAATACAAACATCTGAAATACACAACTTCGAAGGCACTTTGTGTGAATACAACACTAAAGCTGTCTTAACATCTATTAACTATGTTAATAGATACACGGTGCCCCACTTCAAAGTATCTCGTAGTAATGGGCATTGAGGAAAGCAATAACGTAGGGGAGAGGAGTTGGCCTAACGGCTAGGGCGCTCGACCTCGGACCTGGGAACAACCCTGGCAAGAGCTGACGCCAAAACCTCCTGTGAATTCTGGGCAAATCACTTAATCTCATAGATGCTCTACGTACAGAAAGCAATCGTTTTTTTGGGTTTTACACAGCAGCGGGGTGAAAGGATGTTTTACTCAGATCTCAAAATGCATGCCAGATCTACTGGCTTAGTCAATGTGGTTTGATTTTATTGCAGAAATTTACAAAGCACCTATCTAGCACACAAAGGTAATGCAGTAGTGTGTACAGCAAAAGGATACATATCCCACATGATGGAAGAAGGTCAAAGATATATGTTTAAAGGTGGAACAAAGTAATTCAGACCGGAGAAATCCAGCTTTCTAAAACATAAATACACATCTTACAACAGCTCTCTAAAACCAGACCAAACCTTCAACAAACTGAAAACAACAGAGTAAAGATCAAGGCCTAACAATCTCAACTCCCCAACTGGAAAAACAGCACAAACAAGCCCCATATCCCACCACAATGGGTTTATAGGAGTCATGATATATTCAGGTGATGAGCTGTAGGCATGGTGTGATAAAAGTGATGTATTCTTATACAAAGATCAACACCAACGATACAAAATATGTTCAATACCCCAGGGGCTGTTGTCAGAATGCATCTGATCTATTTGCTAGGTTAGAATGTAAACCAAGTAAGTGTTGACGGCCCAGTGGAATGATTTATTGATAATTGAGCAGTTATTGACCAGATTGAGTAATTGAGTAGTTACTGACCAGAATGGAGTCAGGGTGTTGCAGAAACCAAGGCTACGGCTTAGCAATATAAAGTTTGACTTTCCCACCCACGGATGCCTGAACTTAGTTCAGATTACAAGAAAGGGGAGTGATTAGGTTCAGGAATTTCAGAGGCTGGAATCAATATAGTAGTATCAACACAAAGCAAGTGCCTCTGAAACAATGAATGAAACTATACTTATGCCTCAATAGTCCTTTTTATTAACTCTGGGCTACTTTCATTTTTTAAATTCTTTTTTTCAATTTTTGAAACGGAGGTTCCTTTCACATTAACACATTTATACAAAAAACACAGAGGTGTATGTTTTAACCAGAGACTCTTCTCAAGACAAATCAAAAAACAATTAACATAAACACTATTTACATTAAATACATGTATATTACTAGTGACCACAACTGATTTTCACCTATAAAGACAACATCAACCTTAATTATAATGAATCTTGCAAAGGGATGAGCTTCTCAACACAACTTAGAATTCCTACTGTTTTGCGTTCAATATTAGGGCTTAATTTATTTTGTCCTCAATAAGATGTATTCTATAGGTCCTGAAGAGGTCAGAGAATTATTTTCAAACTCAAATCTCGAGCTTTATTAAGTCCAGCTCAAGACACCTATAGTCAGGCGTGATCTGTTTCCCCGGTTGCTCTAAACCTCTTGATGGTGAAAGCCAATACGTTTCGACTATCAAATGTGGGGAGCAAGGAATACATTTATATATAGGTCTTCATCAGGGCAGGGCTTTATTCAGGTCGGACATGGGGCGCCTGTGAGAGTGAAAAAAAACTAGTGAGACTGAGTCTGTTATCTATACTATTTACACTTGAACTAAACTCATACTGGACTCCTTACGTACCGGGTTAGGCTTGCGTGATGCAGCGGAATAAACTTCTGGGTTCATCTGTTTAGTTGCTTCTCTTGGCATTCTAGGATTAAGGTGGTGAAGAGAAGAGAGTAGCTTTTTAATGTTTCAGGAGTTTATGTGTGTGTTTTAAGAACATGCACTGGTGCCTTTAATTATTTTATAAAGTTGAAACTATAACAAACATACTATAAAAAAGGGAACACCTTGAGGGAGAGAAGCATGCTGCACCTAATGGCTAACACTCGAACGTTGAAGTGTTGTTCTTTCGTAATGGTGAAGAGCCCATTGTGCCTGTGGTTTACAAAGACGGGTCCGTGCCTCTTATACAACAGTCCGTGCCCAGTGTGAAATGGCATGCGCTTCAAGTTGGCATATGTATTCTCATATTCGACAGCCTTCTCAGCTATGATTTTTTCAATCCGCAATAAAAAAGCGGATAACCCAAAACCGCTCTCGTATAAGATGTAAGACCCTACATGCACCGATGGTAACACAATGCATTGAAAAAAATCATGGCCCGAGGGATATAAAATGGACAATATTAAAGCACATAACTGGAAACAATATTGACAACGTATTGTCAGGTTCGAAGCGAAACCCATAATGTATCTGAGTACGATCAAGAATGGGCTGAATGAAATGAGTGAGATAACACAATGTGGATAACATCAAGACGTCCAAACGACGCTAGAAGATTCGTATGTCGGAAAGACAGCGCTTCGGCATAACAGCCTCATAATCACTGCAGTATCGGCTGAAGATACAATTGTCGTATTTGTTAAATGACTGGAAACTATACACCGAGGAAGAGAAATAAGAGGTCAGAATCTGGTCAATCACCAGCAGAAACTGGCATACATGTGGCAAAAAAATAGAAAGAACAGATGCACAGTAGTTCCAAACAAGGTGAAGCCAGCATTGTAATGATTGTGTTCGCAACAATGCCGATATAAAAACCCAGCTCTGATGCACGATTTCCATCCCGTGCGTTACCCTTTAAATAGCTAAAAATCAAACAATATCCTAGACCTATGAGAGAAATGTCTCAATACAAAAGCGTCAAGAGGGCACACAGTGATGAGGCTAAGAGAAGTTAAAACCGGCAGCCACTACCAACAACCTGGGTTCCAGACAGCAGGCAATCGAGAAAATACGGGCACCCCAGAGGCTTCATATAACATCAAGTACAGACCTTAACTTTAGGTCAATATTCCGGCGATCCGAGTTGCCATGACAACGCTGATACTGAGAGTCAGGCAAAACGCACTACTTCCTGCACGCGCGAAAACACAAACTACCCGTGAAGGCAGAAGTAAAAAGTCCCTGGAGTTTATAATGCAGGCTGAAGCACAAGACGCAAGAAAGCCGGGTGAATTGAAACACGGACACACGTTGATCCGATGCAATGAGATGCGTCCTCTACGAAGATTGAAGAAGGTATGTGGGACTTCACTGCAGAGAAGGATTTCAAACATGAGCATACACATGCTACCTTGAAGCGCATGCCATTTCACACTGAGCACGGACTGTTGTATAAGAGGCACGCACCAGTCTTTGTAAACCACAGGCACAATGGGCTCTTCACCATTACGAAAAAACAACACTTCAAAGCTCAACGAGTGTTTCCCAATAGGTGCAGCATGCTTCTCTCCCTCAAGATGTCCCCTTTTTTATAGTATCTTTTTTATAGTATCAACTTTATAAAATAATTAAAGGAACCAGTGCATGTTCTTAAAACACACATATAAATTCCTGAAACATTAAAAAGCTACTCTCCTCTCTTCACCACCTCAATCCTAGAATGCCAAGAGAGGCAACTAACACGTTGAGCCCAGAAGTTTATTCCGGCGCATCACGCAAGCCTAACCCGGTATGGAAGGAGCCCAGTATGAGTTTAGTTCAAGTGTAAATAGTATAGATAACAGACTCAGAGTCTCACTAGTTTTTTATTTTGCACTCGCACAGGCACCACACGTCCTACCTGAATAAAGCCCTGCCCTGATGAAGACCTTTGTATACATTTATTCCTTTGGTCCCCACATTTGAAGGTCGAAACGCGTTGGCTCTCACCATCAAGAATTGTAGAGCAACTGAGGAAAAAGATCACGCCTGACTATAGGTGTCTTGAGCTAGACTTAATAAGGCTCGAGATTTGAGTTTGAAAATAATTCTCTGACATCTTCAGGTCCTATAGAATACATCTTATTGAGCACAAAATAAATGAAGTCCTAATATTGAACGTAAAACAGTAGGACTTCTAAGTTGTGTTAGGAATTCATCCCTTCGACAACTTTGCAAGAATCATCATTATAATTTAGGTTGATGTTGTCTTTATAGGTGAAAATCATTTGTAGTCATTAGTAATATACATGTATGTAATGTAAATAGTGTTTATGTTAATTGGTTTTTGATTGGTCTTGAAAAGAGTCTCTGGTTTACACAAAAAAAACACAGAGGTGTATGTTTTAATGTGAAAGGAACCTCTATTTCAAAAATTGAAAAAAAATAATTTAAAAAATGAATGCAGCCCAGAGTTAATAAAAAGGACTACTGAGGCATAAGTATAGTTTCATTCATTGTTTCAGAGGCACTTGCTTGTGTTGATGAACTTAGTTCAGTGCACCAACACTTGAGTTTGAAAGTACAGGTTGTTGCAGTCCCACACCTTTCCACTCAATACATAGTTGATGTTATGTCTGTGCTTTGTGGGTTACTACCGCCTTTTACTAAGAAATAAAGTGAATTTTATTGTTATAATCTTGGTAGGTTATAAGCAAATAAATGAAGGGAGGGGTGAAAAAACAAGCACCTTCTCTTTTATGTATTCGAAATATTTTTTTTTCAAAATTGTAAAATACCCCTCACACTTGAAACCTGATTCAGTGTCATGCTTCATCATTGGGGTCTTCCCATCCGTCTACGGGACGGAGCGTGCCACGACCTACGTAGACGCGGAGCACCTTTATTTGTGATTGGTGAATATGTGTAGTGCGTGGGGTGGTAGGGTCGTGGAAGTTCTGGGAAAATAGTAAAAAAAATTCCTGACTAGTGGAAAAAATAATTTTATTGCCTTCCCTAGCTGGAAATAGTAAAAAATGTGGAGGTGTAGATGGTGTACTATAATGAGTCACTGTCTACTGGGTCAACATGTTTCAGAAGCCATCCCTTTGGCTTTCTTCTTCAGGACCAAAAAAAGACGATCCCTACGTAACCTTAACAGGTGATATAATAATATTGTTGAGATTAAGAGAGAGACCCCTTCAAAACCAGGGGAATGGGGTACTGTATCACAGTGTAAACAAGAGTATCCCTTGGCTCAGTTCAATAGCTATTGAAACCCAAATACTAGTCTTGGACACAAGCAACTAGAGGTTAAATCATAAACATGGCAACATTTTTTGTATGAAAGTATATAAAATATTTTATTAAAATCATTAACAATTCATAAATATATGAACAAAACCTTGAATAAAAATAGAGTTAAACTACTCTATGCAGAAATTATAAAACATTGTCACGAAAAAAATTTTTCTTTGATTTAAAAAAACATGAGTGAAACATATGTATACAATATCAATAAACAATCAATCAAAAGGAAGACCTGCTCAAGTTAAGTAAGGACATAAAGAAAATAGGGGAAAGACGTTTTTGGTGGCAGAGAAGTTAAACAAACACAGACAGTCACAATTTGTCATTGAATTTTGCACATTAAATATCCAATCTGACTCAAACCAAAACCCGATTTCTTCTCGGTGTTCTTGGGGCGAGTTTGGTGGTTTAATTGTGCACTAGTATGCGTCGACGCGTTTCGATGGCTTTTTTAGATGGATGCCATCTTTATCAAGACTTGTACTCTTGTTATTGACTCTGCTACAATGGCACTGGATGGTTGCCTTTGTGTATAAATCCTGTTGGTAAATATAATTCAATAAGTATATGGCATGAAGAAACAAGTTATTATCACTGAAAATCTTACTTTAGGCCTGATCGACTTTTCTTAGATAATAAGACCAGCATTAGCCATTACCGTATACATTTATATTGTCCACAGGTTTGACAAAGCAATAATCAGCTAAACCTTCTTCTTATAACATACCTTAATAATTTTAAGGCACATCCTCTTAGAAAACATCTTTACATAAGAACCTCCTTGTCCTACCAGTATGTGGGCTTCCATTATAAGAATAACCCCAGGGCTCTCAGGCTGGGTATCCGTTATATTATTCCATAGTATTGACATGGACCCTCCCTCGGGCAGGCCCTGGGGTAATTGCCCATGTATAGACGGGGGTGAGAAAAAAGGGTGGATTACCTTATATCATTGTCTTTTCAGGTGTACAGCTCTGGATGTTTTAAATTGATGGATGGTGCTCAGGGACAGGTTTGTCCTGTAAATACAAGGTTTGCCACGATTGGATTCTAGTACTCTGTTTGTAGTTCTATATTAGCGTTATTATTAAAGGAGAGGAGATTACCTGAAAGATATATTCCCTCCTGGCAATGTTAGTCTTGCTTAACCATTCTTGCACTTGGATTTGTAGATATAAGGGCATGGATGCAATCACACCTGCACAGTAGATATAGATATTACTTTACAAAGGTGTTGTCATTTAGTTGTATTTTTATTCTAGAGTCTCTTAGTCACTATTAGATTCCATATGCCCAAGTACCTGTGAATTTATTCTCAGTTTAGTACTCCCGTTTCTTTCTGCTTCCTGTTTCCTAATCAGCAATGGTCACACTCTGTTAGCTTCATATCCTAAAATAGATGTTAATAGTAATGAGGATACCGCTACTCTAATCTAATTTTTATAAAACTGGCTTGCTGGGGATATTGTCTTACCTATTAATGACAAATGCAGGGTCTGAGGATCGGGTGGTAAAAGCACGGTGCCCAGTTCCTGCTCAGGAGCGCCTGGCGTGCCTTAGAGGTGATAAAGAAGAGGAGAGTGGTTAGTTCGCTCTCTCATTTTATAGTTAAGGGCTCCCAGGGTCATGGAACCTTACCTGTATTTCTTTTCCTGTTCTCGTCCCGCCCGTCCGTATCGCTACTGCTATCTTCGCCGTCTTCCGAGAAAATGCTAATTCTCGTGAGCGGTAGGGGTCTTTTATATATGCCGTATTTCCGGCAAATGGTTAGCTGATCAATGATCTAAAACAGCTGTGTGGTATAAGCTACTGCGCGGGGATGTATCAGAGCCTGAAGCGACGCGGGTTAAATTACTTCCGCGTTCCAAGTATCGTGTTGGCTTGATACACGCCTCGTTATGGATGTACTTTGCATATTTTCATTCGGATCCCGACCGTTTGGATCTCACCCTACAAGTTTTGTTTAAAAAAGGGGCACAATTTGTTACTTTCGGGTTAAAAGACATCTTGGTTTGGTATTATAAACCCATTTGTCTACATTATACAGGGTCCATGAGTTTACCGTCTGGAGTGAAACGCTGACGCGTTTCAAACCTCGTACTGAGTTAATAATCCCTGTTAGAGGCTGAAGCGCATGTGGTGCTATTTCCGCGTTACAAGCCTCGTTTTAAGTGGGTGCGCATACCCTTTGCATTGTATTAGCGCACATGCAGCTTTGCTAGGGCTTAACCCATTTATCTTATGCGCACCTCGTGATAATCATATCTCCCCACATAGGGTTTTGATTTACACAAGCCTGTGTTGTGTGCTTTGGCTGTCAACCCTACTCACAGAGGGTAGTCATATTATTCTCAGCTTAACACCATGGATTTGTTCATGTTATTAATGCCTAGTGTAATTTACACGGTAATTCGCCCCTAATTGAAAATGGAACATGAGGGACCCTAAATAAAGTTCTTGTCAGCTGACAAAGTGTTTTAAGTCAACCCAGATAAAACCATATACTGATAGGGGTGAATGTTATGAAAATCACTAAAGTTAATTTTACAGATTCAAGATAATTTTCATCCACTCCTCCCTAGAATTAAGGCCCTTTTCAATGGTTTCCAAATAGCATATGAACCATTGTTCTCGTTGTTTCCTTTTGGCCTCAATACTCCCTCCGCGTCTACTAACAGTTATTTTTTCAAGGATGTACCACGTGAATTCTTCACAGCCGTGTTTTTTATCCTGATAGTGCTGTGTTAATGGTGCATTTTCTTTATTATTTCTGATTGATGATTTGTGTTCCAGGAGTCGAATCCGTAACTCCCTGCCAGTCTCTCCCACGTAGCCTAAGCCACAGGGACACACTAGCAGGTACACCACATTCTTGCTTCTGCAATTATTAAGACTTCTCGGTATTAAAGTTCTGTTATTGAAGATTAATTTCTTTGTCACAATGCAATTCGGGCAAATTGCACAGGATCCACACTTGTAGTTACCTCTTGCCTTAGTATTATCTGTTAAGGTGGTTTGAAAGGTCTCGCAGGGATTTTTATAGGTTCTCACTAGACTGTTCTTAATGGTTTTATTTCTACGGAACGAGAAAAGTGGTTTGGATAGTGGTGTAGGTAAGCCACTATTGATGATTTTCCAATTTCGATATACAATGTTTTTTATTTTATTGCTTATATTAGAATATTGGCTTACAAAGACTATTCTATCTTGAGTTTTATTGGCCCTTTCTTTGTTCATGTCTATTAATTTTTCTCGGTCATAATACCTGGCACGTTTCAATGATTGTTTTATTAATTTCTTAGGATAACCCCTATCTAGGAGTTTCTTTTCCATGGTTTCTGCATGTTTGTAAAAATCAGTTAGATTTGTACAATTGCGCCGTAAGCGTAAAAATTCCCCAAATGGGATATTGTTTTTCTGAGCTTTTGGATGGTTGCTTTTATATTGTAAGAGAGTGTTTTTGTCGGTCGGTTTGGTGTATAATTCTACTTCCAACTGACCGGCATTCTCTTTGATTTTTATATCTAAGAAGTTTACGCTTTTGTTGCTATAATTTGCAGTGAACTTGAGATTCCTGTCTCCAAGGTTTAACCATTCCAGGAATGAGTCCAGTTCCTCACTAGCACCGTTCCAGACGAAGATGATATCGTCAATGAAACGATGCCAGTGAGTCACATTCTCGAAGAAAGGTGCCATGTCATTATATACATGTTTCAATTCAAAATGGCTGACATACAAACATGCCAGGCTGGGGGCACATGTGGCCCCCATGCTGGTCCCCTTTACTTGCTGGAACAGTTCATCTCTGAATAAAAATACATTGTTTTTCAACACTAGCTCAACACAGCCAAGTATGAAGTCTATATTCCCTCCCTTTAGATCTTCATTTTCCAAAATGGAGGCCAAAACCTCTATTGTATCATTCTGGGGTATATTCGTGTACATAGCAACCATCCAGTGCCATTGTAGCAGAGTCAATAACAAGAGTACAAGTCTTGATAAAGATGGCATCCATCTAAAAAAGCCATCGAAACGCGTCGACGCATACTAGTGCACAATTAAACCACCAAACTCGCCCCAAGAACACCGAGAAGAAATCGGGTTTTGGTTTGAGTCAGATTGGATATTTAATGTGCAAAATTCAATGACAAATTGTGACTGTCTGTGTTTGTTTAACTTCTCTGCCACCAAAAACGTCTTTCCCCTATTTTCTTTATGTCCTTACTTAACTTGAGCAGGTCTTCCTTTTGATTGATTGTTTATTGATATTGTATACATATGTTTCACTCGTGTTTTTTTAAATCAAAGAAAAAATTTTTTCGTGACAATGTTTTATAATTTCTGCATAGAGTAGTTTAACTCTATTTTTATTCAAGGTTTTGTTCATATATTTATGAATTGTTAATGATTTTAATAAAATATTTTATATACTTTCATACAAAAAATGTTGCCATGTTTATGATTTAACCTCTAGTTGCTTGTGTCCAAGATATAATAATATTGTACTTATGCCTGCCGGCCAAAAGGTACTGTTCATTTTGCGCCTTACTGAGGCGATCTAAAGGTATAACCAATAGTATACTTTTGTAATAACGCTGTTGCCCCACGAGCTAACACGATAGATTAAAGGCATCTTTGGTCAGACAATGTTGTAGTTAGCGCACTCAACCAGGAATTACATCTTCGTGGTTCCGGCAAGCCACAAATTCCAGCTCATCCCCCTGGTAGCTTGGCACGAGCAGTCAGGCTTATCCCAGAGGCAACGTGTAAAGCGTTTGCACATAGTAACAACCTACAAAAGGATACCACATCAGAATTAGAAAAATAGGCAATATTTATCTGTGGAAAATAAGACCAAAATGATAAAAATCAAATATACAGTGATTCAAATACCAATAAAGCCAAACTAGACTTTAAAAACAGTTCCGTCCGGGACGATGACAGCGCTGTGAGCAAACAAATCCAAACAGGTCTGGCCGCCCGCAGCGCCGCGGGCCAGCTACGCTGTCGGGGAGAACCTTAAAACAGTACCTCTGGAGATGCATGGCATTGGGCATTGTGGTGAGCTCCAGAGGAGCAGCATTGGCAGAGGTCCGTTCCGGGAGTTCGTGCAGGGGTCGTCAAGCACTTGAAGTCACATGAGTTGCAGGTCGAACTTCGTGAGTTTAAAGTCAGGAGAGCTGGCGTCAGGTCAGTGGTGTGAAGTGGAGAAGTGCCCTCAGGTCGCGGTGCAGGCAGCGGCCCGGTGACGGTCGTCCAGCGGAGTCGGTGAGACCAGGGCTGCGGTGCGAAGTGGGGCGGTGCTCATTGCGGTGCCAACAGGTCACAGTGCAAGCATCAGCGTCGTCATTGCTGAAACGCTGTAGTGGGTAATAATGTGGTGTGCGGGGCCCACAGGTCGCGGTGCAAGCAGCGGTGTCTGTTGTCCACCTGTAGTCAATGGCGCTGCCGTTGGTAGGCCAAGGCGGCGCTGTGGGACAGGGCAGTGCGTTGTGTAACTTACAAGCAGGGCCCCAAAACCACGCTGCAGCGTCGGTGAGACCAGGGCGGTGGTACAAAGCGGGATGGTGTTCAGTTTTATAAACGAGTGGTGTCCACAAGTCATAGTGAATCAACGGTGTCAGTGATGGCGTCCCGGTGTCGTCTGGGATACCAGACGACAGTGTGAAGCGAGGCGGCGCAGAGTGCAGTGCCCAAAGGTCACGGTTCAAGCAGCGGCTCAGTGGTGGCGTCCAACGGCGGCGTCGGTCAGACCAGGGTTGCGGTGGGAAGTGCAGTGGTGCCCTCAGGTCACGGAGCAGACAGTGGCGTCGTCCGGTTACCTTTTTCCTCTGTGGTAGCTGAAACATATAGTTCCAGAAGCCGGTACCTAGAGGATGTTGAAGTCTTAGATTTCCCTAAGACTTCCAACAGGAGGCAAGCTCCACATGAAGCCTTTGGAGATACTCGGAATGCAGAAAGAAAAGTCCAGTCCTTTCCCTGCCCAAGACAGAAGCAGCAACTGCAGGTCAACCCAGCAAAGCACAAAGCAAAGTGTTAGTGAGCAAGGCACCAGCACTGCATGTCTAGGTGCAATACCGCAAGCTGCTCCTAGAGATCCCTAGTGAGTTAAGGGAACACGCGCCCAGGCATCAATAGAAATCCCCCTTTTTTAAATAAGTTTGGCACAAAGGAGAGTGTTCCCAGGGCGTAGACCCTACTCTGGTGCGGCATTGCCCACTCCAAATTCCTGTGACTGCACCCTCAGTCCTCCAAAAAGCAGCCTTAGACTTCCCTAATACCCCCTCATGCGGGGTGCAGCATGAATAGCAGTGAAAGGCTAGATTGCCCTTACCTTTTTTACTTTAAGGAAAACATCTAATTACCACTATATCATGGAGCCCGCAGACGAAATTATGAAGATCCTTTGGGCTATCTCCCCAAGGGGCCGCCAGTTTATGCAAAAGCAAATACTAGGTTCTCAAGTAGTGTTTAGTTTCTTGACTCATCTGACCCAATTGTCTTAGTGATCTCTCCTATTGAGTGCGGAGCCATATTACTGACTCCATCTTAAAACAGCACCTCAAACTTTAGCTTTACATGCAGCAAGGCCTAGTTCCAGGTATATTACATAAACAGGTACACTTTGTCGAATAGTAAAAAATTATCTTAACATTTTACCATTAACTCAGTTAAGAATTTTTTTTTAATAAATCTTTTTTATTGAAAACAAGGCATGATCAATGACAATATCATGGTACATTTACATTGGCAATTAAGTTGCACTACAAAAGTTATTTAAGACTTAGTGGTTAAAAAACAATACTTTCAGTCCCCATTTAAACATATTCAGGACCCATTTACAATATCTTTTCTCGATCTTGGAGGTTCACAAATCTCTCCTCTGTGAATGTTCCATTGACCCCAGACTTGAGTCCATTTATTCAGGCACCCCCTGGCTTCATATATGGATTTTTCAGTGACCATACACCAGTCCATGTCTTTGCCCCAGTCCTCGATACCCGGTGGGCTCTGATCCTTCCACATTCTCGCAATATTGGGTTTTGCCACCATCAGCCCCAAGGTGATCCAAGTGCGCTCCCTGGCGTTTAAGTCGGTAGGGCTCCTGACGTTTAGGAGGGCCAATTTAATGTTACAGTCTATCTGTTGCCCCAACACTTCTTTCATAAGGTTCGCTACTGCCTCCCAATATCTCTGGATAATCATGCATTCCCAGAGTGTATGAACAAAGGTTCCCTCCTGCCCACACCGCCTTACACAGTAGCCATCAGAGCCAAATCCCATACGAATCAATACTGACCCAGACAGGTAGGATCTACGGAGAATTTTCAACTGCACCAGGCACAGCCTGGAAGATATGGCTACCTCTCGGTGGGAGGCCACCGCTGACAACCATTCGTCATCATCTAATCCCGCTACATCATGGTCCCACTTAACCCTCCGGTGAGTCAGGAGATCTGCCATGTTGTTAAACAGTTTTTTAATAAATGAGTGCTATGGCCTTCTCCGGCAAGTCGCCATCTAATACCTTATCCTCAAGCGGGGAGAACTCGGGGAGTTTACTACCTTTAAAAAGAACCGCCAGTAGGGCATGCCTAATTTTAAAATACCTAAAATATTCCAATTGGGCTAGCTCATATTCCTGCTACAGCAGAGGAAAAAGGACCACATTACTTGATTTCCACAAATTACCCACCTTTGATATACCAATAAGATCCCAGCGATCAAAACCCCTTAAAGAAATCAACCTGCCCAATTGCTCGCTATACCAGAGTGGTGTGGCCTGTGTTAGTTTCCCCTCCCATCCCAAACCTTTGGTGGCCGCCTTTCACATCTGCACCGCATGTCCAGATGTGCTAGTCAGGGCGAGCCTCAGCGACCGTATATAAAGGTCCCCTTCAAAGCTATTTCCCGGGAGTAGCCATCTGTCCATCTGGAAGGCTGTGTCGTCCTGTGGCCTATACGTACAATCATTAATCGCCGCAAGGTGTGGTGCCCACTAGTACTTCCGTATGTCTGGAAGTCCGATGCCTCCATCGAAGCAACCCAGGGTAAGCTTGTGGGTCGTGATAAGAGGTGGCTTACCCTCCCACAGCAGATCTCGTATGATACTGTTGCGTTCTTTAAAGTACGAGGGTGCAACGGAGTGCGGAATATTATGGAGAGCATAAACGAACCTGGGAACGGACATCATTTTGAATAGGGAAGCACGTCCCAAGAGTGATAACAGAAGCGATTCCTTATGTAAGACTTCAGCTTTACGGCGCATGAGAAGTGGCAGGAGATTGCGGTCGTAAAATCTGGACGGATCCCCAAGTATTTGAAGTCGTCAACAACTTCTACCAATTGATATCCCAGAGGGAGCGTAGGCCTCTTTCCATATAAAGTATATAACACTGATTTGGTCCAGTTTATGGAATAGCCAGCATATCTGCCGAACACATGGAATATGTCCAGGACCACATTGAGGGATGCAACCAGGGATGCCAGATACAGCAAAATGTCATCCGCATACAGCGATATACGGTCTTCCCAGTCGGACATCCACTCAAGGCCCCTTACAGTGGGGTTGTTGCGGACCCACATTGACAGACGCTCGAGGGCCAGGGCAAAGAGAAGCGGAGACAAGGGGCATCACTGCCTGGTGCCCCTACTAAGAGTGAAAACAGGAGATTTCCTGTTGTTAACAACTACCTGGACAAGCGGCTGTTGGTAGAGAAGTCAAACCCAGTTCGTAAACTTGGGCCCAAAACCCAACTTATGAAGGACAGCAAACATATAGGTCCACCCGATGATGTCAAATGCAGAAGCAGCGTCAAGGGAGACCACAACAGCGTCCTCTCTAATTGTTTCAGCACGACACAGTACTCCGTGGAGCCTACGTAAGTGTTACTAGCAGGCATAAATCCCGACTGGTCCGGGTGGACCAGACGGGTGATGACCCCGAGCAACCCAAAGGCAAGGATCTTCGTGAGGATTTTCGCTTCGCAGTGGAGCAGCTAGATGGGTCTGTAGGAGGGACATTTGGTCCTCTGCTTGCCCACTTTATGGATTACTACGATATTAGCAAGGCGCTGATCCTCTGGCAGTATCCCTCCCTTCTTGCTATCCCGAAACATTCTGGTGCTATCTTACCCTCCGTGAGCTTAATTCAATGGGCAAGCCGTTGGGGCCCGATGCCTTCCAACTGCGCAAATCCTGGATGGCTTTTTCGACCTCTGTGACTCTGATGTCAAGGTCAGAGCGTTCCTCGTCAGTGAGCGAGGGCAAAGAGATATCCCGCGAAAGCAAGAAAGTCACCTCCTCCACATGTGGAGTTCGACACTTATAGAGTGACTGGTAATATTGGCCGAATGAGTCTGCTATGTCCTGGGGGGCGGTGAGGCGGGAGTGAGAGTCTGACTATTTCCACCACATCTCGAAGGGCCCGATCTCTACGATCTAGCCAGGCTAACAGTTTGCCAGCCTTGTCGCCAACATCATAGATTCTGCTGAATGTGGCTCTGTGGTGCGACTTGGCAGCCTCGGTCACCAAGTCGGTATATTCCTTGACTTTAATGCACAATCTCTGCCGTACCTCAGCCGAGTCGTCAAGTCGAAGGCTCTCCTATACATCTAGGAATTCTCCTTCTAAGTGAGTCATATCTGCACCCTCCTCCTTCTGCTGTCCCGAGATCTGGGCCAGAGCCACCCCTGTTTCAGTCTCGTTGGCTTCCCATAGTGTTGTTGCGGAGTTTACCGTCTCGTCGTTCTCCTGGAAATACAGGTCTGTCTCACTTACAATCCTATCTCTAATGGGAGAGGTCGTAAGATACCAGGAGAGGATCGGGGCTACCTGGCCAACTGTGGGCTCCCCCACCTCCAGGCGACACAGGATAGGTGAATGGTCGAAGATTCGCCTGGCCAGGTGCTGTATTTCCTTCACACTATCAATTTGATGTGTGAGCGTCAATACATAGTCTATACGGGACATACTACGGTGAGCTCATGAGTAGACAAGGTACTGTTGTTCAGCCGGATGCAGACTCTACTAGAACCATCGCCCCAAGAAAGCTGTGGATCCATGTTCAGGAGGAGGGCAAGGCCTTCTGGGGCCATCGGTCAAGAGAATCAGAGACAATCGAATTGAAATCGCCCCTAATCAGGACTCTGCCAACCGGCAAGGCTAAGAGGAGGTCCCCAAGTTCTGCAAAGGCTTGGGTGTGTAACCCCGCCGGCACGTAGACAGAGAGGAGATTGAGTATGCACCCTTCCCAGGTCCCGGAGGCGGCAACGAATCTACCCAGGGCTTCGACGCAAACAAGATCGATGATCATGGGGAATGATTTTTGGACCATATGCCCACCCTCTGGGAGACAGAACGGAAAGCAGAATGTGCTACTAGTTGGAAACCCCATTGCGACATGGCCTTACAAGCATTCCCAAGCAAGTGCATCTCTTGTAAGAGGACTACATCAGGGGAGTGTCTTGTCAAAAGTTGAAGCACTACACCCCGCTTGATCTGGTCTCCCAGCCCGTTGACGTTCCACGACAACAGCTTGATCCCCTGTTTAGTTGTCGTACACATAGCGCCTCAGTGCGTGGTCATTTGTCTGCCATGGGAGCTTCCCATGGCCGCCCCATCAGGGGGACACGTTAAAAGACCACTTAATCTTAAGATACAGAAATACCAAAAGCATGCAACCAGTGATTGCCATACCGTAGAGCCAGTTATAGTTGTCATACCCAAAAAACAACACATTGAAACAACCCCCCTCCCTTCCTTCTCAAGAAAAAGCCCTCTGTACAAAGCACAGAGTAGGATGCATGACGGAGAAGTGCTGTGCACAGGATATCCACCCCCCCCCCAACACATGAATAACCCAACAATAGAGGAAACAAACATTTGCAATGCAATAGGTCTCCCATTAGGAAAGTTTGAGCTATTGGTATTGTAAATGACAATTTTTTTTTATTTATGTGCTGGTTTTGAAAATAACAAAATTAATAGCTTTGTCATTTACAATACCAATACTTTTAACTTTCGCAAATGTGACACCTATAGCATTTGTAATGCAATATGTGTTGTATTTACGTGACTTAGATGTATTGATATTACAAATAACCATTGCTTTTAATTTTTTTAAATAATTAATACTTAAATAAAAGTTATTGTAATTTATAATGGCAATAGCTTAAACTTTTGTAAATAACTTTTGTGAAGATTATGTTCAGTGTATTTTATTGTGACGAAAATCCAAGAAGAGAAGTGAAATATTAACATCTTTTTGTGACATTAGTAATAAAGCTTGAAACATTGAGAGAACATATTTGAACCAGTTGTTGTTGAATGGTTGCACAGATTGATGCTGTGGTAGCGCATAGTGATGTTGTGGTGCCCCGGAGTGATGCTGTGGTGGTGCTGAGTGATGCTGTGGTGATGCGATAGATAGATAGAGTGTAATTATGTGGCGTGTAACTATGTGGCACTGAGTGGTATTTGGAGTGTATGTTCCATTAAGTGTAGTGTAATTATGTGGCACTGAGTGGTATTTGGAGTGTATGTTGCGTTGAGCGCAGTGTAAATATGTAGCATATACTTATATGGCACTGAGTGGTATTTGGAGTGTATGTTGCATTGAGTGCAGTGTAATTATGTGGCGTGTAATTATGTGGCACTCAGTGGTATTTGGAGTGTATGTTGCGTTGAGCGCAGTGTAATTATGTAGCATATAATTATATGTCACTGAGTGGTATTGTGTGGAGTGTATGTTGTATTCAGTAGAATGTGATTGTGTGGCGTGTAATTATGTGGCACTGAGTGGTATTGTTTGGAGTGTATGTTGCATTAAGTGTATTGTAATTATGTAGCAAATAATTATGTGGCACTGAGTGGTATTGTGTGGAGTGTGTGTTGCATTCATTAGAGTGTAATTATGTGGCGTGTAATTATGTGGCACTGAGTGGTATTTGGAGTGTATGTTGCATAGAGGGCAGTGTAATTATGTGGCGTGTAACTATGTGGCACTGAGTGGTATTTGGAGTGTATGTTGCATTGACTGCAGTGTAATTATGTGGCGCGTAATTATTTGGCACTGAGTGGTGTTTGGAGTATATGTTGCGTTGAGCGCAGTGTAATTATGTGGCGTGTAATTATGTGGCACTGAGTGGTATTTGGAGTGCATGTTGCATTGAGCGCAGTGTAATTATGTGGCGTGTAATTATGTGGCACTGAGTGGTATTTGGAGTGTAGGTTGCGTTGAGTGCAGTGTAAATATGTAACATAGCCGGCATGGAGTTCAGCCATGGTGGAAGCAGAGTCGCTAAGATGTTCAGTGGTATTGGTGTTAATTGCTACATCGTCCACATCCGACAGAGATTATGGTCTTCTGATCACCTTGGCACATTTGAATGGGAGCTTCCACTGCTTGGGATCCCCTTTCCCCATGATGGGCGTGTGCCGGAGTGTATGTGCTCAAAGAGAAGTGTATGGTACAAAGGACTTATTCTAAGTGGAGTAGGGGAAGACCAGAGTGGAGGGCAGCTGACACGTGCGGTCTTAAATCACAATCGGTGACAGCCGCTGGGCTCGGAGCATTATCAGATTAGTAAGGCCTGGATATGAAGGGGGCCTCCGCCTTCTGAGCAAAGCCCAAATTGGTAAGCTGGAGTGGGCCCCGGACAGACAGACAAGGGGGCAGTATGCGCCTCCAGTACAGCGGTCACACCAGTTATCGGTCCCCGGGCGGGTGCCAGTCGAGCAATCACCCTCCAAAGGCCAGCGGGATCGAGGCAGTACTAGTTGATCCTAAGCAAGCATATAAGTACAATCAAAGGGCGCGCCCCAGGGGATGTGAGGGAAAGAGGCTCAGCCATTATGGAAGCCCCTTGGCCCGATCCTCAGGCAGAGGAGGCCCCGCAGCACAGTGACGCCCTGAGAGCCGTTCATAAGAACCGCATCACTCACCTCTCACCCGGTGTCTGAGCAAGTCTGTGTAGAGGGTTGCATCACCACCCCTAGCATCGCTGAGCTGAGCGGTCCGTCTTTACAACCATCAGTAAGCTGCAATATCCGGCCTACCGTTAATCGTCGCCTGTCCCAGGCACTTTCAGGCCAATGCACAACACCAGATGTTGAAAGGCAGACGGGGGCCAAGCTAGGCTTGTTAGCCTCGGACCTAATGTTCGTCCACGGTCCCTGTTGCCACAGAACTGTTACCCACCTGCTACATTTCGCATGCCCTGTGGCTCACGCGTGCAAATGGTGTATCCAGCGCCTGTTCCCTTCCGGGGCCCCCGTGATGAAGAGGGAGCCCCGGCACCAAAGAGGAAGTGAAGTGCGGGAGCTGAAGTCCCGGGAGAGCAGCAGGTAGCAGTGCGGGGCTCCTATGCCTAAGGAGGAAGCCCAGCATCGTCCTGCCAGAAATTTGGAGGAGCTGGAGTGCTCCAGTACCAAGCCGCAGCCAGCCGCCACACCGGGTGAGTTTGCACATTTCCTCTTGGGTTGTGGGGGAGGGCTTGGTCGTGCCGTGGAGCCGATGGCGGAAGGGGGAGCGAAAGTGAAAGTAACTGCAGGAGGCTTGCAAGGGAGACAGGAGATGGGCACAGCGCGTAACTGTACGTGGTGAATGCGCGCGTTCACATATCCAGTCCGACCTGCAGCCTGCGTGTGCCCATCTTCTGTCTCCCTTGCAAGCCCTTGAAAGCAGTCGATGACTATAGGTCTCGCTGGCGACAGCGTTTCGCGCTGTATCGCCAGGTGAGAGCTCCAAAAACACCCTTCCACCTGCCTCCCTGCGTGGCGGGCAAGAAACCACCTGCCCCCCCCCAAACTTGCAGAGTGTATTTCGCCCACCCTAGGAAACTTGTACCAACCCCACTCCCCAGAACAGTGGTTCGTAGCAAATTTATGCCCCCAGCGCTTGTCCCCAGTGAGGAGGTAGGACCGTGAGATAGTACCAATCAATGAGTATCCCCATCACCCCACTTTGTACACATAGTTACGTCTCCGTTGTCTTCTGTATCCGCAGCAGGCGAACCCTGGCAACCGACAGATGACAGGCGCAGCACCCAGAGTACAATGACGACAAGAAGTTCACCAAGGGGGAATCGCAGTTAAGAAAGTTCCAGGGTCTTATCGCTCCTCTTTTTGACCCGGTGAGGCATCGGCAACACCGCTATCGGGCTTCGGGAGTCTTTGACTGCAGCGGTCGAGCCGTCCCTGTTGTACGCTTCTCGACTGTGCACATCCCTCAAGCCAGTCCCATGCGTCCTCAGGGCTGGAATAGAACCAGGTTTTCCCCCTCCGCTTCGACACGTAGCTTTGCGGGGAACAGCATTGCGTACTTGATCTCTTGCTCACGCAGAGCGCATTTCACCTCCAGAAAGCTGCGGCGTTGCTTCTGCACCCGTAACGTAAAGTCAGGAAAGAAAGTAATCGTGCTATTGCCAATTGTGACTGGTGGGCTAAGTCTTGCTGCGTGAAGTATGACATCTCGATCTCTGAAGTTGAACACCCGCGCCAGGAGAGGAGAGGTCGGAGCTCCTGGCCGCGGCCTGCCACCCGTCTCTGTGTGCCCTTTCAATCAAAAAATAGTTGGATAGTCCCTTAGGCTGGAGGTGTTGTAGCACAAGATTCTCAACATAGAGATCGGCTGCCTGTCCCTCCGCCCGTTCAGGCACACCCAAAATACGCACGTGGTTGTGGCGCATACGCCCCTTGTAGTCGTCGGGCTGGTGCGTTAGCAGTTCCTGGTTGGCCTGACCGCCCTAATCAGGAAAACCTCCGTCCTGACAGTGTCAATGTGGCCCTCTAGGGGTTGTATGCACCGTGGTGATGGCAGCCAGGATATCCTGCAACTTTGGTTCTGTAGGCTCTTTGCTTCCATGGGAGAGGTTTGTGCGTCTCCCTGCCACTTCTGCCAAGCATATTTTTCCAGCTTCGTCTGGAGTGCGTTGCGGCCGCTCACCATGTGGTCTTTGGCGCTTCAATTGGAGCCGGGCGGTAAGGAGAAATGCAACCGGCTACTCACCGACGCCTGTGTATGGAACCAACTTCCAACCGGCCAGTCGGGTTTCGCCAGCCTGAGATCGCCGGGGGCAGCAGTGATCGAAGCGTGCCCTTCAGAGACGGGGTGCAGGGCCACAGCACGACCCTAGTGTCACAAGAGGTCAAAATAGCTGTGTCCTGAGTGTAAACAGTGTGCTGGTAGCAATATCAGCCCGTGGCGGGGACATCGGTTCTGCGGCGCCGTGGCTACTAGCGGAGGGCAAGTCCCAAATGTATGTCCCAAGCAACTGAGCACTGTGGTCAGGCAGTAAGCAGGAGGCGCAAACAGTCATCCAGGGAGATCGGGGAACAACGAGTGCGGCATGCACCAGGCGCAACAAATACGGGGATCTCCACACCCACGCACCAGAATTTATACCTGGCAGATGATGAGGGGGCAGCCGTCTTTATTTGCCTGCTCCACGGGCATCTGGACTCCCAACACTGGATGAGGAGCAGCCAGGAGTTAGAGTCTATTTACCCCCACAGGTGTCACGCAGCTGGCGGGACCGCCCCCAGCGCCGTTACCACAGGGAGTCTGCGGCAGGAAGCCGCACTCAGCTGCGCAGTAGTTAATGCAGTGGCCAGCACCGGCAAAATAAGTTCGGGGCAGCAGGGAGCCCTCTGTGCATCTCCCGCTAAGCCCCATCAGGCTGATGGCGTTGCGCACAGGCCGGCTGCCGGTAATCCATTTTGCGCGCCCGGCAACCAGATCTCCGGGGGTGTCGCTGCCGCTTATCAAGCAGGAGCAGGACCAGTTTCATGCGAAGCTAAGCGGCCCCTCAGGAAGCAGCAGACGGGGGCCGCACTGTAGCCGCAAAGCGGCGGAGCGAGTTCTCCAGGCCACACCCCGGTCCTACGCTGCACGGCTCAAGTCAGCCTCGGATCACCGGCCTCATCGATCGGATCCGGTCCAAACGCGGCTGATCGACCCTCCTCCTCCCCGGGAACCATAGACGGCCATTTGAGGTAATTGCAGTCGGGGCAACACTGGATTTAAAGGATAGTTAGGGAGTGTCGGGAGAGAGCTCCACTAGTAAGCGGCCATTTCTCCCGGCAGTTGGCCACACTCCCTCTGTTAAGAAAATTCAATTTGGAAAAGTAAATACATTTCACAAATAAAAAGACTGCTGAGGAAAACATACTAATGTAAACGTTTACAGCATGTATTAGGTGTTTCTTTACCAAGTTATTTATAAACTGTTCCAATTGCAGAAGAAGGTGAGATCTGATTAGCCACAAGATGCTGAATATAAAGGTAAAAACTCATGCTGTGAGTGAAAAAATATGTTCGATATTAATTGGCTGATTTTTCAGAACGCAGGTACCCACTGAACACTGGTGAGTGTGATTTCCACCCAAGGATCATAATCTTTGATTTCCCACATTTACATTTAAGTAATGTGCATTAGTATTTGCATGGAAACAAAACAGACACTAAAGAGCAATCAGAGCTAAGTCAGTGGCAATCACATTCTCAGCATATAAAATATCTATGTTTATTATTCCAAGGGAAGTAATTTACCCACAGTACTTCTTACATTGGATAAGTCATAAAGGTATAGAGAAAATAACATGGGAGCTAGTTGAAAACCTTGTTTTGATCCATTCAAGGTAGAAATTATTTGTTTACGAACATGATCAGACACACACAAGTACTTGGTTCCAAGTGCCAGAATAAAAAGAAATTAATGCACTCTGGAGTTTCTGAGGGATTTCAATCAGTGCCAACTTTCGCTATATGATGCTTTTGTCAGCATTATAAAATGTTTGTCATATAATAATTGAACTGTTGTGATGCCTTCAAGACCAGAATGTTCTTTCGCTAAACCCTATTTGTTCAAGAGGAAGATTTTCTAATTTTGAACCCAAATCTGAAGAAGTTTGAGAAAAGAAGCAGAGTATAATGTGCCGACCCAGTCTAATAATAGGATCGGTCTATAATATTTTGGCAATAAAAAGGATCTCTTCTTATGAATTGGGATGGTTATTCTCCATTTACCAAAATCTGAACGCTTATCAAAATTATAGCAAGTTGTAAACTGTGATACCAGAAAGCTTCCCCTTAACCTGCATTTTCCTTCAAGAGAGTGACGGGTATCCCATCAGAGCCTTTAAAGCTCTTGCTTTGCTATTAAAAATGTATGTCGCAAAATTGGAAAGAAGGAAATTCACTAAGTGGAAAGACATCTACGTCAGTTTTTAGGGTTCCTAGCATGCGCAGCTGATACCAGAGAGTACCAAATATCAGTGGACCAATTCTCCATATTTTCTATTTGCCCTCTGTTGAGAAATCACATTAACAATTTAACTGTCATTAGAGCAGTATTTCTTATTGCTTATATTATAATTATAGGATTAATCTATATTTGCATGTATTCATGGAGTACATCCGAGTAGCTAACTAAACATCTGTAATATCTCCATACCAAAATAATTACGCATTAAATTTCATTTCAGTGTTAGTTCATCATAACGTGGAGGTCTGAAGTATTTGGACAAGTAGATCCTAGAATCATTTTTAGCAAATAGTTCCTCCCCTGGACAAAACCTTGGGCTATTGTGAGGGATTCTACTTTTATAGTCAAAATGATTTAACTATGATCATGTAGATCCATCCTCTTACAACTATCAGGTTTGAAATATATGAAGTGTTTTAGATGTAGGCAGCATATTCAATAGTACAGTGAGTCCCTAATATGGAACTGTACTATTTAGCTGCCCAGCTTCAATGGGCAACGAAGTGGTTGAATGACAGGTGCCTGGAAGACACAGCAACCATGCACCAGCCCTGGACCCATTCTCAGATTTGTCACCTGTTCCACCCCATCGCCAAACTCCCCCGGCCACCACAGTTACACTTGGGGTTAGCCCATAAATCCTACAAAAGAAGTTTATATCTCACCCGTAAGACACCTCCTTATGCCCCGATTCTACCATTGATGGGGACACCAAGGGGCAGGTTGGGTACCCTGGGGGCAGCCCTGACGGCCTGGCATGCGGCAGAGCTTGACACATTGGGCGACCTATATAGAGATAGCGCATTAATACCATTCTAGATGCTAGTCGAGGACAATGACTTGCCAGCGGGCCAATTTCTGCTACCCACTTCCCTTCTGAAGGCTTTGTCAACTGCTTGGGGGGATCTGACAATTGAGCCGCCGACACACATTTTAGTACAATACTTACAAGTAATGGGAGTGGGGTCACATGTGGTACATTGGCTGGCGGAGGAACTTCTCACACACACGCTGAGGCTGATGCAACGACTTAGAATCAGGTGGGAGTAAGATAGAACAGCCTTGGACAGACAAGGAATGGGATGCCATATTAGCGGGAGCTGGGAATATATACCCAGGAACTCGAGATTCAAGCTCATTCAAACATATATCATACAAAGGGCATATCTCTCACTAGACAGGATAGATACTTCCACACTGTCACTTCTGCATGTCCACGCGGTCAGTATCCTGATGCAGACTTGCTGCGGACTTGCGCATCCCTCCAGAGTTATTGGCGAGAGGTAGTCACAACACTAGCTTCATGTACACTGTGATGTCATTGTCATGGGAAGTTTGTCTTTTAGGGCTTTACACCAGATCCAAAAAATCTAAAGTCACCTCAAGGTTCCGAGATCCTGGTCTCATTACTGCAAAATCTCTCATAACCAAAAAATGGAAAAATGCCGCCCCCGGGGAAACTTAGTTGGAAGCGCTCATTTGCAATGTGGGCACAGACGGAAAGTATGGCATTACATAAAGAGGAGACAGCAGGGCTTCGTCAATTCCCCATTGAACAGAGCTGGGATATGTTGTTGGCTGTCTTGCAGGCTGGCAACCCGTTAGCGGCTGACATCGCCTTATTAGCAAATCAGTGATGAACCCATCAGCCCCACATCTCTTGGCCAAGGAGAGTTGACACGCCTCAAAAACTGTAGACTGGGTAATTGTCGATTCCCCTAACCTGTTATAGATAGCCACTTGCATCTCACCTGCCTTTAAGCATAAAAGTCCCAGTTGTTGGCAAATTAATATGCCCTGTTGTGTGCACAATCTCAACGATTCGCCAGTCTTTTGGCTATGCGGAAATGTATTGGTAATATCTTTGTAACTCAATGATGAACCAGGAATATTGTTTGTATTTAATGGATGGCAGATATTTTTAATAAGTTTTAAGTTTCAGTTTATTTTTAATGTTTTTGGAAAATGAGATTTATTGGTGTTAATGGGTGATCATTATCTGTGCTCTATCGTCACTCAAGTCCTTTCTCCTATTAAGCAGGGAATAGATGATAAGACTCGACTGTCACAGTTTTGTGTGTATATAGTACACATGCGTGAAATCCTGTCAGGACTGCTCAGACAAGTTGTATTTAGCGTAAGTAGTTAACAACAACTACTTTATAAAATATGATTTAGCTACACTGTGAGCAAAGGCATGCAGAGGCATGGGCACATATTCTCATGTACGATATAACTGTTTGTACTGGTGAACAGCACATTGTGTTGTTTATACATTACTGTGAGATATAATGCTATTCGGACCATGGGCTTATATTTCTGATATCAGATTTCAAACATCTCTGTACGAAATAATGATTCCAGTCATGTTAAATGTAAAATATCAATAAAGATATTTAAACAAAAAAATCAAAAGTAGAGTGAAAGCATATACTTTACCCTTAAATCTACTGTCACCCTAAGTCTTATTGTAACCTCCACCCTTCACAATAATCCAAACCTTTAACCCTACTCTTACCTGTATCTCCATCCCTTCTTCTAGCTGCTAACTATAATTCAAATGTTATTCCTTACCTTAACCTTTATCTCAGCCACATCACTTACCCTAACCCTTCATATTTATTTAAAAAAAATGTAATGGCATGTTTAATAGAAACGTGACTTTATTCTTTAAAGCAGTCATTTTAGAGCCTTTTTTTTAAAGCACGTTACTTTTTCCATTTGCAAAGGTGAAACTGAAGGGGCTAAAGAAGGGGGGCAATTCTTCAATAATACTTGTCTCTGATATGGACAACTAATGCTAGTTAGGCCATTTTAAAAACAGGATAAGTAGGATGATGGAGGAACTGCGCACGTACCATTATTCTGTTTACATACTTCAAAAGGTACTCTTTTCCTTTTTTTGCAGCAATTCCCTTGAAGTTATTTCAAATTTTAGGGCCAAATCCTTGGCCAGATCTCTGTCTGATTGTGCCACAATTCGTTACAAGATGGGCTGAAAATGTAAAATGTACTCTTGTTCACAAGCAGATCATTTTGATTCTCCACCAAAATAATAATCTGTTATTAATGCCAGAACAATGACAGGATTTAGACTAGATTGCAGCATACTGTTAGAATCCTCTTTCTGAAGGAAACTGATCAATCAATTGTAAAGAGATCACAAAGTGGCTAAATCAGTCATTAGCTGTTCTTTCACGTGCTCAGTCACTCACGCTTTACAGAAAATGCTTAAGATGACGTTCACTGCAAACATTTTCTTTAAATCAGAGTAATCCTTCAAACACTGATTGATTTAGAAACTGCTAATTTATCAATTATCAACATTCATTTTCAACTTCAGGACTACAAAAATAGGCAATGTTGCACATCAACAAGCAATACTTCTTAATTTAATGTCAAATATCTCACAGCATATCCAAATATTTCTTACCTGTCTGCGTTCTCTGCGCGATAACGTGGTGCCTCTTAAAATTCGCCACAGCATTCTTGCAGCAATCTTTGTGTCTATCCACAGCAGTCGAAAGCCATGATAATAGTGCTTCACTTCATCTACAATCCTCTGGCCGATTGACTTTTTAACAGTTTCCACGTCTGTTGTTGGGCTGTACACAGGACCTCCTTCCTCAAGTTTCTTGTTTTTATCCTTTAAGGATTTAAGCGATTTTTCCACTACAGAGTCATCACAACATGGGCGGGAAGAGTGCCACCACCGTACTGGGTGGTACTGGGGTCTGACAACATTCAGGCCAGTGAGAGAGGTCCATGGACCAGGAGAAGCCAAAGACCTAAAGTACATTCGTTCTGATCCATTAACACAGGAACTATAAAAATCCCTCGGTTGGGAGGAAACGTAAACAGGCTGGACAATAGTGCAATTTCTGAGAGAAACATGCCTGCAGAAAACAAGAGTCACAATTATTTTTCTGCTAAGGAAAGCAAAATCTGATTAAATGAGGAATGCTAATTTTCACAAAGACATAGTTTACACATTTCTCATCATTATATTTTCTACAGTGTGATAATAGTCTGCTGTTTAAGTACAAGTTTTCAATAATACACAGTTCTATCAAGTTACTTAAGTTAAAAGTACTAGTTCTAAGGCCAAAAAAAAGGAAAAAGGAGCCAAATGAGGTAGCTATTGCACAGCAATCCCTTTGGGGTGCTCAATCTACAAACTGCTGTAAGAGAAAACCTACAAACTCCGATTAAGAAATCTCACAAGCATTTGTATTTCTTACTGATAATTACATGCAATAACAGATGTGTTTGGAACACTCTAGAGCACACTGATCATCTGAAAATGCACACCCATGATCCACCTCTCATTTGTTTGTCATGGATTTAGATGAAAATAAAGAATGGTAAAAATCAAGAAAGCCATTATAAATAACCAAAAATAAAGAAACAATCATCACATTATTATTCATATTAAATGCTAAAAAGGGTAAGCCGATCGTCGCTGTAACTGGGTGGCCCAATGGTGGACGGGCTATCCGGTCAAGGGTTCCACTAGAGGAGAACATGGGGCGGTAGAACCACAATTTAGCAGGGAAAGAGCACTGCCAATTTACAGAAGAAATCCCATGTGAAAACCTGTAAATTATCCCTAAATCTCATTAAGCCTTTCCCCCTCCCTGTATTATGCTACCATTACATTTTTCCAACACCAGCTATGTAGTAATACTTTACTTAATGTACTTTTTCTTTGATAAGTCATGATTTTTTTTTTTTATTTCCATTTAGAGGCAGTGGCTTTGTTAATGTGTACAATTTGCTAATGGTTACTGCATGCAACCGGCTACAGCATGCATGTTAGTTGCTAATATGAAGTAGGCATATTTCTTACAGTATGCATTCCAATAGATAAAATAGTCAAGGCCTGGGTTATGTAATAGCATCGCGCAAATAACAATGTATCAAAATCTTTGTAATTCTTAGCAGTTTATTTGTTAAGTATCGTTTTCCATATTTTATTATAGAGACTAAATGAGCACTTGAGCAAGGAAGACCTCGAATTTTTTTTACTGACAATTATGTACATGCAGCTGGTGTTGAATTATCCGTACTCTAGTTTTGGGATTGGTCTGCAAAGTATATCGAATTTAATCCTGAAGGATTTTGCTGCCCGTACTGTACTGACTTACTCAATAGTGTCTTCCATCATTAAAAAAAGAAAGTATGATCTGAAACATATGGAACACTCAGTATGCTAACGAAGGAGACGCTGTGAGCTGCGGGGGAGCCGCAGCGATGCGAGGTCGAACGGATTGCCGGTGTTCCATAATCCGCTGCCCCCCGTGTGGCAGTGCCCCCCCCTGTTTTGCGCATGCGTACGCAAGCGCACATTACGGCCGATGACGTGGTACCACGCCCACCATCATTCCGCGTCATCATCATTGCGCATGCTCTATTCGAACATGGCTCGCGTCTCGGGCAGACAGCGCCCGCGGGGTCCTTGTGCCGACCTCTGTACACAGCCCGTCTCCGTACAAGCAGGACCCCCCACCTGCAGGCCGGTGTATTGCCCCGCATTAAAGCTGCTACATATTTATTTAAAATGTAAACCGTGTACCCGGGAAGCGTGTTAAACAAATTATTATACGAATGATCACAGTGCATGTTGCGATGCTAAGCTGCCTGCATTACAACATCAGCGTGCCTCTTCCCAGACCCCTCTCCCTTTCCTGCTGTAATCAAATCTCCATCATAGATGGTGATTAACATGACATTCATTAACATGAATTTAGAACTGTTCCAGCCTCGTACACCGCCTCGGGCTGCTGGCGGCTCGAGGCTGTGAACAATGTTGGCACAAGGACCCCGCGGGCGCTCTCTGCCCTTCTCCACCCCGTGACGTAGGGGTGCAGCCACACACGGGATACAGTGAATATCGGAACACCGGCATAGCGGAAGGGCTCGACTGCTGTCGGCTGCTGGTGGACAGGCTGAGTGCTGTGAACGCTCAGAACTGCTGTACATGAAGGGCAAGCGGATTCCCGGTAAACCAGAAAGGCACAATCGCTAGCAGCGGCTGGATGACAAACTGAAACTGAATACCGCAAGCTGAATATAGCTGAACACAGCTGAACTTAGCTGAATATAGCTGAAATTTGGGGGATTACTTTACTCCTCTTTTTTTTCCAAGGATAGTACAAGCGCGGTAAGCCCGTATGACTTTTTTTTGCTGAGAAAGTGTCACTCCGGGTTTTGCTACTGGCCACTGATTGTTCTGGGTACTCCTGCCGGCTTTCCTTCCGGCTGCTGGATAACTCTAGTATTGGACTACCCTACATCGAATTGAAGAGACTGGGTCTGCCAAAAGCAATCTTTTCAAAAGGTGGCAGCGCTGGAGCTCGGACGGCAGCAATAAGGGCAAGTACTGGGGTCAGTCTGAACCTTAATGAGGGGGTAGAGGAGAAGGGAGAAGAGACTGAGATGGTACACGCTGCATCATGGGTAGGTCGCCCTGTTTAGAGAGTACTACAATCTGAGAAGGCCTCCTAGGCTATCAACCCGAAAGGTATCGCTACCCATCCTCTAGAGTCTTCCATATTGGGACACTGCCCGGACACTATATACCTTGGAGTTTATATCATTCCAAAGATTCAAAACATTATTAAATTAAACTATGAAGCACTTTTGATCGATACTACTAGGAAACTTAAGAACTGGCACAAGCTTCCCATTGGTATCATTGGACGATGTAATATTGTCAAAAAGACAATTCTTCCTAGGTTTCTTTATTTATTTAGATCTATTCCTTTGAAATTGCCGATTTTTTTATTTTAACTTGATCAGATAATAGGTAGCTTTATTTGGGGGTATAGGCGGGCACGTCGGGCTATCAAATTTTTTAAATATCCTTTCGGTCAAGGAGGTCTAGGATTGCCAGACTTTAAAATATACTACTGGGCCTCATTTACAAGCAGATTTCAGAGCCTGCTCTCTAGGAGTGACCACGATTTTAGCCATGAGCTGCTGTTAAATCAGGACAGTAATAGATTTCTTTACCATATAAACGATCCTATTTTACTACAAAAGGGTACGTTTTAAGACTTTAAGTGACAAAGCTTCCATTTGGCGAGAAATATCTAATATGTACTCTTTGCCAATTTATTTTAATAAGTTCCTGTTGTGGGATAATCCACTTCTCCCAGACATCTTTCAAGACGGTATAGCCAAACAATCTGGAGGTAGATAAACTTGGAGATTTATACGATACGGAGGGCTTTCGAACTTTTCAAGACTTGAAAGACTCTTTCTTTACCACAACAGAGTTACTATGAATAAATACTTCCAATTAAGGGATTACTTCTTGAGATCACAAGGGCTTAAAATTGTGGAATCCCATCAATTACTGACTTTTTTCATGAACCTTCCCAAGGAAAATCAATTGGTATTGCGTATCAATTATTTAGTCAGGAAAAACCGGTTCCTACAGGCCTTTTAGCTGAGTAGTGGATTGCAAAGCTGGGGGAGGAAATATTGGGTACAACAATAGAATGTGCACTTATTACATTAAAAGATGCTGTATGGCCCATGAACTTAAAGCTTCAGCAATTTTCGATATGTATGTTATACTATACGCCTGAGGCATGGATTTCTCTGAAGCCATGTAATGTAATGGAGTGGTGGAGTATCTTTAGCGAAATTTTTGTTCGAGAAAAAGCTTTGGCTAAAATCAGAAGTGCTAAGGCAGTACAAAAATGTAATACTATCTGGCAGGGTATGATTCAGTATCAAGTTGTCAATTAATTTTCCTGCTATATGTGTTTTGGACCTTCTTCATTACTTAGTTAGTTCTTTTTAGTGTTATTTTTAAATGTGTAATTTCACCTCCCTAGGGGAAAATGAAATGAATATGAAAAATGATGTGATGGCTGAAGTTCTATATGTATATTTTGTGTTTGAATCCTCTGTACATAAAATAAAAAAATGTTTTTAAAAAAAGGAACACTGCTGAAGTTGTAGAAGAATTTCTAAGCAATTTATCTTTTAAAATGTGTGCTATTATTTCTGTCAGAAATAGGAAGCCTGCTCAACCTCTCAACTCTAGGAGGAATGCATTATAGAACATTTGCCATACGCTATTCACAGTTGTCTTCGGTTCTAGAGTAAACACTAGCTCACAAGTGAAGAACAATATACAGAAGAGAGAGCGGCAAAGGCCTATGCAACTACCACCAATCTAAACTCGACAAGTATACCTTGACTAAACAACCAGATTTCAAGGAGAGCCCCCACGACAGTGCACTGGCAGCGCCCAGACACCCATGAATAAAGGAGACCTCACCCTGCAAGACATTATGGCAGCTTTTAACAGAGTGCAAGCCTCACTGGAATCAAGAATTGACTCCGTAACCACAGAGGTCTATCTTGTTTGCGCGGACCTCAGGAAAATGGTTTCAAGAGTCACGGAAGTGGAGGAGAAAACTGCAGAACTTCAGAAGGACACCACTACATTCAAATGTCAATTTAGTGAATTATACGAGACAAGAAAAGCAATGGAAGCCAAGTTCGACAACTGTGAAGGGAGGTCTAGGTGCAATAACATGAGAATTATTGGGGATCAAAAGTTGAGGATCTGGTTTTGAAATTCCTCAATCGCCATGGGCCATTCCAAGTATTTTTCGGGGGAGCGCGCTCACTGAGTACCAGGGGGACGACCAAGACCGGGGGCCCTGCTGCGACTGATACTAGCTCGCATCTTCAACTTCTGAGACCGAGACGTAATACTTTAAACAGCCCGAAGTGCGCCACCATTGCACTATAAAAAGATCACATTCTTTCCATACTTCACAGTCAAGGTCCAGAAACAGAGGCGCAGCTTTATAGAGGTCAAAAAAGCTCTAAGAGATAAGGAACTAAAACATGCAATGCTCTTACCCGCTAAGCTGAGAGTGGAGGTGGAGGGGAAGGTCTGTTTTCTTTCTCTAGCCCGAAGGAAACGTGGTAATGGCTAGATGGGTGGTGGTGAGTTGGAAATCCCAGTTAGAACGTGGAAAGAGACAATGGTCTGAGGAGGACACAGAGGGCTGGGCACACTAACAGAAAAGACCCTGACCCTAATGGGGGAGATCCACTTGAGGCAACAACGGCGGCAATGATGGATTGCAGAGGGCAGCCAGGACATTTCAGTGGAAGGCTGACATATGTAACAGACCCTCTTGAGAAGGCAACACACTTTGAGATACTGAGCAGAAGTTGGGGGGGGGGGGGCGGGGTCTCATAACTCACAAACTGCCTGGCTTGATCGATGTGAACTTGGAACATTTCTTGCTTGGAGCAATGCTGGCTTGAGTGCGGTTTGGACAATTCCATTATCATTAGTACCATGCATGCATTGCAGTTCGGTCATGGGAGGGCGAGAGAAGCTGGTACATTGTCTCCAGAGTTTGTGTTGGGGTTGGGAAGGGACGACAGGCGCTCCGCTGCGTTGAGGAGGCGGGTAGTTCAAGGTCTGTAATGCAGGCAGGCAGGGTGGGGGGTTGGACTAACAATAGTCATTAGGGGTAGTTGTTTCATTCTAATAGTGACTATCTTTAGTGATGGGTTGACATCGCAGCTTGGTCCATTAGATAAGGCACATGGTGAGGTTACACAGAAGTCACAGTCATGCGCAGAGTTATACACCTCCAAGACGCATCGAACAGATGGCGTATCCAAGGTTATCCATCGCACACTCTCCCCATCGGGAGGGAGGGGACACAGGTGCATACCACAGTTGAGATATGATGGACACGGCAATAACTCGTAACCGTGGATGCTTTTGTGGAATATTAATGGGCTGCTGGACAGACTAAAAAAGAGGGCTGGTACTTCAGTACATTAAACAACACTTAACAGACGTAGCCCTCTTACAAGAAACTTACCTGGTGGGCAATGCCAGCAAGGCTCTCAATAGGTGGGGGTATAAATTAGCAGCACACTCTGGTTTCACTTCCGGGACAAGAGGGGTGGGTGTTCTTGGGAGGAAACAGTTTCAACTGATCATTGAACGTGGACAAACAGGGTATATTGGCAGCCATCGGCAACCCCAGTAGACGGCCTATCCCTGCTGATGAGGGGTAATACCCCGAAACACGTGTTCAGGGATGGCGAAGACAGCGAAGATAGCAGAAGATCGAAAGATGATGCATCGCGAACACTTTACTACATTGACCAGAGTCCTTAGGGGCGACACCGCCGGTGTGTGAGTAGTGTGCGACCCCACCCCCATTTGTTACTTTAAAGCTCTCTTGAGCAGCGGGCTGACGAGCCTGGGATCCCGCACCTACGCGCCTGAGTGGTACTATACCTGGCAGATATTGGCAGCCATCGGCAACCCCAGTACACGGCCTATCCCTGCTGATGAGGGGTAATACCCCGAAACACGTGTCCAGGGATGGCGAAGACAGCGAAGATAGCAGAAGATCGAAAGATGATGCATCGCGAACACTTTACTACATTGACCAGAGTCCTTAGGGGCGACACCGCCGGTGTGTTAGTGTGCGACCCACCCCCATTTGTTACTTTAAAGCTCCCCTGAGCAGCGGGCTAACGCGCCTGGGATCCCGCACCTACGCGCCTGAGTGGTACTATACCTGGCAGATATTGGCAGCCATCGGCAACCCCAGTACACGGCCTATCCCTGCTGATGAGGGGTAATACCCCGAAACACGTGTCCAGGGATGGCGAAGACAGCGAAGATAGCAGAAGATCGAAAGATGATGCATCGCGAACACTTTACTACATTGACCAGAGTCCTTAGGGGCGACACCGCCGGTGTGTGAGTAGTGTGCGACCCCACCCCCATTTGTTACTTTAAAGCTCCCTTGAGCAGCGGGCTGACGAGCCTGGGATCCCGCACCTACGCGCCTGAGTGGTACTATACCTGGCAGATATTGGCAGCCATCGGCACCCCAGTACACGGCCTATCCCTGCTGATGAGGGGTAATACCCCGAAACACGTGTCCAGGGATGGCGAAGACAGCGAAGATAGCAGAAGATCGAAAGATGATGCATCGCGAACACTTTACTACATTGACCAGAGTCCTTAGGGGCGACACCGCCGGTGTGTGAGTAGTGTGCGACCCCACCCCCATTTGTTACTTTAAAGCTCCCTTGAGCAGCGGGCTGACGAGCCTGGGATCCCGCACCTACGCGCCTGAGTGGTACTATACCTGGCAGATATTGGCAGCCATCGGCAACCCCAGTACATGGCCTATCCCTGCTGATGAGGGGTAATACCCCGAAACACGTGTCCAGGGATGGCGAAGACAGCGAAGATAGCAGAAGATCGAAAGATGATGCATCGCAAACACTTTACTAAATTGACCAGAGTCCTTAGGGGCGACACCGCCGGTGTGTGAGTAGTGTGCGACCCCACCCCCATTTGTTACTTTAAAGCTCTCTTGAGCAGCGGGCTGACGAGCCTGCGACCCCACCCCCATTTGTAGGTTTGCAGCACTCACTGGCAAGTGGGAGGGGAAAACTGAAAATATTGTCTCAGTGTACATGCCGCCAGCACTACACACCATAGCTATTCCTGACCTGAGTGCATTTCTGCTGAGACTACCAGAGGGAGAACTACCTGATTGGGGAGACTTTAATATGATGCTGAAGGATATATGACGTTAAAACGCATGTTTTTACAACGCATACCGTTACAACGGGACTTTTACAACGCCAATACTATTACCACGCATGTATTTACAACGCATTTTTTTACAACGCAGGTACTTTTACAACGCATACCACTACAACGTAAGTATTGGTAAGTATATATTTTTTTTTTAATTGTATATTATTTAAAATTAATATAATGTAATGTAATTGTATTTAATTTAATTTAATTTAATTTAATTAATTTAATTTAAATTTAATTTAATTTTATTTTTACCCTGTACCCCTTTACCCAAAAACCCAAAACTGACCCTGAACCCTAAAAATACCCCTTTACCCAAAAACCCAAAACTGACCCTGAACCCTAAAAATACCCCTTTACCCAAAAACCCAAAACTGACCCTGAACCCTAAAAATACCCTTTTACCCAAAAACCCAAAACTGACCCTGAACCCTAAAAATACCCCTTTACCCAAAAACTGAAAACTGACCCTGAACCCTAAAAATACCCCTTTACCAAAAAACTGAAAACTGACCCTGAACCCTAAAAATACCCCTTTACCAAAAAACTGAAAACTGACCCTGAACCCTAAAAATACCCCTTTACCAAAAAACTGAAAACTGACCCTGAACCCTAAAAATACCCCTTTACCCAAAAACTGAAAACTGACCCTGAACCCTAAAAATACCCCTTTACCAAAAAACTGAAAACTGACCCTGAACCCTAAAAATACCCCTTTACCCAAAAACTGAAAACTGACCCTGAACCCTAAAAATACCCCTTTACCCAAAAACCCAAAACTGACCCTGAACCCTAAAAATACCCCATTACCCAAAAACCCAAAACTGACCCTGAACCCTAAAAATACCCCTTTACCCAAAAACCTAAAACTGACCCTGAACCCTAAAAATACCCCTTTACCCTAAAAACCCAAAACTGACCCTAAACCCTAAAAATACCCCTTTACCCAAAAACCCAAAACTGACCCTAAACCCTAAAAATACCTTTAAAAAAAAACTAACATATAACATTTTAAATATAATTATATACTTACCAATACTTACGTTGTAATGGTATGCGTTGTAAAAGTACCTGCGTTGTAAAAACATGCGTTGTAAATGAATGCGTGGTAATGGTATTTGCGGTGTAAAAGTTCCGTTGTAATGGTAGTGCGTTGTAAAAAATGCGTTGTAATGTGTGTTTACCGATGCTGAATGCTATCCAAGACAGGTAAGAACCCCCCCCCCCCCACCTCACCCTCACCCCGCCCCCACCCCTTCCAGGACACATCCTCGCAATTAATGCAAGTTGATGGAATTTAGAAGGGCTATTGGACTCGCCCAAGTCTGGCGTACCCAAAACCCACAGGCACAACACTTCACGTATTACTCAGGAGTGCATAATAGCCACTCATGTATTGACTGTATTCTTACACATGCAGATAGAGTGCCCAACCTCAGAGATGTGCACCATATAACGCAGGGCCTTTCTGACAACTACCCGTTGTGGACCTGCTATTTAGCGCAAACACAAAGCACTCGTCCAGGTATATCGCTACAGCCATGGGGCCTGTAGGTTCCACAGATACAGACACGATAAGGCCACAAAACCTTACTTTGAAGAAAATTTGACTTTGGAAGAGACAGCATAGATCTTGTGGGAAGCTTACAAGACAGTTATAAAAGGTCAGGGACACTATCCTCATGGTGGGATACAAAAGGGACAAGAGAGCGGCGATAGAGACACTCAAGGTTGCCAAATTAGACCTAGAGGCTCAATTGGCCAGCGATCACACAGAAGAGATATCACACACACTACAGCTTAAGAGACAGGAATATAGAGACTTAGCACTAGTGGCGGCTAGAACCAAACTGTCGGCAAAGCAACACAGAATCTATGAATTTGGTGATAAAGCCGGGAAGTTATTGACCTGGCTTGAGTGGCAAGAACGGGCAGATAGATGGGTGAGTGCGCTCACCACAAAGTCGGGTGAGACCCTGAGTGACCCTCAGAATATAGCAGCGGTATTTTGGCAGTATTATACCCGCGTATACCCCCCGGTATCGACCGCCACAACTGAAGATTCACAAGCCATTCTTGTGGACCTTCCACTCCAGGTGCTCTCCCCCAAGGACTCGGCTGTTATGGAGAGTGACATCAGGGTTGAGGAAATAGTTTCAGCTATCCTTAACATCCAATCGGGAAAGGCGATGGGACCAAATGTCCTCCCAATAGAATTGTATAAGGCGATTGCCCCCCAAGTGGCGCCTCACCTGCGTCGAATGTACTGAGAGATTAGGGGAATTGCCAGAGGAGCAACGCCTGGCCTTGATAGTAGTTATTCACAAGCCCGGTAAACCAGCGGACCATTGTGCCTCATACCGGCCTATCTCACTGCTTAATGCGGAAATTTAAATACTGGCTAAGCTACTCATCCCCAGGTTAGTCCAACATATTCTCACTTGGTGCACCCGGATCAATCCGGTTTAATGCCAGGGAGGAATACAGCTCTCAATCTGCGCCGCCTTCATGGGGTAATGGGCAGGAAAGATAACGTACGAGTAGATGCAGTAGTGATTTCCCTTGACGAGCACATGTCATTTGATACAGTGGAGGGGCCATACTTATTCACAGTCCTAGAGAGAATGGGGTTTGACGGTAAAGTCCTGGCATGGATTCAGCTCCTATACACAGGACTCAAGCACCTTTTCGCCTCGGAGAGGGACTCGCCAAGGTTGCCCCCTCGCCAATCTTATTTGCTTTGGTTCTCGAACCAATGGACGTATAGGTCAGGGAAGACCCACTGACAGAGGGGTAGGAAGATCTTATATCATTGTATGGCGATGACATTTTACAATACGTCGCCACACCATGCCATTCGATAGCTAGAATTATGACCATATTAGCAAACATGGGTAAACACTCCGGCTGCTCCATAAATTGGTCCAAATCCACAATTTACATACTATGTGGTCTACACCCAGCTCTACCGGTGGAACGTAAGGCAGCCGTGGTTGTGGAGGGCTTCTGCCATCTTGGGATATTCGTGACGGCAGTCCCAGATCATTCTTATGCCCAAAATTTACAGGCCCCCTGACACATCTTCGAAGTGATGTCCAGCATTGGAGATCACTGCCACTGTCATTACTGGGACATACCGCGCTATTCAGAATGATGGTGCTGCCTCGCTTTTCATTAGTCTTTAAAAAACACCCCGCCCGAAATCCATCAAGTGTTCTTCCGAGCAGAGAGGTGTGAAGTGTGGGATCTGCACTGGGTGGGAAACCTCAGCGACCAGCTATGCAGAAGTGGATATGGGGGTGGTATGATGGGGGCACAGCTTTGCAGAATATCCAGATGTACTTTTGGGCTGCCCAGCTGGCGGTCATAAATCAATGGGTCCATTGACCACACGATGAACCGGCCTATAGGATGGTTAGGTTTCTGATGGGTACGGGAGGTACACTCAGGCCTTGTGCACCAAACCTAGAGGAAATACACTCACAGGACCCACTACCCAAACAATCAAACTTTGGCACAAAGGAAAAAAAGGCTGGGGTAGCACGACACTAACTCAATTCACACCACTCTGGGAAAGTGAGAAGTTGGGCCGGCTATATTCCAGCATCGGTTTCACCAAGTGGGACCTTATAGGAATCTCTACAATGGGAGATTTATGGACTAGAGGGAGTGAGCCCCTTCGCTGATTTACAGTTTAAATTCACTCTTGCCAGAACTGAAACATTCACGTACCTACAGGTAAGACATGCCGTTATGACTGCCATTTCACCAAGGAGTAACCTCCTGAAGCTTAGCGGTTAGAGGACAGACTTCTTACAGACGATATGGAACGTAGAGCAATCTCCTTAACCTATCAAAACCTGATCCATAACTCCTTCGATACCCTGCAAAAACTTTGTCGACAATGTCACAGGAACTAAGAAGAGCTGGAAGATAAGGAGTGGCAGGAAGCCCTCGGTTCCCCGAAATAAGTAGCCATCTCCACAAAATTACGGCTCTTCCATCTTGGAATCTTACACAGAGCCTCCCTCCCTAGAGCTACATTGGTCAAGATGGGTAAGGAAACTACCACACTTTGTCACCGATTATGCGGACAGTAAGGAACATTTTATCATGTATTATGGGAATGTCCGATGATCTAATAATATTGGGAAGCAGTGGTGAACACAATGGCACCTGTGTGTGGGGGAGACTTAGAACTCAAGCCAAAACAGTGTCTCCTCAACATATGTGAGGGGACTGATCTGAGCACTAGGAATAAGGATAGCAAAGCGCAATTTAGCTTGACACTGGGGGGCTCAGGCTGCACCATCTCCTGTTGAGTGGGGGAAGATATGGACTTGTGCATGATCACAGAAAGGGCAGTGTATGAGTGCAGGGGTTGTCCCAGAAAATGGTAACAGGTCTGGGGAAAGTGAAATGTTCACAGGGGAGGAATAATCACTAGCCCCTCTCTGCGGCCTGGTGGTGCAACCATGATGTACAATATCAGGGAAGATTTAGCCGAGGAAACAATGGAGATGCATTAATATTATGATTGAGCACTTTGCACTGTTTTGCAACTAAATTGTGGAAATGCACTACTATTATATCATAATGATTGAATCCAATTGGACTACATTATTTTCAAAATAAAAACATATTTAAAAAAAAATATATTACTTTTACTCATGTATCCAGAAAAACCATTGTTTTTTTTTTTAAAAGAACCTTCACTTACCAACCTAGTTGGTGGCATGCTTCATCATTGGGTTCCCACCCAGAGCATCTCAGGTGCGATATGACGACTGATTACAGCAGAGCTGGGATTTTTTGTGAAATCGTGGGTGAATTAAAACTGCCACAAAGTGATCCATCACTTACGAAGCTTAATAGTGGATCCATTGGGTAAGGTTAAAAACATTGATTGTTGATATTGTTATGCCTGCATTTTTGGCATGGTTTACTATGTCTTTTTGCCTCTTTTCCAGTGTGCTGATTTTCGTTTTAGCTGGCTTTAGGACTCTGGGCACTTTACCACTGCTCTCCAACGCTAAAGTGTAAGTGCTCCCTGTTTAAAATGTGATGGTAATTGCTTTCTCCATGATTGTTATAATTGATTCAATAGTAAATCCATAGTACAGTGCAGTGTGTGTGCCCAGGACCTGTAAATCAATTGCTACCAGTGGGCCTGCTCGACTGATTGTGCCACCCACATGATTAGCCCTGCAAACATCTCTCAGACCTGCCACTGCAGTGTCTGTGCATGCAGTTTAAACTGCCATTTCGGCTTGGCAAGTGCCACAACTTGCCAGGCCCAAAACCCTCCATTTTATTACAGGTAAAGCACCCCTAAGATAGGCCCCATAGGCAGGGTGATGTGTACTTAAAAGGTACGACATGTACTGTTGTGCTTAACATGTCCTGGTATGCTAATTTCGTATTTCACTGTAGGAGTTTGCGGTCTCTGGACTCACAATTTAAAATACATAATTTATTCCAGTTGGTTTTAAATTGCAGGTCTGAAAAGGCCACTTATGGAAAGTTGGTATTGTCTTACTTTAACCATGCTGTGCCCCTGTCAGTCTCTAAATACAGGTCTCGGTCAGGTTGACAGTTGGGCTCATATATTCACTCTAGATAGAAACACAAAGGGAGATGAGGTGTGCACTGCATATCATATCCTGATGTCCCATCACCAGGCTGATGGGTCTTCCTGAGCTAGAGAGGCAGAAGGAGTTGACACTTACACCTGAATAAGGCTATGCCTGTCCCCTCACAAAGCAGTTTCCATTCCCTGTATTGTGTCTGGAGCCAGGGCCAGGAAGGGCAGGGTCTAGTGCACTACAAAGACATTTAAAGTTTGCCTACCTCAAAGGCTGAAACGGGTATAAGTTCTAGACCTCGGACACCATATACTCAGAACACTCATGTATTGAGGACATTCTGCCAGGAAGAAAAGCTGTGTTGCTTCAGGAGACACTGCCACTTGGCTGTTTGCTTTGCTGTGCTAGCCTGCTGCTTCTGTTCTGGAAGTGAAAGGACTGGACTTTGCTTTCTACATCCTGCTTTCTGAGATTCTCCAAGGGCTTGATCTGAGTTTGCCTACTGTTAAGAAGTCTCAGGGCCTTCAAGACTTAACCTTCCGGCACCTGGGCTTCTCTGCTGAGAGCGCTGCCTTGCTAAGTCCGGCCAAATCCAGTTCCTGAGCCAGTGGAAGTGAGTTCTGGTGCAATAAGGAGAGAAATTAACACATCGTCTCGCAGTGTCATTCAGAACCGGCGCATAATTGTAAAACTTGACGCATCGCCGCTGCTGGCACCACAGCATGGGCCCCGCTCAAAGCAACAATCACTGCTTTCAATGCAGGCCTTGGCTTTTCACTACAGTGCCTCCGTAGAACCACTGCTGCATGAGTCTCGAGCACAGCATCACCGAAGTCCTTGATGCACCATTCTGACTCCGACACAGCACCTGCTTTAGCATGGTGGAATTGACGCATTGTGACTTGGCTTTTGCCGCATCACCAATGCATCATCTCTGGGCACCAATTTCATCAACAACACAGCACCACAGTAAGGAAATGAGGTATTGTGCCCACAAACGATGCATCACCTCCCCTGCGCCACGCATTGTCAGGAGTTAGTGGCTCAACGACTCTGACCCGCCTTAAGGAACTGATGCATCATTGCCTACAGTGACACATCACTGCCTCTGCACAACGCACTGTCCCCGAGCGCCGTGCCACCGACCTGCATAGCAGTAAGGAACCGATGCAGCACCTGCCTTTTTGACGTCTCACCCTCTCTGCGTCACACATCATCTTTGATTTTTAATGCATTCAAGGTACTATGCACCGGTAAGTGCAAACATTGATTTCTACAGAACTATAACTTTATTTAACTTTGAAAATTCATATCCTGAGTTGTGTATGTTGGATTTTTGTTGTTGTTTTGGTCTTGTTTTAATCAGATAAACATGGGCTATTTTTCTAAACTGGTGTGGGGTCCTTTTGTGGTGTTTTCAGTGTTACTGTGTCTACAAGTACTTTACACATTGCCTCTGAGATAAGCCTGACTGCTCTTGCCATTCCAAGACGCTGGACATAGGCACCAACAGACTGTGGGTCCAAAACAGTTTCACCAAATGTAATAGTGAGAAATTGGTGTATCTGATTACATGCCCGTGCAATTACAAATATGTGGGCATGACGACCCGCAAGATAAAATTGCGCATTCTAGAGCACAAAAGCACGATCAGTGCAAGAAACAAGACACAAGACTAATGAGACATTTCTTAGAACTCCAACACAAAGCAGACGATCTGGCGTGGACTGTGCTGGAACAACCGCTCATCCCGAACCACATTACGGATATATCACGGTTTCTGTTCATTAAAGAACAAAGATGGATCTACAAATTGCAAAGTGACATACAGGGCTTAAACGATGAGGTCCCCTGGTCCTCACTTTGAAACCCCAGGAACTCCAACGAGTTTGCGATAGTCATTCAGGAGGGGGTCCAAGTTACTGTTGACCTTTAAACCTACATATTATCCAAATACTCAACAAACACTAGTCTTTTTCACATCACATCCATTGGGGGACGTATTCGTTCTGCACTGGGGTCATTGTAGTAATCAATCATGAATTGTCCCGGTTTTCCTGACGTTGATTGATGAAAACAAGTAGTTTGTGTAAAAAATATGAATAATATATCACAATGCATCTTTAAAGATTGTCAGATAAGATCTATGCACACTTAGTATTATTAGGGACATTGATTTCTAATATTGTCGACGTGGAGAAACCACACCGTGTAATTTGTAATTTATGAGTGTTCACACGCGCACACTGAGGTCTTTAATAATTATAAGTTCTACAACACGCATGCGATTAGAATATCTACACGAGTATACCGAGGTCTTTATTCACTATAATTGCCAAAACATACATGCGATCAAATAGCGTTATTATGAAGCGCATGGCTAGCTTGCTACACCAGTATGTGTCAGGATGTAGTTTTTGAACATGAGACAGGGAAGAACTACGTTCCCAGACGCCCAGGCGAGCTCTTGTTTGTCACGATGACGCGCACATGAGGGAGACTGAATACTGCATCGGTGCCTCCCCGAAGAGCTCAGCCCCTGCTCGAGGTGCCGACAGACAGGTACAAGCCCATTTTAAACTTTTTTAACCTGAATTTGAAATGAGTATACTTGTGAGACACAGATAGTAGACACCAGTACTATGCGGTAAGAGTGTGCGTGCCGCTGTTTCGGGCTAAACGCTAAGATGCGCAGCTGTTTTGAGGCATAACGTCTGTAACAAATATAAGTGTGAGACACAGATAGTACACGCCAGTACTTTGCGGTATGAGTATGTGTTCCGCTATTTCGAGCGGAACAGCAAGACGTGCAGCTGCTTTGAGGCATAAGGTTACAAAAGGATTTTGTTGGTAGAGTATGTGTGCCGTCATTTTCGGCGATACATCCACGCGCATATATGTTTTGAAGCACTTCCTTATGGATAAGAGGACGGACCGTTTCATATGAGAATCCGACTGAAGAGATGATATGTATCTCATTATAATCAGCATTTGGAGATACTGTGACATTAAACTGCTAGCTTTTGATATGGTGAGACACGTAGCTTGCAGTGTAGGTATAGCGCGTTAACGACTCAGGAGCTAAACTCAGGCAATGGGCTAGCGGGTGTTAGAAACAGGTTATATATTTGTGTTGCGACACGGATGAATGCGTGCAAAAAACTACATAGCTCATCATAAGACCATGAGTGAGCATTAGCGTCTTTATTGGTTCACTTCTGGGCTGATAGAGTGGCTTTCAGGATGACTGTGTATGCATGAAATCCCTACGGATAGAATGCTATATGGACATAGATGCAGAGCAATCTTCATGCTCTTTTTGACTACTGATGACCTTGAGGTCGTGGCTTGTTTGCTGGTTGGAATATACAATGCATGGAGAGTGGTTATACTGATAATTGCAGTGGAGAGAAGCTGCACAGAGGGAAAGACTGGCTGTCAGCCCCATACTTTACATATTTTCTCCATTTTTATCTATAGAGTGGGGCCTCTTATCTGAGCCGTGGCCAGGTGAGTGAGGTCTGATCCTCGTGAATCACAGGTGAGCTTGAATTTTTGATGCTGTTAATGTTTCCCGGCCTTGACGAAATGATTTTGAACGATGAAAATACATCTTTCACTTTGGATCTACCTATACATGTTATATATGCTTTTGTTTTTCACAGACAGGTATTTATATATATATTTTCACAGGTGACAATTGCATTCAATGATTTGGGGAGGACCAAGTCACCTGTCCAGGTTTATTGGTTGTATCTGTTTCAATAAGGAGTTTGAGATCTTGTTTTGGAACACGTTTTTTCCACGTCGCAGTAGCAAACGTTTATGTACTGGTCCTGAAGAGAGCCGTTGGACAAATACAAGTCCGGGTGGCTGAAACATGGAGACCCATTTTCGGAAGTTATTCTGTTAAAACTGCTCTTGCACTGTTTTTAGTTAGAGGACCGAGAGATACATATTAAATCATTTTTCTCTTGGAACTCAAATTTAATTATCACTCCATACCCATTTATTATTTAGCACTGCGTCCCATCACACCGATAGCTATTCTAGCTCATCATTTTGGGTAGGAAATTCTAAAGAGTGCTCATTTGAAAACATCCGCGAGCTACCTTCTGTTAGACGGAAGGTTGTAGCCCTTGGTCACTTTAGTGTGTGACCAGGAGGAGATCCCAGATGATGAAGCATGCCACCTAGGTGAGTGATGGGAATCAGTCCTCCGTTAAGGATTTTCCTTAAGGTTGGATGTCGTAATTAGTTTTTATGAGCAGATAAATATATTCATTCTTCCCCCTTATGAGTTATGTCTGTGAATCCATTGCATTTAATTGTTAGGTTGCCTGGGCCTATTATACCTGTGGACCCCGTTGTTGTTTAATATGCTCTTGCAAAGCTACCAACGGGGTGAACACGGGTATTCTGAGGGTGTAACAAACTTATCCTGACTAGAGTGAGGGTCCCTACTTGGATAGGGTGCAACCCACTGCCAACAAGAGACCCCATTTCTAGCAGACTTGCAGTGAGATAATAATGGTCTCTCACATTCTAGTGTTAGGTCGAAATGTTTCAGCCAAATATGTTTGCATTTTGTGTCACAGTGGATTTCTTCAGGACCACGTTGCTAGGGGAAGCTTAGTCAGTGGTCGCATGCTCGCTAAGGTAGGCGTAAACGTGTTAAGTGGTTAGTAACTTACGATTTTCACCATCCTTTCTTGTAATTTCTAGAGTAAATATAATAGAAAAGCATGGTAGCACATAGCGCTGCAATTGTGCTAAACAAGCACGGCACGCTCATGCCATACAAATGTGCTTGAAAACAGTTCTCTGCACCAGGTCAACATACCTGTGGTGCACAGACAAAGTTATCCTACCAAATGAAGTACAACATGCCGTTCAGTCATTCCTTTCCTCCACTGGTGAACAGACTTGGTCCCGGAGACATGGTCATAATTGAAATCAGGCAGAAAAAGTATGATACAAACATCGCTGCATGGCATAACCAAGGTTTGTCATCAAAGAAACAAGAAAAGTGAATAAGCATAGAGACACAAAAGTGTCTATCGATTATGTCACCTACTTGAATCACAGGGCCACATGGATCTTCCAAAGGGGCGGGTCTATAGTTAAACATTGGGGGATGAGTGGTAACTTTCATAGATTGCCCCCAAAGAGGTTAGGTTCTACTAACGTGCTGAGCTCCGAAGAAGTAGACCCCGGCAAAATCTGGCACGTATGAACAATGCGGCCCTCTAAACCCGACAAACTTCAAGACGAACCGCCTGTCTTACTACCTTTAACTGTCCTCTGGAGATCCGAATGTTAGCCATCCACTCCGGGCCTGGACTAAATAGCCTTGCCGGCAGTCTCTGGGCTCCATGTTTTCCATGTGCAGACGTTCGGGAACGCCATGCGCTCAGCGCAGGCTGGGGGGAGTAACTCAACCATCCCACACATCGACTATGCCCAAAAATAAGCTTTTCGTCAATATAAACTGGGAAGTGGGCAGACGGAGCAGCGAAATACAGTTTTTGATACACCCACCTGAATGTGTTGCCTCCCAAGTGTATTTCAATACAAACTTGTTAGTACCCTGTGGGTGTGGGGAGACTGGTATACAGTGTAATGACAACGGTTGAAGGTCAATTGGAAGTACCCACATATTTCTTAAGATCAAGGATATTAATTAGCTGAGCAGTAGTAAAGGTTGGCGTTTAAAGGGGTTAACCTGTGTATTCCACATCAAGAAGTTATATTCTGGCATTTTAGGCTATCTGGCATGGGTGAGTAACCGGAGTTCGCTCTGGATGCATGGGTGCATGGGTGACCCACTTGTGGGACACCCCCGCGCCGCACGGCCACCAGCTGCTGCGTGTGCCCCATTGCCTTGCCCTCTGCCTCGCTGCCGGCTGACCCTGCTGTCGTTTGTTTTGTTTTGTCTCCATTTGTGCCATTTGTTTTGTCTCCATTTGTGCTTGTTTAATTAGTATTTTTTGCCCGTGTTAGCGTTTTTGATATCCATTTGTGCCTGTATTTTGTCAGCTTGTGCCTGTATTAGCGTTCTCCTTCCTGTTTGCCCGCCTACCTCGCCGCCCCCCGTCTTCCCTCCCCGCTCCCCGCCACCACCGCTGACCCCGCCCCTTTTTGCCTTCTGTTCCCTCCCCGCTCCCGCCTCCCAGCTGCTCCGCCCACCCGCGCACTTGGCCTTATATGGCGACCGTGCGACGCAGGTGAGTGTGACCCACTTGTGGGACACCCCCGCGCCGCACGGCCACCAGCTGCTGCGTGTGCCCCATTGCCTTGCCCTCTGCCTCGCTGCCTGCCTCGCTGCCGGCTGACCCTGCTGTCGTTTGTTTTGTTTTGTTTTGTCTCCATTTGTGCCATTTGTTTTGTCTCCATTTGTGCTTGTTTAATTAGTATTTTTTGCCCGTGTTAGCGTTTTTGATATCCATTTGTGCCTGTATTTTGTCAGCTTGTGCCTGTATTAGCGTTCTCCTTCCTGTTTGCCCGCCTACCTCGCCGCCCCCCGTCTTCCCTCCCCGCTCCCCGCCACCACCGCTGACCCCGCCCCTTTTTGCCTTCTGTTCCCTCCCCGCTCCCGCCTCCCAGCTGCTCCGCCCACCCGCGCACTTGGCCTTATATGGCGACCGTGCGACGCAGGTGAGTGTGACCCACTTGTGGGACACCCCCGCGCCGCACGGCCACCAGCTGCTGCGTGTGCCCCATTGCCTTGCCCTCTGCCTCGCTGCCTGCCTCGCTGCCGGCTGACCCTGCTGTCGTTTGTTTTGTTTTGTTTTGTCTCCATTTGTGCCATTTGTTTTGTCTCCATTTGTGCTTGTTTAATTAGTATTTTTTGCCCGTGTTAGCGTTTTTGATATCCATTTGTGCCTGTATTTTGTCAGCTTGTGCCTGTATTAGCGTTCTCCTTCCTGTTTGCCCGCCTACCTCGCCGCCCCCCGTCTTCCCTCCCCGCTCCCCGCTTCCCGCCACCACCGCTGACCCCGCCCCTTTTGCCTTCTGTTCCCTCCCCGCTCCCGCCTCCCAGCTGCTCCGCCCACCCGCGCACTTGGCCTTGTATGGCGACCGTGCGAACGCGCAGCGTTCACGCGCAGCGGGCGCGCCGATTGTGCGCCAAAGGTAAGCCCGTCTGCGCCCGTCCGCGCCTGGACCGCGCCCAGTGCCAGGACCCCTGGCCCACGAAGACCCCGACCGCGACCGACCCGCCTGACGTACTCCGCCGCCACCCTCATCGCACTCAACACCGGCCGACTCCCAGAATGCCACCAAGCCTCACCACGACGCACCCACGGACCTTTCAGCTGCCACGCCTGCAAATTCTCCTGCACCCGGACCTGCCTCACACCAGCACCCGCCAAGTCGAACACCAGCAGCACCCACCTCAAGTGCATCCTGCTCAACACCCGCTCCGTCCACAGACACGCCATCGAACTCTGGAACCTCCTAGACGCCACAGCCCATGACGTCGCCTTCCTCACGGAGACCTGGATGAACGCCTCTTCAGCTCCCGACATCGCCATCGCTATCCCAGAAGGCTACAAGATCGTCCGGAGGGACCGCAACGCCAACCAGATGGGAGGAGGCATCGCCATCATCCACAGGAACACCATCCGGCTCACGACCAGCACCGACAACACCCTGACCACCGCCGAACACCTGCATTTCCAGATCCACACCGACCTGAACACCACCCTCAGAGGCACCCTGATCTACCGACCCCCGGGACCACGCACACAATTCAGCGAGGACATCGCCGACTTCGTCAGCCCGCATGCCCTCCCCTCCGCTGACTACATCCTCCTGGGGGACCTCAACTTCCACCTGGAGAACAACAACGACCGCAACACCAGCTCCCTGCACGACAACCTCGCCAATCTTGGACTCAAGCAGCTGGTGTCCACCCCCACCCACCTCGCCGGACATACACTCGACGCAGTCTTCTCCTCCAGCCCAGACATCGACTTCAGCCACGCCACAGAGCTTCAATGGACGGACCACAGCTGCGTCCACTTCACCTTCAAGAGAACGACGACCCACCACCACCAGCAACAGACCGCCCGCAGAAGCTGGAACAAGATCACAGCAGACCAGCTCGCCACCTCCCTGAGCCAGCACCCTCCTGCCAGCTCAGCGAACCCCAGCCAGGCTGCCGACAACCTCACGAAGTGGATCAGCATCTGCGCGGACGAGCTCGCCCCGCTAAGGACCCCGCCCAGCAGACCCGGCAGCAAGAAAGCCCCGTGGTTCACCGACGAACTCAAGAGCTCCAAGAAGAACTGCCGAGCCCTCGAGAAAGTCTGGAGAAGGGAACCTACACCGGACAACAGGACCACCTTCAAGCTGGCCACCCGGAAGCACCACCAGCTGATCCGAGCCGCCAAGAAAACTGCATTCAAGGACCGGTTGGACAACAACGCACACAACTGCAAGGAACTCTTCAACATCGTGAAAGAGCTATCCAACCCCAGCGCAGGAAACAACGACATCACCCCATCGCAAGACCTCTGCAACTCCCTCGCTTCATACTTCCACAACAAGATCGCAGACATACACAACAGCTTCAACAACCAACCAACGCACACCAGGACCGAACAACCACTCCCCACCACCACCCGCCACGCCTGGACCCCGATCATCACCGAAGACACCATCCAAACGATGAACTCCATCCACTCCGGATCACCGACTGACCCCTGCCCTCACTTCGTCTTCAACAAGGCCGACGCTGTCATCGCACCCCACCTGCGAGACATCATCAACACATCCTTCGACACCGCCACCTTCCCTGAGAGCTGGAAGCACGCCGAACTCAGCGCTCTACTAAAGAAACCAACGGCGGACCCCACCGAACTCAAGTACTACCGCCCCATCTCGCTCCTCCCGTTTCCAGCCAAAGTCATCGAGAAGACCGTCAACAAGCAACTGGCAGCCTTCCTCGAGACGACTGGATCCCTCGACCCATCTCAGTCCGGCTTCCGAGCCAATCACAGCACCGAGACCGCCCTCATCGCCGCCACCGACGACATCCGAGCCCTGATGGACAACGGAGAAACAGCGGCCCTCATCCTCCTAGACCTCTCCGCGGCATTCGACACTGTCTGCCACCGCACCCTAGTACAGCGCCTCAGCAACGTCGGAATCCAGGACAAGGCGCTGGAATGGATCATCTCCTTCCTCGACGGAAGAACACAGAGAGTCCGCCTTCCACCGTACAAGTCAGAGGCCTCCGAAGTCATCTGCGGCGTCCCTCAAGGATCCTCTCTGAGCCCCACCCTCTTCAACGTCTACATGAGCCCCCTCGCGGCCATCGCACGCCAACACAACCTCAGCATAATCTCCTACGCCGACGACACCCAGCTGATCCTCTCCCTGACCAACGACCCAGCCGCCGCCAGAGCCGACCTGCACGAAGGGATGAAAGAGGTAGCCGAGTGGATGACGACCAGCCGCCTGAAACTGAACTCTGACAAGACGGAGGTCCTCATCCTGGGCTCTTCACCCTCCGCCTGGGACGACTCCTGGTGGCCTCCCGCCCTGGGCACCGCACCCAAACCAACAGACCATGCACGCAACCTGGGCTTCATCCTGGACTCCTCCCTCTCCATGACCAGGCAAGTCAACAACGTCTCCTCGGCGTGCTTCAACATCCTACGCATGCTACGGAAGATCTTCTGGTGGATCCCCACCGAGACCAGGAAGACCGTCACCCAGGCCCTCGTCACTAGCCGACTGGACTACGGCAACGCCCTCTACGCCGGTACCACCGCCAAGCTCCAGAAGAGACTCCAGCGGATCCAGAACGCCTCTGCCAGACTCATCCTCGACATCCCACGAACCAGCCAATCTCCGGACATCTGAGAGACCTTCACTGGCTCCCCGTCAACAAAAGAATCACCTTCCGCCTCCTCACCCACGCACACAAAGCCCTACACGACCAAGGCCCGAGCTACCTCAACAGCCGAATCAACTTCTACGCTCCCAAACGCCACCTCCGATCAGCCAACCACGCCCTCGCCGCCATCCCCCGCATCCGAAGAGCGACTACAGGTGGAAGGTCCTTCTCCTACCTGGCCGCCAAGACCTGGAACTCCCTCCCGACCGACCTGCGCCTGACCCAAGACCACCTCTCCTTCAGGAAGAAGCTGAAGACCTGGCTGTTCGAGCAGTAGCGGCACCCCCCCTCCCCCAGCGCCTTGAGACCCTACGGGTATGTAGTGCGCTCTATAAATGTCTTTGATTGATTGATTGATTGATCCATGGGTCGGTGGTGAGTGAAAGTGGACAGTCTAGACTCTGTGAAATGACTCATGCAATTTAGTAACCCCCTTCCCATCCCACTTCTTTCTAATCAGCAATTCGGTTTCTTGTGGCTCCTATAATCAATAAGCAATTGGCCCACCGGAGACACTGTACCTATATTCTAAGTACAGTCTCAACTATTTCCATTACCACGCCCGACCATGATTTGACCAGCCACACTAGGGCTCGCTAAAATACCACTTGCTCACATCTTTTGTCCTGATTAAGATCTCAATTCTTTGAGATCGAAATGCTGTCAACCTTCTTTACAAATAAAACTCCTTTTCTCCTACAAATTTGAACCAAGGAGTTTTGCTTATGCTGTCAATGCAATATATGTTTTTATATATTTTCTTCACCAATCACATCACATTCCTTTTCACCTCTGTGTGAGCTCTGGATCTATAATGAATGTTATGAAAAAAAAACATTGTTAAATAAATGAAACCGCCTTTCAATGTTCACTTGTGTCCCTTCCTCCATTTATCTAGTAGAGGTTTTGTGCCAGAGGTTAATTGATTAATATTTTCTTGAGATAATATATCTTTTAAGGACCTATTAGCCTTATATGAACCATTGTCTTTTGCAAAACCATCCTACACCCCAGGTTTAAAGATTGGGGTACCCTTGTTATGTAATACATTGTTGAAATAGGTGACACGTAAAATGAAGAGGTACTATATTTATTCAAAAGAAAAAAGTAAAAATATTTTATTAAAAGAAAGCAGCATTTCACAGAGCTTTTTTTTAAAATAAATTAAATATCTCTCACAACTTCATTTTACATTTCTTTAAAACCCAAAGAATCGTAATTCCTGGCTCAGTTTTTTAAAGCCATATTTTATAGCACTACAATAAAAATAGGAAAGGCAACACAAGTACTCAGGGCAAATTTTGCATACAATGGGACTTCGCAGTTAAACCAAATATATGTCCTTCCATCCTTAGGTTACGAAGTGCTGGATATCTGCTGGGAAGCCCGATGGCGGATATAGATATATTTTTTTTTTTGTTATTTAATTTAGGAGTTTGTCTCTTTAATGGCCCACAGACATTTCCTAAAAGCAAACCAGGCATACTAGCTGTTTGTCACTAAAACCCCACGCAAGGATCTTTTTAGGGGGCTGGAGAAAATGGACTACTGTACAATGTGTGTTGAAGTCCAGGTGGAGAAGTGGCAACTCTATGGTATAATGTGCACTGGCCCGGCAGGCAGATTGCTTTTTAAAGAGATCTGCAATTCAGAGGTCGAGGTTATAAAACTGTGGCATAAATTGCTCAATAATCTAGCACGGTGTTACAATGTGCACAACTGGAGTGGCAGAGTTACAACACTATGGCATTGTGTAAACTGCTCGGATGGTGGCGTTTACAGCATGGACCTTGACTGCTGTCTGCCTGGAGCTAATTCAATATGGGGTGGCAGAGTGGGCTAAAGAACTAAAGAACAGTGATGGATTAAACCCAGATCTTTTGACTGGGTGTGAGTGTTTGATTGATTCAGATGCTCCGTCCATCACCACCCCCTTTTTGTACCGTTGGAGCTAATTCAAGGCATAGCTGGTTTAAGCTTTCTCTCTGGCCCTCCAAAGGATCTGCTGCTAACCTCCGACTGCCAAGCTTCATATATTCTCTCGTTGAGAGCCTCCTTAAACATCCCATTCTCTGGACATGCCGGAGCCCCTTCTGATCCACTTCGGGGAGTGTCGGATCCCGGTGGCCCAGACCACGTTTAAGTGCCTGGGTATCCAAGTCTATAGACAATCCGGAGTCCAGATTGAGGGCAATATTCGGAGGGCTATTAATGGCCTTCGTAGTAGTGTGAGTTTTTGGACGTCCTTGCCTCTGTCCGTCATGGGCAGAATCGCCGTCTCAAAGATGGTCCTGCTCCCCCGCATGTTATACTACTTTGTTAATCTACCGGTCATCCTCCCAAGACAGATATTTGATACCCTGAACACGTTATTGACCACCCATGTATAGGGAACTGGCCGGCGACGCATTGGTTTACGGAAGCTACAGCTTAGCCCTAGATTGGGGGGCCTGGGAGTGCCTGATTTACGCTGTTATTATTATGCCAGCCAGCTACAGTGGTTGGCGTGCTGGGTGGCGGGCAAAAATTTACATGAGATTAATTTCACCCCAGAGAGGATGGCCCGCAGAGACTTACAATTTTTGTTGTTACCTAAGGCCCGAATTCCCCTGGATTGTCACCCTCTTCTACGCACGGCTCTGACCTGCTGGAGGAAGGCACTGGCATACACTTCCGCAACCGTCCCCTATTTGGGGAACATCCCTCTGTTAGGTATTCCGACCCCACAGGGACGACTGACTCAGCGTAGGATACTGCCCTGGACGTAGGTTGGGGCAGACACAGTAGGGGATTTCTTTGGGGATGATGTCTTGCTAGACCATGACACCTTTGTACAGGCCACAGGGGCTCCACCACGATTGTATCTCCTACACGCCACTGTGTCACACTATATAAGAAATACATGGGCCCACAGCGAACTACACCTGCACAGCACGAATTGGTACACTTACTCTACTATATGGAGGCGGGAGATCACTTGGTACGTTGGCTCTATGCTGGGGTTAGAGAACATGCAGCCATATCCCTCAACATGCTTCGAGACACAATGGACTGAGGACACAGGGGAAGTTTCGTCTGACAAGGCAAGGAAGGTTATCCTTGAGCACCCCCGGAAGGTGTCCAGGAATGTGAAATTTAAGTTTATACAGGTCATGGTATTACACAGGGCTTACCTCACACCTAGCCAGTTACACCGAATGTTCCCAGTCTCCCCACACCACTGCCCCCGCTGTAAAACAGACGAGGCCGGCCTCCTTCACATGCTGTGGATATGCCCACACATACGCAGTTATTGGAGGGACATCTGCCAAATCCTGCACACGGTGACGGCGCTGGTAGTGCCGGCAGAAGCGTTATATTGTCTGGTGGGACACCGCAAACGGCATAAACACTATAAGGCTCAACTGAAATTCATAGATTTGGCATTGTTATTAGCAGTAAGAGTGTTGACGATGCGGTGGAAGTCTCCCAGATAACCTGGAGTACTGGTATGGCAGGTCGACTTACTAAGATGGGGCAGGGCGGAAGGGATGGCCTTACGCCAGGAAGAGAAGGGTCGACGGAAATACCCGATTGCCCAGGAATGGGAACGCATGCTCTTAGACCTGGAGGAGATGGAGTTGGGAACCCCACCAGGGGATAGCACATGACAGGGGTACGCCCGAGAATAAATAGGAGTGTATGAAATGTCAATAGCGGTCTCTTGTATCACACACTGGCTCATGTCACGCAAGACACAAGGTCCCAAGAGTATCTGTTGCATACGACGCGAAGGGCTGACCTTTGAGGGATCAAGATGCCGGAAGATGTACAAAGAGGGAGGGGGGAGGGAGTATTAACCAGTTGGGGGGGGAGGAAGGGGGGAAAGTTTTTGAAAAACAAAAAAATGACTGTACTGTATGATGTTGTTACTGCTATGATATATGTCCTGATGCAGTCGCTAATAAAGAGTTAAAAAAAAAATCCCATTCTCATCCAGATCACACCATATAAGGTTTTCAAAAGAAGACACCAGGAGCTTTTGATGGTTTTACTCCACTGTGACAAAATGTTGGCGTGACCCCTGCTTTTTATATTGCCTGTAGCCTGTGCCGACGTGAACATTAGCAAGTGTATTTGGTCAACTCAACAAAGGACTACATCAAGTGCTTGAATGACAGGTTACAGGGCAGAACAAGTTATGGAGCCTGTAAGGATGACAGCAAAAGTAGGCCCTGCTGGAATTCAAACCTGTTCCTATAGCTCTCTGGGCAGGACTTCAACCAACTGAGTCATCACCAGCCTAATGCACTCTACATTACACAGCATTGTTTGCAACAGGAGCATTTGAAACGTGGGGTGGGTGTTGTACACTTAACAAGTCAATGAACCTGGGCGTTCGGGGTCTCTGGGAACAATGCGCTAATAGCTGCTTGGCCTTCAGTAGCTCATCAGGATTTTCACTACTCAGAAGTAGCTCTCAATACAGAAAAGGTTGGAGACCCTTGGTCTAGCCACTATGGGCCAGGGAGCAACCCCTTGGGGAGGATGAGCAGTGAGCGAGCGGAGCCCTCTTTCCACCACCAGTAACGAGTAGAAAGCGTCTTTCCCAAAAGTAGAGGCGAGTAGGCACTCCACATATTCCTCCATCTTCCCAGTGTTGGTGCACTTCGGAATCCCAAGTATCCTTATGTTGTTTCTTCTTGCCGTCGATACAAAGTCCTCGTTCTTAGCCGCTATGGTCCTTAGTAGGAGTTCCATATTGCGCATTTGGTCTTCTCTCTGTGAGGAGTCTTCCAATTCAGATATTCTGTGCTCTGCTTCCCCCAGTCGTCCATACTGTTTCTCTGGCTTTTAGGCTATGATTAAATGTGGCTACACATGGAGTCCATATTGGACTCTACTGAGGTGAGGCTATGTTTCATCGTTGTGAGGAGCGTCTTTATATCATCGTCTCCACCTGGCTAGTCTTTCCATCCTCCGTCCGCTATAGTGTAGCGGTCGTCCATGACTGTGAATGCGGGCAGATTTTCGGGCTCAAACGGACGTTTCGACATCTTCCCCGCCACTATGCCCATCTCTGGAAGGCGTGAGGTAGGTCCTCCAAGGTAGTGCACTACTGGGGGACCAGCACGTCAATATCAGTCCAAGCCAGCTGCTCATACAGGTACCACCTCTCACCCCCGGAAGGTGTCCAGGAACACTTACCGAGCCGACCTCCGTCACCTGTCTGCTCCCCATGTGTGGAAGGCGGCCAGCAATAGTGTTGTGCCGGGCGACCAAATGGTGACTCTGTGGGTAATATGGGGGAGGGCAGTTTGGCCAGTACCACTCACACCAAACCCCTCACCCGAGTTGCTCTCTGTGCTAATAAGGCATTCACACCAAGAGTTCTCTTCTATTTCTGCAAGTATGGCTCGTGTCGGCACTCAGGGCCCTGCAGCCCTGCTGTCGCGTGGTAATCCTGCCGCTCCGCCCCATTCTCACTGCTGAGCTGTGGAGGTGTCCGCATCCCGTCTCTCCGGGTGATTCCTCCAACAGGTCGCCTCTACTTTTCAGGCCAAGCTCTCCACTCCGCTCCAAGCTCCCAGCAGGAGCAATTCTTCTCACTCCAGCAACGCCGTCCCGAGCCGTCAGGTCAGAGCGGTGCAACCTTATTTTTCTCACTGCACTAGTGCCACAGCTGCCAGCTCCAGAACTGCAGTCCTCTCAGTGCCTTCACCGATCTGGGTGGATGCATGGTAGGAGAAAGAAAAAAATAAACTATGCCAGTCTCTGTACTTTGCGGGGCTTCGCGCTGCATTTTTAATCAACTAGTGTGGGCTTTCGGGGCAGGATTATGCTGTTTATCAGTCTCAGACTGCAAGAGCCTCACTTAGATGCAGCCATCTTGCTAGCCGACCCCTGCCCGATTTCAATTATAACAATGCCTCCATAACAAAGTCTGTTCACAAGTGGAGGAAAGGAATGACCGAATGGCATGATATGCTTCATGTGGTAGGATAATTTAGTTTGTGCATCACAGGTATGTTGACATGGTGCAGAGATCTGTGTTCAAGCATGATGAGCACATCTGCATGGCAAAAGCACCCCACGCTGGCTTGGTACAATTTCTTCAACGCTATGTGCTACAATTATTGCCTGTGTAATGCTTTTCTATTATATTTACTCTAAAATTACAAGACAGGTTGGTGAAAATTGGAAGTTATGAACCACTTAACACGATTTACGCATGCCTAAGCATGCATGGGACCACTGACTAGGATTCCCTAAGCAACTTGGTCCTGAAGAAAGCCATGGTGACTCAAAAGGCTGCATATTTGGCTGAAACATGTCAACTTAATACAAGGATGTGAGACACCATTATTATCTCACTCAAGTACACTATCACTGTTTTTAATCCTACCCAAGGGATCCACTATTAAACTTACGAAGGGACGGCTCACCTTGAGGCAGTTTTTATTCACCCTCAAATTCACGACTTCACAAAAAAAGCAGCTCCACTTTAATCAAGCGTCGAAGCACACCCGAGATGCATTAGGCATCTTGGGTGGGAACCCAATGATGAAGCATATTGTTAGAAATGGCGATTTCCGGTTGGCTAAGGCTTGCGCCAAAGCCAGGCAGAAACCCCCACTCTAGTCAGGGCAAGGGAGTTACTTGCCAAAGATAACCCCTGCTCACCCTCTAGGTAACGTGACACGAGCAGGTAGGCTAATCCCGGAGGCAATGTAGGTTAAGTATTTGTGCACGCACCCCCAGCATCAACATCCCAGGCCCCCCACAAAAGGAACTCCACACAAGGTTATATAAAAATAGCCTTTGTATTATCAGAACACATCAGAATCATAATCACAGGATGTACATTGTGCCATAGGCACGGGCAGAATTTATAGGGGATTATATACATGGGACAGGGCCACGTGGACCACTGTCCGGAATAAGCACTTTTAGAACTAGCACTTGGTAGAATTAGCACTTTGTAGGAATAACGCTTAGCACATAGCACATATAATAACTGTAGCACCAAATAAACGTAGCACACAACCAGTAACCACTGGTAAAAGCTAAGTACCACCTACGCAATCCTAAACACCTTAGGCAAATATCACGCAGGGAATCATAAACTCACTAGTATAACCCATACTAGATAAAACAACCTCCTAAGCATAAAAAACGCATTCCAAGGTATAGGCCAGAAGCTTTACACATGATGCATGAAAACACATTCAGAGGTATAGGCAAGAAGCTTTAAACATGATGCATGAAGACACATTCAGAGGTATAGGCCAGAACACAGGGTGCGCAAAACATACTACACACAGTACATTTCCTAACACCCAAAGCATTAGCGCATAAAGCACATTTAGCACATAAATCACATTAGGGTCCAGGTTGTGCACTTGCGCCAAAACCTAAACGTAGCAGCTGCCCACTACTTGCTGGGCAGCTGAGGGACAAGAACAGGGCCTAAAAGCTGCAGCTGGCACTAAGTGCTGCGCAGCTGGGGAAGACCAAGGTAGGGATGAAGGAGTGCGACTCACTCCTGAGTCCAAAGACATGTCCCTAGAAAGAAAAGAACCTAAACGGTGCAGATGCCCACTACTTGCTGGGCAGCTGTGACTCAAAAACTGCGACGGGGGGGGGGCCTCACTGGCCCTTAGGACAGACCTGCGCAAGGGGGGAGCCCTTTAGGCTCTGAAATAACTGTGTGCATGGGAGCCTCGTGGGCTTTGAAGAAACGAATGGGGCCTCAGGAGCCTCGTGGCTCAAAAGAAAATGCTGCCCACTGTGGGGGGAGTGGCCCGCTGCCAGCCGGGGCCGGTCTACCTCCCGAAATGCCCCCCAAATATGTGGGCGTAGGTAGGAGCCTCTCGTGGGCTCGAAATACAATGATGCCCCCGGGGTCGTTGGAGCCTCTCGGGCTCGAGATAAAACATGGCCGGAATCGTTGGAGTCCCTCTTGGGGGACTCGAAATCAATAAATGCCCCCAGGTCGGTGGACTCTGACTTATCGAGGAAATGCTGTGCAACGTGGGAGCGGCCCACTGCCATCCGGGGCCGCTCTACCACAACAACTGCCCCCGATGTTGGAGCGACCCCCTAGCAGGCAGGAGCTGCTTTGGAGAGGATGCTGCCCTGCCCCCTGCTCAGCCCTCACTTACCGGGCTCCGGCGCAGGGGGACTTCTTGCTGCAGCGGGGCTGCCCGTGGGACTCCCTCTTCCCTACAGGAGTCCCGCAGGCCACATTCCTGGGTCGCGGCCTGCTCCAGCTGCCTCCTCTTCACCCGGGCCCCCTCCTGGGGCCCGGGGCTTCCACACTTGACGGGCGGGGCTCTCTGTTGCCGCCCGGTCTCGCGGCGACGGTGGGCAGCATCTTCGGTCTCCCTCTCCTCACCGGAGACCGGAAAAATGGGCAAAGGCTTCCCTCAATCAGCGCACATCGGCGGGCGGGACTTCCTTCGGCAACCCAGAAGTCCCGCCTACAGCCAGGCGCGATACCGCCTGATTTCCGGTTTTGCCCCCGGCTGCGGCGGTGATTCCTCGGGGGCAATAGCGAGGGGTAGGCACCCTCGAGGTGAAAAATAAAAGCAGAAACGGGGTGGGCACCAGTTAAGGACACCAATAAGCGGGGTGGGCACCCGCAGTAAAAATATCAAGGCAATAATGCCGGATCGGCCACAACGCAGGGTGGGCACCTGCAATACCGGGACAAAAACGGGGGAATCCCTACGCCGGGATTCCTTCAGTGGCGATCGCAGCCCAGCGCTGCCAAGGGGAGACAGGAGTGCTCCCAAAGTACACCACGCGCTCTCTATCAGCTGGGCAAAGGGGAATGTAGTGCTTCCAGGCGCTAGAGGCAGCCGCAGCCCTGGGGCAAGAACAAAGGCACAGCAAAAGGTCCTGGAGATCAGGGGAGCATGTAGGGTCCAGGGGCCAGCACACAGGGCCCTCCAGCAAGGAGACAGCCCCCATGGCGGTCCCTCCTGGGCCCCACCATCAGCAAGCACCACTCTGTCAGGGTTCAGGAAGTAGAGGGGTCCTCCAGGCATCCAGGGGCTGGGCAGGGCCCAGGGAGGCAAGCCTTCCCCTGGGCCCCAGCAGCAGCACACCCCTGGTAGATTCAAGTCAGGAAACAAGAACATTTAACATGAGGTCACAGCCTCTTTTAATACACAAAATCCATTTGTCTCTAGGGTGTAGGGCAAAACCAGACGCAGCTGGTTCTGGACACTCTGTTGCCCAGCCCCTCTCCCCATTCACTGGCCAGGCTAGGGTCATCAGTCGCACCACAGGGGGCGGAGCCAGCATTGTGTGGGGGAAAGCCCATCCCTATTCAGGTCCCAGGTGCACTCCTCCCTCACATCAATCATGCAGATCTCTCCACTCACCACCGGGGCAGACCCATCCTGACTCCTGGAGCCAGGCTCACCAGCCAGCTCCAGCCATACACAAGCCAGACAGCCAATTCACATAAATTACACAGACATGCCAACTTCTAGAAGTGGCACTTCCACACTAGACACAATAACGCCGCACACATCATCGCGCAGCATTTAATCACACAAGTCCGCACATAACAAACTCGCACCTGCACTCCCCACGCATCAGGAACTACCAGGGACACATACATTCCCCATGCATTCCTATGGGAGGGCAGGCCAACCTCACCACACGCACGCACTTTACCCTGGGACACAGTGGTAAAGTGCGCAGAAGCCAAAAATCACTAACACCAGGTCACAATTAAAAGCAAAAAGTTTAGGGGTGAACCTGCCAGAAGGGCCAAGTCCAACACATATCACCAACTAGGTTGGTGTGTGAGGGTTCTTTTTTTTTTTTTTTTTAAACAAATGGTTTTTCTGGATAAATGAGTGAAAGATACTGGTTACGTTACATTTGAATGGTAGAGAGCTCATTTTTATTTGTTTGTTACATTGATGAGGGGAAGAGAAACAAGCGAAACAAGCTTATCTCATCTTCAAACTCTATTTGTTTACGGTTAGATTTGGGGGTCTCTAGTTGGCAGAGGTAGGTACCTTTGACCAAATAGGGACCCTTGCGTCTAGTCAGGGTAAGAGGCTACACTTCTAAAATAACCCCTGCTCACCCCCTTGGTAGCTTGGCACGAGCAGACAGGCTTATCTCAGAGGCAGTGTGTTAAGCATTTGCGAACACATACAGTAATATAATGACAGCACTACAGATGGACACCACACAGGTTGTATATCAAAAATAAGTATTCTTTATATAGGCTTATCACAAGACCACAAACAACAAAAATCCACAATACTGTACTTTAGAATGGTAGAAATAGCTTAGTTCACTTTAGATGGTAAATGCGACACTTCACGTTCAATGTACCTTTGGATGCATAACGCTAAACAAACAAAAGAGTTGCAGGGAAGGTGATGCGTCGGTTCCTTACATGCAAGAACGGGGATGCGTTGGTTCCTTACTCCGGGGGAGGTGATGCGTTGGTTCCCTACTGCTGCGTAGGGGACGGGGATGCGTTGGTTCCTTATCGGAGGGAAGGTGAGGCGTCGGTTCTTTTCCGCGTGGGGAGGTAATGCGTTGGTTTCTTACTGCGCTTCTGTGGGGATGCGACCCACAGCGCCATGATGCGTTGACGATCCGGTGCAATGAAACAAAAATGATGTTATCTTCTTGTTGCGACAACTAAGGGGTGATGCGTGCACGCCCGATGGCGACTCAATGAATCTTCTGAGCCACGGCAGGCCCTGCGACACGCTTCTCCGGCGATGCAACGGTGTCTGATGCGACGGCAACACTCTTCTCCGGTGGTAAGTTGCGCTTCCGGTGATGCGATGGCAACAGCGGCAGCACCCTTACTTAGTGATGCGACGACCGTGGTTGCGACACGCTTCTTCTCCGGAAGTCGTGCTTCCAGCTCCCAGCGACACGCAGTCTCTCAGTAGGCCCAGCACAACAGCAAGCACTTCAGATTCCCAGCAAGGGAATTCAGGGTAGCTGGTTGGTGAAGTCTGTTATCCATGAGACTTCAGCAGGAGGCAAGCTCCATTTCCAAGCCCTTGGAGAACTTCTACAAGATGATGAAAGTAGCACAAAGTTCCTTTCTCCTTTCTTTGGCAGTCAGGCAACCACTGCAGGCCAATCCCCCCAAACGATTCAGAAAAGGGGTGGTGATAAACAGAGTGTCTGATTTAAGCAGACCACTCTTACCCGGTCCAAAAGATCAGGGCTTGATCCATCACCGTTATTTATCTCACTGCCCCATCCCAGCTCAGAACCTGGCTATATGCAAATTAGTCTGTCCCTGGCCCAGTGCATCATGGGAACAGGGCAGACCAAACTACCAAGCCAATTCTTCACCAGAAAGGAGACAAGCTACCGGGGACCGGTTTCTGGCATTTCAGCCTCTTCGGCCCGGCTTGCTTGAATCCTGATGGATTCAAACAAGCCGGGCCGAAGACGCCTGAAATGGCAGAAACCGGTCCCCGGAAGCTTGTTTCCTTCCCAGTGTAAGAATTGGCTTTTGTAGTCTGGTCTGCCCTGTTCCCATGATGCACTGGGCCAGGGACAGACTAATTTGCATACAGCCAGGTTCTGAAACTGGGATGGTGCAATGAGCTAAAAAACGGTGTTGGATCTAGCCCTGATCTCTTGACTGGGTGAGAGTACTCTGCTTAATTCAGAGACTCTGTCCATCACCACCCCTTGTTGTAAATTTTTTAATCCCCCCAAACAGCACTCAGGTTAGGGATAGTATCCTCCTTCAGTTTCTCTCTGGGTCCTCTCCTCAGCAAAGGTTCTTCTTGTTTCCCAGAAGTGATCTAAAGTCCTGGGATCTGGGTCCCCTCTTTTATTCACCAAAATCCTTTGTCTCTGAAGGCAGAGAGTGTCTGTGCCTAGTCCAAACCAGTTCTGTGCAGTCCTGGAGCACTTTGTTTACAGGACTCCTTCTCTTCCTTTGACAGTGTAGGTCAGGGACATCAGACGCACAACAGGAGGTGGAGCCAGCATTGTGGAAGGCATGCACAGCCCTATTCAGGTCCCAGGTGCTCCTCCCCCACCACTCTACATGCAGATGGGTCTATTCAGCTCTGTACTGTCTCACCCGGTCTCCTGGAATCCCCCAACCCCTGTCACTCAAACTCCAGACAAGGAATACACAACCTAGCAGAGGCAGGCTTGGATAGTAGGTAGGCAAGAAAATACCTACTTTCTACAAGTGGTATTTTCAAACACAGAATGTTAAAACTAACTTCACTAAAAGATGTATTTTATCATTCTAAGTTCAGGCATACTAAACTTGAATTTCTAACTAGTTCCCAGAGTCAGTAAGGATTATAAGATGTTATAATCAAATTGACCATTCTGGCCTATGGCGAACAGGTAGCCTTGCAATGGTGAAAAACTAAAATGGCTGTAATTCACTATTAGGACATGCCACACACATCAGGGCATGTCCTACCTTCTACCTACAATGCACCCTGCCCTTGGGCATACCATAGGGGTGACTAATATGCAGAAAGGGGAAGGTTAAGGGCTGGCAAGTGCGTGCACATGCCAGTCAACATGGCAGTACCAGACTGCACACAGGCTCTGCAATGGCAGATCCGAGACACACTTTACAGGCTGCTTCTGTGGGTGGCACAACCAGTGCTGCAAGCCCACCAGCAGCATTTGATCTACAAGCCCGGGGCACACTCAGTGCTCTGTACTAAGGTCTGACAAGTAAATCAAACTAGCCAATCATGGAGTCACTAATCCATACATCAATTTACCATAGGGAGCACTTGCACTGTATCACTGAATAGCAGTGGCAGAGTGCCCAAAGCATCTATAACCAGCAAAAACATAGGAGGCAACAGCAAAAAATGGAAGGGAGACCCACGCTGTGGTGCCAGGTCTAATATTTACCTAAAACACGACACTTCATTTTTAGAAATGTATCAGTACCGTGTTCCCACTACTGGCACTGCACTGCTTCACTGGGGCCCTCGGTCTGTACCACAGTTGGCCTTCAGACAAGCCTTGCATCCATCCGCGGGCAGGCTTCCAATCCTTGTGGGTGCCCAACTCCATGCTGAGCACAGCCAAGGCCTGGCCGAAGAGCCTCACCTTGGGCCAGGCTGTATGCCTAAGTCCACATAGCTACCCAAACCCTAGTGGGTGGCCAACCCTCTGCTGTGCACGGCCTTTTGTCGTGCTCAGCGGGAGTGGCCACATGGCCAGCCTCCAGCCAGATCCTGCACCCAACACCTGCACCATACAACCTTCAGCGTTGCCCTATTGCTCACAGCCTACTGCCCGCACAATGGCAGTTGGCTGAAGGGTCTAGTCTATGACTAGACTCTTCTCTTACCTTTTTTCAGTGCTCTGGTGAAGAATCTTCAGACCAAGGACCCATAATATTTATTTGCTTTGGACCTTGGGTGTCAAAGTATGTTCACCCTGCCCCCTTATGTGGCTTTCGATTTCTATTTCAGGACTCGATGACCCAGTCCTCAAATCTATTAATGGCTGCCACAACATACTCCCTAGGTTGTGGCCACCCAATCAGGATCTGCCCATTCCCTTTGAATGGTCCAATCACAGAAAATCTGTACACCAACGATCCGGCACTGTCTAACTTTTTACTAGTATTAACCATTTCATGCCTACCCTGAGCACCTTTTTAAACACTATTATCTCGCAAACGGCTGAACGGATTTACACAACATAACAAAAAAAAAGAAAAGCTTTCTCAATAAAGTTCTGATTTTTTTTGCTGAGTTTAGTGTAATTCCTTCCAGCAGTTTTTTCTGTATCGGACGCGATGGGAAATAACATAGGAAAATCATACCTTTGGGATACCCTGCCTCGCTTAAAGGATCGGTGTAAACAGGTCCATGAAGCAGCTAGAGTGGATGAATATGGTTTTTATGGGTGTAACCAGGGGGCGGAAGGGGTTCCCTCTTCTTCAACACCCCCTCGATGTCTGTTTCCCTCCTTCTCTCCACTGCAGCAACCAGAGGGCTGGAAAGGAGGGTCTCCTTTCCCTTCGTCCGTCCAACGCGAGGAGGAGGGGGACTGTTTCTTTAACTGGACGGAGTTTGAGTCCGAACACGGCCCCTGGTCAGCTGATTCTCCGGAAGTAAAAGCCGAATCTACCGAGAGAGAGGTGTGTACATCACCGGGAGAAGACGAGGAGGTGCGGAGAGGAGAGGGAGGCGTGCAGTATAGGAGAAGAACAAGCGAGGAACAGCGAGAGACGGAAGGAGAAGCCACCGAAAAGACGAGGCCAGCGAGTGCGGAGCCAGGAGGCCAACGACAAGGCGCTTCGCCCAGCCACGCTTCAAGGGAAGTGTGGCTCAGCCAGGTACGTGACCGTATCGTGGGCTGGGCGGGTAGAAGAGGTTGTAAACCTCCCTAGAGCACCCGACGCAGTCATCCCTGCACTGTTCCCCATTCCCTTCTAGCACTATCGACACGACGTATTGCCCTTTCACGTGTGTCTCCTCACTCCCTTTTCCCTATCACGCTGAGTGAATCAGAGCCCTTTACTCAGATCCTGTCTTTTCTTTTCATGTGAGCTGAGACCAGCCCTCAAGACGGAAGCAAGGGCGACTACATCTCCCAGAACTCCACGGGAGGGAGGAAAACCAGGCCTGGACCAGAGGAAAGAGAGGAGTTCCCCAGCGCGTCGAGACAGCGAACCACCCCTCCCCTATTATAGAAATGTGCCCAGGCGAAGGCGTTTGTTAAAATCAATAAAGCCTGCGTTACCTCAACCCAAAGCTTACGTGTTTTCGTCCATCCCGCCACAAGTGGTGGAGAATGCGGGCAGCCCGATAGTCATCTGTCAACCCAAGATGGAGGAACTACTTCAGACACTCGTGAAAGGACAGGAGCAGTTGGGCTGGGCAGTGGAGCAACAACTGACCGCAGCCCAGGCGGACAGAGAGACATTCCGGAGCACCGTTGCCACCCAGATCGAGGGCCTGCAGAAAATCATAGGGGACCCCAGCAACCCTGCATATAGAGAGCCACGAGCCACCCACCCTACCCCTTCAGGGGTCTCCCTCCAGAAGTACGTTCCTGGGGAAGACCCCGATGCGTTTTTAACCAACTTCGAGAGAGTGGCTATGGCGTGTGGGTGGCCACTCGAGAAATGGCCTTTCTTCCTCGCACCCCTATTGACACAGGAAGCCCAGGCGGCATATCAGGTGGCTAACGCCACTGGCCAAACACCATACAGCCAAATCAAAGCCATTATCCTAGATCATCTGGGACTGGATAGTGAAGCGTACAGGGTGCGCTTCAGAAAGGAAAGTGGGGTACCGGGAGAAAACCCCAAAACGCTGTTTTTCAGACTAAAAATGGCCGCAGACAAATGGCTGACTCCGCAGTCCAGTACCAAAGAAGACATCATGGACAAAATATATCTTGAACAATACCTGGAGGCGCTCCCGTATGGAACACAGAAATGGTTGAGACAACATTCGAACTTGACAACGCTACAGGCCATGGAAATGGCGACCACTTTCTCTAGGGCCCAACCCAAAATGCATCCTTTGGAACCAGAAAAACCTTCCCGGGCCCCTCCTCGTTTTGAAAAGAAAACACGCCCCACACCGGATTTTCAGCCTTCACGTCCCACAAGGCCGGAAATACAGAGTTTCAAGGGGCCGCAATGCTTTGAGTGTGGGGCCACATAGCCCGCATGTGTCCGCAGAAGAAAGTTTCCGAGGAGCCGATGGAGGTCGGCTATCTACCGAAACCCATCATGTACACCGCCGAGTTAGGGGGAGCGTTTTATGTAAGTGTGAGGGTGAATGGGATCAAGGCAAAAGCACTTCTCGACTCAGGCTGCAAGCAGTCGGTAGTGCAGGAATACCTAGTACAGAAGGGTCAGGTGGTCCCCGGGAATTTAGTGCACGTTAAATGCGTCCATGGGGATGTAAAAGCGTACCCCGTGGCCTATATACCCCTACAGATGACAGAAGGGAAGACGATGGTGGTTAAAGTGGGAGTACTGGAGACCCTACCGGAGGAAATCATAGTAGGCACGGACAATCCCCAGTTCCTAGAAATGTTTAGCAGGACCCTGAAACGAGAGAACCCCCAACACCCTACGGCCAAACCCGCTATGGTGACAGCAGACCCCTGGGTCACAGACCGGAGCTTTAAGTTCGCACAGGCTAACGACGGCAGTCTGTTTAACGCCTGGGAGCAAGCCCACCAAACCCAAGACGATCCCAATCCCCGATATCCCAGGTTCCTGATTGAAAACGACCTCCTATATCGACAGGGCAACCCTACAGAGGCCCCCCAACTACTAGTCCCTCAGGACTTCAGGGAGCAGATATTGTACTACTCCCATACCCACCTATTAGCTGGACACGCAGGGGCTGAGAAGACAACACAGAACGTACTACGGTACTTCTATTGGCCAGGAGTGTACAAAGAAATCAAATCACACTGCCAAACCTGCGATATCTGCCAAAAAAAGAACACCTCCCGGCCAGCAGCAGTGCCCCTACAACCGTTACCGATCATAGGGGTCCCATTTGAGAGGGTTGCTATGGACCTGATCGGACCATTGCCAAAAGCAAAAAAAGGAAACATGTACGCCCTGGTCATTGTGGACTACGCGACCAGATTCCCGGAAGCCTTTCCTCTTCGAGCCCTGACCACCAAAGCCATAGCTGAAAAGTTCCTTGAGCTGTTTTCCAGGGTCGGCTTCCCAAAAGAGGTACTGACGGACCAAGGTACTCCATTCATGTCAAGACTCATGAGAGAGGTCTGTGCCCTCCTAAATCTCCACCAGATCAGGACCTCGGTTTATCACCCACAAACGGACGGACTGGTGGAACGCTATAACGGCACCCTCAAGGCCACACCGAAGAAGATGCTGGCTGTTAACGGGAGCGAGTGGGACCGCATCCTCCCCTTGGCCCTGTACGTGATAAGGGGACAAAGGCAAAGCAGTCTTGGATGCTCATCGTTCGAAATGTTATACGGAAGACAGCCACGTAGTTTACTGGAAATGACAAAAGAAGTATGGGAGACGGAGCAACAAGGGGACATCAGGAGTCTCCTCGAGTACAGCCAGACGTTGAAGAATACCTTAGGAAAAATCAGAGACCTTGCCTAGTCCCAACTGGAAAAAAGCCAAGCAAAACAGAAGACCTGCTATGGCAGAGGAAAAAGATGGAGACGGTTAGCCGTGGGGGACTGGGCTCTTGTACTTCTACCTTCGTCAACGAAAAAATTCCAGACAGAGTGGCAAGGACCCTTCCGAGTGATCGAGACCATCGGGAAAACAACATACAAACTGCAAACGTCCACCAGGAAGACCCAACTCTACCATATAAACATGTTGAAAAAATGGATCGGGCCGCCACCCAGGGCCCACGACCTCACCTTGCCTACGGGATCCAGTACCACCTCCACTATGGACAGTCTTGTCATCAACGAGGATCTTCAAAACTCGCAACAAGAGGAGCTACTCACGACGCTTCGGCCTTTTTCTTCAGTGTTTTCGGATCTTCCCGGGAAGACAACGTGCATCGAACACAGGATCGATACACCAAAAGGTACCGTCATCAAACAACGACCGTATCGGATACCAGCAGCACGTAGACCTGCCATACAGAAAGAGGTACAAGAGATGCTACGAATGGGAGTAATCCGACCATCAAGAAGCGAATGGTCTTCGCCGATCGTCATGGTGCCCAAGCCCGATGGCAGCATTCGCTTTTGTATGGATTTTCGCGCCCTGAATGCAGTGTCCTCATTCGATGCCTATCCGATACCACGCATAGACGAACTGATAGAGAAACTAGGACAAGCCAAATATATCAGCACCATCGACCTGACCAAAGGATATTGGCAGGTGCCACTCAAAGAAGAGGACAGAAAGAAGACAGCGTTCGCAACCCCTGACGGGTTGTTTGAATTTAACATCTTACCCTTCGGGCTTCACGGTGCACCAGCAACATTTCAGAGACTGATGAATGAAGTGTTACGGGAGTTCCAGTCCTTTAGCTCCGCGTACCTTGATGACATCATAGTATTCAGCTCATCCTGGGAAGAACACCTACAGCACCTAACCACTGTCCTGACCCAACTACAGGCTGCTGGCTTACACATCAATGCCAAGAAGTCACGAATAGGATTCCAAAAAGTGAAGTACTTAGGTTACCTGTTAGGACATGGCCTAATCGAACCACAAACAGAAAAGATCCGAGCCATTGCCGAGACGCCCTTCCCTCACAACAAAAAAGAAATGAGGGCCTTTTTAGGTTTGATAGGCTACTATCGTAGGTTTTTACCCTCATTCTCCGAACCAGCAAGTCCCCTCACCGACACCCTGAAAAAAGACTACAAACCCAGGGGTTTCCAAGAACCCACCCAGGACATGTGGGCCGCCTTCAATGCCCTCAAAAGAGCCATTACCACCAGTCCTGTATTGACGTCCCCTAACTTCACACGCCCCTTCATTCTGCACACGGACACATCTGACTACGGGGTGGGGGCGGTATTGTCTCAGCTGTCCAGCGAGGGTACGGAACATCCGATACTGTATATCAGTCGGAAGTTGTTTCCGCGGGAGGTCATGTATCCAACGATTGAGAAGGAATGTCTGGCCATCAAGTGGGCGGTAGAGAAGCTCAGGTATTACCTGGAGGGTCACCCTTTCACCCTTTTCACGGACCACGCTCCCCTGACTTGGATGAGCCGTAATATCTCCAACAACCCTAGGGTTTTACGGTGGTTTCTCATCCTCCAGCCCTTCTCCTTTACAGTCTGTCACCGCAGGGGCAGGGACAATGGAAGTGCGGATTTTCTGTCTCGTTACTCTCTCCCCGATCGGGATAATCCAAGGGGGGAGGTGTGTAACCAGGGGGCGGAAGGGGTTCCCTCTTCTTCAACACCCCCTCGATGTCTGTTTCCCTCCTTCTCTCCACTGCAGCAACCAGAGGGCTGGAAAGGAGGGTCTCCTTTCCCTTCGTCCGTCCAACGCGAGGAGGAGGGGGACTGTTTCTTTAACTGGACGGATTTTGAGTCCGAACACGCCCCCTGGTCAGCTGATTCTCCGGAAGTAAAAGCCGGCTCTACCGAGAGAGTGGTATGTACATCACCGGGAGAAGACGAGGAGGTGCAGAGAGGAGACGGAGGCGTGCAGTATAGGAGAAGAACAAGCGGGGAACAGCGAGAGACGGAAGGAGAAGCCACCGAAAAGACGAGGCCAGCGAGTGCGGAGCCAGAAGGACAACGACAAGGCACTTCGCCCAGCCACGCTTCAAGGGAAGTGTGGCTCAGCCAGGTACGTGACCGTATCGTGGGCTGGGCGGGTAGAAGAGGTTGTAAACCTCCCTAGAGCACCAGACGCCGTCATCCCTGCACTGTTCCCCATTCCATTCTAGCACTATCGACACGACGTATTGCCCTTTCACGTGTGTCTCCTCACTCCCTTTTCCCTATCACGCTGAGTGAATCAGAGCCCTTTACTCAGAGCCTTTCTTTTCTTTTCATGTGAGCTGAGACCGGCCCTCAAGACGGAAGCAAGGGCGACTACATCTCCCAGAACTCCACGGGAGAGAGGAAAACCAGGCCTGGACCAGAGGAAAGAGAGGAGTTCCCCAGCGCGTCGAGACAGAGAACCACCCCTCCCCAATTATAGAAATGTGCCCAGGCGAAGGAGTTTGTTAAAATCAATAAAGCCTGCGTTACATCAACCCAAAGCTTACGTGTTTTCGTCCATCCCGCCACAATGGGAAAGTTTCATACAGATTCGTCTAGCGGAGCCCAAGTTATTAAAGAAACAAAATACCTTTTCTATGGAATCTCAGGCCTAACTAAGAAGCTAAGAGAAACAGAAACAAAATCTCAGGTCAACGATAAGCAGCAGGGAGCGGCTGTTCCTGGACAGGGTTAACAGGAATGCGTACCTCCTTGGTTTCCACGGGAAATAAAAGAACAAGGAGTGTGTGCTTGTATTTTTCTCCAGAGGAATCGATTATCAGATAAGACATTTAATGCAGTACTTGAGAACATTGATGCCACATTCTAAAGCAAAAAAACTATGGATTTAGGCCCAGATCTCTGTAATGGGGTGAATGTATGACATTGTTCTGCATTCTGTCCATCAACGGTTGTTTTCACATTCTAAAGCAGACACTAAAATGGACCGCAAGGACAAGCTGTGCGTGATCAAGGACGCCTGTAAAATGAAAAACCATAACAAATACTTTTATTTAGAAGACTAGAAAAAACAAGACCTCTATTCACACCGTGGAAGAGCTGAAGATGACTGGAAACTGCCTGAAAGGATGCAGGCCACTCTTGATTTTTGGTCCGATCTTTGATAAGGAGCTCCATTATGCTCTTTTGAAAGAGTTTTTTATACAGATATTTTCCACGCCTTGCTGTCACCCAAAAGTCAGCCATTCGTCGATCAAGTTTTCAGCTTCACTGTAGCAGATAACAGAATCTGGTTTCAAAACTTTCAGATTATTGAACAGGATGGGGCTCTATCTGATTTCCAAGATTTTCCAAGGCAGCTTCGGGGACCAACTTTGTGTGAAACCAAACATGCACCAGCAGTTGATATGTTTGGCACAGCAGCTGAATTCTGAGAGAAACAGCAAATGAAGGTTTTACCAAAAAAAGAGACAGAATGAAGGGCAAGCAATTATTCCAGAGGACATCTTCAAAACCACTGCTGAAGAGAAGTCAGTGCAGATAGAGACCATTCCACCAGAGAAGCCACTCAGAATGTCAGATAAAGCTTTTTTGGTACGAGTATGGACAATGATTTGTATAATGGAGATGGTATAGAATACAAAGCTGGGATCGCCTACTCTGGGCTTGATGCCTTCATGGGCATGGCTAGCCCGTTTCTAAACACGTTAATTGTAATCTATTACCAACTATCAAGATACCAGTTTGTGAATATCATTTGAATATACACATTGGGCATACAATGTCCATAGGGCATATTTTAGGTTGGCATTTCATCAGTCAATTGATATTGTTTTCTTTCATTCACTCACACTTAGCCTCAAGGGATCCAACCATGCTATATGGACTTGTACGCAACTGACTTCTAGTCCCGCCCACTTTGAGGCTACTTCTAATATTTGTTTCACAACGGAGTGTTGTGCCTGTCTATCTGTTTAAATATGGGCAGTATCCAATCCTAAAAATAGTTTTCAATGTTGTAATTAAGAGAAACAGAGTAATACAACGGTTTTCCACATCGGAGCACGACATATTTATAAGTATAAAATAATAAATAAGGTTTTGCAGCTCTAACAAGAGCTACACAATGGCGACTGCTCCTGTGTAATACACATGCATATGCATTCGCAAAGCTTGGCATGAACGCGACCACTTCCACCTAGTGTCACCAATGCATGTTGCGGGCATGCACTTGTCAACAATGTTCTTGAAGAAAAGAAGAATTTCCAAAACAGCACTGTTTTTCTTGGTACCAATTCGGAATGGCATTTTGGGAATTCTTCTTTTCTTTGTGAACATGGTTGACTGATGCATGCCGCCATCAGTTGTCTTGTTCGTACCAAGCTACGGGAAAAACATATCTGTGTGTGTAGATATGGCTATATAGATCTATATGCATATAAACACAAAAATCTATCTGCAACAACCCACACACCCGCACTTGTTCCGGCAGTGTGGATGCAGTTCGCCGGCACTCCAGGATCTGTTAAAGTTACTCCGTTTATTTAGTGACCCGTTTCGACTACTGCCTTTTTCCAAACACATCAATACCAATACGAGAGCATAAGTGACATCAAGACTGATACAAATCTCCAGTACAATTCAATTTTTTCGTATCAATTTTTTCGTATCTTCTTATTGAAAGAGGTAAAAATGTTAGGGAAAAATCCTGCAATTAAGTCTAGCGTGTCTCACAACCACATTGTTCCTCATATTGCACATAATACATCAAATATATTATAAATCAAAATATTTCTCGTATGGCCAATTTCTTCATCTGAAGGTGTCACAATTCATATTGAAAATAAAAATATATGATAATACAGCTGATGAATACTGGAGTTAAAACCATAAATTCAAAAAACGGTCTGGAGCTGCACAGCTATCCAGCCCTTCTGGCGTAAAGTATCAACTTGTCTGGGTAGGGTAGGGTACTATCCTGGGATCTCCCATACAACCCAAAATGATTCCTACTGCACAGTACTGACGGGATAGGGGAGAATCGGTATAAACAGCACCTACTCCTCCAAGCCCTCACTATCGCTAAGCTTTACATCGCACAGTTATGGAAGGGGGCTTCCCCCCGAAACTGGGGAAATGGTAAAAAGAACTAGATAGATGCATGGGAGGAGAGACTGCGGTATTCCAAGCGTGAGGCTGCCCCCAAAAACACAGGAAAATATGGTCCAGATGGGCAACATATCGGGGTATCTATCTTCCTCCCCTTTCCTCTCAAACCCCCTGATGGGTGAAGTTGCCCGCACTTCCTCAACCACAACATGCCACACATTATATCTCATCAGTGCCTATATGGGTACTCGATTATACTTACTAACATGCATGGGTACTGGAACTGTCTGCAAAAAGTTTTTGTTGTTATAAATGCAAATTGCAGTTAATGATGTATACAAGCTTGGTACATCCGAATTATTTTGGTTTCAATATGAGTATGTAGGGCTGCTGCCCAGAAGGTACCATAAAAAGTCAATAAAATGTATTATTAAAAAAAACATGAATTCAAGAATTCATATGGGATATTTACAGAAGTCATTATTGTGCGAAAAATATAGTGCATCCAGTTCAAAATGTGCATATTAAATCAACCAAATAAAAGTCAGATTTATTGTCAGTCATATCAACCATAAAATTATTATTTATACTATGTTGAGATGTCAACCCAGTGGGTTACTTCTGCGACCTAGGATTACCACGTTGTTGTGTCGTTACGGTAAAAACAAGCATTACGGTATTAACTAGCATGTTAAAAGAACCAACCCCTACATTGCAATAGTTAATATATTTTACAACCAAAATTGCCTTAAAAGAAAATATACCAATATCCACATTGCATGGGTTGCCCGAATTGTGTACTATGATTTTTTTTTTATACATAGCTGGTGCAAAGATTTGCCCTTACTTGGACACTGTGACCTAGAATGCAAGTAAAATCATAATAACGGTCTCATAACCTGCAAGGATATAAGGACCATATGTCTCGATGGTGAATTTCATAGCAACACTGCCAGTACATCACCAATACTGTGACCATGAGAATACTTGGTGCTGAGATCCAGAATGTACCTGCCTTGCAGTCGCCTCAATGACTTCTCACAAGCTCCGTCTCTCAAGTGCTGTTCAACCTCATCATTGTTTCATGTTACCTTGCCTGGTTTTCTTTCAATAAGGTGTTGCGTCTTGCTTTGATGTTCCTTCCTCTTCATCTGTTCTTGAATTGCCTTTTTACAACTGCCCTTCTGTTTCCTCGGGGGCGTCTTCGACGGTTCTAAATGCCTTTGTTCTGTTTCATTAGACGATACTCACCTAAAAGAGTGCCCTCATTAGAGGAAATCAAGGTAGATCCACTCTATCTCTCATCCAAAGTGTGTGCCACATCAGAACTGGATTCAGAGGACAGAAGTTCTTGTTGTCTATGTATGGTTTCCTTCTTATAGTCCTTCCTTATGTTACCAAATTTCCAGGCAAAAGTGAGCACTCCTCTCCAAATAATCTTTCTTGTTCTTTAAAACCTTCCTCCTTTTTTGCGTCAGCTCTTCATATTTTGTCAATCTTTTTTTCCATTACAACACGGAAAGTTTCATTATCTTGTTCTTTCCCCAGTTCTCTGTCAGGACCAGAGGCGAGGACTATGCTGTACTTTATTAACTTTTTATTATCAGTAGCCACGTTAATAACAACAAGGACTTTATTTCCCATAAAACCTGGGAAGAAGTCAAAAACAAAATAATGTACAATCAACTGTGTCAGAGATCCTAAGATAGTCCTTTTTTTCTGTTTCTGCCTCCTCTTTTTTCACTGCTCTTGCAGCAGAGAGAAGTTCCTCCGGCCTCCAGGCCACTTCTATATTCTTATGTGTTCTCTTGTCGTTTTTTTAGGTCTCGCGTGGCGATAGCAGCACATGCGCTGCTCTGGCCATGCGAGTGCCTTTTGCAATAAATTCTCTCAAAGCCGTACATGCACGCGTAGGGATGGACAAAGATGGCTGCTCTCGCCATTTGTCCAAACCTAACAGCATGCGCGTGTACGTATGGACAGTCTGTCCCATCTTGTGCCAATAGCTTCCCGTTGTCTATGGCAACCAAGCTTCTTATCAGAAGCTTCGTCACGTTAGTTTCCTGTTCCCACCGCCTCCGTTTGCCGTGTTCTCCATCCCTCGCCCCCTTCCCGTTGTCCGTGTTCTTGTTCCCGCCCCCTCCCTCTGTCCGTTGTCTCGCAGCTCGTAGCGGACATGGACCCGGGCTGAGGCAGACCCGCAGGGATCGGGCATCGGAGAAGGGTCAGAGGGAGCCCCAGAGCCTCTCCAGCACCAGCCGGAATAGAAGGTGAGTAGAACCCGCCGGTGTTTTTATTCCACCTTCTAGGAAATGCTTATGCTCCTCTTGGATTGGACGAGGGACTGTTACGTCTCAAAGTATACCAAATTGTCACGTTGTTTCAATAGGCACATTAGTTTTTGTCCCCTACTTGCATTCGGGTAACCTATTTTATTTTTTTACAAATCACCCCTTTCCCCCTCGCCCCTGCCCCTGCCACCCCTGATCAGTGCCAGCCGCTACTGCAGCCCAGACAGAGGTTTTGAATTTAGGACCTGACCTGACTGACCTTTGAATTTCAGATCCCGATAGATGGCTGCAGGGCCCAGGACCGCAGAGAGACAGACAAACCTACCATTCCACGCACAAAATGATCATCGACGGCACTTTAATGTAAACAGCTCTCTGTCCAAACTGCCATTTTATTTACGTAAAATTGTTCAAGTGCCACAGCAATGCATAGACTCGTTTGTAAAAGCAGCAGCCATAAACATTTTAAACCATAAATGAGTTCGGTAAACAAACATACCTTGGATATGCACATTAAAATAATGTTTAGTTTTGGAAATCACTGGGTTTGAGCCATTCTTTTAAAGGCAACAAAGGCCAGTCACGCTCATGTACCACAATCGACATGTTCTGCTTCTGGAAACGGGCCATTCGGCTGGAATTAGGAGTGGCACAAGGGCTCAATTTTAGACACAGAGATGGAAAATATGAAAGGATGCACAAATCCGTACACTTGCAGTGGACTGCACTTGGCTGCTTAAAGAGGCTGCCTCACTAAAATTCTATCACAGGGTTACTTCACAAAACGATGGGTTATGTTTCCTTTCTGCTGCAGAGGGTATTTTAGATTACCCTATTAATTAAGGGGCGGCAAATCTCAGACACCATCTCTTAGACTCATTATCTGCCTCCCTCTAGAACTATCCCTACTTCTTTGTCCCTCTTTTGTGTCCTGGCGCTCATGACCTTCAGATTTCCCCTTCAAGGGCAGACTCGGTGGCTGGGAGAAGGTGGAGTAAGCTGGCGAGATATTGTTCTAAGAGCTTGAATAGATATGCAAGGTACAGAAAAGGAATTGCTTTTTAAAGCAATCGATCCGTCCAAATGTCCCTTAGGAAGGCAGGAGCAACCCAAATCTATAAACATTCTCCTCAACATCCCAAATGGGCCTCAGTAATCTCTTTTCAGGCACAAACTATGTTTTACGTCAGTAACAAGATAATAATTTGGGTGAAAACTGCATTTTGTGGAATGGGGCAAACCATGCACTATTGGTATAGTATTTCCCATTACAAGGTATCAGACATAATCAGGTGCAAACATTGCACACACTAATGTGCAATCACATCCCAAGTCTAGCTGTTCAGTTGTGATCAGGCCGAGGTCTAACCTATCACTGCGGCCTCAGTGGCCCATGCTACTGGTACAACCAGTGTGCTACACACCTATTGGTCAATGATGTCAGTGTGTGGGACTTTTTTGGCTCATTGTGGGCCATTTTTATGGTTTGCAGGCCCACTTTACTGATAATTTCCCTGGTAATAAAACAACCATTGCCTGCAGCAAGCTCATAACCACTGAGTATTCCATGTCTTGAAAAACACTCACACAGTGTTTTTTACAGGTTCAGAACTGCACCAAATTTGCAAACATAGGCTACTTTTTAAGCTTTCTAATTAACTAACAGGGCCACTTTTATTTTGCCACCCAGGCCTATTTTCTGTCCCAGTCCAACCCTGGGCACAACCGTCGAGAAAGTGTACGTTTGAAATCCACAATCTGCAGAAAAAAACGACCAGTTCAGGACTTCTGTAAGGTGGGAAGATGTAGAGAGAGGGAGACACAAGAGCCTGTGGAGGGGTTTGAGAGAGTTCTACAGTCAAACCAAATCAAAATATTCTTTATTCGATCAGTTACAAGAAAGATCATAAAAGATTACATATCCAAGTCAAGTCAAATAAGCTTTATTCGATTTAGCAAGCAAATTATAAAAACACAAAGTTTATTTCCAGTCGAATAATGTATTTTTATTCATGTTTTCATAATAAGAATTTTTCAAATGAAAAGTTCTACAGTCCTTGCCTGTCTTTCCTCGGAGGCTGCAAGGGAAGGCACCAGAGTGGTCTATTAATATGAAACTCGATGGACAACAGCCAGTCTTTTTACACATCACACATTCTGCAAGTGCTTTGCAAACAGCCCACTGTGTTCTCACTTTGAAGTCTTTATTTATTACATCATTTATAAAGCGCAAACCATCCCCTACAGCATGACATCTAGGCGCTCAATACAGAGGACCACAGACAGCACTGCACAGGGATGTAAGATGACTAAGACCTAATAATACCAAGAAAAAACTGAAACAAGCATTGAAAATGCAAAGGTCTCGCCTTTAATAAAGTTAAAGCCATTTGCTTTGCTAATGGTATTGTATAGCAAAGCAAATGGCTTTAACTTAATGAAAGGCAAGACCTATTGCATATTTAATGCTTGTTATGCTTAATTGCCAACTGTATAGGTTACTGACTGTTTTTCCTTTACAGCGCGTCTGCGGGAACACTGTTTCTCCTCCACGGCCGCTTCCCCAGCTGACTACGCACTTATGCGCTGAGGGCTAATGCGGTGTAGTTCCTCCGACCACCAGAGGGCACCGCAGGGTGTACGCGCATAGTACATCTCGTCTTCCGAGATGGCACACTAATCCCCAGAGGCACATCAGAAGCAGCGCTGCCAGCAGGGAGCTCCGTAGCGTTTTTCTTGACTGTTTATCCCATAAGCCTAAAGCATTGGGGTCTACACTTATAACGCGTTTAGCACTTACAAAGGTTTGTGTCCTCTCCATCGGACACCGGCCCATGCCTAAACAATAGCCCCTGCAACACACGTGGGTGCTAGTGGTGTCCTGCAGACTCGGTCCGGTCATTGGTCCCTTGGTTTCGCTCATGATGGACTCTGCCTGGGAGTCCCAGTGCCGTACATTACTAATCTCGGTCAAGACCAATACGATACTATTCACAATGAGTGAAATAGAAGAGGTGGTTACCTACCTCCCCTTAGATGAACACATTTGCGAGGAGATAGGCGCCTCTATATTAAAGGTGGTTACTCCGGTGGTGGCGCCCCTGGAGTGGAAACTTCGGCAGTACGCTGAATGCTGCTTTAAACCCCTCCCTGGGAGGGAAGACACCCATGGGGCCCTGATCCCGCTACCTAAAGGGGCGCCCGACCGGCCTGCACTATCCACAAAATGCAAAAGGGAATCCTTCCTAGGCGTTGATCTATGCACTTTTGACCACCTAAAGGGAGCCTTCATGGCCCAACACCTGATCTTCCCGAGCTGGGACCCTCTGGGCTACAGCCCGCCAGTGCAGTCTGCTTTACCCGCCCCTCCAGTCCACCCCCCTGGACTGACTCGGGCTCCAAAGCGCAGCAGGAGCTGGAGTCCCATCTGTGGCATCCCTCAACCACCTTACCTAGTGGCTATGCGCCAGCTTGCGGTGATCCCAAGGGGTCTCAGATATGTTAGACCCTCAGCAACTCCTCCAACCCAGGTAGGCAGAATGGGTCCCAGTGACCAAGATCGTGACCCATGTTGCGGGAAGGCTGAGCAAGCATCTAGATAAGACGCCTGTTAGACCTGGCACCTTTTGCTGATGTGCCTCAGATGTTTTGCTGGTGTTCCCTGCTCAGGGCACTGCGCCACGGCCAATCCGTGCCGCAGTGTAAGTGCTCCCAATATAAAGTGTATCCGTAATTGATTTCCATGATTGGCGTATTTGGTTTACTGTCAGTCCGCAGTAACGTGCACAAGGAGTGCCGGCGCTTGTAGATACAAATGCTGCTAGTGGGCCTGCAGCGCTGGTTGCGCCACCCACAGAAGCGGCCTCGTAAAATGTGTCTCGGGTCCGCCATTGCAGACCCTGCGTACAGTCTGGTACTGTCACGCTGACTGCGCAAGTGCACACACTTGCCAGTCCCTACACCTTCCCTTAAACTTCATATCAGTCACCCCTATGGTAGGCCTACGGGCAGGGTGCATTGTAAGCGTAAGGTAGGACAAGCCATGATGTGTGTGGCATCCAAATACACGAGGCATTTATTGGTCACTACTCGGGGCTGTACCGTTCCCGGCTGAGTGTCCCACTGTCTGACATAGCCGAATATCTCTCGCCCTTGCAACTGTCCACCCTAACGGCTGCGCAACAAGATGACCTTGGGGCACCTCTGGACCCCGAGGAACTCCGCGACACCATTTTCAATCTCACGAATGGCAAGTCTCCAGGACCGGATGGCTTGCCAGCCGAATTCTACAAAGCCGCCTTGGACATCTTTATCCCCCACCTGTTGAAAATGTACGCTGCGGCCACAGACAACTTCTCCCTGCCCCCGACACTTGATGAAGCCACCCTTGTATCCCTGCTCAAACCCGACAGAGATGGCGAACGCATGGGATCCTACCGTCCTTTAGCCCTCCTCAACACGGACTATAAAATTCTCGCTTCCACGCTTGCCCGACGACTAGCCCCTATGGTGCCCACGCTGGTACACCACGACCAGAATGGGTTTGTACCGACGCGCCACACGTCCCATAACACCCGCCATCTCTTCCGCATACAAGAGTACGCCACAAGCCGATGGCCACGCGCCGGGTGCCTGGTACTAGACCTGGAGAAAGCGTTTGACTCGGTGGAATGGCCTTACCTACGAGCAGTCATGGACAAATTTGAACTGGGGGACGATTATGAGACCATGGTTGGCCTCCTATATCGCAGACCCACGGTCCGTGTCCGCACTGGTGCACTGCTCTCTGACCCAATACGAGTACAGAGGGGCACCAGGCAGGGCTGCCCCCTGTCGCCCTTACTGTTCGCTTTAGCTGTGGAACCCCTGGCTGCGTCGCTCAGGTCCCGAGGGGCGGAGTGGGGTATACCGATGGCGGATGGCCTACATGCGGTGTCATTATATGCGGACGATCTCCTCCTCTATATCAAAGACCTGAGTGATGTTCCAGCGTCCCTAACTGACATCCTTTGCACCTTTGAGGAAATGTCGGGCTTGAAAGTAAATTGGGCCAAATCAGGGGCTTACTCCTTTGACCCGAATGCTCCCGAGAGCGAGATACGCATCGGTGGCGAGAGACTACAATGGTATCCCATGACATTCAGATATCTTGGGATTCACATTTACCGTGACCCTGCAGATATACTGGAGGGAAACCTGATGCGAGCGATCGCATCCATCCGATCACAAATAGGGTTCTGGAAAACGTTACCACTGAACGTTCCCAGCCGCGTAGCCCTAACAAAAATGATAGTCCTGCCACGGCTACTGTACTACTTTGCCAATATTCCATCCTATGTCCCTAACCGAGTGTTTCGCGATCTTGAAGCCCTGCTGCGCGACCTGATCTGGAATAAGGGTCGGCCGCGCATTGCGCTGGCGAAACTATATATGCCTACCGAGACGGGGGGACTGGCTGTTCCCAACATGGAGCTATATTACCTGGCGGCACAAATGCAATGGGTGTCAGGATGGCTAGGTGGTAAGAACTTGGGGGACACCGCCACGGACACCGCTGTCTGGTCCCAGTTACCGATCCAAGTCCTGTTTCACCCGCTGACCCAGACTCCCCGCCCTTCACAACTGTATCTTGCGGTGGCGCGCAGATGTTTCCTCCGCTGCTGCGCCTAACCCGGGAGACAGTACCGTGTGCCCCAATACTCCCTCTACTGGGCACCCCGACTGCAGCGGGGACTCTGACGGTCGTGAAGCTTGACAGCTGGACCGCTGCGGGAGTGGAAACACTAGGGGACCTGTACTCTGATGGCGCCCTCCTCCCCTTCGCCAGTCTCGTAGAAGATGCATCTCTTCCAGCTGGGCAGTTCCTATTACACGCGTCCCTCCCCCACACGCTGACTGCCGCCTGGGGCGGCATCTCTGACAAGCTGCCCACACACCATTTTATACAATACCTCCATGTTATGAGCAATGGCACGCACATAATCCACTGGCTGGCACAAGCTCTCTTTTTCCATACTCATCCCACCACTGCGCAACTGAGGGAGAAATGGGCGACGGACAGGGGGAGGGATTGGACGGATAAGGAATGGGCGATGATCCTGGCTGGCCCAGTTAACGTCCCACATAACCCTTGCTTCAAAATCATACAGCTTTACATACTTCACCGTGCATACCTCACCCCGGACAAAATAAATAGGTACTTTTTGGTCGCAGATACTGCCTGCAGCTGCTGCTCCTTGGTGGGAGCGGACCTCCTCCACATGCTCTGGCTCTGTCCTGCCCTTCAACATTATTGGGATGGGGTAACCACACTGCTTACGCATTGCACCAAAGAACAAGTGCCGAGGACTTGGGAGGCCTGCATATTGGGATTATACAAACGCACACGGCTGAACAAGGTCCCAGCCCGGTACTGGGATCTTGGGCTAATCACGGCCAAACGACTGCTTACCAAGCGGTGGAAAGCTGCCACACCCCCACACATCCGTCACTGGTACCTATCGCTCACAAACTGGGCGAGAGCGAAGAGCACTGTCCTGCGCCGAGAAGAGACAGCAGGTCTTAGGAAATTTCCGATTGCACAATACTGGGATGACATCCTCCAGTCCTTTCAACAGAAATGTGTGGAACAGGGTATCACGTAAAGAGATGTATACTGCCCCCCCTTCCTACAATGGACACCATGAGAAGCAACCACACCCAACGGACTCCACTACTCATATGATCTTCCTTCTCCCCCTCCCCCACCACCTGCGTACAATTGCATCTTCACATATACCACACTGCTCCCTGCCTACATGACCACCATGCCTTGATCGCCCCACGCTACAAATCTGACTGTCCCGCACTGGCGAGTGTGTTGCCCCTCCCGCATCCAAGTCCCCACACGTCCAACCTTCACTGGGGGTTCTGCCACCGGTTGCCACACGAACAATACTGTATTACCATACCTAACACGCCCCCATGACGGTGATCCCCCCCTTGAACACTTGGCATACAGGCGAACCACCCGCCATAATCTCTTGCCTACCCACCCACTGGACCACTACCGACACATTGGCGCCGCACTTCCCTTCTTACACCCATGGCAATCTCTACCTCCATTCCCTTCCCCTCTAGCATATATTTTCCATGTTACTGTTCTAAAGTTTATTGATATACTGGTCCTGTTCCCCTTTGGACCAGGCCTTTCCAAGTTGGATATTATACACGCTACACAATGGGGCCTTTGAGAGTAACAGTCATGGCCGAAGTGATCCTTTCTGATTACCGGTACAAACACCAGACACCCTCATCAGAGTGGATAAGCTGTATATATGTTCGCTCACCGACACACTTAGGATGCTGACTAGCCTCATCCCTCACTATTACTACCCCACGTCCTCTTGGGAGGTGAGCTCCACTGACACTCCTCCTCATGCCCCACTTGTATCGAAACGGGCCACAATCCACTTGAAGACATCGATGAGTGCTAGCATGGCCCTATACCCACGGGTTCACACATATTACAAACAAAAAAAAAGAAAACTCTACAGACCCACCTCTCCACATCACCAAATGTTTGTATGATTGTACAGCGTTCATATTGACCGTTTACGCCGCCGAACCTCAGGGTTGTCGGCCTTGAGGCTGTGTTCACTAAATACCTGTGAAACGACTCAATATACATGCGGCTGGCCCGGATGGGTTGTAAGCGGAACGCTGTGTAACGCTCCTGTTGATTAATAAAGGTCTTAAAATATTTTTAAAAAAATAATGTGTGTGGCATGTCCTAATAGTGAATTACCGCCCTTCTCGTTCTTCGCTATTGAAGGGCTGCCTGTTCTCTTAGGCCAAGGTGAGCTTCCGGAATTATTACACGCTATAGTCCCGGCAGGCTCAGGGAACACGGTGGCAGGTCAAGTTTAGTATGCCTGAACTCAGAATAATAAAATACTTCCTTTAGCAAGGTTTATTTTAATATCCTGTGTTTGCAAATGCTACTTTTAGAAAGTTAGCATTTGCTCGCCTAACTATTTCAGCCCGCCTCTGCCAGGATGTGTATCTGCTGTCTGGGTTTGTGTGAGTGACAGGGCTGGGGAATTACCGGGGACAGTCGGGGCTACCAGGTGGTGAATAGGGTGCTTACACCAGGATGGGTGGGTGGAGTAGTCCTGGACTCTGAATAGGGTTGTGTCCACCACCACAAAGCTGTCTCCACCGCCTGCGGAGCGTCTGATGCCCCTGCCCTGCACCCTGAAGGAAGACGGCAGCTTCCTGTCAACAGAGTGCTCCAAAACTGGGTTGAACCAGGCTCAGGCCCCCTGGCCTGCAAAGACAAAAGAAACTGAGTATAAATATAGGAGCCCTGCTCCTAGCAAATCAGATCCTGTTTTGACCACGACGAACCTCTGCGTGACTAGAAGGACCAAGAGAAGCTGAAGGACGGAAACCGGTCTTTGCCCTGAAGGACTGGCCTACAGTGGTGCCTTGCTGAGAACGGAGAGGAAAAGACCAGAGAGATCTTTGAACACTTGTGCCTGAAAGGATCTCCAAGGGCTTGATCTCGAGCTTGCCTCCTGAACGGAACCCCAGGACCATTGGGTTCTATTCTGCCTGTGCCTGTCTGCTGTTGGGCCTTTAGTTCTTTTCCCTCGCCGGAGTTGTGACTCGGGTGCCTTCGCCCCTCCTACGGTCGTGACAGCTCGGAGCCTGGTCGCCCCGCTCAAGCTTGAGTCGCTCTCCGCTTCAGTGCCGGGCCGACCGCTCTCCTGTTACCTCGCCTGCCACGGAGCGCGTTGTGCGCCGCTCATCTCCTCCCGCCGGAATCTGCACGGAGCGCATCGGATAGCCTCGGACGGTCCGTACATCGAAACGTACCAGACTGTCTCGCTTTGCCCTCCTGCATACCAAGGCCCGTGCCGCGCCTCAAGAAAGACCTTCCGTATGTTGGTACCGGAGGCCCGGTGCTACACCCGTCTGCCGAGAACGCGACGCCCCACACAGATCCACACAAGACCAAGCGTGCTAAGAAGTAGTACGCCCCGCAGGCCTGAACGGCGCCTCGCCCCGTGAGCTGCATCAGACCCCGGATCGCCACAACCCTCCACACCGTCCCGCTCACCCGCCTCGCACCTCGAGGGGGCTCCGAGCCGGACAGATCCTTTGGAGAACCGTCGGCCTCGTCCCAGGTCCGCCCTCACCAGTAGCCACGCCTGAAACGCCTAGGACACTCAACGCAAGGTACACTTGAACTCTATCCCGAGTTCATATCAGATCCAGGGTCCGCAACGTTTGTTTCCCCTGTCGTCGTACTTTGCTGACCAAGAACACTTAAGAACAATTGCCTATTTAAATCTGGTGGCCCTCAATCGCTAAACGTTATATGGTCTTGTGATAATCCTGCATTTGAAGTATTTTTACATAAAGTCTACGTATTTTTGATACAACCTTACGACTGGTGTCCGTCTGTGGTGGGTCAGTGGGTTTACTGTATGTGATCATAAATGCTTAACTAACTATCGAACTGAGGATTAGCCTTGTCTGCTCGCGCCACGCAACCTAGAGGGTGAGCAGGGATTATTCTTACAGAGTAGTTCCCTTGCCCTGACTAGAGGAGAAGGTCCCTCCTTGTCCCAAGTGCATACCGGTGCCAACCAGAAACCTCCGATTCTAACAACGCCAAAAACCGCCTTCGGGCAGAATGCTCCAGCCAGTGTCTGGGTGATAAGGTGGTGCTGATCTTAGAGGAATGCATGGCCACCTTTCTGGGGATATACATTTGTGACCCAAAGAAGGGTATTGATGGGTCCTGGCGGGCTTGCCAGGACAAGCTTCCTGATCTTACTGGACCACTGACCCACATTCTGGGAATGGCTGAGGACGCGAAAGCGTCCGGAACCCTGATCTCCCCAGGAGTACTGTTCGTGTGGGCCCAGAGGGCCATCATCCTACTGGGGAACGCAAACTGAGCCATCTTGACTGAGAGGCACCTCTCGCTCTTCATAAAGGTTGACCCCAACCTGGGTGATCTTGCCACCACGGAAGCTGGCCCCATTACACGTGGCGGTTTATTTGGCAACTCGTTCATTCGGGAAAATGGTAAATTCGTAGTAACATATAATTCGCTAGACAAAGCCCAAGTGTCAATCAAGCACATCTTCACACCCAGGGTTTTCACCAGGGCTGGTCGAAGCAGGGGGCACTTGGCCAGTAGCTCACAAAACCTAGTCCTCGGCAGAGGCTACACCAATTGAAGTGGCAGGTTGCAGGGGTTTGTTCGCAACTGGGCAGCTCTCAACTCCGAATTTGGGTACTCAAAACCATGCAGGGGTCTCATATAGAATTTTATGGCTCTCCTTCCCAAAGGAAACCTCCATATTCCCTCCACCCCCGCCCACTGGTCTTCTCCGAAGCAGGAGAAGAGTTGGTAGATAAGAAAGTAGTAGAATTACTCCACAAGAGGTGCCATCGTGCAGACATCTCCTAATCCTCCAGGTTTCCTCAGCAACCTTTTTCTCGAGGACAAGAGGAATGGCGGCCAACTGTCAGTCATTAACCTGAAGGAAATCAATGAGTGACTGGTTTTCCGCCACTTCAAAATGAAGGGTATCCACCGTCTGAGGGATCTCCTTCAACTGAAGGATTAGATGGTGCGTCTCGACCTCAAGGACTCTTATCTGGTCATCCTGATATTTTCTCAACACCATTGTTTCCTCCCGTTTCAATAGCCAGGGCAAACTTTCAAGTTCACCACTCTCCCCTTCGGCCTATTTTTCGCCTGTGCCGCTTTACCACGGTAATGTGCCCTGTGATGGAATTCTTAAGGGCTTTGGGCTTCCGAATCACAGTCTGCTTAGACGATCTTCTAATGCAACCAGACTCTCTCTATACATCTGCAGATGGCAGTCTTTCTCTTGGAATATCTCCGCTTCATCATCAACCAACAGACATTGGATATTACTCCCTCTCAACCTCTGGTGTTTCTGGGCTTTGTAGTAGACTCGGTGCAGGCCACTCTCAGTCTTCCCTCTAGGAAAATAAACAAAATCAGGCACAAACTGCGTCGCATGGCAGACAAACCAGTCACCTCCCACTGGCAGAATGCAAGGGTAAAGGGACTCCTGTCTTCCTCGATTCAGGCCATCTTTTCAAGGCTCCTTCACTATCATGCTCTCTGGCGGCTCAAGGCCTTTCAACTCCGGAGGGGGCTCACCTATTCTCAGGAGGTCCCCTTATCAGAGGAAGCCTGGGAGGAGACCCAGTAGTGGCTAGCCAACAGGGAGGCATGGAACTGAAAAGTGATATTTGGCTTGCTTCCGGTCCTAGTCATTGAATCAGACACCAGCAGCAATGGATGGGGTGTGAGATGTGGGGGATTCTCCACCGGAGGAAGGTGGTCCTTTCATGAGCAATCTCTGCACATCAACTGCCTAGATCTTTTTGCAGGCTCCTTTGCAGTCCTGTGTTAAATCATGGACCAAGCAAAATGCTGCAGACTTTTCAAAATGGACAATGTAGCGGTGGTGAACTACATAAACCATCTATGAGGTACGTGCACCAAAACCCTCTCAGACCGGACCAGAAACTTCTGGGACTACTCTCTTATGTATAAAGTATTGGTGATGGCAGAACATCTCCTGGGAACATCAAACCAAGTGGCTTACTGGCACTCAAGCTACTTGAAGATGCGAGCCTCAGGCAGTTGCACCCGTCGGTCTTCAGGGCCCTCTCTTGTCTGGACCACCATCTCCCCCAAATACTTCAGTTGGCGTCCGGATCCCAAAGTGGTAGCAACGGATGCTTTTCTTCAGAACTGGCATCTGGAACAGGGGCATGCCATTCTACACTGGATCCTGTGGGGCAGACAGTGTCAAGAGCTTGAAATTCCTCACTTCCTGGCGGCTTATGGCCTGGCCTATAGATTTATCGATTATCGTTAGGTCAGCGATATTGGCAGGTCACACACCAGTGGGTGACCACCCAGTGGGGGAATCACCCTTTGCAGAGGAACCTCCTGCGCAGCGTTAGACTATCCCTTCCACCAGACCATTGTTATTCTGAGTCATGGGAGGTCAACAAGGTCCTGACCCTTTTCCTGTCATAGCAAACACCTTTTGAGGAAAGAGATATCAGCAAGCTGGCTACCCTCCCATGCTTACTTTCGTGTCGAAGGGTCTCAGATGTGAGAGCACTCTATGTTACTGGTAGAGTATTTACCCCTTTCCATGTCTTTAGACATACAAAATGCAATTTGCATGTGGTTTCTTACTCTCTTTTTCTAGATTCCCCAAAATTGTGCGTAGTGCGGTGTATTAACATCTACGCGACAATGACAGCGGATATTCGCCAAAATGGCGACAGACTACTTCTGATTGTCCTTTGGAAGCCTTATAAGGCAGTCTCCTCCCCCGATGGGTTAGATGGGCTATGCAAGAGGCCAGCATTGATAATAAAGTATTTGATGCTCACACGGTTAGAGATGCCATGGCCTCGAAGGCGTTCTCTCTGAGGCTTACATTGAGAATATTCTCAATGCAGCTCACCGGTCTTTGGATTCTACCTTTAAAGGGTTTTATTTTAAGCCAGTCCCTAGCATAGCCTCGCTGGTGGTGGAAAAGCTTTAAAGCAGCATAACACTCACCCCTGTTACTGACATAGAATGAAAACTTTCCTAGCTATCGTAACGGAAAGTTTCAATTCTATTAAAGACACTGAGGCGAGGATTAGCACACCCGACTTAATCTTGATTATACCCGGCCAAGGATGAGAAAGTTTTCGTAAAGGTTGGTATGATTAGACATTCCCTCTGCTAGCATTGTGCACAGCTGGAAAAAATCATAAAAATGCTACCAGACCTGCAGGTCTAGTAACTGTAATAATCTCCTCAACCTAACTAATGTACTTGAGCCGTGAACTGGTCTCAAACCGAGTGATCCTAGGCAAATATTGTGTCTTATGGAGCTTTATTATCACATAAGAGAGCACCTTCAAATATGCAAGTTCCCTATTTCTGCTGTACAAAAAACTCTTTATTTACCAGACTAAAGGTTTGCTCCATGTACAATGAGAACCAAACCCATATATAGTGTACACATGATCCCTGGCTTGCCTCTTAGTTCACTAATAGTATTGTCATCTGGGCAGGAGCAGTAATAATTCCCAGCTCATGTTTAAAATACTCACTTTTCATAACTATATTACCAAAGCATGATGTGGTAGTGCACTGTCATTTACAGATAGCATATTTTCTATTGCAATGGTCATAAAACTTTCCTACTAACATGTAGTTTTACTGATAATAGAGCATAAACAATTTTTGGAAATTGGATTGCAGCAAAAATATTTAACATTTGCACATCACCAAGTAAAATGTTCTAATTTATTTTGATTCTATAAAAATATTTCTTTCACCACAGAATTACAAAAATGGGTCTTCATAACTTGTGAAATATATTGCAAATGTCTGAACAGTTCACTTAGCTATTTCAGTGCTGTGTTAGAAAAACGCTGACATCCTACAGTCTTTCATTTCACATGCTTTGCACAGTTCAATTGTCACACAGTTAATTTTACAAAATCCTCAAACTTCAGTCACAAAAAGAAAATAATATGTAGGAAGGATAAACTGACTTTTGACCTCTGTCTCTGAAAGCCAGCAAATGTGACAAGATAACAAGATTTAAATGCATTTTTGTTGCTCCTTCACTTTTTGAGCAATAAAGATGCCTTTAAGTCTTGCTATCTTGTCACATTTGCTCTGCTTTCAGAGACAGAGGTCAAAGGTCAGTTTGTCTTCATACATTTGCTTTTTGTTCTGTAGCTGAAGTTAAGAGGATTTTCAGCTGCCAGAAAGGGCGAGTAGCCCCTAAAAATAACTAGATTTGAATAAATCTTGTGTGATAATGCCAGTGTGCAAGTGGCGAGCCCCGATTGTGGTCTTCTGTAGACTGATGAAGATGCCATTGTAATTTGCGCCAATCTTTGTGTACTGTTTCTGAGGTTGCAAGTACAATTCTTCATGACATACGTTTATACCCCTTCAGGATCGGATGAGTCAAAGCAAGACTGAAGATGAGGTTTCTCGTGTTCCATCGCACAGATTTGATACAAATAGAGTCCTTTTATGTTCCCAGAATAGTATAGTCAGAAGGGTGGCGTTATCAGAGCTTGCTAGAACCCAAATTATTGCAGAAGACTTGGCATAATCACAAAAGCTATTACCAGACCTCAGGCGTAATGAGAATGCTCCATAACAAAAAGGAAACTACTGGTCTGTCAAAAAGGTAGTATACGGAAAAATCAGAAACTGTAGCAGCTAGACCGGTGCTGAACTGGAAAGGAATCCCATCAGCCCACCAAGTGGCAGAACTTCATCATCTGGGATTTGAGAAACCGGTATTCGATAGCACAGCTCACCGTGCGTGATCGAGAGCTGTCCTAAATCAAAACCACCAGTGATGGATCAGGCCATGATTGTGAGATCTGTGGTGCTGAAAAACAATTTTTGCAGTGATACTAAGTTTAAGAAACAAAGTCAGAAACAAAGTTTACCGATTCAGGGCTGCTGTGGGTGAAAGCTTCTATAGTATTATACATTGCACTGGAGGAGTTGTGCAAATGTGTTTAGCTCTGGAGATGTTCTCACCAGAACTCGGCGCTGGAGGCCATGTATTCCACTATGCCAGGGCCACTACAAGGCGTATTTTTCCTCTGAGGTAGACTTTGTTGAAAAACAAAATATAAAAGAGAGTAAAATAAAAACTGTACGAATTTCAGTTAATTCAAACCTGATCCCTCCAGAGCAAATGTTCTGTCCACAAGTCTATTGTGAAACAAAATCAACCATGAAGAAATTCGCAGGCTACAGCATTCAAGCTTCTTATGCACAACTTTGTTACACTAGGACTTTATTTGTTCTGTTCTTTGAAATCACTAAAGTAATGTATTATAGGGACCTGTTTGTCTAGAAATACATGCTTGCCTAGAAGGATATTGGCCTACTATGTGGAATGCACTGCTGAGAAAGATGTTAATAGCATGAATAGTCTCAACTAACACAAAAAAACAAGTTATTGTAGAAGCATGCTGAAAAGCCTATGAAACGCACTCCAATGTTAGAAAGTAGAACTAAAGTTGTGAATTATTTTGATTGTCTTAGCCTTTTAAAATACAGCCTGCCCCAATTTGCTTTGTAATCATTTTTTTAAGGGCATCTCTTCCTGCAATCTCTCAAAATGTATCAGGTCTTAAGAAAGAACTAAAAACGTGCAATTAGGCTTTGGGGTTAGATGACAATATTCTTGTAATTTGAAGTGTTATATAAATTCTAAGAAGCTATGATTTTTAAACCCCCACTGAAATTCCATCTGTGCCTTTAGTCGAAGAATGGATTCAAGAAATCCCGGAAAAAAAATGTTAACAGAAAAAACACACTGAGTCCTTACCTCTCATTCATCAACCTCAATGACGCACAACTATGACAAGCACGTTCACCAATGTTTCCTAGAAAAAAAGAGTGAAAACACAAACATTCATATAAAACAAAGTATGTTTTTCAGCAATGTTTGCATACAAAACATTAAGGGCCACATGTACCAAGCAATTTTCCAGTTGCAAACCGCTTGATTCGCTGATAGGAAAAATGCATTTTAGGATGTTCAAAGCCCAAATTGCGATTCGATAACTTGTTACTGAATCGCAATTTGGTTTTGCCATTCGGTATTAGGAAGAGGCGTGTTAAGAGCATCCCTACCTAATACCTAATCACAAGGGTATGTGTGAATGTTTTGTGATCTGCAAAGGGACGCAAAACATTTGCTTTTTACCACCAAATTCAATTTGGTGGTAAACCATACGTAAACAGGAAAGGGTCCCCGGGGGAACCTCTTTCCCTTTGGGAATGCATGCGAAAAAGTTTTTTTAAGAGCAGGCAGTGGTCCAACGGAACACCTACTAGTCTTAAAAAATTAACCCGAAAAGGTTCTTTTTTTTTGTTTTTAAATGCATCCCGTTTTCCTTTAAGGAAAACAAGATGCATATAAAAAAGTAGCTTTATTTAGAATCAAATTTCTCTTTTTTTGGCAGTTAATTCAGAAGAACAATTGCACACCATGACGCCTACTACCCAAGCCGGGCCGGCCACGAAGTCTTTCGGTGAGTATCATATACAAGTAGTACCATATCGATCTGCACATATACCTTACTCCAAAAGATGTTGTATGGAACGCTAACATTAAGGAATAACCTACAATATTGGGGCAAGAGCTGACAGTGACTACTCTGTGTCAAAAAACTTTGGGGTGGTGGTTACACAGCATGCCGCCTACAACCTGCAATGGGGCGGCTGTGTCTCAGGGTAGGGTGCTTAAAACTGAGTAAATAACAATGTACATGCCTATTAATGTCCAGAGCCAGGGATCTAACTCGAGTTCTCTTCGGTGAAGTGCTACTGTACACGAAAAACTTCAAATGCAGCCAATTTAAAGCATTCAAACCAAAAGAACAAAAATGTTGCATTATTTAAAAGCAAACACAGTCATGGTGGTCACCATCCATCCCTGTGTTTTTAACGATTCCCAATAGGTCGCAAATTGCGACTTGCCTCATGAATATTAATGAGGTAGGTTTTTTTGCGACCCACTGTGAATCGCTAACAACTCTAAAGTGTTTCATACATTTGAAACTGCGATTTCCTAATTGGGATTCGCATGGAAGCGCAACTAGAACTCGCAAATTCAAACCTTCGTACATGTGGCCCTAAATCATTCTCAAATAACACGTATTTGCACTTACAATGATAGCCCCAACAAATATGAAATTTGTAAAGGATTGCAAATCCCGCCTACACCATGCAAAAAAGAAATTCAATTCTAAGACAAAGCAAACTACAAAAGAGAAAAAAAATTGAAGATTTAGAGACAAACTAAAATTATTGCAAACAAAGAAATACAAAGGTTAGGAAGAAGTTCTAAAAGGGCTGATTGTACTAGAGGCCAGTATGCTGAAGTGAACTTTGGGATTTCCTATTCCATAACTTCAAAGTTAGTAACATTGAAACAAGACATCAAGAGCAATAACCAAACGCTGGAGTGTGTTAATGAAGAGGGGAAACCTTGAAGAAAACAGTGAATGATGTGACTATTGGATAAAGCACTGATGATTCCTTCACTGAAGAGCAGCAACTAAGAGTGAGAGGGCACAAATATTAAACAATATTAATAATAATATTAAACGATTTCAATAACAGCAGAGACAGCGAACATACAATCAGATAGCTTCAGAAGAAGTTTTTGGGAAGGCCCCGAGTAGCACGAAAAGTTTTTTGTTGCAGAAAGTGAGGTGAATGCATGTAACTACCTTCCAGAGGAGCGGTGTGTGGCTAAAAAAAATGAGTAACAGTAATGAAGACGTCCTAAGAGAGGTCTTGTTGCAAGCAACCTCATATTACCTTTTGAGAGTTTGATGTTTCCAAATATGGGTCCCTTGCAACTGGAACCAAGCAACACCCGACTTATAGCCCCAATTAGAGTGAAACCGGTCTTGTGTTTATTGAGTTCCGGTTCAGAGAGGACCTGGCTTTGCAGTCTGGACTGGACTGTTCCCATTGGAGCACGACCAAGACTGATTTGCATATGGCTGTGTCTAATATGAGGTGACATGATGGCCATAAAAACAATGGGTTGAAATGCTACATCAAGCAATTGCCAGTGGTTAAAGCATCCTTTCATCACCTTTTGTGTGTTTGAAGGCCCTAGAGTGACATGGGGGTTGCATTTGCTGTATTATTGACAAGCTCATTCTGACACTGGAATACATAGTAGAAAAAATATTTCCTCAGCTATCAGAAGATTCCGATTCCTATTGGAAGCATTAGACATTAACTTGGTCAGTGTGGCTAATGGCAATTTGTCATCAGTTGCACTAGCACCATCTCCTTCAGGGTACCTGACGACAAATCGTGCAAGAAGAATTATTGTTACCAGGCTGGATTTTGTGTCGTACCTCTAATTATCCATACTTATCGCAAATACCCTATATTAATTGCACACTGCAGTGTCCCTATGTTGCGGTTCATCATTTGCTTGGAAGCAAACAGCTCCAATGTAGCTCTATATCTGTCACACAAGGACGCGATATAACTGAGAGTGAAAATAACCCTCTATGCTAGCGGAACCTCTCTGAAGCAGTGACCTGTTCTCAGACAGGCGGTTTTGTCTTCTTTTTTCCATAGAGGATAGTACAGGACATGTAATATTAAGATAAAAATCAAAGCGTGACTTATTTTTAACTAGGTTATGGCACTGTCAAACTCCACTACAAAAATCATTTTTATCCAGCCCCAGGAGCCCCTTTGACTGGTGTTACTGTACTATGGTAACCAGGGCTTTAAGTGGGCCGGGTCTCACCGGGTCTGAGCACCGGCAGTTTTTTAAGGAGGCAGCGAAACGGGTCTCTATCGGGCTCTGTTTTGAGCCGTGGCACAGGAGGTCCGTTTTTTCCGAGCGTTATAGGGGAAGGGAAATCCTCTAAAGAGAGTACTTTTCTCTCTGGATTTCTCTTCTCTTTTCGGAACTAAGGAGCAGCAACATTGTCGTGGTGTCACCAGGGCTTTATGTGGAAGCTTTTTCAATATTATATACAAGCCACAGTTGCTGCTTATTTATCTTATGCAACTAACAACCATTGACAAAGCCAATAATCCTGACTTCTTGTCATTCTGATGTTACTTGTATCATATATCTGGATGCAACGACAGAAACAAAAAAAATACCAATCGGGCGGCACACTATGCTAAGCACAAACTTTTAACTGACGTGATTTTAAGCCACGCCCTTAATTACATTGAAAGACCCCCCAGTTTTTTCATCCCACTTAAAGCCCTGATGGTACCAGATATATCAGCAATAAATAGGCCAACGCAATCTACTGCATCGCCTTCACTACCTAATGGACAAAGATTCTTGTAAATGTGTTTACGCACAAAACTGAAATATAGCCGAATTTCGAACTATGGAACAAGGAACTTTTTAGATAAACTCTAGGTGTGCTGGACCATCTTCGAGATCCCGACATAGCCTGATCCTGCTGTAAGGGGGGCAGCTCCACGGGGCCAGGTTTGTAAGTGGAGAACAGAAAGGGGTGGCTGAATGGCGGCTTCGCCTGGCTCATCGCCGGAGGTATTAGATCACTGAATTAGTTGAGAGGAGAGGGGGTGTAAAAAGCAGGAAGGTACCTCCAGGTCAATCGCATCCAGGGCACAGTGTCACGCCCATGCTAGCACTCAGCATGAAAGCCCGTGGCGTATGTACCTTCCCACGCTCCCGGGAAGTTAGCTTAACATTGAAAGCAGGTCACACTGTATTCGCACAACTTTTATCACACTTCTCCAGGCCGTTGCTCTCTGCCCAGGTGCATCCTCCTTGTCGCAGCAATCACGGGCTAGAGATACATTGCTTACTCTTAGCCTTGATGGGAGGCACCATATCTGTCCTCTGTCCCCTTCGTATTTACATTTACCCTTGTCATCGTAACCCTTCCGTATAGTTCGCCTTAACCTCTGGCTTTATTCTTTAAACGTGCTCTTTGCTCCTGCCCTTGGCCCCGTTCCCTGTGCCTCGCAAACTGCCACATCGGTCTTCTCTTTACTTCTATCTCGCCATTTAGCATTTTCCTCCAAGGACCCGATCGATATACGTAAGCTTCCTTCCACGTCCAACTACTGAGGGCCTGCGGGGGCGGGTACACACGAGGTCATATCTTCCCACACCATTTTGCTCCTTACCATTAGCAGCTTCCCTGGCAAGTCCCCGTGGGAGCTGAAGGACGGGCGGCTTGCGGCAGCCTCTCATCAGGAGGGAAGCCATGGGGGCCTGTAGCTAGAGAGTCTGGGCGCGTCAGTGGGAGGCGGCCTGGGAGATCGTCTGAGTCACTGGCAGCGGCAAGCCCTCGTAATCCACCGTTCCCATGTCCCTGGCACCGGCCGTTGTCTGTTCTCAACCGGCAGTGGCTGTCACACAGAGAGAACGAGGGGCGGAGATTGTCAAAATACTGCGCGCCCATTGGATGCCACAGTCACAGACAGAGAAGGACGCCGCACGCGACTGCAGGAGGCATCGCGCGCAGTTAAAACGTCATCAACACCAGCCGGGACGCTACTCTTACCGCCCGGCGATGATTGCCAGGCTGCGGGCAGAAAAGTGTATATTTTGAATAGAAGAAAGTGCTGGCCTCAGGGAGCAGCTAAGAGCTAAAAAATAGGGATACTATACTTGGTGAGGGATTGTGAACTAAAGTGGTGCTGAGAAGTGTTATAAAAGGGCCGCCAGTAGTGAGTACCGGGGCTTTTTTATTTTGAAAGGGAGAGTACCTGACTACTCAAGAAAAATGTAATACTTTAAAGTGGAGAGTACCGGCACTTCTCTGAAACAAGCACTGGTGATGAGTAATTAGTGTTTGTTGCAAACATGATGTTTGAGATGATTGCTGCCAATACTGCCTGGCCTTCGTTGTATGGTACCATCCATCGTAATTGTAATTCCATTTATGTAACGCTTACTACCCTTGATTAGACGCTCCCCTGAACACAAAAAGGATTAGTGGTTAATTAGTATAGAGAGCTATTAAATTAATTTCTGCGGTGGATATGTGAATTTGTTATTTGGATTGTGTAGCGTAAGGTTGTTGTTAGTAATGACGCGCGTGTGCTCATGCGCGTCATTCACAACAACAAACACCTTGTTATAGTTTAAATGCGAATTGTCTCGTGTTGAGTGTGCGTGAGATGTATATGTAAGTTGGTGCCGCGAGTCAGTATGTTGTTCTTTGAATGTTGATGTGTGCATGCATGTCTGTGCCGCGTGTGTGAATCGCGTGTATGTGTTGTTTCTTGAAAGAAGACGCGCTGCTTAAATAGAGTAGCCGTACAGTTAAACGGCATTCAAGATCATACGCTGTAACAACAAGAACTACAATAAAGACTCTTCTTACCGGATTAATCCAATTGCCTCTTGGGAAGTTCTTATCTCTTTTATTACACTGGCGACGATCGGGAACACGTTTCCATACGTGCAACGAGTACATTTTTCAAAGGGTTTTCTCATTTTTGCAACAAATTGTTCTCATTGGCTGTAACACTTGGGAAATTTCACACCAACACTTACTATTGGATGCTCTTCAACGTTACTGATTGGATTACACTAAATGGATAAGTAAAAGCTCTTTTCATTGGCTATTTCCTGAGCATCATCTTCAAAAAAAAACAAAAAAAAAAAACGAATACTTTATTTATTCAGTTACTGTGGATCAACAACAACTGAAAAATAATCGTTTGGAGAAGCATTTACAAGGAGAAATTGACAGTAAGTGACATCTGTGATTCACACACACTGTTGTGAGTCACAAATAATTCTATTATAAATAATTATTTCTCTTCACTTTTAAATCCCTTGTCCTTTATTAACCATGACTGGAATTCAACCTCCTCCTTTATTCTTAGCTAGCAAAGGTGACCCTCCTATTGAATGGGACATTTGGGAACCTATGTTTTTAGCGTATGTTGATGTTTTAGAGGAAGGAGAATGTGAAGCAGAAAGGAAACTAGCTTTATTAAAGCACTGTCTTGGTGGAATAGCTCTCAAAGAATTCAAAAGTCTTCCTCCATTAAGTGACACTTCTAATTTAAATGTGTATCAAATTGCTACCAGACAATTGGCCATTAGATATGGGAAAAAGATTAATATGGTTATGGAAAGATTTAAATTTTACTCAAGAAAACAACAAGCAGATGAGTCTATTGACAACTATGTATCTGCATTACGAGCATTAGCAGTCACTTGCGATTTTGAACACATTAACTATGACCAAGTCTTAAGAGACCAGATCCTTATGTGTACTAATAACAAGAAGATACAACAAAGACTATGGACAACTTCAGACATGACTTTAAATGCAGCAATAGAAATTGCAAAATCAATAGAACACTCAGAAAAATTTGTAGATGAAATACGTTCACAAAATAACAGTAAATCTGATATTTTAATTATAAACAAGGAAAATGAGAGATTTAAAGACTCAGGGAAATATGGGAAATATACTAACACAAGGAATGATAATCAGTATAAAAATGAATACAGAAATAGATGGCAGAAACCTGATCAGAGAACAAATACATGGCAAAGATCTGATCAAAGGATGAATATGTGGCAGAAACCTGATGCAAGAACTTATAATATGTACTGTTTCAGATGTGGTAGTAATCTTCATTTAGGGAACTCAAGATTGTCTCCAGCTTTAGACAAAATTTGTTCAAGATGTGAAAAAAAAGGGGCATTTTTCAAAAGTTTGCAGATCAGCACCAAAGAAAGTCAGTTTAGTGCAAGACCAGGAACAAGAAAATTCAAGTGATTGTGAATTTGATGTGAATACCATAATGTGTATAACTAAAGAGCAAAAAGTAAGGAAATTTCCTTCGTGTTTTATCACTATTAATGGAGTCTCTACCAAAGTATTTGTTGACTCTTGTTCATGGTACACGGTTCTACCTAATGTCTTATTCAAATCTAACTGGCCTAATATCAAACTAATACCACCAGATGTCACACCAAGTGGATATACGGGACATAAATTGCAACTCATTGGTTATTTCATTGCTGAACTGAAATTCAAAAACTACTCTGCACATGGAAAGGTGTATATAACGGAATCTGGTGATTCATTATTGAGTTGGCCACATGCTGATCAATTAGGTATGAAACTTGATCCTAGTGCTGATCCACCTGTTTATGCAATTGATTCAGTATCCAATGAATCTGCACAAAGTGAAAATGGAGAAGATTTGATTTTCAAAAATTAAAGAAGCATTTCCCAAATTATTTTGTGATGTTCTAGGCAAATATAAGGGATTTGAACATCGGATAAAAGTACATGCAAATGCTTTACCTGTCCGCCATAAAGTAAGGAATGTACCTCTTTCTTACAGAGAAAAGTTGAAAGAAATTCTTGATGACATGTGCAAAAAGAACATTATAGAACCCATCGAATCGTCTCCATGGGTTTCTCCCATTGTGATTTCGATCAAATCTGGGGGAGATCTTCGTGTATGCATAGATTTGCGCAGTTTGAACAATGCAATTTGTGTAGACTCACATCCTTTGCCCAATCTACACGAAATGGTATCTACTCTTAACAATGCCAAATTTTTTTCATGTTTAGATCTAGCAAGTGCGTATCATCAAGTGGTCTTACATGAAGACTCAAAAGATTTGACTGCTTTTATTACTCCTGAAGGGCTATATAGATTTTGCAGGATGCCTTTTGGATTAGCAAGTGCAGCTGCAGTTTTTCAAAGGCTGATGAAAGAGACACTGGATGGATTAACTGGGGCAATCGCATTCCAGGATGACATTTTAGTCTTCGGAAAAGACATAATTGAACATGACAAGCATTTATTTAAAGTATTGAACGCCTTGGCTGAGAAAGGTTTAACATTACGCGCATCCAAGTGCAAATTTAGGAGAGATGAAATAGAATATCTTGGACATTGTATTAGTGCTAATGGCATTAGACCTAAGAACTCACATTTGGAAAACATCAGCAAAGCTCCTATTCCTCAGAACAAGGAACAGTTAGTTGCATTTTTAGGCCTTGTTGAATTCTATGCAAAATTTCTCCAAAATTATGCGAGTGTAATTGAACCTTTCAGGATGCTCTTGAAAAAGAATGCAAAATTTGAATGGACAGAAAATATGACTGGAACTTTCAATGCTGTGAAGTCAATGATTACCAAGGCACCTTGTCTTAAACCATTTGTAATTGGCAAGAGATGTATAGTGACAGTAGATGCAAGTAGTTGTGGGTTGGGTGCTGTACTGATTCAAGAGGAATGGGGTAAAGAATGGATTGTTTCATATGCCTCAAGAACGTTGAGAGAGTCTGAACGTCATTATTCGGTGATTGAAAGAGAACTTCTGGCGTGTGTTTGGGGAGCTGAACATTTCCGATCCTTCTTATGGGGAACGAAATTCGCCATTAAAACTGATCACAAGCCTTTAGTACATATATTATCACCAGGTGGAGGACGCACTCTTTCTTCAAGGTTAGCCAGATTATCATCAAGGTTGCAAAATTTTCAATATTCCTTAGAATATATCCCTGGGAAATCGAATGTTCATGCAGATTGTATGTCGAGGCTTCCATTACCATGCAGAGATTCTGATGTGATTGATAAAGATGAATGCGAAGTAGCATATGTTTATAATGATGTTAATTTAGTGTTTGGTGAAAGTTCAATAGTAGAAGAAGAAACATGGAATGAGGAAATGAACAAAGACTTAGAACTCACAAAAGTTAAAGAATATGTGTTAGGAGGTTGGCCTGAAGGAAAGAACTTTACAGGTGGTTTAATGAGTTATCACATGATTAAGGATGAATTAACAATAGAAAATGGGATATTGCTAAGGAATGATAAATTTATTCCACCTTACGGTCTCAGAAAAAGATTCTTAGATTTGGCTCATGTTGGGCATTTTGGGATATCAGTCACTAGAAGACGGTTGAAGAATAATTTCTGGTGGCCAGGTATTGATTATTTTGTTGAGCAACAAGTGAAATTGTGTGACTTATGTACCAACAGTGACAAAACGGCTAAAGCCTTGCCCAGTGTACCACAACCTGTTGGTTTACCAGCATCACCATGGAATAAGATTGGGATTGATATTATTGGACCATTCGGTGTTTTACCACAACAACATTCCTTTGGTATAGTACTTATAGATTACTTTTCAAAATGGCCAGAGATAAAAACAGTCAAGGAAGTGACTAGTGATGCTATAATACAGTTTATGGATGAAATTTTTTGCAGGGAAGGTATTCCCCAGGAAGTAGTGACGGATAATGGTCCACAATTTGTTAGTAGACAAATGGAAAAGTATTTTAGTAGATGTGGCATTTTTCACAGAAGGATAGCAGTATTCCATCCTGAGGCCAATGGTCAAATAGAAAGATTCAATAGGGTTGTCAAGGAAGCTATCCAACTAGCTGTCAAAGGTGGATTATGCTGGAACAAAGCTTTACAGTCCATGTTATTATCTTATAGGACTACTCCTAATGCTATTACCTTACTATCTCCTTTTGAAATGTTAAGAGGGCGCAAACCCAGCACTAATTTAGTTCCTTGGTGGTTAAAGAATAAGGATAGTAATCGTATTGATTTTGCAGAAGTGGACTTTGAGGAGATTCGCAAGAAAGTTGACGCTTATAAGGAAAAGATGAAGAAAGAATTATCAAGGGATAGAACAAAGAGTTGTGTGCCAGTCCATGTCGGTGATTTTGTGAGATTGAAAAAAGGCAGTTATGTACATAAAGGGTTGGCAAAGTGGTCTGACCCTGTTAAAGTTGTTGAAGTATTTAAAAATGCTGTTAGGGTGACTGATGGTAGTGTGTGGCATTTCAGCAGAGTCTCGAAATATAATAGTAGCAAGGAAATTTCTGGAAATATATCATCAAATGCTGTTTTGAATGAAAATAATTCATTCAATGTATTTCTGGATGTTGATATTAATGACTCAAAATCGTCAGAGTTATCTACTGTTACCACTGACAGTGAATTATCTACTGTCTCCACTAATTGTGATTCACAAGAATTGTTGAGGAGTTCAAGATGTCGAAAAATTCCTTCAAGGTTCAATGATTTTGTTCTGTCTTGAAAAAAAAAAAAAAAAAAAAAAAAGGAGGGAGGTGTGTAGCGTAAGGTTGTTGTTAGTAATGACGCGCGTGTGCTCATGCGCGTCATTCACAACAACAAACACCTTGTTATAGTTTAAATGCGAATTGTCTCGTGTTGAGTGTGCGTGAGATGTATATGTAAGTTGGTGCCGCGAGTGAGTATGTTGTTCTTTGAATGTTGATGTGTGCATGCATGTCTGTGCCGCGTGTGTGAATCGCGTGTATGTGTTGTTTCTTGAAAGAAGACTCGCTGCTTAAATAGAGTAGCCGTACAGTTAAACGGCATTCAAGATCATACGCTGTAACAACAAGAACTACAATAAAGACTCTTCTTACCGGATGAATCCAATTGCCTCTTGGGAAGTTCTTATCTCTTTTATTACAGATTGAAAGAGGATAGTAGAGGAGGGGTAGAAGAGAGAAGGGTTTGCATTTATAACGTTAGCTACCCCTGATGAGGTGTGGAAGTGCTTTTCGGCGGGTAATACAGGACTGAAATCAAAACAGGATGTGAGGAATTAGTATTGGGAAATATGAAATTCATTTGAGCAGTGGACATGTTAATCTGTTAGTTGGCTTGAAAAGGATAGTAGAGGGATAGAAGAGGGAAGGGTCTAGTAAGGTGTTTTTTGGGGGGTGTTAGAAGCTAGCAATGGGAGGAGGTTTGGAATGAGTAAAAGTGGAGGTGGAAGAGTCAGAGGGAAAAGTTTAGAAAGGATTGTTTGGGAGACCTGAACAGTATAAGAGGTATGAGATGATACAAGAAGGGGTAGAGGAGGGAATAACCTAGGAAGGGTTATTTTGTGGATCATAGTAGTAGAATAAGGTTTGTGATGAGTCATAGAGTGGAGGTGTAGGATACATTAAGAGAGGTATAGGGTGAGATATAGGGCAGGGCATTGGAGATGCTGAATAAGAAGTAAAGTAATAAATATAAAGATACATTTATTTATTTTTAATTATTTTTTTAATTAAGAAGTTTTATATAGCGCTAGCCTGACCGGAGGGTATCGAAGCGCTTCACATCAGTTACATAACAGAGGAAAAGATAGCAGCACAAAGTACAGTAAGGCAAGACAGTTCAGCAATAAAAGTCACAGTTCCAAAGCGGTGGAGGGTCCATATCAAGATCCTGACTAACATCAAATCCGGGGAGGGAAGTGTGAATCTCAGGCTCCAGCTGCTCCTATCTGTTCGTCAGGGATCGGTCAAGGAAAAGGATTTTGAGTTGACTTTTGAATTTAGCAAAGGACGGAATAGTTCTGATGTGAGGGGGAATAGAGTTCCAGATTTTAGGTGCGTTGCCGGCGAAGGACCTGGCGGTGGTTTTCTGTTTTCGTGAGTTTTGCGGGATGAGAAGTAAGGTGTTGGAGCTTCTGAGGGCCCTGTTCTGGCCAGCTTTTTTGAGTTTGGCCGCCAGATATTCAGGTTTGCCTGTGTGAAGGGCTTTGTGGGTGAGGCAGGCTGTTCTGAAGTTTGCCCGCAGTTCTACAGGAAACCACTTGAGTTCTTCGAGAGCAGGAGAGATATGATCAAATTTCTTTACTCCAGTGACCATTCTGGCAGCTGCATTGAGAGTTGTTTTCAGGGGAGCAAGATGTGTTTAGCTATTCCGGAAAGGACTGCGTTTCCATAGTCTAGTCTTGACAGCACCAATGCTTGGGTGGCTTGCTTAAGATCTTGGGGGGGGGGGATAAAAGGTTTTATTTTGTTTAGAAGCTTAAGGTTGAGGAAGGCACTCTTCGCTGAGATCTTAATGTGCTTGGTCATGTCCAGTTTTGAGTCTAGAGTAATGCCTAAGGATTTAACAGAATCAGCCAGGGTGAGGTCGTTGAGCTCATCAATGGCTTTTATCCACTCGACCGTTTGTGGATTTTCTTCTTTGTTCGAAATGAGGAGGAGTTCGGTTTTGTCTGGGTTTAGTTTTAAGTGATTATTGGACAGCCACAGTTGCACTTCTCTTAGTGACTCGTTAAGTCTTTGAATGTCTTTGGCCGACGAGATTTCCAAGTACATTTGAGTATTGTCAGCATATAAGTGGAAAGGGATGTTAGCTTTCCTGAGGAGGGTGGTGAGGGGTTCCATGTAGATGTTGAAGATTTGAGGGGAGAGCACTGATTCTTGGGGAACTCCCCTGTTGACGGGATGGAGGTCGGACTCAAAGCTTTTGATTTTGATTCTTTGGAAGCGGTTGTGGAGGAATGAGGAGAACCATTTGAGGACCACCTCGTCTAGACCAGAGGTAAGAGAGGGAGCGCTACCCAACACCTCACCCTGGCTGCTATAGGGAAGTGAGGCGTGATTGGTGTCGAGGGATCGTTCGATCTTGGAGATCTTATCATTGAAAAAGTTGGCGAAGTTATCGCACCGTTCTTTGGAAGCCGGCCCTAGGGACGTATCAGGTTTGGAGATTTGGCGTCTGATGATATTAAAGAGCTCCTTGGGTCTGTTTTTTGCGCTATCAAGAGCGGAGCGGAAATACACAGATTTTTTATTCTTGATGTCTGTTGTAATTCTTCCGGACTGTTCTAAGTTGATCGCGATGAGTGGTGCTGGGCATGGTCCTCCACAGTCTTTCTGTAGCTCTTAGTTCTCTCCTTTCATCATTGATGTCTGAGTCGAACCATGATCTGGACGGAATAGGACAACTTTTTTTAAATTTCAGGGGAGCAAGTTGGTCCAGCAAGGTTACCATGTTCGCGTTATAGAGCGAGATGAGCTCAGTTGTGGGGAGCTCCGTGTCACTAGGTAGGAACAGATTTAGCCTCTCTTCCATGACATCCAACGAATACAGGCAGGTATACAAATACATGACAGTAAAAATGCGTACTCCTATGATGCAACCCTAACTAGATGTACCTAAGTGTACCTAGCATGTACGTAGGTTGGAGCCAAGAATCCCCCTAGTATGAAGCCAACCCCATTACCTGAAGTGAGAGACTATGGGACCCCTTCTTGATCTCGAGATGGACCGCCCGCAAGGAATGTCAGACCACTGCGAGTTGAAGTGTCTGTGTGCAGGTACCTCAGCGTCTCAGCATGGAAGTCGTACTCCTCTGCTTGCCCCAGGAAAGATATGTTGTTTACATACCCAAATAGGTACCCTCAGGGGTTCTACCTTGCTGTGTCATGTCGGTTGGCGATGACAAAATGGATGACCCTTATTCATAGTTATTATGCAGAAGATGGCAGTCCTGCTGTGATTCCGAGAATCCTCATGCATAATAAATGATGCTAGTTTTCGGAGAAAACCACACAACATTTATGCAGTACCTTAACTAGGTAAAAGGTCAGTACCAAAACCAGTTATGTAGTGTAATGGCAGGAGAAATATGGGTGAAAGGTTGAGTGACTACCTAAACCTATATTGGGGCACATTTACGAGGCTGGACTGTTCCCATGAGGCACAGGGTCAAGGCTGATTTGCATATGGCCATGACTGAACAGGGGTGGTGTGCTAAAAAACAATGGATTTAGGCCCAGATCTCTGTACTGGGGTGAATGTATGACATTGTTCTGTATTCTGTCCATCAACTGTTGTTTTTGCTTTTCTCACCCCGAGTGGGATGGGTATGCTCAGATGTGAGTCCCATGCTCTCCACACCAGTGGAGTCAAGCTATCCTGGCTGATGACGGCTGATGACGGCTGATAGCCAGAAACCGGTCCTAGGATGCTTGATTCCGGTTCAGGAAAGACATGGCTTGGCAGTTCGTGCTGGACTGTTCCCATGAGGCACAGGGTCAAGGCTGATTTGCATATGGCCATGTCTGAACTGGGGTGGTGTGGAGTGCAAAAAAACGATGGATTTAGGCCCAGATCTCTATACTGGGGTGAATGTATGACATTGATCTGCATTCTGTCCATCAACTGTTGTTTTTGCAATTTTCGGAGAAAACCACACAACATTTATGCAGTACCTTAACTAGGTAAAAGGTCAGTACCATAACCAGTTATGTAGTGTAATGGCAGGAGAAATATGGGTGAAAGGTAGAGTGTCTACCTAAACCTATATTAGGGCACATTTACGAATCAAAATACCCACTGCTCATCCGACCAGATGACATACTAAACAAGCATTTATGGTCTCAGCATTGTTAAAGTTAGAGCTATTGGCATTGCTCATGACATTATTTTTATTTATGTTTTTGTTTTTAAAACATAAATAAATGGCATTGTCAGATCAGGGTACATATGAGATCGGAATAGGCTCTGTTCACCACCACTGTAATTATGCGGCAGGGTAAAACCAAATTTTGTGGCATGATTGACTAAATTAAGTGGAAAGAAATAGCAATGAAGCGCATTTTATGATAGGACAGTTTTGCTAGTTTGCCATTTTTGCATATGGTAACACTGTCTGGACAAAGTCCTCAACTCAGTAGTACAAGTTTAACAACAAAATATAGCAATAAACAGAAAGATGATCAGACAACCTTAAGGCAGGTCCTTTCCCTGTGCGGAAAGCCACATAGCCACGTGTATAGTACCTTTGGATCAGACTGAGCTAAAATCAACATTTGTTTTATTAAAATCTAAAGATTATGCAGCAGGTTATTATATGAATAGGAGGGGGGGGGGACATTGTGGTAAATCCATTATTATGCAGAAAATGTACCATGCGCAGAATCGCATAATTACAGTGGTCCCTGGCTATGTGCACCGATTAACCTTTAACTGTACACCGTTTTGTAAGTTAACCGCTCTTTGACAGCTTGCCACCCCCGCCAGACAGTGACAGACGTTCACACAAAATAACCAATAAGTCTACCACAACCTAGGATAAAAAAAAGTGTAAATACGCCAGCTCAGGAGTGTAAATTACCCTTCATCTGGTAGAGTGCAACGAACACGGCATTAAATGTGCGATTAAACCTCACCCTGACAGCGGAGTCACAGATACCTGGCGATAAACCTGCCTCGCCAGAGGGAGACACGGCAGAAGCACGGAATGTGTGCGGATCCCGCCTAATCTGAGAGTATCTGAATGCAATTCAATTATTTCAACTATCGAGACTGATAAAGCAGGCCTTTAACAGCACAATAAAGAGCTGGCAGTGGTACAATACATAATTAGAAACAAGCCAAGCAATGCCAAGGCCACGCGCTGAGAATGAATGAGCGCGACCGAGGTGCGTTCCCGCGTTTGCGCACCTTTGTCTGGTGCTGTGATGTGCTCTTTGCGTTGCTGCTCCTTCCTCCGTCTCGCGCGCAGCCTCCTTTGTTAACAAAAACAGGCTCCACCTGTTCCTCTGAAAGAAGCACATGTACTGACTCTCTGTGAGATCAAAAAAGCATAGCCGCTAGGCTGCCACTGTCAGACATGCCCCTCCCATCTTCACTCTCCCCACGGGGTTTAAAGTGTCCATCTTGTAGCGTCAGTCTTCCTCCCTGCAAGATCTGTTTATGTTTTTTGTTTACTGTAGCGCAAACTTGGCTAAGGGCATACATTACGCAAAGTTAGATTCATTTCTTGTGTGTTAGGCCGGGGAGATTGATTGGGGCAGAATCACAATATGTTATTGAGCGGCGCCGTGACTCTAGCATGGTTCACTAGTTCCAAAGATAGCAGTTCTAGCCGTAAGACCACAGCTCCTCTCCATTACCAAATGGATACTGCAATGTGTTTTTTTTCACATATGAAATAAATATAGCAAAAAGCAAGTGATGTAGCATTTGGAAGAAAAGCACATCCCTGCGAGTTGAGCTGTACCCGGGAGCTGCGTAGGGTACCGATTATGTTCAGGCGGTATTCGAGCGAATGGCCGTGACCGTGGCCCAGGGCAGGGATGCATCAGCACAGCAATGGTAATTGATGGGGACAGCTTTCCAAAGTACTTCCCTGAGCAGCCACAAGGTGGCAGAAATTCCTAATAACCGGTCACGTGGGATAGTTGTTTAGGCGTGTTCTAAAAACCGCGTGTAGGTAAGAGACCTGGGCATAAACAACGAGGGAAGTTGTGGTCGGAGCCACACACACACTTACCATTAACTTCCTACCAAACATACTGCCTATGCCTCTTAAACACGTACACACCTATAATCTGTGCGGAGTGGCACACCAACGGGGGAGACAAAGGGAAAGCAACAGAAGGCAATTAACTGAAAATGTCAAGTGGCCTTAAATGCGCAATCTGAATGTTGTTGATGTGGGGCCGAGGAAGGTGGAGGACAAAGCAGTTACTACCAATGCGCACTCGCGAGGAGACAATCCAATAACAACCCTACTGCCAATCACGTCGCTTTTACGAAGCTATTAAAGCCTAAATGAACAATAGGAGCAATCTGCAGTAAAATTAACCAAGTAACTGCTGGCTGCCGACTCTACACGTTACATAATCCCTGGAGATGCAGAAGCGCCCCTGAAACCCAATCCTCGCCTCTTTTCCTCGCATCCTGATGCTCTACTGATAAGATTCCTTTTGTGCTGCCCTCAAGCATTAAAACAAGTCGCTCGCAGGGGTGATTAATGTCGCAGCCCGCCGTGAAAAAAAAAGAGAGCTGGGGGAAGATAACGAGTCTGCCGGGATCCCTCTGTCCTCCCCGTGAACCCCTGCGCCTGTGAGCTCTGTGCCTGCCTGACATTCCGACGCGCGCCTTGGGATTGGGTCGCGCGCGCGTGAGCTGTCTACGTTACAAGCTCAGGCGCGCGACCCAATACCAAGGTGCGCGTCTGAATCCGCCTCTGCCATAGACAATGCTGCGCGCGTGGCCGGCTCTTGTCTCCACTCCTTGTCGGCTGAGCCGACGACTATAGTTCTCTGGCGAGAATGCGCTTCGCGCGCTTCTAGCCGAGACCCAAAAAGGAAATGTTCTTCTTGTTTTTAAGCATCAAAACATTTTAAAAGATTTCCTAAAAAGTTAATTTAAAAAATCCTTTATCTATGTTTAAAAGCTTTATAAGTCCATTAAAATATGTATGGTTTGAGCAACTGACAGTGTCTGAAAGCCATGGTGTTCAGCAAAAGAAAAGAAATAAAAGACAAAAAATTTGTTTAAAATTCCAATTTTGGTTGTTTTGGAAAAGGGTCGAATTCCTCCCTGCACATGAAGGGCCACATGTGTATGTGTCCTGTGTGGGAGATGCAACATCACTGTTGCTTGCCTTCGCAGACGACGGTCCCTATAACACCTCACAGATCAGGTAAAGATGATCTTCTTCAGTTCCCTCAGCCGATGCTGGGAAAGCCTTTGAAACATCCAAAGTCTGTGTGCTTGTAGTAGAGCCAGTGTCCAATCCAACAAGAGCTGAAGCATCCTGTGGTGACTCTAAGACTCTAACATGGGATTATGCTGAGGACACTGCAGTACGTGGCCCGTTAACGGGTCCAGTAATACATCCATGTTCAGTGGTGCAATCAATGGAGGTATTAGAAAGAGGTCCACCGTGCATTCTTGTCCACAGAATAGGCAGCGGAGGACAGGCAAAACACAGTCAATCCAGACTGGTTGAGAAGATAGGAACCAAGGCTCTCTTAGATCCCGAAGTCGTGCCCAGATGGAGTACCATGCGATCAAGGTAACGTTGCTCCAAGAGCGTTTTTTCCATCTCCTTGGTGACTGGGATGTCCATTACATAGCAGAAAAATAAAAATCAGGATGTCCACTACCAGTAGCAGGATTAGCATGCTTCCAAATACCAAGTGTATATACATTATGTTATGTTATAAAAGCTCAAATAACTCCGAAGACTGTTTGAAAGGTGCTTAACAGTACAGAACCTATTGTCTTAAATAGGTGTACTATACCCTTCATTTCAGACATGTTAAAAATACGCTGTAACACTTCTCCGAAATGGAAAGAGCAGTTAGTTCGTACAAGTACCTGTATCTCAGCTGAGGACCTTGCCTGAAGATCAAAAGTATCTCGGGCCGAGGATAAGGGCACGTCTTTCTGTAAAAGCATGGCTTTCATTCAGCTCAGAGTATTAAACCGTATAAAGGAAACATTTAACAAAGGCTATAACGGGGCCTCCCTGACTGTGTGGGTCGGTGGAAACAAAACTTGCATACAACAAGTAACCCTGGAACTTACTGTAACTAGATATGTGATGCCTGGAATCATCCCACAACAACCTTGATCATTCAGCATTAAGTAACTCCCTTTTAAGAGCAACCTGAACACTGGATTAATCATGGCAGCTGGTGACCCTTTCAAATGACAGGACAAGTTTGCAACTGAACCGTTACAGGCCCCACAAAGCATAATATCCTGGCCAACGAGTGATCCACTTAATGAATTCTTGCAGTCTGTACCGCTGAGATATTAACATGAATATGGGACCCCCTCTGAATATACTTCTAAAGGTCAGGGAAAGAGGGGAACAAAACTACATCAAAGAACAAGAATTCCCTCACGACCTCTTAATTTCCGTACACAACAACTTTATATTTTATGCAAACTTATTTTAAACACAAGGTGGCTACATTTATTTTTTCTTTTGAAGTTTTTTATTATTTATTTTTTGTCATTTCTTTATATTATTCCTTCATTTCATAGTATTACTTTACAAAAAGGCACATACAATTCATAAGGGCAATTAGTATAACGATATCGTACAGACAAAAAGAAACTAATACATATTTACCAAATTCTCATGCAACCACTTTCATACACACTACATTCACTCTTCGTTCTGTGTCGGAGGGATCTCGTATAGTTGTGTGATCTAATACGCAAGGTTGACGCGTTTCGGTGGGCTACGACCACCTTCCTCAGGACCTCTTAGCAGAATAACCGATCTCACCAAAGAAAATTAAATGTTCTGTATCGATATCTGTAATAATAAATAACATTCAATATAACTATTACATAATATCAGATTCATATTCAATTCATATCTGTCATATTTTATACACTTTCTACAGTTATAACTTTTCTTATAAGCACACACCTTGTGAGAATGTCACAGCAACTTAGTACCAGTTATTATTCATTTCTTTCTTGCTTTTGTGAAAGTGCTCCGCTAACTAGAAAAACAGCACATATATCTTTGTATAGATGTTCCAGAAGGATTATAAAAAGGATTATAAAAAGGAGGAGGGGGTGAGAAAAGATCCACAGTTGTTCCAAGAAAGAGTGGTTTCTAAGGTCTTTCAAAAGAGTTGCCTCTGAAAATTAAATCAATCCCACTCATTCAATAAAAAATGGTTGTTTCAGTATCCAGACTCTATTGTATGTCCCTTACTTGGAGAACTACGAAGACGCAGCTCATCATTTCTATTCAAACTTCATTTATAGCAGTTTGTGTTATGCTCCCGTTGAGCGCCGCTGTCGCAAACAGGATAAGGAGCAGATACCCCAGGGGACTACGTCTCGCAGAATCCTTTGCAAGGATCAGGAAGTGATATAGGTGACTCACTTCCTGTAGAGGGCGTCGGATATTCTTTGTACTTGCAGCCTTTGGATGGGACTTGTTGTGGCTGGTACCTGTCTCCTTGCCGATCCTTCTAGCGTGTCCTTGGTCCTACAGTCAGACGGCTGTTTGATTGTTTATGCTCGTGTTTGCCCTCCGTTGGAGAGCCAGGCTGGCTCATGCGGAGGACGAATGCTCTGGTGTTGTGTAAAAGGATCATCCACACCGCCGGTGCCCTCCGTTGGCTGAGCTATTCAGGCTCATTGCGGAGGACAATTGCATTGTGTTTTTCTTCGTTCCGTGGGCTGTTGCAACCTTTGCCCTCCGTTGGGGAGCCGCTTCCTACAGCTCGTGCGGAGGACGAAAACGCTCCAATTACCCACAGGCATTACCAGGCTTGGTAATCACCGTGTTTCCAATCCGGGAACGTTGCATCTTGCCACCCCGGTTGGGGTTTATTCCTTGGTTTCTTTATGGTTTTGGATTTTGACTTCAAGTGGATGTATACTGGTTAATTCCAGTTCTTCGTGCCGTTGCATCAAGGATCTACAAGGTACTGTGTCTTTTGCGTACTGAGAGGGTGATTAGAACCCCGCAGGATTATTTTGAGTTTAGAGTTTGCCTCTGGCTACGCTATCCATTCAAGAAGCCCCTTTAGATGCGCAGTCTGATTATAAGGGGGTACGTGCAAGATCATTGTTATTGTTGGCCTGATCAATCCCTGTCGCATGATTGTGTGTAAGGAGGTGTGCTTTGTATTCCAGGTGTGGCTAGCGTGGTCCTTGTACTTCCCGACGTGGATGAGGGTGAAGAGAGTTATCTTCCACTGTGGCCATTCGTTATTTATCATTTACAGGTAGATACTGGTCAGAGTCTACTAACAATCTGAGGTCTTGTGATTTGAGTGGGATTGGAGTAGAACGGAAGAAGGGGATACTCACCTTCCTTTCTTTTGTCGTTTCAGATCTCCCTCCCTGCCGTTCCCTCCCTTCCCCGCAGGCTTTATTGCCCTCGTCTGATCCTTCCTGAACCTTTGGCTATTGTAGCAATCAAGGTTTGGATAGATCAGGAGGTGGCTTATCTTTTGCATCACGCTGATCCCGAGGACATAGCAGGATAACAGAATATCCGACCCAAGAACATACGTCCTCCTGTTCAGCGGATGTGAAGGATGGCTACTCTAGACGATGTATTAGCTGCCCTTGTGGTTGTGCAGTCAGAACTGCTCTCCTCCAGACAGGAGACCACGGATCTCCGCAATCGTGTGGATGCACTCCAGAGAAACCCGTTCAATGCGGGGACTTCAGGTCCCGCTGCATCTAGCCCGGTGGTTGTGGAAATGCCTACCACGGTTCCATTGGCTAATCCGGAACGCTTCAAAGGAGATGCAGGTTCAGTCCAAGTCTTCCTCTCACAAGTGATGTTGCATTTTTCATGTAAACCTCGGTCCTTCCCCACAAATCAAGCCAAGGTGGCTTTCCTCATCTCATACCTGGCAGGTGATGCTGCCCAATGGGCAGTACCCTTGCTCCAAAGAGACGACCCGGTTATTCATGATTGGGAAGCGTTCAGGGAGGAGTTCCTCAAGGTCTTCGACCGGAGGGCAGATTCCTACGCTGCAGATAGAGAGTTATTGCAGTTGCGTCAAGGGAATCAGGATGTGTTGACGTACCTGAACTCTTTCAGGAGACTTGTTACAGAGACAAAATGGCCTGATGCCAAACAAGCCTCTCTATTCCATCAAGGTTTACGAGAGGACATGAAAGACGTCATAGCTCAGATAGACCCCCAACCAGCCACATGCGAGGATCTTATAAACCTAGTCCTACGTTTAGACCATAGAATGAGGGATCGTAAAGGAGATCCTAAATTGCAGGGAAGAACAGTCCCTTTATCCGGGGCTTCGAAGCCGGTAGACAAAGACACGTCGCACGCGGCTGAACCCATGGACATTGGGGCTGTTCGGGCAGCTCTTTCCACTACCGAGAAGGAATTGAGGCGTAAACATGGTTTATGTTTGTACTGCGGGAAGAAGGGGCATTTCGTGAGGGAGTGCCCCGTGAAACCTAAAATGTCCAGATTTCGCAATTCCAAGGGTATTTCCACAGCGGTCGAAAGACCGGCGGAAAACTAGAAGACTCTGAGGTGAATGAAGGGGTTCCTTGGAGTCATACATATATCCCTTCTCTGTTTAAGAACCTAGTAGGAGCTCAACACCTGTTTATCGAGGTTTTATTGTTGGTACAGGCCAGTTGGATCCCTGTGCATGCCATGATAGACTCGGGTGCTACGGGCATGTTTATGGATTCATCTGAAGCTAGGAGAGCCGGAATCGGGTTGGTTCCCCGAGAAACTCAAGATGTTGTGTATGCCGTGGATGGGAGAAGGCTGGATTTAGGACCTGTTGGGTATCATACTGGTGATATGGAAATGAGATATGGGGATCATAGTGAGAAGGTCCAGTTCAGCATTATCAACGCCCCTCAGTATGGGGTTATCCTGGGTATTCCATGGCTAAAGAAGCATAATCCGGACATTGATTGGGCTGAGGGCACCATCACGCTGAATTCCACGTATTGTAGAGAAACCTGTTATGAAAGGACTGAAAGACCTTCGTCAGCATTGGCCTGTATTGAATATGTGGCTACAGCCGCTGAAAAAGAGGTTAGTTTGCCTGAGGTTTACCAGAAGTATGAATGTGTCTTCGATGAAGTGCAGGCGGAGACTCTCCCTCCACATAGGCAATATGATTGCCAGATAGATCTGGTCCCTGGGGCAGTGGTTCCCTGTGGAAGGTTGTATGCGTTGACTGAAACTGAAAATGCGCATTTGAGAGAGTACTTGGATAAATTGTGAAGATTGGGTTCATTCGTCCATCCATGTTCCCCGCGGCTTCTCCTCTTTTATTTATCCCGAAGGCCAATGGAGAGTTGAGAGCGTGCATAGACTTTAGGGCCTTGAATGCTGTGACGATAAAAAACAGGTACCCCCTTCCTCTGATCAGTGTGCTCTTGGAACAAGTCAAGTCTGCTGTCATTTACACCAAGTTAGATCTGAAGGGTGCATATCATCTGGTGAGAATGAGGAAGGGGGGATGAGTGGAAGACCGCCTTTAAGACCAGGTATGGGCTCTTCGAGTATTTAGTTATGCCGTTTGGGCTCTGCAATGCCCCTGCGGCGTTCCAATACTTCTTGAATGACGTTTTGAGGGAGATACTGGACCGGTACGTCATAGTATACATTGACGACATTCTCATCTATTCGGATTTGGAGGAGGCACATGTACACCATGTGCAAAGGGTATTAACCATATTGAGAGAACACAGTTTGTACTGCAAATTGAGCAAGTGCGACTTTCATGTGTCCACAGTTGAATTCCTGGGAGTCATGCTCAGCCCCCATGGACAGGAAATGGCCGAAAGGAAGATCGAGGCGGTCAAAGAGTGGCCCGTTCCTAGGAATGTGAGAGATGTACAATGCTTCATAGGCTTTGCCAATTTCTACAGGCGTTTTATTCATCAGTTCTCTCGAGTGGTTACCCCCATCACTCGCTTACTACGAAAGGCACATCCTTTTGTTTGGGATTCTGCTGCCCAGGAGGCGTTTGAGAGATTGGAGGAGGCGTTTGTTTCTGCTCCAGTGCTTGCTCATCCTAATCCTGATAAGCCCTTCATCGTGGAGGCAGATGCCTCAAGTGTTGCTTTGGGAGCCGTGCTATCTCAGAGACATGACCAAACAGGCCAGCTGCATCCTGTGGCCTACATGTCAGGGAAACTGAATGGGGCGGAGTGCAATTATTGTATCGCCGAAAAAGAACTGCTTGCGATAAAGGTGGCATTCACGGAATGGCGGCACCTTCTGATGGGGGCCAAGCATCTTGTTACTGTGTATACAGATCACCGCAACCTCCAATTTATGACAGCTGCCAGGCATCTTACTCCCAGACAACTCCGGTGGATGCTCTTCTTTTCCGAGTTCCATTTCACTATCACGTACAGACCTGGGGCGGCCAACAGGAAAGCGGACGCTTTAACGCGCCAATCCTCTTCCCGTGCTCCGGAGTCGGGAGAGGTACGGGCCATCATCACTCCGGCGCAGAGTTTGTGTTCCATTCAGCCCGATGCCTTTCTGGAAGGGATACGGAAGGGGGTTAACACCTTTTACTGGAGGTCCTGGCTGCGGAGTCACGTTGAATGGAAAATATTGGATGGCTTTCCAGTTAATAAAGGATGGCTTTTGATCCCTACCATTCCCCTTCGGAAGCAGGTGTACAGATGGTGTCATTGTTCCCCCAGTGCGGGTCACCTGGGTGTGGAGAAGACTGTGGAATACATCAATCGGAGGTGTTGGTGGCCGTCGTTGAGGGCTGATGTTGCAGACTGGGTGTCCAAGTGTGTGGTCTGTGCGACGGTCAAGGCTGATCACCGTCGCCCTGCAGGGCTCCTGCAGCCTTTGCCCACGCCTCATGTTCCTTGGGAGCGTATTTCGATGGACTTTGTGGTGGGCCTTCCTAGAGACCAGGGGTGTACGGCTATCATGGTGGTGATCGACTACCTGACAAAAATGGGACATTTCATCGCCTGCCCTCAGGTCCCTACAGCGGGGCAAGTGGCTCACTTACTAATGGTTCATGTGGTGCGTTTGCACGGGTTGCCGGCTGTCATCGTCTCGGATAGGGGCGCTCAGTTCACTGCACAGTTTTGGAAGGCCTGGTGTTCCTCTTTGCATATTAAGACTGCGCTGTCCACCAGCTTCCACCCACAGACGGATGGGCAAACGGAGCGTCTCAATCAGACCTTGAAGCAATTCCTGAGATGCTATGTGGATCAGGGAAAGGAGAACTGGGTGGACTATCTATGGCTGGCGGAAGTGGCGTATAACAACGCTACTCACAGCGCCACGCAGGTGTCACCTTTTTACTGTACATATGGTCGACATCCTCGATTTCTTCCGTTTCTCCATCCTGTATGTGAGGAGAGGGTACCGGAGGCAGCTAAGAGAGTGGTACATATCAAGGATACCCTGGCGAGGGCTCAGGGTAATCTCGTTGCTTCCAAGGCGGCTTACAAACGTACAGCGGATAAACATCGACGTCCTGGGCCGTTGTATCAAGTGGGCGATATGGTGTGGCTGTCTACTCGGAACATCAGATTCCGCAAACACAGTGTATTCAACCCTCGCTACATCGGCCCCTATCCTATTGAGCGTTGTGTCAATCCGGTGGCGATGAGGCTGAAGCTCCCGAGACACTTGAAGGTGCATCCTGTGTTCCACGTGTCCTTGTTGAAGCCGTCTGTTTCCTCTGTGCGTCGTCTCCCTCCGCCTTTGGCTGTTATGGGCGGTTTTGAGTACGAGGTGGAGGCCATAGTGGACTCGAGGTGGCATGGACGAGGCCTTCGTTATCTGGTCTCTTGGAAGGGCTACGGTCCGGAGGACAACACGTGGGAGCCGGCGTCTGGAGTCCATGCGCCTCGCCTGGTGGCTCGGTACCACAAGCGGTATCCGATGCGTCCTGGCCGTTTGCGGCGCTCCTAGTGTGGAGGGGGATGTACTGTTATGCTCCCGTTGAGCGCCGCTGTCGCAAACAGGATAAGGAGCAGATACCCCAGGGGACTACGTCTCCCAGAATCCTTTGCAAGGATCAGGAAGTGATATAGGTGACTCACTTCCTGTAGAGGGCGTCGGATATTCTTTGTACTTGCAGCCTTTGGATGGGACTTGTTGTGGCTGGTACCTGTCTCCTTGCCGATCCTTCTAGCGTGTCCTTGGTCCTACAGTCAGACGGCTGTTTGATTGTTTATGCTCGTGTTTGCCCTCCGTTGGAGAGCCAGGCTGGCTCATGCGGAGGACGAATGCTCTGGTGTTGTGTAAAAGGATCATCCACACCGCCGGTGCCCTCCGTTGGCTGAGCTATTCAGGCTCATTGCGGAGGACAATTGCATTGTGTTTTTCTTCGTTCCGTGGGCTGTTGCAACCTTTGCCCTCCGTTGGGGAGCCGCTTCCTACGGCTCGTGCGGAGGACGAAAACGCTCCAATTACCCACAGGCATTACCAGGCTTGGTAATCACCGTGTTTCCAATCCAGGAACGTTGCATCTTGCCACCCCGGTTGGGGTTTATTCCTTGGTTTCTTTATGGTTTTGGATTTTGACTTCAAGTGGATGTATACTGGTTAATTCCAGTTCTTCGTGCCGTTGCATCAAGGATCTACAAGGTACTGTGTCTTTTGCGTACTGAGAGGGTGATTAGAACCCCGCAGGATTATTTTGAGTTTAGAGTTTGCCTCTGGCTAGGCTATCCATTCAAGAAGCCCCTTTAGATGCGCAGTCTGATTATAAGGGGGTACGTGCAAGATCATTGTTATTGTTGGCCTGATCAATCCCTGTCGCATGATTGTGTGTAAGGAGGTGTGCTTTGTATTCCAGGTGTGGCTAGCGTGGTCCTTGTACTTCCCGACGTGGATGAGGGTGAAGAGAGTTATCTTCCACTGTGGCCATTCGTTATTTATCATTTACAGGTAGATACTGGTCAGAGTCTACTAACAATCTGAGGTCTTGTGATTTGAGTGGGATTGGAGTAGAACGGAAGAAGGGGATACTCACCTTCCTTTCTTTTGTCGTTTCAGATCTCCCTCCCTGCCGTTCCCTCCCTTCCCCGCGGGCTTTATTGCCCTCGTCTGATCCTTCCTGAACCTTTGGCTATTGTAGCAATCAAGGTTTGGATAGATCAGGAGGTGGCTTATCTTTTGCATCACGCTGATCCCGAGGACATAGCAGGATAACAGTTTGTATGCTGTCAGCTGTACCATTTGATATCTGCATGGAATGGGCATTATTTCTATTAGTCTATTTTAATGTTTATTGTAGTTTACATATATCTAAGGTCGCTAGCATGGCTTACCTAGATGATAACATGCGATGATAATGACTTGAATCACCCGAGGGAGTAGGGAACTGCAACCTTCAATGGGTTGGTCCTATGAATATGTATTTCTACGAAAAAATACATATATACATTAAAGATAGAAACGTACTAAACCTGATCCATCACGCCATTGCATATATGTCAGTCGCAAATGAAAGAAGTGAAACACTAACCTGTTGAATTTATAGAAGATAGCTGTTATTCTATTCCTTTGTATTCTTAAGCGACTTGTGCGTGTTCTCAATGTCCTAGTTTGTCCATTTCATTTCTGGTTTTGATGACTAGAACAAAAACGAAAACTTGAAGAAGACCTCGTTGCGTTTTCATGGTCTGTCTATAGGTGTTATTTCGGAAAAAGTGACTACTCAGATTCCGACCCAATTAATCAACATGGGTGTTATACATATTGTTTCAGACCGAATACATTGGAACCCGCCAAAAAGTGATGTCAGTTTCCTTACTGATCACAAACAGGTAATCTCTCTTGCTCAAATCTAACGTTCTGAAAGTCCTTATAAAAAGGCTAACACTTTCAGTTCTCAACGATAATTTACGGAGTCCCGATAACATGCCTTTAAGTAATATGGCTTTACCATTCAAGACTTAGGGTGGCTCTGCATTCCCACTCCCGAATATCTAAGTACAGACATACATCACGCGTGTATTCCCTAATTTTGCGCTTACCTCAATTTACAGGTCGCGTGGACATCAAGAAACCCTCGTTGTGGTGTCCCGTAGGTTGGAACAGCACGGGTCTCGGCATTTCATTTAAATGCCTCCGTATTCGCGCCAAATCCACGTATCGCTAATTGGCGTCTCTCTAATTGGCAAGTGGTGTAAATAAACCAGCGCCATTTCTAAGTGGTGTATAATACGTAAATGGCCACTGAATTTGTGCAAATTAAAAAATATTTACAAATAAATTCGGTCCTACAACAAACAGTGTATTAGATTACCAGAACAGATAAATTTAACTTTAAAGTTAATCTTTCTTGACAAAGGCGTACTTCGATCGTATTGGGCTTTCGACCTAAGGTTAACATGTGCGCCATGTTTGAACAGGTTCTTATTCTCCGATTTGTTAGCTAAGCAGTTATCATTTAGGGCAGAATTAAGGATTTAAATGTCGATCCTGATGTAAAATATAAATATTTATTTTTTAGTTCAAAAATGTATCCGTTGGAGGATTATGGTCTTTGTTTGTATCGAGAAACTTAAAGTTTTAATTTCCGTTTCCGTATCAGACCAATCTATATTTGTTATCAAGGATGTAAGTCTTCAACCTGTTTTCAAATAACTCGGCTGGTATTAAGAAAAGAAGACCAAAATTTTATATTATGACTTATTTTTGAAAAAACGTGGCCTATGACATACTGCGTTATTTGCAAAATGATCCTAAAGACTTGAATCGTTAACATTTATCTTCCTCATGTCTAGTCTGTCATAGTTAAAATGACTCCATAGTGTAGATGTATTGGTAATCTAGAACATAATTAAAAATCTAACTGTTAGTAAGCACCAATCGCTAACTGTATATAGAAGTTGTTTATTCTGTTATATACCAAGATATATTTTCATTTAAACCTATTTTAACTGTATCCAAACGAAAAATCCAATAACATTCACGTTTTTTTCTTGTCCTTTCCATTGTTTCACCGTTTTTGTGTTGGACTTTTTCCAGAATGCACCATCTGAGGTCAGACTCGCTATGGTTTAAGTCAGTACAGTGTTGAGTCATTGGTGCTGTTAGTTTCATAGTTCTTACAGCTGACTTATGTTAGCTGAATCTTAGACGGAACTTTCTCCCTGTTTCGCCAATATATGCGAGTCCACAGGGACATACAATATAGTAAACAATGTTTTTACTTCTACAATTGGTGAACGATTTTAGTGTTATATTGACACTATTATGTTGGATAGTATCACTGATTATTGCAGAGTCACAGGCATGACAATTGCCACATCTGTGGTTTCCTCGAATCACATCCAGGCCTGTCAGAGTTGTCTGTGTTTCACGTGGTCTGGACTTATTCCTAGTATGGACCAGCCGGTCTCTAAGGTTCCTATTTCGTCTATAGGCTATCAAAGGTCTCTCCAGAGATGTCTCATTCCCCACCTCAAGAATTCTCCAATTCTTGTTGATTATGTTCTTTATTTTATAATTTAGTGTGGAGTGATTTATCACACAAGTTATCTTATTTTGGGATTTCGATCTTTTGTGGTTAAGCAGAGCATCCCTATCATAGTATTTTGCTCTCTTTAGAGCTTGACGAACCAGACGATGTGGATAACCTCTGTCGACTAGTCTCTTTTTCAAAGCTGTACTGTGAGTGTTATAATCAGACAGGGAGGTGCAATTCGCCGGAATCCACATCGTCTGGTTCGTCAAGCTCTAAAGAGAGCAAAATACTATGATAGGGATGCTCTGCTTAACCACAAAAGATCGAAATCCCAAAATAAGATAACTTGTGTGATAAATCACTCCACACTAAATTATAAAATAAAGAACATAATCAACAAGAATTGGAGAATTCTTGAGGTGGAGAATGAGACATCTCTGGAAGAGACCTTTGTAGCCTATAGATGAAATGGGAACCTTAGAGACCGGCTGGTCCATACTAGGAATAAGTCCAGACCACGTGAAACACAGACAACTCTGACAGGCCTGGATGTGATTCGAGGAAACCACAGATGTGGCAATTGTCATGCCTGTGACTCTGCAATAATCAGTGATACTATCCAACATAATAGTTTCAATATAACACTAAAATCGTTCACCAATTGTAGAAGTAAAAACATTGTTTACTATATTGTATGTCCCTGTGGACTCGCATATATTGGCGAAACAGGGAGAGAGTTCCGTCTAAGATTCAGCGAACATAAGTCAGCTGTAAGAACTATGAAACTAACAGCACCAATGACTCAACACTCTACTGACTTAAACCATAGCGAGTCTGACCTCAGATGGTGCATTCTGGAAAAAGTCCAACACAAAAACGGTGAAACAATGGAAAGGACAAGAAAAAAACGTGAATGTTATTGGATTTTTCGTTTGGATACAGTTAAAATAGGTTTAAATGAAAATATATCTTGGTATATAACAGAATAAACAACTTCTATATACAGTTAGCGATTGGTGCTTACTAACAGTTAGATTTTTAATTATGTTCTAGATTACCAATACATCTACACTATGGAGTCATTTTAACTATGACAGACTAGACATGAGGAAGATAAATGTTAACGATTCAAGTCTTTAGGATCATTTTGCAAATAACGCAGTATGTCATAGGCCACGTTTTTTCAAAAATAGGTCATAATATAAAATTTCGGTCTTCTTTTCTTAATACCAGCCGAGTTATTTGAAAACAGGTTGAAGACTTACATCCTTGATAACAAATATAGATTGGTCTGATACTGAAACGGAAATGAAAACTTTAAGTTTCTCGATACAAACAAAGTCCATAATCCTCCAACGGATACATTTTTGAACTAAAAAATAAATATTTATATTTTACATCAGGATCGACATTTACATCCTTAATTCTGCCCTAAATGATAACTGCTTAGCTAACAAATCGGAGAATAAGAACCTGTTCAAACATGGCGCACATGTTAACCTTAGGTCGAAAGCCCAATACGATCGAAGTACGCCTTTGTCGAGAAAGATTAACTTTAAAGTTAAATTTATCTGTTCTGGTAATCTAATACACTGTTTGTTGTAGGACCGAATTTATTTGTAAATATTTTTGAATTTGCACATATTTCAGTGGCCATTTACGTATTATACACCACTTAGAAATGGCGCTGGTTTATTTACACCACTTGCCAATTAGAGAGACGCCAATTAGCGATACGTGGATTTGGCGCGAATACGGAGGCATTTAAATGAAATGCCGAGACCCGTGCTGTTCCAACCTACGGGACACCACAACGAGGGTTTCTTGATGTCCACGCGACCTGTAAATTGAGGTAAGCGCAAAATTAGGGAATACACGCGTGATGTATGTCTGTACTTAGATATTCGGGAGTGGGAATGCAGAGCCACCCTAAGTCTTGAATGGTAAAGCCATATTACTTAAAGGCATGTTATCGGGACTCCGTAAATTATCGTTGAGAACTGAAAGTGTTAGCCTTTTTATAAGGACTTTCAGAACGTTAGATTTGAGCAAGAGAGATTACCTGTTTGTGATCAGTAAGGAAACTGACATCACTTTTTGGCGGGTTCCAATGTATTCGGTCTGAAACAATATGTATAACACCCATGTTGATTAATTGGGTCGGAATCTGAGTAGTCAATTTTTCCGAAATAACACCTATAGACAGACCATGAAAACGCAATGAGGGCTTCTTCAAGTTTTCGTTTTTGTTCTAGTCATCAAAACCAGAAATGAAATGGACAAACTAGGACATTGAGAACACGCACAAGTCGCTTAAGAATACAAAGGAATACAATAACAGCTATCTTCTATAAATTCAACAGGTTAGTGTTTCACTTCTTTCATTTGCGACTGACATATATGCAATGGCGTGATGGATCAGGTTTAGTATGTTTCTATCTTTAATGTATATATGTATTTTTTCGTAGAAATACATATTCATAGGACCAACCCATTGAAGGTTGCAGTTCCCTACTCCCTCGGGTGATTCAAGTCATTATCATCGCATGTTATCATCTAGGTAAGCCATGCTAGCGACCTTAGATATATGTAAACTACAATAAACATTAAAATAGACTAATAGAAATAATGCCCATTCCATGCAGATATCAAATGGTACAGCTGATAGCATACAAACTGCTATAAATGAAGTTTGAATAGAAATGATGAGCTGCGTCTTCGTAGTTCTCCAGGTAAGGGACATACAATAGAGTCTGGATACTGAAACAACCATTTTTTATTGAATGAGTGGGATTGATTTAATTTTCAGAGGCAACTCTTTTGAAAGACCTTAGAAACCACTCTTTCTTGGAACCACTGTGGATCTTTTCTCACCCCCTCCTCCTTTTTATAATCCTTTTTATAATCCTTCTGTAACATCTATACAAAGATATATGTGCTGTTTTTCTAGTTAGCGGAGCTCTTTCACAAAAGCAAGAAAGAAATGAATAATAACTGGTACTAAGTTGCTGTGACATTCTCACAAGGTGTGTGCTTATAAGAAAAGTTATAACTGTAGAAAGTGTATAAAATATGACAGATATGAATTGAATATGAATCTGATATTATGTAATAGTTATATTGAATGTTATTTATTATTACAGATATCGATACAGAGCATTTAATTTTCTTTGGTGAGATCGGTTATTCTGCTAAGAGGTCCTGAGGAAGGTGGTCGTAGCCCACCGAAACGCGTCGACCTTGCGTATTAGATCACACAACTATACGTGATCCCTCCGACACAGAACGAAGAGTGAATGTAGTGTGTATGAAAGTGGTTGCATGAGAATTTGGTAAATATGTATTAGTTTCTTTTTGTCTGTACGATATCGTTATACTAATTGCCCTTATGAATTTTATGTGCCTTTTTGTAAAGTAATACTATGAAATGAAGGAATAATATAAAGAAATGACAAAAAATAAATAATGAAAAACTTCAAAAGAAAAAATAAATGTAGCCACCTTGTGTTTAAAATAAGTTTGCATAAAATATAAAGTTGTTGTGTACGGAAATTAAGAGGTCGTGAGGGAATTCTTGTTCTTTGATGTACCGCTGAGATACACTTCAGTGTCCTCATTCCTGCATCTAAATCTATACAGTAATTCCCAAGATTCATGGATGAATTCCCTACCCATTGCTTCATACCTGCCTACCTGGTGGTGTTCCAGGCAACATTGAACCTGGAAAGTCGTTACTATCAATGTTGTATGGCCATGAAAAAACCATTCTGTGGACGGTGACTCTGCCACCGTGAAAGGTAATCGGTCCAATTTTTCAATTTGCAGCATTGTATATTCTGCATCCCATTGTGCCATTGTTGTCTGCTTTTCAGTCAAATTACATACAGAGAACAGAGACGTACTGTTAATATATCGCCAGGTCACATAACCAGAGCGCAAGGATTGTAGTATCCAGCTTAAAGACATAATAGAACGTAACTGTGATTGCCCATGCTGTAGAATGCACAGATCCTGTTCCAGTATATCTATATGTTATGTTATGTTATGTTATGTTAATGTCATTTATTTTGCGCACAGATGCTCCAGCTAAGGAGCGTCCTGGCGCATGGAAAAGGTGAACATAACACAACGCTAAAAGAGACCAGAAAGTGAAAATAGGAAGGATTAAAACAGATGGGTTTTCACAGCCCTACGGAATGCTAGTAGATCCTCTAACAAGCGGATTTCTAAAGGGAGGGAGTTCCAGAGAGCCGCAGCTCTCACACGAAAAGAACGACCGCCCATCCGGCTAAGCCTGAAACGCGGGACAACCACAAGGGATTGCCCAAGAGATCTAAGGGAGCGAGTCGGGACATAGGCGGATACAAGATTATTGAGAATCTCAGGTGCCGATCCTTTTAAGATTTTGAAAACAAGGCTAAGGGCCTTAAAATGAATTCGACTTTTGATCTGTAACCAATGTAGGGACCGCAAAGTGTTGGAAGTGGGACAGGACCTTGGCAGACTCACCACTGCTCTCGCAGCCGCGTTTTGAACGCGCTGCAAGCGAACGATCTCAGATTGGTTTACTCCCAGCAGGAGCGAGCTGGCATAGTCCAGCCGGGAGATAATCGTCGCTTGGATAACCAACTGTCTTGTCGGAGCATCAAAAAATTTGAGCACCGGCCTTAGCCCACGCAGGACACCAAAACAGCATGCCGCCACTCTCTTAGTGTGGGTAGTGAAGCAGAGGGTGTGATCTAACCACACTCCCAGGTTTCTAAGTTCCAACACTGGTGTAGGGGCTGGCCCTAACTCAAGAGCCCACCAGCTGTCCCCCCAGCGATCCGTTCCCCTCCCGACGATCATCACCTCAGTTTTTTTCGCGTTCAGCTGGAGACAGTTGTTATTCATCCAGCTGGCCACCTCTCTCAGCCCGTTTCGGAACCTGGGGGCATCCTGTTCGACATCCCCGCTGATCGTAACCGCTAGCTGCGTGTCGTCGGCATAAGAGACCATGGTTAGGCCCCACTGCCTGGCGACATCAGCCAGCGGCCGCACGTACAGGTTGAAAAGCGTGGGACTCAGCGAGGAGCCCTGAGGAACCCCCAGGTCCAACTGATGGTATTTGGACTGAAAAGGAGGGGTGGCAACGCAAAAGGAGCGATCGCTAAGGAAGGAACGGAACCACTGCAGAGCCGAGCCAGAGATGCCAATGTCCTCCAGGCGGTGCAGAAGGATGCGATGGGACACCGTGTCAAAGGCAGCGCTAAGGTCTAATAAAATAAGCGCTGCTGTTTGACCTGCATCCAACACAGTCCGCAGATGTTCTACCATTGCCAGAAGGGCAGTCTCCGTGCTGTGACCAGCACGGAACCCATTCTGCGTGGGATCGAGGACATTGGCCCGGGCCATATGCTCGGAGAGGGCCAGATTAACGTGAGCCTCCATGACTTTGGCCGGCCAGGGAAGCAATGAAATAGGACGGTAGTTTTCCGGTTTTAAAGGATCCAGTGATTGTTTTTTCAGGATCGGAGAAACCACCGCCTGCTTCCACTTGGCAGGAACTATACCTGAGGTCAAGGAGAGGTTAATCAGCGAACACACTACAGTGCGCCCCTGAAAAGAAGGATCTCTAAAGAGGGCAGGTCTGAGCGGGTCCGCAGGAGAACCGGACTTGACTCGCTGTGCCCACTTAACAAACCAATCCCAAGATAGAATGGTAGCGTAAGGTACAATGTTGCCCAGTGAATAAATCCTAGATGTTAGTGTCATACCATTATCAACCACTGCCAAGGCCTTTTCAGGGTTAATTCTGTCAATTTCACAAAGTTTCTCTGCAGCTTGTTGAGAGATTTTCCAAATTTCATTATAAACAGTGTATAGGAAGCATTTCTGACGTGGCTTTGGGGACCTGGCAAAAAATCCCTAAGATCCATGTCGTCTGAGAGTAAGGACAAGTGTTTCACCTGAGACAGTGTAGAGGTTCTTAGCCAATCTAGGCATAACTTCCCAACACTGTATGATGTCACCAGCCCCGAATGTTCCTTAAGTCATAACCCTGTTCAGACAGTTGGGCAATAAAGTATGCAAAGTATATCCGTAAAGTATATCCGTTTTGTGTTAGTAAGCATACTTTTATTTGTGGATGTAGGTGCAAGCTTAAAATAATATGAACGTGGATCTTATGTATTAAACTCATAAAAATAAGCAAACTTTTGTACATCCATTTGTGAACTACCTTTCAGTGGTGTTGGGCAATGCTCCCATTGGTGGTAACATTACGTGGTGCACTTGTTTTATGCAGAAAGTGAAGCCATAATGTTGGTATCAGATGAGTCATCAAACATTTCATTTTTTGAAAATGCTGCAGACAGTTCTAAATCAGACAGCATACTATTTACAGTTTCAAAATCCCAATTGTCAAAGTATGTACTGGAGGTGATGATATAATTCAAAGACATTTTAAACACATGTAGTATTTTTAAAAGTTCAGTGGGGCCAAATACATCTTACGAAACTCTGTCCCAAACTATTCTGCCAGGAACTGGAATTGCTGTAATGTTCACATAGGGCAGGTCTCTCTGTTCATGATGAAAAGACGTATGAGGTTTCCATACCAAGTTCACATGTGATACTGCGGAGCGTTCTGGGAGATAGTATCCATTCATGAGTCAGAAAAAGACAGTCACCTAAACCTATCCAGAATAGCAGGAACAGTATTTCAGTTATTATCCAGAGTTGTAGCCATGGTGATACTAAGTATGTCTTTTTCAGAAAATTGTAGAAATCATAAAGTTCTTTTTTGCAGGAAACTGGAGCTGGCGGTGACTCAGATTCACTTGGATCTAGAGAGAAATTGTCAAAATCAAAGAAGTAGCCAACTGCAGATCGATCTATCTTTGGTAGATCAGCAGGTTTTGAAGTAGCAGGCATCTTTTGTAGAGGCATATTGATGTAGATGTCGTTGGTAGGCCGAATTGATATCTGTGTTTCATTTGTGTTTTGATGTTCAGTTTCAATAGGCACGAGTTCCATTTAATTGTTGGTAACTACCTTACTTCGTATTGAAGACTCTTCGAATGTTATACGCCTTTCTGTCTAAACTTCCTGTATGGTAGTGAGAGTAGATTGACGGCTACCCAGGAGCCCACGTGGCCTGCTATTCAGGATCGGCCACATAGTGTGGTTTGATCAGATAAATGGAGACAAATCTCTTTTCTTTCTTGCCGGCAAGAGGCGGAAGAAGTACTGTTCTACCTTGCTGTGTCAGGTTGGTCGAGGATGACGAAAGGGATGACCCTTATACATAGTTATTATACAGAAGATGGCAGTCCTGCTGTGAATCAGAAAATTCTCATGCATAATAAATGAGGCAAATTTTCTGAGAAAAGCACACAACATTATTCAGTACCTTAACTGGGTAATAGGGTAATAGGTCAGTACTAAAACCCGTTATGTAGTGTAATGGCAGGAGAAATATAGGTGAAATGTTGGGTGACTATCTAAGTCACAGCTTTCCAAACTGTGTGGCGCGACACGTTACTGTGTCGCGCCCCATGTGTGGGTGTGTAGCGAGATGCGACGCGATGACGTCTACATCTGCGGCCGATATTAGGGGAATGCGAGCCTCAGGACGTGATCGTGTTTGCGACGTGCAGGCAATCAGGCGGAAGGCGAACAGGCGGAAGGGAAGTAGCAGCGGAGCAGAGTGGAGCCTCATGGTCCGAAGCTCGATTCCCTGACTGTGCCGAGGCTCAGTGGGGGCATTGTCTGTGTCTTAGAAGTAGTATTGTATTGACCTCCCCTCCGGTAGTGCTGCAGCGCTGCTCAAGGCTGTTACCTGAGCGCGCGGCCTGTTGTGACTCGGTGACCTTGGAGCCACCTCTACCCCCTTCCCAGCCCCTCGTCTGGTTCTGCTCTGTGCCCTCTGCGAAGATCCGAGTTAAGTAAGTGTTTTTTATTTACTCAAATTTTCATAGGCCCCCAATGCATCTTTCTTGAAAGTACTATCCGTGTGCATGCCCGCTGCATCTGCATTAGCAGATACTAGTGCATTGTTAGAGTATCTCTCTGATATGAGTGAGTTCTCCCATGCCTGCCCGGTTAGGGTGCACTCAGACATATCGCCAAGTGTGCGGCCTTTTGCTTCCCTTGCCTTATTACTGACGAAGCGAATGATAGTTTACATGTGAGGGAAAAATTAGGCCCCTGCTATTAAAACATAACTGACTAATTTAATCCATTGAAATGAACAATTGGAGCTTTACTATTGCGCAACTTCCCACACAAATAAGCCGAGAAACATCCTATCCTACAATCCTATTTGTTACATGGGGACATGATTACTCACTGAATTAGACCAGTGGCTGACGAACGCCAGAGTGGGGTATAATAGGGCCTGGCTACCAACTTGAGGGACTTTCACAGGTGTGACGCTGCACCGGTTGACTCTGTAGGATACTTAGCTTCACATCCTGTGCAGCTCGTCTGGTTCTGCCCTGTGCCCTCTGCGATTATCCAAGTTAAGTAAGTGTTTTTTATTTACTCAACATTTCATAGGCCCCTATGCATCTTTCAGGAAAGTACTATGCGTGTGCGTGCCCGTTGCATCTGCAGTGATAGTTTGCCCTCCGACCTCCTCTTCCTCATTAAAGAGGTCTTTAGCAACACCAAGCTGCTTGCGAATGGCTTCGCATATGGTTGCATTTCCCTCGTATTTCTCTCACAGTGACAGATGCCCCGTAATTTCAGGCAGAACAAAAATTAACTAATCATCAGGGAACTTTTCCGGGCTGTTTCTTTTCACCGTGAAAGTTAATGTCCCACAAAATGAAAAACATGTTGGTTCATAGAACCGGGGTTACAGTACCTGTTGTCAGACATGTAGATTGAAGTCCCGTTCTTGCTGGAAGAGTTCCCTGCATTAATTCAATTGCATCCACCAAACACACCCAGACCCTGGCCCCCACCCTGAGCCCTAAAACAACCCCAGGCCAACATTCTACCTTGACCCAGTCCCTTGCCCTCAGTTCTAAAATGGCCCCAAACCCCCAAAAAGTTCCATGACCCCTGCCCCCCACATTGAGCCTTAAAACGGCCCCCAAGCCCAACAAGCATTTGCAATGCAATAGGTCTCGCATTAGGAAAGTTAGAGCTATTGGTATTGTAAATTACAAATTTATTTTATGTGTTGGTTTTGAAAATAGCGAAATTAATAGCTTTGTCATTTACAATGCCAATAGTTTTAACTTTCGCAAATGTGACACCTATAGCATTTGTAATGCAATATGTATTGTATTAACGTGACTTAGATGTATTGATATTACAAATAACAATGGCTTTAATTTATTTTTAATAATTAATACTTCAATAATAGTTATTGTAATTTATAATGGCAATAGCTTAAACTTTGGTATATAACTTTTGTGAAGAGTATGTTCAGTGTATTTTATTGTGACTAAAATCCAAGAACAGAAGTGAAATAATAACATCTTTTTGTGACATTTATAATAAAGCTTGAAACATTGAGAGAACATATTTGAACCAGTTGTTGTTGAATGGTTGCGCAGATTGATGCAGTGGTGGCGCAGAGTGATGTTGTGGTTGCGACGAGTGATGCTGTGGCTTTCAGTGATGCTGTGGCAGCGCATAGTAGTGATGTGGTGCCCCTGAGTGATGCTGTGGTGGTGCTGAGTGATGCTGTGGGGATGCGATAGAGTGAGTGCGATAGATAGATAGAGGGAGGGCGATAGATAGAGTGTTGGCGATAGAATGAGTGCGATGGATAGACAGATAGAGTGAGTTAATAATTTTCTGCTGTGGGCAGCGTGTGTGTGTGTGTGTGCGTATGTGTGTGTGCGTGCCTGCATGTGTGTGAAAGAATTAGCACTAAATAGCACGTGTGTGAGTCGGTCCTGCCAGGATGTGAACTGAAGACCTTTATTACATAACTGAAGATGTCAGCAGCGAGCGTTTAAAACACAGAACATCTTGCTGTGAGTGTGTGTGCGTGCGTGCATGTGTCTGAAAGAATTAGCACTAAATAGCACGTGTGTGAGTTGGTCCTGCCAGTATGTGAACTGATGGCCTTTATTACATAACTGAAGATGTCAGCAGCGAGCGTTTAAAACACAGAAAAATCTTGCTGCGAATGTGTGTGTGTGCGTGCGTGCATGTGTGAAGAATTAGCACTAAATAGCACGTGTAGATTCTTGAAAGATGGCAGCCATTATTTTCAACACAGCTTGGGCAACAGTTTGATTTCCCAACCATTTGAGAGGTTTCAAAAACGTGGTCCTCCAACTTAATTAGCATTTCCCATGGGCAATGTTGGCGTGGTGCTTCCACCTTCAATGGCATGTTTTCCGCGTGGCACACTGCTACCTCATTTAGGTTGCCTGTCTCTGGTCCAGTCAAAAAGGCTTCAGTGTCATAGCAGAGCAATATGTGGTTGTTTATTTGATTATCTCTTGTTTGTTTCCAGTTCAAATAAGTACATTAAAAATGAGACATTGATTTGTTTTTTTAGGAAAGTAAGCAATCTAGTTTGGTGAGGAAGACCATGGCATGGAAATGTAAGGGCCTTCTGCTATAGGATGGAAGATAATTGTGGGTTCGGGACAGCTCACTTGGCATTGGGAGTCTGCCAGAGCCAGCGCCTATGCAGTTATCACTTCTGTCCCACCTTATGCTCAGAGCTCTGATTTCACATGATCATCTACTACTCAAATCCTTAAATGTTACTGGAGAGAATGAAGACTGTAAGCAAGGCATAAGATTGTTAAACTTCGTATCTTATGTTCTTCCTATCTCTAGATTTCCACATTTCTTCATTTTCGCGGGAAAGCAAACAGAAACTCAAAATGGATACGTTTATAATTCGGAAGCGAAAAGCTGGTGACGATGACGTTTGCGAAGAACAAAATGTAGCAGCTATTGAGCAAAGTACCCAAGAATCAACTGAATGCTCAGTACGTAAGAAGTGTAAAGGGAAAATCGCCAATCCCCGTTTATATAACAAAGCTAATATGGAACTGGGGTTCACATTTTCTGGTAATGAAAACCATCCTTGTCCCCAGTGTTTAGTTTGTGGGGAAATACTTGCAAATGAAAGCATGGTACCAAATAAATTAAAACGCCATTTTACCACAAAACGCAGCCACTTGTCAGCAAAACCAGTAGAATACTTTATTGAGCTTGCGAAATCTATAAGGAAGCAGTCTGCATCATTCACAAAGAGAATGAAGACATCAGAGAAAGCTCAAAAGGCAAGTTACTTGGTTGCTCAAATAATTGCCAAAAACAAGGAACCACACACTGTTGCCGACACCACCATTAGGCAATCTTGCTGTGTTATTGTTCGAACAATGTTTGGGCCAGAATTTGAGATTGAAGTTAATAAAATCCCTTCGGCAGATAACACAATCGGAAGACGGATTCAAGATATGTCTTGTAACGTTAAGCTGCAAATGAAGGATATTTTTCAAGACGACAATATGATCTTTGCATTGCAACTAGATGAATCAACAGATGTCAGTGGGTTAGCTCAATTACTGTTTTTTATACGTTTTATTCATACTGACAAAATTATTGAGCAATTCCTGTGTTGCCTAGAACTTCCATTGAGAACTAGAGGTAAGATATATTTCAAACTTTAGATTGCTTCATGAAGGAAAATAATTTGCGCTGGTTAAATTGTGTTGGGATATGCACGGATGGCGCACCATCAATGGTTGGCTCAACAAAAGGTTTTATAGCTTTAGCAAAGAAAGAAAAATGAAACTATCATATTTACTCATTGCTTTTTACATCGCGAGGCACTAGTCGCGCAAACCATTGGGAATGACTTAAGGGAAGTTATGGACAAAGTGATTCAAATGGTGAATTACATTAAAAGTCGACCTCTTAAATCAAGAATATTTGCTCATATTTGTGAACAAATGGGTGCAAGGTTTAAAAAGCTCCTACTGCACACAGACGTTCGTTGGCTCTCAAGAGGTCGAGTGCTTTGTCGTGTATACGAATTGCGTGACATGATGCTTAAACTTTTTGAGGACAATAAGCAGCACGAAGTCTGTGGTCTAATTCAAAACAAACTTTGGTGCACATAATTGGCATATCTTGCTGATATATTTGAACATTTGAATAAAATTAACACCAGTATGCAAGGAAAAGGAGAAAATATCTTAACAGCAGTAGATAAAATTTGTGGTTTGAGAGACAAAATAAAAATTTGGGGAAGGAAAGTGAAAGAAGGTAGTTTTGAAATGTTTTCCAAAACAGATGAGTGCCAGATGAAATGCGATATCAGCCCGCTGATTGTTTTTTTTTTTTTTTTTAAAACCTTTATTAAGTTAATCAAAGTATGACAAGCGCAGGCCTACAACCACAGAGGCCGGCCGCCAACACAGGAATCAGATCAGGAGTCATGCACGTATATACGACCAAATAATATCGACAATACAGATACAGCATGTGATTGTATATGCCTCAACGCAGCAGGATATCAAAGGTTTAATTTTAAAGTTATAAAGAAGCAGAAGTGGCTGTACTATCGGTGGCGTCACACCATAACATGAAGTTAAGAAGAGATGGGGGGGAGGTACCCCGCAGTGCAAACAAGTCCAGGTGATGAGCAATGTGAACCTTGGGCACACTATGCCCGCCGAGGCTGACGAGGAATAAAAGACAATGTAATAGCAAGCGATTAGCGAGCACACCCTCCCGAAAACCCACCCTCCGGAGACACTAAGGTATAGGCAAGTATAGACGCCAAACAGAGAAAGAAAAAAAAAAGATAAGGAGAGACAGCCAACCCTACTGTAAGGAAGGAAAACCCTACCCAAAGAAAGAGGAAAGAAAGAAAGGGGACCATAGAACAAAACAAACTAAAATAACAAACCCCCCCAACACCCGCCACCCTGCACCCCTGTAATGGCTACGGCCTACCCCACTAACAGCGTGCCTGTTGCCCCGGAACACCCCAAAGAAGGGAAATAAAGAAAGCGGAGGAGGAGAAGAACAAACATACTCCCGGCCACCTATACCCCCCCGCCATTAGCGACCTCCCCAAAACATATTGTCCATTATTAAAAGCAAGTATTAAACACCAATATGGGGAGGACCTCAACCAAAACCACCCGACTCCCAGTGAGATACACAGTACAATCCCGGCATAGAGCACAAAGCGTAGCTAACCCCAAAAGTCAAAGACAACCATGACAGTCCGGTTCCTCACGATAATCTACGTCGCCAAAGCCAGCAAACTCGCAGAAGGCGAAGAGTCCCAGATAATACAAAGCAGTGGCATCGGATCTAGGGCAGGATACAAGATGAAGTCAGCCCTGACCAGTGCGATTCTTTATGAAAACCCATGCCACCCAAGCCACAGTATTCATGTGGTAATCGAAACGTCCATAGCAGTTCGAAGCAGCTGAATCGGACCGAGGACAGGATACAAAATGGCGGCATCCACAGGACCAACGGGGAAAGATGAAGGAGATAAGCAGACCTCTCCGACGGTCACCAAAGAGCTGTTCTTGGCGATCAAAACCTTCGGCAACGATGTTTCGCCGAGCAGGAGTCATACCGGGAAAGCTAACTACGGTCTTAGGTGCAACATTCACGAGGCCAAAATCATCGACGTGAGCTGAGTCAGGCTGCCGCGCGGGAACCTCAGAACAGTAGGCCAAATCTTCCACTGGAACCACAGAACGCTGATCGTGTGTCGCAGCATCATCGTCCGGTCGCAAGCAGATATTTCCCAGCGTTTCTGACATTCGGTCATGCGTGACTGTGAATTGGGAGTGGAGCGCCCTAATGGCGGCCATCACGGACCACAACGATGGTGCGCCATCTGTCCTCTCCATATCCCCCCCCCAAAGAGACGAAGCAGGACTCGAGCCCCAGACTCACTTCCGAGGCTCCAGGCACACACGAAGCCGATGGCAACAGCAGGCGCTCCCTCAGCTGGTGATCACGACACCTTCGCCGACCGCGGGGGCCCCCCCTTCAACACCGCCGTCCCCAGCAGGGTCTCCGGGCGAGCGGCCCCCGACCGCGGCGCACGATGCACACCCTGTGTCACGAGACCGAGTCCTCCGTGCCAGCTGGTAACTGGATTGCAGATCGGAGATGTAGAAAAAGATCCGAGTATGGAAGACCGGACGAAACACTGGTTCCACAGCCGCTGTTGATCAATTCCAGCCCGGATGGGCTAGAAATCGAGGTCCCGGCTTCAGCTCTGGAGTAGGCCGAAAATGGAACACGACATAACTCCGCCACCCAGTATGTTAGGGAGTCCGGGATTGCACCACCGGTATCAGGCGAGCTTCATACACACGGGAGTCCGGCGTAGGTAAAGGATAAATGACAGGATATGCGAGCTGCCGGCGGAGGTCAACGGAGCCGGGAGCTTAAGCAGCCATCTTGGATCGTAGCGTAGCTCCTCCCCCAGCCCGCTGATTGTTGACTATTTAACATTGCTCGGAGGGAAAGTTTCTCATTACTTTCCAAATATTGCAATCCAAGACTATGATTGGATCAGAAATCCATTCCTTTCAGCTGCACCTGGGAACTTCTCTCTTATTGAAGAAGAAGAATTAGCTGAAATAAAAAACGATCGAAGTATGCTCATGATGCATTCAGAGGTTGATTTAGACAGCTTTTGGGTTCGTGTTACAAAAATGCATCCAAATCTAGGTAAAAAAGCATAAAAAATTCTCTTGCAGTTTTCTACTACATACATTTGGGAAGTATCCTTTTCAACAATGACAAACTTAAAGACACTGAAACGTGGATGCTTAAAAATGCTTGATGATGAAATGCGAGTGTCTTTATCAAATATTCAACCAAATATTGACCAACTGTGTTCGTCCTCTCAGCCTCATATATCTCATTGAAAAAGTAAGACAGGTGCTGTTGTTTTTATTCACATGTTGTAATTCTTGTGCTATGAGACACTTTCCAAATGCTGAAATCCAAGACTATGATTGCATCAGTGTCTTTATCTAATATTCCACCAAATATTGAGCAGCTGTGTTAATCTTATCCACCTCATTCATCTCAATAAAATAGTAAGTGCTGTTGTTTTAATTCAAAGTTTTTCATTCTTGCACATATTTACATATTGTTAGTCATAAAGGACATCATGTTTTGGAAATGTATGTGTGTTATATTACAAATCATAAATTCTTTAAAAAAATCAATGAACGGTTTTGTGCGATATGTTGTGTCCCCATACATTTTGATATTTACAATTTCTATGAAATGTGTATTTGTACTTCTCTTTTATATGCAGTTAATTTTAGCTCAAAGTGCTGAATGGAAAACATATGACTAGTCTTATTTTCTGTTGCCTTTTGGCTCGCTGCGCAGAGGAAAGCAGTCCCACCTGAGTTCAATGCGCAGAGACCGGTTGATAATTTGCATGATTGTTTTATCACTCACAATTCCCCCTTCCAGAACGTATTTTTGTAGAACTCATATTCAGCAAGGCAGCAGGTGGACTTTGTGCGTGGTTGAAAGGGTTGGCAGGGCGTGCACCTGCCCTTTTTTTGCCGTAAATCACTGGGGCATAAGTCAATGTGTGCATTATTATATTCTTGTTTCATGCACAAACCTAACTTTTCTTACACTCAGTTTTGCCAGTCACTGGCTTTGTTAGACCAGATTAACAATTGCTTTATTAACCTTCCTGCTTTCTCAAATTTGCTTGGAAATGCACCATTTGCCCACTACTTTTTCAAAAATTTCTTGGGTGGTTCGTGCTCGCTCGCTGCGCTCGCTCACGTTATCGTGTCCCTGAAACTTTTTTCACAAAAAGGTGTGTCACCAACATGGAAAGTTTGGAAAGCTGTGATTTAAGTCTATATTGGGGCACATTTACGAATCATAACAGCAGGTGAAACCATAGACAGGTTACTTGAATGCCTGAGAGAGCTGGCAATAAACTCTGCTACTAAAGTCCCAATCTCCAGGCCCAGGAAACCCCTTTGGTTGGTATTAGTGTACTAAACTAACACTTATCTCAAAAATAAATAGACTGAGGAGATCAAAGGTACGGCCTTTACTACCTAATATGTAAAACCTCTTGTGGACGTTCCACACAAATACAATGTTTATGCATACATCTGAAATGTGTCCAATTTTGAACTATGGGACTCTAATTCCTTAATACATACAAATGTCATCACTATCTTCATCCTCGGGGTGAAAAGGCTATCTACATATCCACAACATCACTAATCGATGCGTTCATTACAAAGCTGCTTTCTATTATAAAAGATGAGCATTCCGATAAATTAGTAGAGGAGGTACTTCTGCAGCCACTGAGGGTCCTTCCATCACCAGACAGCGGTCTGACATCTCGTGAGGGGTGTCCAGTTCGTGACCAAGACCGGGTCCTTCACTCTATTCCATCAGGTAATGTGGTTGGATTGTCCCTTGGGGGATTCTTGGCTCTACATCCACACACACTCTAGCTACACTTAGAGTGGGATCCGCATAGTAGGAGTACGCTAGATTACTGCCTTGTTTATATTCCTGCATATATACAATTGTTTAGCACCAGCTGCAGTGGCTCACTCAGGCGGTGGCTCGAGAGTTTCGGGGCCCAGACGGCCCAGAGGGTCAGTGGCTTCCGCTTCACGTGCTCTCATTTACAATATTACAGCTACGCCTGCATCTTGGGTCACTGACCGCTGAGGAGCAGACGCTGAGACAGTGCTGAAACTGAAGCCAGCGTAGAGCCGGCATTAGTCGCCCGTATGCTGCGGAGATTCCCTTGGGCATGTGTACTGCCCTCCTGCATGGAGGGGATTGGTCGGCACTGGCAGACTGGGAGACGATGGGTGCCCCGGTAATTGGTGATTTGTACGAAGACGGGGTATTATTACCTTTTCAAACGCTGCAGGACCGGTATGATCTGCCGCGAGGGGATTATCTGCTGCACGCAGCCCTGGTATCGGCTCTACAACGCCATTGGGAGGAGGGGCTTTTAGAACCATGGACATATATGGTGTGCCAATATGTAGTGATGGCGGCGGGGACTTTAAAGTGGTTACTTGTATCTACAGGCGACTGTTCACAGAAGGCCAGCAACCACTGCAAGAATGACAGAGAAAGTGAGAGGTGGATCTTGGGAAGGAAATACCGGAAACAACATGGGCGCAATTGATTCAGAGGGCCTGGAAGAGTACCAGGAATGCCAGATTTCAATTAATACACTCCTTTATATTACATAGGGCTTATCTGACTCCGGCCAGGATTAACCGGTATTTTCAGATAGATACTGCCCAGAGGGGGTGGAGTTGCATCACATGCTGTGGAGTTGCTGACAGTTAAGAACGTACTGGAAAGAGGTAGTCGAACTGCTTTGTGGAGTTACAGAGCGCCACATAGACACTGACATGGGCATCTGTATATTGCATTGCTTTCCACGTACTCCCAAAACAAAAATCACAAGTACGTTTCTGGATCTAGGCCTTCTCTTAGCTAAGAGAGAGATCACGGCCCAATGGAAGTCACAGCGAGGGCCTAGCGTAGGGAAGTGGAAATCGTAATTACTTAAATGGGCTAAGAGTGAGAGCACAGTTAACTTGCAACAGGCTATACGCGCTAATAATGAGAAGGCGATGGAAGCGGCAAGGGCGTGGGAAGCTCTAGAAATAACATTACAGATACCAAAGACGGATTCGGAGGGGGCCCTGCTGGCTCCAATGGGTTCCCCTTGATTGTTCAAAGAGCAGAGATGGAACTATGCCTAGCCCTGTGGCGAATGACTGGGGTATTACGAGATGCACCGGGAACAGTAGGTATTGTTCCCCAAATATCCCGAAACAAGACACAAAAGAACCGACAATACTATTGTAATATGCGATACGGGACCTGTCACACCGGCTGCAGAGGGAGGGGGGAGGGAGTTTTGATTGCGATGGTTTATTGTTATTTATATGGCTTGCACTGTCAAATGTTGGCAATAAGTGGCTGACAACTTGCTCCTAATATCACATGCACAAGCACATCGATATGTCAGCAGTGATGTGACCAATATTATACTAAAACTGTAAAGAAATAATGGTTCATCGAGAGAGAATGAGGGGGTGTTAGGACTGTTAATATGGTGTAAAGCACAGATGTTAACCATTGATGTATGCTTGCCATGCGTTGTTTTGTAAAATAATAAAAACAGATTAAAAAAAATACAATTGTTTAGCACCATTGTAGACCTATATCCACTATTTAAGCTGTTGGTGTTTGTAATCACGTTTATTTGCTTCTGTCTACTGATCATTGCAACACATGTATTTTATGCAAGAATAACGTTGGTTCAATAAATATTATTGAAAACTTTCCACTGTGTATTCTCTGTATATTTTTCTGAGAATAAGTGAGCACACGTGAGTAAGCGAAAGGTTCTGTACTGTTTCCACGATTCCTGAGAAATTGGAGTTGTCATGTTGAGTTGCTGCCAGAAACCATTCCTTTCTTGGTAGGTTAGGGGGGCTTACAGTGGCACTGTGAGCTGTCTGGTCTATAGGCCAACATTTCCTGCAGGGGTGTCTGGAATCAGTCTGGATACCAAGCCCTCAGTTTATGTCGCCCGAACAATCCTCAGGTCCTACGGATTGGTAGGAACTACACAAAAGGACATGATGATATACATTTTTCTACAAGTCCCACATTTATATACCATGCACCATACCTTGTGAGCTAAATAGGGGTAACTTACTAATATTTAGGATGACATTTTTCAACTATCAAACAGGTTTATTTTGACTGGTCGCAGTGCACATTTTGCACTGTTATCATCGGGCTACAGTGTTAGCCCTAAATACATGTTTGAACTTCCACTATGGGGGATGGCACAAGGGGTGCTGCAGTTTACCAGTGGCATTTAATTTCCAGGCCCTGGGTACCATATACAATTGAAAGCTAGTTAGGGAGGGAGGCACATGCACATTACTGGTTAGAAGGGGGTTAAAGGTCCGGTAAAAGGTAAAAAAAACAAATTAAACCCAGGTTGGCTACAAAAAAACCATATTTCCTACAAGTCGCATTTATGCTGGCTATGCCTTGCTGTGTTTGCATTGTCTACCATTTCCTGGAAAGCATTCACAGTTAATTGTAGTCAAGCCAATTGCAGGTAGCTTGCAGATAGCTGATTATCTGCTGCTTTACCTACTCCTTGTGCTAAACAGTGTATTCTTTAGTTTTTCACATTCCACTACTTAACTTTCTCTTGGTTTCACTTTGTGGTTCTGTTATTTGATTATTATATTTAGCTGTTTGTAAAATATTCTTTATAAATGTCTGATAGATGTAGGCATATTCTCCATAGAAAAATTGAATGTTCCAGATGCATGTAGATAACCAGTGTTAAACTTTAGACTTGCCTGCTAACTTAAACTGATTGTGTTATTCTATTGCCATACATCGAAGGCATTTGCATATTTAACTGTGTCCTAAATTTACATTTACATTTGTTCTTGGCCCTTATTCTCTGGTAATACTGCTTAAAGGCAGCTTACAACACATGTATAGCTATTTTCAAATACAGGCGATGATGTTGATGATGATATGAGATTATAAAGCGCACAGGCACTCCCAGGAGTGTCCCAGCGCTGGATTAGAGGCTACATACAAAGCACAGGTCTAGTTAAGCTTGTTGAAAAAGCCATGTTTAAAGAACATTCTTAAGATGGATTGCTCAGTTGTGGTACGTAGCTCCAGAGGAATTTTGTTCCAGGCAACTGGTCCAGGATAGAAAAAGGAACTACCACCAGTTCTAACCCGGCAGATTCTTGGAACTCCAGTCAATCAATTGAAGGCAGACCATAGATTTTTGGGAGGTACATAGTCACAAACCCTCTCTCTCAGATAGCAAGCTCCAGTCTTGTGCAGGGGTTTGTGAACAAGGACCAAATATTTAAAAAGGATTCTATTTTTAATAGGAAGTCAGTGAAGTACCATAAAAAGTGAGGACATATGGGTTCTCGGGGTAAGATTGAGAAGGACTCGGCCCGCCTAATTCTGCACCACTTGAAGTCTGTTAAAAAGATAATCTGGAAGATCCAAGTATAGAGCATTTCCATAATCCAATCTGAAAGTTATCAAGGCTGGATCACCGTTTTCTTAGCTTCGACAGACTAAAAAGGAAGATGATTTTTCAAAGTGTGTAGCAGCCGGAAGCAAAAACCAACCAGTGCCTGGATTTGTGATTGAAAGGGCGCTATCAAATGTAATTCCTAAATTCTTTACAGTGTCTTGATGTGGGCCAGGGAGGCAGGCATCCTCTGGCCAGAAGGTTCTCCGTATGTCTGACAAAGTAGGGCTCAAAAACATGATCTCTGTTTTGTCAGGATTACATTTCAATAGGTTGATGGGCAGCCAGTAAAACACCATAGAAAGGCAATTTTTAATGGCAAACTCTTCTCCCTTTCCACAGAGGAAAAGAAGCTGTGTGTCGTGAGCATATCAGATTATCTTAGCCCCCAAGGTCTCAGCTAACACAACTAAAGGCGTGAGATAAACATTAAATAAGGTGGGGCTGAGTGCCAAGCCTGAGGCACTCCAACTTTTAGCTCACAAACTGTAGAGGAGAAAGGGAACATCCAAACTTCTTGACTTCTTTTGTGAAAGGAAGTGAGCCACTTCAGGGCTAGGCCACAAATCCAAATAGATTGGAGGTGGGCAAGGAGTCTAAGGTGGGGGACGGTATGAAAGGCCGCCGATACAGCCAACATATTCAAGACAGACTTCCCTCCTTTATTGAAGGTGCACTTGATATGCTCAACAACATCCAACAGGGCCGTCTCAGTAACAAAGTGCAGTCTCAATCCAGCCTGACTCAGGTGCAGATTATTTTTATCCAAATATGTTATGTTATGTTATGTTACGTTATGTTAAGGGGGGATTTATAAAGTGCACAGTTACTCAGAGAGTGTCCCGGCGCTGAGACGAAAGAAAGATGCAGAGTCACAAAAGGAAGAAAAAGACATTGACCCTTAAAGTAGAGTGATCAGCCTGCTTGTTGGAACAGCCAGGTTTTCAGTTTCTTTCTAAAAGCCAGAATATTTGTAGTTTGCCTAAGCGGTAGAGGGAGCTTATTCCAGAATCTAGCCACCAGAACCTGAAAGGAACGGCCCCCACAGCGGGCTTTAAAACATTTAGGAGTTGCCATCAGGTGTTGGTGAGCAGACCTAAGGGGTCTGCTGGGAGAATAGAATGAAATTCTTTTACGGATGTAGAGTGCCCCCATACCATGCAGTGCTTATAAGGCCAGAACCAGAGCTTTGAAGAGTATTCTGCAGCGGACTGGTAAGCAATGCAGTGTCTTCAGGTGATGGGAGATCCGGTCTCTAGGACCGAGGCTTAGGACTGCCCTCGCTGCCGCATTCTGCACAACTTGCAATCTGCTGAGCAGGAACTCTGGAAGGCCCAGATAAAGGATGTTGGCATAATCAAGCCTGGAGGTGATGAGAGCTTGTACCACTGTCTGCCTATTTGAAATAGGTAGCACGAATAGAAACCTGTGAAGCATCTTCAGAAGGCCAAAACAAGTGCCTACAACCGACTGTACTTGTGATTTCATGGATAGAGTCTCATCCAACTTTACACCCAAGTTCTTTATGATCTTAACTGGTGTTTGAGGAAGGGACATATCTGGAGGCCACCATTGTTTCCAGGCGTCCAGAGGGGGGTGCCAAAAAAGATGATTTCCGACTTCTTTGAATTGCATTTGAGATGGTTCAGTTGGAACCAAGCAAAAACATCTCTCAGGCACTTATTAATCTTCTCCCCATTAAACACCGCTCCCTTCTTGCAGGTAAACAGCAGTTGGGTGTCATCGGCATATGATATAATTACAGCCTCGCCGACTTCCAACAGTGAGGCCAAGGGGGCCATATACAGTTTAAAGAGCATAGGGCTCGAAATGGATCCTTGAGGCACACCCAGACTCAGAGGAGGTAGACCAGCTGAGAACGGGGGTGACCACACCTCTTTCTGTCTTGCCTCCAAAAGGAGGACACCCACTTCAACACCGTGCCCCCAAACCCACACTCCTGCAATCTCTGTAGTAGGTGATCATGGGGCACGGTGTCGAATGCCGCAGAGAGGTCAAGTAAGACCAACACTGCTTTGCCGCCTTTATCAAGTGTCTCCTTAATGGAATCCGAAATTTCCAGCAATGCTGTCTCAGTGCTAAGGTTCTGACGAAAGCCAGATTGGCTTGAATGGAACAGATTTTTAGGTTCAGCAAAATTGCTGATTACTGAGTGGAGATATTTCTCGATTGTCTTAGCAAAAGAGGACAACAGAGAGATAGGTCTATAATTGGTAAGAATAGTGGGATCAGCCGTCGTTTTTTTAAATAAAGGAATAATGTTAGCGCTCTTCCAGACGCCCGGGACCTGACCACTCAGAAGTGAAGCGTTCATCACCCTGTTTGCTGTGGGATTCAAAATCTCAGCCATCTCTGTTAAGAATTTAACTGGGCATGGATCTACCGGCGTTCCTGATTTAAGGCCCTTCATGATTGCCAAGGATGCTTCAAGAGACAGAGGGGGAAAGGTGAGAAGGGTAGCCTTGTCCTTACCATTCTGGGGATCAATCCAAGGGGAGACCATTGGATCGTTCTCATCCTGGGCGACAAAAGAGGATTGGATACTTATAATCTTTGAGTAGAAAAAGTTGGCTAGTTTATTAATCCAATCCGAGGAGGGATGGGAAGCCCTCCTCATAGCCTTCAGAGAGGAAAACCTTTTAACAATATTAAACATTTCTTTGGCCTTATTTCCTGTGGACTCGATCTTGGACGCAAAAAAGCTCTTTTTGGCTAACTGTATCTCCTTGTGGTAGAGTCTGATGGCCTCTTTATAGCTCTTTTTATCCTTAATATCAAAGTCCTTCCTCCAGACTCGATACCAGATGTTTGCAATCCTTACGATATTGACGCAAAGCATCATTGAACCAAGGGGATGAGTATCTGGTATTTTTGGAAAGGCTCGGTTTCGGTGGAGCTAGGACAGAAGTTCCTTGCGCGATCCAATTTTCAAGGGCCACTGCATCCTCATCAACATTGCCCGATAAAGATAGCAGGTGAAGATCAAGTTAATTTTTAAGGGCAATCGAGGAGATCTTATTAAAGGATATAGAAGTGCAGGCTGGTCGCTTAGCCAGGGCAGAGGGCGCTTTTGTAATTTTTAGCAATTTAAAGCGCACCAAATAGTGGTCAGACCAGGGGAGCGGTAGGGGTGATTCTGTCTGAATAGTGCAATTTGCAAATATTTGGTCAAGAATATGACCTCTTACATGGGTAGGGGCAAAGACCTGCGGTGCGAGGTTGAGCGCATCCAGGGCTTCACACAGCAGGGGAGACTCCGAAATGTCCTGTTTGTCCATGTGCACATTAAAGTCACCTAATACCACAAAGTGTTGGAATCTAGAGGCCACTGGTGCAATAGCCTCACACGGGGACTTCAGGACGCCCCTGTTTGCCCAGGGGGGCTATAAACTAAAACTCCTGCTAAACACTGATGCGGAGACAGAATAGCTTGAAAGCAGAGGCATTCCGCTCCTACAATTCCTTCTAGAGGAATACAGGAGGTCACTATATCCACTTTGCTGATGATAGCTACACCCCCTTCCCTAGCTCCTACATGATCTTTCCTAAGGATCAAATAGCCCGGGGGGAGTGCTGTGGCGATGGTTGGGTTATATGTATCCGTCAGCCATGTCTCTGTTAAAAAAAGGAAATCAGGACGAGACTCATCTAACATGTCAAATATATGGAGGTCATTTTTGTTTAATGAGCGACAGTTTAATAGTAGAGCTTTGATACATTTTTGATTCGATGGCCAGTGGTCCTGCTGCGGCCCAACCTTCTCATGACTGTTAGAGGAAGGGCATTCAGTCAGGGAAGAATTTACAGCTTCCCAGCGGCAGTCCTGAGACTGCAGGGAATCCCTATGCGACCCTAAATCTAGCCTGTTATTGCATTGCGGCCCAGGTCCCTATCGTAGGAAATTACCTTATTTGATTGCCATACAAAACCGGCAGAGTTCCCAACCCCAGTCGCCTCAGGGTCGCGGACGGGCGCAGACGGGCTTCCCTTTGTGAGAGTTGTGAATTTACAAATTCTTCCAAGACTTTTAAAGAGTAGGGAGAAGGGAAATGGGCCTATAATTTGCTGGAACTTTGGGATCAGCCATAGGTTTTTTAAGCAAAGGTAAAATTTTGGCCCGTTTCCATTGCAACGGTACCATTTCTGGTGACAGAGAAGTATTCAAAACTTTGTTTGCAATGGGATTGATGACTTGCACCACTTTGCTAAGTATATTCGGAGGGCATGGGTCCAATGGCGACCCTGATTTAAGGCTTTTTATGGCCACCAATGATTCCTCCAAGGAAATAGGTAAGAAGTTGGAAAGAGTTGGCAACCCAGAAGTGGTCTTTCTAGAATTTGCTATCTCAGACGAGATGTCTTCTAACAGTGAGACAACGAGCAGGCTTGGTTAAATACTTGAAATGTTATCATGAAAATACAAAGCCAGTACTTCGCACCATCCGGCACAGGGTTGATGGCATCTAATGGCCGCATCAGGGTTTATAAAGGTTTTTACAATTTTTAAAATGTATTTGGATTTATTGCCTGACTCGGCTATCCTTATCTCAAAATAGGCTTTTTTAGCTGAGTGGACCTCTAAGTGAATACATTAGTTGTAATTTATAGATCATTTTAGCAACCGAGTTATAGCTTTTTTGCCATATCTTCATATCTTACAGTCCTGAATGTTCTGGTTTTAATAGCCCACAGTAAAGAAATACCAGAATAAATGACAGAGGATGGGTTCTACTATAGGGAATTTTTAGTTTTGCACAGAGCTCCTCAACCTCTTCAGAAGGTGAGTTCATTTTCAACGAATTCCTTTCCGCTCAACAGACTGTGTGGGGGCTCATTATTTTTTTTTAGAATTATTCATGACATATATACCAGCACTGGGAGGTCTCTCACATAGGTAATCCCTTAGGAACCTTCCTTGTATTTGTCCCCAGGTTACTGCCATATACCCATCCTTGTCACAATTAGCTAAACATATATATATATATATATATATATATATATATATATATATATACATATATATATATATATATATATATATATATATATCAATTTGCAAAGGTTCCAGCTGCATAATTGTGCAATTGCCTTAGGCTTGTGCGTTTCTGGTGGCAAGGGTATAGTGAGGAAGATACAGAGAGGGGGAGTAGAGAACGTTCAGCTATGCCAGTTTGCCTAGTTCATTCCAGGCATTAAAAGTGCATACACTGGTTGTGTAATGAGATGAGGGATACCTCAGTATAGGGATCGGAACAGGGTGAGTTGCATCAACCTCTCTACTTCAAGCAACGGATGGGACAAAACCAGTAATACGGAAAGTGTGTTTGTGCAGAGAGATAATAATGTTCCAAATTGGGTGCTTCTAATTCTCTCAAGTGAAAAGGTAATGTTCACTGTCAAATAGTCTTTATTCGAATACAAATTCATAAAAGACATTTATACATTTAAAACACTAATCCATAAGCCATAATTAAAAAAGCGGTTTCATATTTAAGAAATCACAATAATCGTAGCTCCCACCAAGATATCCATGTAGCTCAGTTCATAAATATTAGAAGTACATAAGTTCATAATAAAAACGGTAATGAATAAGATAAGATGAGATAAAAATACAATTTTAAAAGTATTGATCGTGCGTCAATTTTAACTGTGTGATTTATAAAATAAAGACCAGGACCAATAAAAAGCAATGGGGGTGTTCCTGTCACGTTCTACCTTATACTGACAACCCTTTCCCCCGCTGGATCCACATACAAAGGAAATGTTAACATTTCCCACCTGACTCTGGGTATCTGCCAGCACATGTCAGTTGGAGCAGCTGTGTTCAGATTTGCCGGAAAAGGGACTTGGTGAGCGCTAGCAGGATATTTATGAACAAGTAAAGTAAGTCCAATTCGTCTGGTTAGTTCACTCGGAATAGACACTAAAAGGGTTATCTGTTTAGTGATCTTAATAACCAACACTACATGGTTTTAAGGACTGTATCCACGTTACGATGAATCTGGATGTCCAAATACCTGAGAGATTCATTGCAACAGCCTAGAGGAAACTTCGGAACAAAACCGACTGTGTCATCAATAAGTGGGGAAATTAGTGACTTGCTACAGTTTATGGTGACCCCTCACATGTTCCCAAACCAAATATATTCCCCAAGGATCTCATTTAAATAATGTTAGGGGCTTTTGATGTATAGCGTTATGTCGTTGGCATATAAGATATTAAAATAGGTTGACTGGTGAGCAGATAACATGTTCCATGTAGTGCTGCCTGAGCCGACAAGTCAGTACCCAAGCAAGCACAAACCGTATTGGGGACAGGGGGGAAGCCCTACCTGGTGCCTCTGGAAATGCTAATAGTTAGGGATAGGCATCCAGTTTTACTACCATGAGTTATGGGTGATGCATATATATAAATGTAATCCAGTCTATAAATGTGGAAGGTAGACCCATTTTGGAAAGTATAGTGGAGATATTTCCATTCCAGGGAATCAAATGCCTTGGAGGCATCCAGAAAGACAGTAACCACATCCAACTCTGGGTATAAATCCTGCATAAGAGCGAACAAGGTACATTACGTTAGGGGTCGTTAACAGACCCGGGACAAATCCAGCCTGATCAAAGCTCACATGGTCCGGCCACAACAAATTTTGCAATCAGTTTGGCCAGTATCTTGGCATCGCGGACTATAGAAATCACAATATTGGGCTGATAGCTTTCCTTTTTTAACCCTCTTTTTATGCTGTTTGTCCTGCCTATTCTGCCTACCTTGCTGTCTTTGCTCCGCTGTGACCCGCCTATATGTTTTAGGTCTGTGATAAATGGAGCCATCTGTATCTCAGTCTGGGATTTGTACCTGATAAGACTCCGGGTGACATTTTGGTATTGTGAGAGGACTCTCCCAGGCAGCTGCTGGGAAGCGGAGATGTTGCTCTCATCTGTGGATGATACACAGGTCACCAACCTGCATTTGCTTCATTATAGTTCGCTGACTTTCAACTGACTACCATTTGCACATGTTTCTTTGTATTCACGTTCCTTAGCATACTCACTTGAAGCTAGGCCAAGCTCCTTTCCTGCAGTATTTTAGGGTGGCATGTGGCAATAATCCGACCCTGGCATGGTTCTTCCAATTAATGCTTCATATGGGTTCACTCCGGTAGCAGAGTCCTTTTGTCTGTGCAGTGGTTCTAGAACATGAAGTAACTCCTCTTCCTATTATGTTTGTGAATAAATCACTTATTGTCATGCCTCTCTTTAGTTTAGAATTCCATCTCACTCATTTCGTGTACACTCTATAGTCTACAGGGGATGAGAAATTCTTGTGTTAGCCCCAGCATTTGACACAGTGTAAGTAATTTTGGACTTGAAATAGGATCAGTTGTCTGCCAAAATGCAAAGGGGCAATCCAAACTTAGAAAATATATCTTTTATCAGGTCTTTGCATCTGGCGAGTGGTGGCCACCTGCAGAAATTTTCTATAATAACTAAGATGTACCTTTTGCCTACCTTAGTTCAGAGTAAAGGGTCTAAGTAGTCAATATATTACTTGTCATGGTCCCTTTGCTGGTGGTCACTGTTGTAAGGTACTATCCGTCTTGTGTGCTTGATCATGCCTTCAGCAAGACAAACAAGTGTCAATAGGACTATGTAGATCCTTTTTTCCATGAGGGCCACCACCCAAGGTTGAGTAATAGATTTTTAACATTTTGTACCTTAGAGTGACTATAGTTCCCATGTTAAATATGCAAGATACTTTTCTGTATTTGAATGGGTATTAGAAAGTGTGTATTCCTGAATTGATCTGTATGTGTTAACTCATTTTGCCCTTCTTCCGGAGTAATTTGAGTAGTGTTGGGTGCCACAACACCCCACCACAGGACAAACAGTGGCGCCATTCCCCTGTGCATAATTTTTGTCCTTTTCCTAGAATGTTTGCGATTTCAGCATCTTAGCTTTGAAGTCCCGCAAACATTTGAAAGGTTTCTTCTCTTGTTTGCTGCTTTTATTGGGCTTGTGTGACGGAATGAATGTGCAGTGTATTTTTGTGACTTGTCTCAAGGAAATTCTGTGATCCCACTGAGGACCGTCTGCAGCAAGGGCACTTGCCCTTTCATTTTCTGCTGCAAGCGGTCCTTGCTTAAGAAATACTTTCATTTATGTCACATTAATACTGCCAAAATGGGATGATGTGCTGTGCTATTCTCCAGAGATTTTCTTAAGTGACTGGTCCCCCTCTGAACTACGCAACTCTCGTATGGCTGATTCATTGAGGTAGATGGTGCTGGTTCAAAAAACAGTCCAAGTCCATGACAACGTTTACGTGGGGAGTCTGTGTGTGTTTTAAAAAAAAATCTTTTTTTATTGTAGTTTTCAAATAGACAGCTCTACATTACCAAACAGAGAAAAGCAGGTGTGCACAGTCAGGGAAATGGTTACCGACTTATACACGAATCTGAAACAGAAGGGAAACAAGCCTTTGCAATGCGATAGGTCTCGCATTTGCGAGAGTTTAAGCTATTGGCATTGTATTTCATTTATCTGTTTTGCTAATTAACACAAATACAGGCATTGTCATTTACAATGCCAATAGCTCTAACTCTTGTAAACGCGAGACCTATTAAAAAAAGCGGCCGCCATTGTCTCCGCCTGCTTGGAAAGTGAAAGCGCGAATGGCGTGCTGAATGTAGCAGGAAAAGCATGTCACAGTAGGAGAAACATTAAAAAATAGTGCTTACAGACTAAAAAGGAAGTACCATGTAACAACCGAAGTAAAAGGGCCAGTCCTCATGGGAGGTTACAAATGAAGACAAGGCAGTACAAAGGAGGGACTACTAAGCCTATTAATGAATAAGATGTCAGCATTTACGAAGGTCTATGCCTCAAGCCAATGACAAATATGAGCGGAGAGTGGGTGGGGCTTCTATTCCATACTCCAATACAGCATGCCACAGAGCAGGGCATGCGCTGCTCAGGCTCGACCTAAAAAAGGATACACATAGGATGGAGTCAGAACATCAAGTTAAGGCTGATGCAGCGGCTCAGTGTTACCCCATCTGGGAGGTGTGGAGCTGGAGGCACAAGCACAGGCAATAAATCAGCAGTAACCCGCTACACCCAATCAATAGTCATCTAGCAAACGGCAAATATCACTCACTCATCTAGGTCCTCACCAATTTGGGCAACAGTAGTAGGAGACAATGGAGAGCACCTGCCTCCAGTGACAGTACTTCAGAAACTGCCTCCTCAGCTAAAATCTACCCCATGGCATCTGTTAATGGGCAAACCACTAATATTGCATCCCAAACAGGAAAAATAGGGACCTACGTATTCCCGTAGCCACCTCTCTCTCCAAAGCCCCTCTGTCTCACAATCGACCCATTTAGCCAGCTCCTTCGCCCATCTACACAAGTTAGGGCCGTTGGCAGATTTCCAGCTCATCGTCAATTGCAGTTGGGCTAGGATAAGCACCAGATCTGCAAACCTGTTAATCACCTTCCAAGTCGCACTACGAATATGAAGGCTATAGAAATCATTGAGGGGTCGCAGTAGCGACCCCTAGCTTGCTGTCTGCTAAGCTTAAGTGTGAAGGGCAGCACAAGGAGCAAAGGAAGCACAAAATTGTTGTCTAAAAATAAAAGAAGCTCCGGGATTTCCAGGCTGCGCTTGCTTGGGACAAGTAACAATTGCATCATTGCAACTGTTTCAATTTGTCCCATTGGGTAAGGGTTTGTTGAAGTGTTGCCTACCAACACACCCTACAGGGCCCCCCAAGCCCATGACTCCACTGGGCAGGAACATCCTTCACCTACAGGCACTAGGAAGACGGACAGCACTGAGAAGGGGTTAACAGGACTGCTGAGAGTAGTGTGTACCTTTCTTCCTGTGCTGCTGGACAGCAGATCCTTTGGACCAGTATGAAGTGCTGACAAAAGCTTTGTAGCCAGTCACTGTAGGTGCTTTACTTTTTTCATTTAGCATGGCTGTTATGTTTTGCCATTGTAATGTGTGACGTCTGTGTTTTTAGGTGTGTCGTTATATTGTCTTGTGTGACACTGAGTGCTGTCTTGTTGCAAGTAAAACCAAGCAGTTATACCTTGGTAATTCGATACATTTTTAGAAACGAGTCCCCTGCTCCTCCCCCCTTTACGCAATTTGAGGCAGCATGCAGCTCTCTGGGACTCGTAGTTTTTAATTTATTTGGGTTTCAGGTTTAGAAACACTGAACTTGCTGAAAATGTGTCACATTCAGCATATAACAATGTTACCCTTCCGGGGTATCTCACAGGGGAATACCAGGACGGGTTCCCTAAGCAAGCGCTTAGATATCGGGTCGGTGATTTGCGCTATATAAATACATGTACATTTACATTTATCAAACTAGCAGTAGTTGTGTGTTTTTTTTCAGGGGAGTGTGCACAGTGGAACGTTCTCCAAATACCCAATAGTAGTCCAATAAGTATGATCTGAAAAGATTACAATATTGTGTTTAATAGTCTATATTACCAATCAACCACTGAATCATGTTCTTATTCAAAAATATTTATCCATATAAATTATTAAAAATGTCTTACAATATATAAATATGTGGATATACAATTGAACATAAATAAAAATATAAATAAACAGATATGATATACCTACACTCTCTGACTGGGGGAGAATGTTTGCATTGTCAGCATTCCATCCATCATTTGTTTGCTGTAACACTTTTCGCCCTAAATGGGGTGGGTATGTCCAGACGTGGGTCCCTTGCTCACTTTGCCACTGGATTCAAGCTAGCCTGGCTGATGAGGGCTGTTAGCCTGAAACCGGTCCCAGGATGCTTGTTGCCAGTCCAGGGAAGACATGGCTTGGCAGTTCGGGCGGGACTGTTCCCATGAGGCACAGGGTAAAGACTGATTTGCATATAGCTGTGTCTGAACTGGGGTGGCGAAGTGAGCTAAAGAACGGTTGTGGATTCAACCCAGAACTGTGACTGGGGGTGAGTGTCTGAAAAGTTTCAGCGCTCCGTCTATCATCTCCTTGTGTTTGCATTGTTTGCCCTAAGTTGGCAGGGTATGCCCAGACTTGGTAGCTTGCTCACTTTGCCACTGGATTCAAGCTAGCCTGGCTGATGAGGGCTGTTAGCCCGAAACCGGTCCCAGGATGCTTGTTTCCGGTCTCTATGGTACTTGTTGGATGGAGACCGCATTCATGAATGCTTAATAAATAACATATGGTTTGACTTTGCTCTAGTGTGGATTCCTCTTTACTTGATAAGGACCCGTGGCAAGAGTGGTGACTCTGCACCAAACAGATTAAAATTAATCTGCTCCACAAATTGGCGCCTGAACGCGGAGCTCCATCAAAGGCTTGCAGTCGGACCAGGGGAGGAGATCGGTCTGTAAGACGAACTTTGCTGAAGGGCTCACCACTTGAAGAGATTAGAGTTGCTCGTGGTCCAAGGTAATTTTTCAGCTCTCCAACTCTGATCTTCCTGGCGGCTGCTTGCCTTGTCTGGGACCTTCGGACGGTCATTTTTGGATCAGGGAAGATCAACAGGTAGGAGTTGAAGACTATACATGAGGTAAACCTGTAGTTTTGTTGTTGCTGCTGCGATAAGCAGAGCATTTTGGAAGCAAGTCAGCCGGCACCACCAGAAGGTACGCCGAATTTTGAGATGTACATCAAATATGGTATTTGTCCCATCATGTATAGTACATTATGGAACAAATATACAAAAGGGGATCCCCAGTTACAATGGCCATTAGAGGGAACCATGGGCCCTCACAAACTTGAGTATTCAGAGAAACAATTGTTTTTAAAGAAAGTTAGGCCAGCTATGTTTGACAGTTTGTGTATGTGGCAAGAAGTGAAGGAGCGGCAGCTCAAGGCAGAGAAGGTACAAAGGAAGCAGGAAAGGAAAACAGAGTATCAGAAGTATAAGGAATTGAAGGATAAGGAAGTTCAGGAGAAAAAGGAATGTTTAGATAGAGAGCATAGGTTACTAACATCTAAAGAATATATAGTTAGACCAACTGTAGCAGTTCAGGTCCACCAAGAAGATGTGGACTCAGATATTGATAGGTTGTTGATAGAACGACAACACCCCCATATGTACCCTTAACACCTCTTCCCCCAGGACCCCTAAATGTCGCCCCCTTGCACCCACAGCTCACCCTCCTTTGCCCGCGGTTGTCCAGCTCCCTACTTTCCAACCAGTACCGGTTCATTCCTTACCACCTCCAACCCAGGCTACTGCACCCCCATCCCAGGCTTCTGTGTCTCCACCTTAGTCTATATGAGCCCGTACCTCCTGTATCTGTTCTGACCCCTTGAGCAAGCAAGCATCAGAACGTTCTCTTCCATGTACACCACCTTAAAATGGAAAGCACAGGGAAAGATTGCTAATACTGGCTCGTTCCAGATATCCTTTTTGAAACAATACATTAATTTAACTCAATAGTATGTATCGAGTGGCCTCAAGGGATAAACCAAGTTCTTAGTCAGAAATCAGTACCACAAATGGAGCCTAAAAAGCTGGGCAGTAAAAAAGTCTGTTAACCGTAAAGAAACACGTCAATAGTTACCAAAGGAAGACAATTAAAAAGTTTCTTGAAATGCCTCCAAAGTCCAGCATTTAATTAGACTTGAATTGTGAATCCCTTCAAATTAAACAAGTCACCTGCTGACTACGTTCAATCTGCTCCAGTCGCCTAGAAAACCCTGTTAAATCAAGAATACAACCAACATGGTCATCGTTCTACTTCCCAGGCGCTACTGACGGAATTATGTGGTGGCCACACTACTTCACCGAAATCATGACACCAATTCACTCGTCTCAAATTCACAAAGTGTAGTATCGTAGTTTAGTATTACGTCATGGTTTGGAATCACATGATTCTTTAGAATTAGTAATCAGCACAATTCCATGGCTCTTTGTATTTATTTCTGTGTAATGTAATGGCATATTCATTCTTTACCTTTCACTCTGCATTATTGTTTAATGCTGAGGGGGTGTCTTAATAAAGAAGATATCAACTGTTCCCCTGCTTCCAGCCTTGTTACTACAAGAAATTTGGCAACTGGACGGGATCTACAGACAACCCCACAAACCCACGTCTACGTTCAAATATTTTTTTACTTCTACGTGGGATTTCTAATTATATACTTTGAAATATATTTGATTGTGGGATTGCCTACAGCTGCTTGTGGATATTGATGACTTTGTTGGGTAATCATCCTTTTGTACTCCTACAAAAAAAAAATTTGGAAGGGTGTTCCAGCATTGACGATTTCAACAGTTGTGCGGCATTGAGGAAATTAACTGTTAGGTTGTGCGGCATTGAGGACATTTTATTGAGGTTATTTTTTCTGTGACCTTCCCTTTCGTTCCAACGTCTAATAAAGATTGTTTTCCTGCTTATTTGAAAACCGTTTTTTTGCCTAAACTTCGCATCAGTTTGTGGCACAGAAAAGACGAACGGTAAGGTAGAGCAGTAATTGACTACACTCTGCAGCTAGATTTGGTGCACATTCATGCCGAAAGCATCCCACACGACGCACAAAACGTGCTGCCATTTTGTTGATTGCTTCTTGCATTTCCTGCATTCATTTACTTTGCTGCATTGTGCCAACCACGCAAATTGTCAGCGTTTATCATCATTCTTCGGCTGGCAATCAACTCTTCTGCCTGGAGTTGTACTACGTAATGGCATTCAAGGCAATTACCTGCTATTACTGTTACAGCAGTAAGTACTTTTTATTGTATCTGCAATTTTTACCAACTGTTTCCACAGTAACTTTCACTATTACAGCAATTCTTGTTCTCAATATTACTGAGTTTGCTACATCAATGTCAAGCTTTTGTCACTGTTGTAAGTACTTGCTATTTAAAAAAAATAAGGGTTTTCATTTTATGAACATGCCTACAACAGAAGAACCACCGAGGAACTCTTCTGCTTTTAACCTCAATTCTCCTAAAGAATTCTTATCTGATCCTGGTGAACCTAAAGTACAATGGCTGGAACGGAAATAATATTTCTTAAACTATATTGCTAATTTAGAATATTGCAACAGCGTCTTTTCTCCTGAAAGAAAGAAGAGAATGTGAATGTACTGCCTGGGTCCAGAAGGTTTAAGAGTGTACAATCAACTCCAAAAACGTGACAGACCTGGTGATTTTTATGTTTTTAAATGTGCTTTATTAGACTTGGACGAACATTTTTCCCCTTCAGTATGTGATGCAGTTATGAGACATGCTTTCTTCCAACGGAAACAAGAGAAACATGAATCCATCGGTTATTATATATCCGCGCTTAAGAAGTTAGCGATCACCTGCAAGTTTGGTGTTTTACATGATAATCTCATTCGAGACCAAGTCATAATGTACACTAAAAACAAGTCGATCCAAGACAGACTATGGGTGGATTGAAACTATAGTCTAAAAGATAGTTTAACTATTGTCAAAAAAGCAGAACTTTCTGAACGTTGTGCAAAGGTGTCTTTAAGAAGTACTAAGGTCAAAGGGAGTGAATCAGTGAATAACATTACTGATGGTAAAAAGAAATATACTCCCAATACTTCCAATGTTAGTAAGAAAAACTTTAAGAAACCTGAACGCAGCACTAATTACAAAAGTACTAGTTTTGCGTGTTATAGGTGCAGAAGCCCATCTCATCCTGAAAACTGTTATAAGTGTCCAGATAGATTTGTTATGTGCTCTGAATGTGGTCTAGCTGGACACTTTGCCAAAGTCTGGATGCGCAGAAATAAAAAGATGAGTAAAGGTAAGGTGTCATGTATTAAAGAGAGTGATGAGGAGCAATCTTCCTCTGTTGACAGTGATGATGATCATTACACTATGGAGAGAGCAAAAACAAAAGTACTTAATGTTTCTAGTCACTCTAACAGTAAACCCATTTGCTGCGTTTCTTTTGTGGGTGTTTCTTTACAGGTCGCTGCAGATTCTGGTTCTCCGTACACTATTGTTGCTGAAAATATTTGGGTTAAGCATTTTGTCAACACGATTGTTGATTATTTATCATCTTCTGACATTTCCCCAGAAAGTTTTTACTGGTGAAAAGATTGATATCATAGGTTTTAGAGAACTTATTTTTAGGTTTAAAGGTAGACGCTATTTGCAAATTGTATGTAGCTATGGACGGACCTTCTGTTTTAGAGTGAGAGGATCAAAAGAAACTTTAAATTATACTTGATCCGAATATCCCTGAACAAGTCCTTGTTGCTTGCGTTGGCGAAGACACCAGAAAATGGTTTCTCCGTGACTTTCCAGAAGTATTTAATGGCACTATTGGCAAGTTAAAAGGTTTTTCACATATGATAAGATTGAAACACAATACTTCGCCCAAAATCCACAAAACACACAACATTCCCTTCATTGTCAGGGACGAAGTCAAAGCTGAATTACAAAAATGGTTGGATGCACATATCATTGAACCCATTGAAGCGTCAGAATGGGTTTCGCCTTTAGTTGTAGCCAGACGAGCCAATGGCAAGGTTCGTCTATGTGTTGATCTGAGAGGGTTAAATGATAATATTGTGGTGGACCAATTCCCTTTACCCCGCATAGATTAAATGTTAATGCTAACCAGAGATGCTAAGTAGTTTTCCACCCTAGACCTTTCTAGCGCATACCACCAGGTTGTTCTTAACAAAAAATCCAAACATTTAACAGCTTTTTGTACTCCCTTTGGTTGTTACCAATTTAGACGTATGCCCTTTGGGCTTGCGTCGGCAGCAGCCGTTCTTCAAAGATTAATGTTTGAGCTTTTTGGCAACATAAAAAGTCACCTTCTTTCAAGATGACATCTTAATCATGGGTAATTCACGACAACATCACGATGAAGTGCTGAGAAAGATTTTATCCATTCTATCCCTAAAAGGTCTTAATGCTGAAATGAGCAAATGCAAGTTCGCTGAAAATAAAGTTACTTACCTCGGTCATGAAATCACTGACCAAGGCATTAAACCAAACAAAAATTAGTTGAAGCCATCAGTCAAGCTCCCCCACCTTCTAATAAAGATGAATTATGCTCATTTTTGGGCTTAGCAGAATTTTATTCGAAGGTCGTTGAAAATTTTACTGAACGTACTTATGAAATGCGTTCTTTGTTAAAAGACAAAAACAGATTTGAATGGTCGTTAAATTGTCAATGTGCCTTTGATGATATTAAGCGTGCCATCAGCAAAGCTCCTAAACTACAAGCCTTTAATCCCAATGCTTCCCCCTTTGTCACCACAGATGCTAGTGGCAAGGGTTTAGGCAGTGTCGTTTCCCAAAAAGTTGAGAGAAGTTCAGATATCGTTATTGCTTTTGCATCCAGGACACTGTCTCCCACTGAACAGACATACTCTGTTATAGAAAGGGAAACACTGGCCTGTGTATGGGCTTTAGAGCACTTTCTTAAATTTTTATGGGGAAGAAAATTTACAGTACACACTGACCATAAACCTTTGACAAAACTACTTAGCTCAGATGGATTGTCCAGAGCATCAGCTAGAATTGCCAGGCTATCTATGCGTCTTCAAGATTTTATCTATGATGTGCAATATGTCCCTGGAAAAGAAAATTTAACTGCTGATTTTCTAGAAGATTATCCTTACCTCTCAAAGAAATTGATTCTAACCCATGGAATAATTTTTGTGTTGCCAGTATTTTTTCCAATGATCAAACTAAAGGGTTACAGGAATCAGAATGGGAACAAGCTGACAAACTTGATGATATCCTCAAATCTGTCAGAATTAAAATTCAACAGGGTTGGAGTCCTGTCAAACACGACCTTCTTGGTGAAATGAAAGCTTTTTGGGAGGTTATAAATGAGTTGGGTATTGATGGTATGTTCATTGTTAGAGGAGACCAAATTGTTCCGCCTATCTCTTTAAGAAATTAGATTATTTCTCTTTGCCATGAAGGCCATAGTGGCATTACTCGTACTAAGAAAATTTTCAAATTTCTTTATTGGTGGTCTAAAGTTGACTTAGAAACTGAAAGATTTGTAATATCTTGCAATGATTGAGAAAGTGCTGATAAATCACAAAAAAACACTTAACCCTCCTTTAAGTTCTTTAGGTTGTCCATCTCTTCCAGGGGATGATTTGACTTTAGATATTATGGGTCCCATTATTTGGAGTGATGGTTCAACCAAATAAATTCTTGTACTTGTTGACCTTTTTTTTCTAAATGGTTTAATAATAATAATAATTTCTTTATTTAGATATATAAAAGCATATCTTTAAAAGATTCTTCCAGCACAATAAGTACAATTTTGCAGATTAAAAAGTTAAGAGAAAAACAAAATAAAATTTGGCCTTCTTATCAGTGCTTACTGCAACGTGTCAATTTAAAAATTAGCACTCCCAGACAATGCAGATGAGGTTAAAATACATATCATTCTACACAGTTATGAGCAAGGCATTAGCCGTTTCCAATTTTTCTAAAAGACTATAAGCTTGCTGAACGAATTTGGCCAATTTTATATTTAAAACAGCGTTCTCTAAGGACAGAGCAGAAATAATGGCGTGCCTACAAGTCCGAACTCCCAGCCTGTTCAATTCTGGCCTGAGTAGGCGTCTGCGTTGGAGAATAAAGAAAGGGCATGTACAAAGCACGTGCAAAAAAGTTTCATTTGCTGCCCCACACCCTCTGCACATTAAATCAACCCTTTTTCGACGCCATACTGGGAGATTTTGAAGGAAGCGCCAGTCTCCCAGTCTAAGGGCGATCAAGCATCGCTTTAGATGATAAGAAAATGTTGTCGAAAGGTAATTGGCCGGGGATAATCGTTTATAAGAGTTGGCTACTGCCCAGGCATGACTGCGTTTCGCAAGAAGAGCTTTGTCCATGATCAGGGATTTCAATCTTATACCTTTTATAATTGTGTTTTTGAAAGCAGTCTGGCTTGGATTAAGAGCCCAGAGATCCGCAGCAGACATTTGTTGAATGTGGTCATTTAGGAGGCGGCCAAATGATCCCCCCGGATTGCTCACACTGATTTCGTTCCAGACAAGGAATTCCAAGGTACCAGCTTCTGCCTGTCTTAATTTGTGGATCAGGTTAAGATATGAGCCAACGTTGGAGGTTTCATAATTAATTAGGCCCAGCTCTAGTCTGACCTGTGCTGGCGAGGAGGAACTCGGCAGGTGAAGCAATTTCTTGTAGAGTTTGGTTGTTAGTTTATTTAATGTATTGTTCATTTTACCCTTAAAGATCTCTATGCCATACGAAAGTGTAGGCCCGATCTTTGCTCTGAGCACTTCCAGTAAAGGCAAGACGGTGGGGCCTGAGAGTCTCCTCGATAGCTTAGCCAAGGATACCATTAACCATGACGGTATGTAATGAGGAAGCTGCTGTTCTCTGGAAATTTTAATAGCGACCTCAGTGCGTGGTTTCTCGTTCTTTTTAGTGTTTTTATAATGGGGAGGGATGTTGCTCCTACTGGTGGGGTGCGATTTGGGCCCTGCCTTGTCACTCGGTAAGTTCTGATCAGATGTGCGCATAACTGCGACCATATTGCTGTTGGAGAAGCCGCTTGGTCTGGGACACACATGATAAAATCCTTACTTGTTTTTAAGATGCTCTGACAGTTAGTCTCACTCCATTTCAGGCGTTTTAAGTTATCGGAATGTATTCCTTTGTAGGTAAATGGTGCCTTTTTGTGGAGAACTAAATTTGTTTTGAAGGAGATGACCAATGGCCTGTGGTCGCTTTCGGACCTTGGCAGGACGGAGAAGCTAGCCAGATTAACAGGAATTCCGAATTGCAGATGGTAAAGTCCAGATAGGACTTTGTTCTTCCATTTGACCAGGTCCAGTTTGGAGGGGAGTCGCTGGCCGATCTTCCATTCACCACCAGGTACCCTGCGTTGTCTCATCGCGGTGACCTCGCCTAATATATATAAATGGTTTGAACTTCAAGTTGTTGATAAAGCTAAGACCACATCGGTCATTGAATTTTTAGGCAGTGTTTTTATTCTTGAAGGTTTCCCTAAAAACATTCTCATTGACAATGGTGTACAGTTTAAGTCAGTTGAAATGAAACAATTCTTAGAAATTGCTGGCATTTCCGCTCGCAGCGGTTTGCTTTGCCTTGCTGGTGACTTTGTTCTTGGGGCATATATCACAGTGTTTTGTTTGGTGAAACTGCCCCTGGAGTCCAAATAGACCCCTAAGTATTTGTAAGATTGGCCGATTGAGATGCTTTCTTTATCTATTGTCCAGCCTCCGCCGCTGTAGCGTTTTTTGCCAAACGGAACAACCATGGTTTTTTTCATGTTGATTTCTAGCTGGTTGTTAGCCGTGTATTGCATTAAGGCATCAAGGAGTCTTTGTAGCCCCACTCTGGTGAGACTGAACAGTGCCAGGTCGTCTGCATATAAGAAATTGCATAATGCCGTGCCTCCTACTTTTGGTGGATGGCTGATTACCTTCTCTAGAGAGCTTGATAGGTCAGCAATGAATAGATTGAAGAGGAGGGGGGCCAGCACGCATCCCTGTTTGACACCACGAAAGGTCCAGATTTTCCGGGAGAGATGCGAGCCAGACCCTAACTTCACTCGAACCCATGTGTTGGAATGCAGCAGGATGATTGGATTCAGGATATTGTCTGGAATTCCCCACTTCCTCAATTTTTGCCACAGAGCAGACCTGGGCACCCTGTCGAATGCTGCTTTGAAGTCAACAAAGCAGCAAAAAGTCGACCTGGAGTTTGAAAGAGCTTTGTCAATGATGGTGGAGATTGTCAATAAGTTTGTCATTGTACCTGATTTGGCAACGAACCCTGTTTGATTCAGGGGAATCAGATTGTTGTCCTTTGCCCATTGTCTGAGATCATCCAAAATGAGGCCTGCAAAGTGCTTTGCCTCTATATCCAGCAAGGCGATTAATCTGTAGTTGTTCGGGTTGCCTCGTGCTCCAGCTTTATAAATGGGATGGATAATAGCACCTCTCCAAGAATCCGGAATTGTTTGAGAGCTCAGGGTGTAATTGAAGAGATTTGATAGCACCTTGGACCAGAATGGGACATCGGACATGAATAGCTTTTGTGGCAGGCCATTCGGGCCCGGTGCTCCGTCTTGTCTCCCTTTCGTCAGTGCTTTAACTACTCTTTCTTCAGACAATTCATCGGGTGAGGTAAGCCCCTGCATTGAATCGGGTGGGAGATTCGATGCTGCGCCCGTGCCAGTGTCAAAAACCCATGTTAATCCAGGGCGGTCAGGGTGATCTTGTGCCTGGAAATGCTCTGTTAGGTATGAGGTCCAGTCTGCTTCCTGAATGTTCGCTGATCCAAAGGATGTTATGTTTCGATCGGTGCTGTTGACGAGTGACCAAAATTTCTTTGAGTTCTTTTGCTTACTTTCCCATACCAGTTTGACCCAGAATTGGGATTCCTGGGCCCTTTTCTCTTGGGTAACTGCCCTCCTAAGTGCCTTTTGGGCATGACGGTATGTAATGAGGAAGCTGCTGTTCTCTGGAAATTTTAATAGCGACCTCAGTGCGTGGTTTCTCGTTCTTTTTAGTGTTTTTATAATGGGGAGGGATGTTGCTCCTACTGGTGGGGTGCGATTTGGGCCCTGCCTTGTCACTCGGTAAGTTCTGATCAGATGTGCGCATAACTGCGACCATATTGCTGTTGGAGAAGCCGCTTGGTCTGGGACACACATGATAAAATCCTTACTTGTTTTTAAGATGCTCTGACAGTTAGTCTCACTCCATTTCAGGCGTTTTAAGTTATCGGAATGTATTCCTTTGTAGGTAAATGGTGCCTTTTTGTGGAGAACTAAATTTGTTTTGAAGGAGATGACCAATGGCCTGTGGTCGCTTTCGGACCTTGGCAGGACGGAGAAGCTAGCCAGATTAACAGGAATTCCGAATTGCAGATGGTAAAGTCCAGATAGGACTTTGTTCTTCCATTTGACCAGGTCCAGTTTGGAGGGGAGTCGCTGGCCGATCTTCCATTCACCACCAGGTACCCTGCGTTGTCTCATCGCGGTGACCTCGCCTAATATATATAAATGGTTTGAACTTCAAGTTGTTGATAAAGCTAAGACCACATCGGTCATTGAATTTTTAGGCAGTGTTTTTATTCTTGAAGGTTTCCCTAAAAACATTCTCATTGACAATGGTGTACAGTTTAAGTCAGTTGAAATGAAACAATTCTTAGAAATTGCTGGCATTTCCGCTCGCAGCGGTTTGCTTTGCCTTGCTGGTGACTTTGTTCTTGGGGCATATATTTCACGGCTGGACTGCGAGGCATACCCTCCCACACATAGTGTGGATAAAACCGATTTTGGAAAAGGGGGGTGGTGATGGACAGAGTTTCTGAATGATGCAGAATACTCTTACCAAATCAAGAGATCATAGTTTTCCAAAATCGGTTTTATCCACACTATGTGTGGGAGGGTATGCTCAGACGTGAGTCCCTTGCTCATTGCACCATCAGGATTCAAGCAAGCCGGGCCGAAGAAGGCTGTGATGCCAGAAACCGGTCCCCGGAAGCTTGTTTCCTTCCCAGGATAAGAATTGGCTTGGTAGTTTGGTTTGCCCTGTTCCAATCATGCACTGGGACAGGAACAGACTAATTTGCATATAGCCAGCTGGGATGGTGCATTGAGCTAAAAAACGGTGATGGATTAAAACCATGATCTCTTGACTTGGTAAGAGTATTCTGCATCATTCAGAAACTCTGTCCATCACCACCCCCCTTTTCCAAAATTAATTTTTATAACAACATCCCGAAGGCAGATTTAAGTAAGGTTCTTGAAGAACTTTTGCAAAGCATGACAAATTCTGATGATAATTGTCCTGTGGGGAAATGTGTCCTATGGATGGGTGATTTTAATGGTTTTCTATGCCCTAACAGTCACTCAGGCGCCTGTGGTTTGGATAATGCTAGAGGTGACCCTTGTACTCATTTTATACACACAACTGCCGGGAACTGTCTTAATAATGTATTATTTGACCTGGATTTAGGTTTTGTAAACAAATTATGTATCCCACAGGTTCCTTTTGTACCGACTTTTAATGGCAGGGGGTGTAACTCGGTGATAGACTTTGAATTGATTTCTAATAGTCACTTTTGCCATGTTCTGACTTTTCAAACATGTGACATGGCAATAAGTGACCATTTTCCAAATAGTTTTTCCCTAACCTTTGCCACATGTATTAGGAAAAATACTGATGTAATTGATAATTTGTAGTCATAGAATAAGCTTAGCAAAGAAGAACGGCTATACTATAAAATGGAACAAAGTAGAGCCTACGGTGTTCTTTGAAACTTTATTGAAGAACAAGTATAAAGATTTTATGGTATATCTCTCAGAAAATGACTACTATACTTCAGTTATCTCGGCTTTCTGTAATATCTCTAAAGAAATTTGTAATTTACTCACAGGAAGGCCGAAGAATAAGAGATCTAAGGCTGAGAGCTGGTTCGACGCAGAGTGGAGCAAAGCTCATGCAGCCTTAAAGCTGATACTCAAAAGCGAACCGAAAAACCCTATTGAAATTAGAAAAGCCAGAGCTACTTATTTTGGTGCAATAAAAACCCGAAAGAAGGAATTAAAGCAGGAGGCGTGGCAGGCCTTACATCAAGCCTGTTTGCTAAAATATAATGTAGGATTTTGGAAAGCGGTGAATGCCCCTTTTTTGCCGACAGGAAAAATGACGCCATAGAGGTGGCAATAGAGGAGACCACTTGGGTAAATCATTTTACCGAGTTATACAAAAAAGATGACTAACAAGGGACCGTGTATAATGAATCATCTGGGGCGAAGCAGAACAAGATGCAGGGTCTTTTTCTAATAGCCATTGTTTTTTCACTGTCTGAAGTCGAAATCGCTATAGCTGAGAGTGCCGCAGGTAAAGCTCCAGGGCCGGATGGGGTGCCTGTAGACATATACAAATCCAATGTTAGTCCTTAAGAATTTGTGTCGTCCAGGAACTATTGGTGGATCAATATTCATCCTGAATCTTCTTCTATGTCCAATGTTAGTGTTCAGAGAGAGGATGGTCCTTCTGATGCAGTTCTTCCATCGGTTGTGGTTTCCAGTGAAGGCCTTCCTCAACCTGCAATCTCAATTGATCTTTGTAAAGAAATTATTTCACAACATTCCAATGAATTTAAAGTGAATACCTTTGGTAGAAATATTGTTAGACCTAAACGTTTTGACGATTTTGTTTGAGTCTTAAATTTAGTTTTTTGTTTCATTTGAAAGAAAGAGGATGTGTAGTATCGTGGTTTAGTATTACGTCATGGTTTGAAATTGCATGATTCTTTAGAATTAGGAATCAGCACAATTTCATGGTTCTTTGTATTTATTTCAGTGTAATGGAATGGTATATTCATTCTTTACCTTTTACTTGGCGTGATTGCTAATGCTGAGGAGCTGTCTTAATAAGGAAGATACCAACTGTTCCTCTGCTTCCAGCCTCGTTACTACACAAAGGCCTTTAAAACCTGGCTTTTGACGGAAAAAAATGATTTCCAGGCCCTGAAGTTTCTGGCTGGCTTCTTGCTTGGTAATTCGGTTACCATTCTATAAACCAAGTTTAATTCTATGCTGATTACAAGCATAAAATAAATAAATGTATTAAAAGCTTCTGATATATATATATAAAAAAAACACGGTCTCAAGACCGGGGTTTTCTCGATGCATGCGAACAGAGGGAAAATTGGCCATCTTGTGACAAAAACGTGAGTCAATAAATTACGGGGAAAAACGACAGTTAAATCCCAACACTCTCCTGTAACCTATTAACACCCCATCCGATCTCTTTTCTAAACACGCCTCCAACTACTGTTTATTTACCACTTATTCGTGACAGATAGGACACCTCTCTCAGATTCTTAACTGGTTACGCCCCTCCTCTAGTGACGGGTGTCCGCCTCTTCTCGAATCGCAACCCCGCTGCTTTCTATATCTATATCACAGTCCCGCTATATGCGTCATAAAGAGAACATAGAGAGATAATAAACAAAAAACACGCAATAGCAAGACGATGCTATCGTTGCACAGACCGCCATCATGTAAGTGCCCTCTTAGCATCTCAGGCTCCCAGCACAGAGGAAACGGCGTCCCTAACCGCCCGGATCCTCCATTCAAAGGTTCAGAAACGTCAGAATGGGCGCGTGCCCGGCAGGCTACGTCATCGGATTCCACCAGAAAGCAGCTGGGGCTCGCAGTTTACGCGCCTTCCTTTCTTCCTGCCCGGGTGCACGAGGAAGCGCTTCAGAGGTTTTTAACCTGCCTCATCCACGGCCCTGCCAAGTTACCTACTGCTTTGCCTCCCCCTCCGTTACACAGCGCTGATCCGGGCAAACGAGCCGGGCAGCAAGGCACGTTTGAAAGCGCCGGTTGGCGCGCGCTCGCGCCCTTCGGCCAATCAGCAGGCTGGGTTTTTTCGCGCTGCTTGGAGCAGGAGGCGGGGCAGGGTCGTGGAGCCGCGGGTTTTGTTGTATTGATTCCTGGCCAAAGAAGCGCCGACTGTCCACCTACTGCACCAAGGATGAGACACGGGCAGGTTAGTACCTTCGGGACATAGCGCTGCGAGTCCGCTGGGGGGGGGGCAAGCCTAGCGTCCGGGTTCGGGGGTTGAAGAAATGCGGATGGAAGAGCGAGGGCAATGGACTCTAGACGAAGGCAGTCTTTGGGGGGGGAGGTAGGTGGGGGGTTTATGTGAGCGCTTCCTTCTCATGCTTTGTTGGCTGTGTTTACTCCCCGGGCCGGGCTGCCGCTGTGCTCACTGCCGCCTCCCCACGGTGGGAGGCCATGTTTGAGCGCGCGCAGCGGACAGGCATCCTCCGTACCAGAGTGCACAGCACACAGCCACTTCTGGGTCGTGTCCGTTGCAGGCATTTATGAACGTTGTGCCTGCACGCCGAGGGAGTTCGTCATTACCCCAAGCTGTTTTCAAGTCGTTGTGCATCTTCCCCTCTAAATCGCCGCTGTTTTTCCAATGGAAGTCGCTGTCCTCTTTTCTATAAAGTCAACCTCTGTCGCCTTTTCTCGCACTCACTCGCAATGTATATCTCTACTCATCCCCCCTCCGGTCTGTCACTTGTTCCCACAGTCTGTCACATATTCTCACGTCACTTTTTCCCACTGTCTGTCATCTATTCCCACTGTCTGTCATCTATTCCTACTGTCTGCCTGTCACCTATTTCCACGTCACCTATTCCCACTGTCACCTAGTCACACTTTCTACCTGTTTCCTTTTCCCAGTGTTTTTCCTTCTCCACACTGCCCCTTTTCACAGTCTTTCCTCCACCCCTCTCCCATTGTCTGTCCCTCTGTTGCATTTTTTCGCACAGTCTGATTCTCTGTCCTTCCCTCTTTTCCGCAGTCTGCCTCTCTGCCCCTCACCCATAAGTCTCCCTCTCTGCCCCCCTTTAACCACAGTCTGCATGTGGTATCTTGGTTTAGGTGCTATGTATCTTCACCGCTTTCCTGCCTTGCTGCTCAGCCAGTGTGGATGAATAGTGGAATGTTGGTATGTGTGATGTAATATAGAATGCGGAGGATACCTGGTGGATGGATGTCATTTGAGAGATTGGGCTGAGCAGCAAGGGAGCTGCTCTGGTGGGGCTTTCTATATTCCAGTACTTAAGACCGGATCCATCTGTAATTCTGTACTGAAGATCTAATAATCCTACTTAATCATCAGTCTTCGGCTACTTCTATACTTATTACACTGCCTCTGCTCGCTTCCATAGTCTGCCACTTTACTGTCCCCACTCCCACAGCTTGTCCCCACTCATGTTAATAACATTTATAGTGGCATAATCGGTAATTGGACTGTTGAAGTGACTAGCAGCTAGAAAAAGTTGCCTAGTCTGCACTAGCTACAAAGCTAGGGGATTTAAACTTATTTTATGGGAATTGATAAAGGTAATTGCAGATCTCTAGTCCTGTTAACAATGATCTCCATAGTGACAGTAACCCCTCTCATGAAATAATAAAAAAGAAAGTACAACCAAGTATTAGAGACACTTGTTTGGGGCGTATATTAGAGGCCAAAATGCAAATCTCCTTGAGGTCTAAATTGTATTCTTCAACTCGGTGTGAACCTATACACCATACATAGTTCAGTGATAAGTGGATAATTAGACAATCATAATATGTATAGTTTACATTTTTATGGATGATTTTCAGGGTCTCTCAGTTAAAACACTGCTTATTGTACAATCCTATATTATATTTGATATTCAGGACACTGTATATAGCCCATGTGTTTTACAACACTTTGAGGCATTTTCAAGGCTATTTATGATTGCTTGTTCAAGTATATACGTGTAGGCCAATATCTGTTCTCTCATCAATTTGTTGCTAGGAGCATTTTGTTTGGTCACCTAGGAGCAAATATCTTCAGTAATATGAAGTGGTCACTGCTCTAATACAGGGATATCTGTCGTTGATTAATAACTTTCAGAGAACATTTTATTGTTTGGTAAGGCTTCTCCCCGTGATTGGAAGCTTTTTTGTTTACTTTTGCACTGTAAATAATTTGACAGCTGTGTACTACTTTCGCGCAATCTTTGACTCAAATTAGTTAAAATTGGCATTCATGACCATTGCTATGTGCGATCTACAGAATAACTGGATGTACACATATTCTGATTACCTTTATGCCCTACTGGCAGGCACTGTGAGAAACTCTTACCTGTCATGAGCCTGAAGTCTAGAGATCTCAAACGTAACAAGAAACTATTATCGTGCCTCTTTAGCCGAGCTCACACTTATGGCAGAGAAACGTTCCAATTGTTTAAAGGTCTATATAGAAAAATATGACCTGCAGACATGAGGTAAAATCTTGATGCAAATTATACACAAATTCAATACACTGTATTATCAGTAAAATGTACAGTTGAAACACAGCTTTATATACAACCACAACCTGACTCTGACACCTACAGGCGACCCAGCTCACAGTAAGTGCTATTAAAAAGTAATATGCTGCTTGAAAAGAAAACTACAGAAAAACAGCCAACTGGAAAGAGCAAATATTCTTGTGAAAGTAAATTAAGGTAAAAATGTAAAACGTTGCATGAGCTCTCTCTCCGACATTGGTTGTCTTAACCGTTTGGGCAGCCATTGTTCAGAAATCTATCAATGTTTGTCCTGTAAAACTAAGGATAGAATATAGGTCCCGTTTCAACGTTTGCTTTTAACTACTGCAGAGTCTTGGACCCTGAGGGACCCACTCTTCTTAAAGCCATGGTTTTGACTTAACACCTGTGATTATCGGATTATCTAAATATCCATGAACACTGCTTAACACTTTAATTTGAAGAATAACATTCAGACCTGAATGAGAACTAAATATTTTGACCCTCAGTACACTGAGCAAACCAGTACCTCTAACAAGTAATTTTACTGGATTTAAACCAACCCTTTTTTTTCAATTGGCATTGAAATATAATTGGCATTTAAAGGGCGAGGTGGAAGCCCATTTATCAATCAAGTAATCTTTATTCGGTTTCACGTCGGAGAAACATAAAAGTTACAAAGGTTACAAGTACATAAAAACAGTAATGCATTAAAATGATTACAAAAATTAGACCCTATATACAATTTATTGTTAAAAACCCAATACCCAGCCTCCCCAATTAATCAAAACCTTAAAGTGCAATGTGCCCGGAAAACACAGCTTCCTATTTTATTTACTTTATGGCGCACACTAGGCCTAATAGGTCCTACATAGATCATCTATTATTTAAACATCCATACAGGCCCTGGATTTCACAGTAGCTTTTGAAAACCCCACTATAAAAATAATACAGTCCTTTCAGCAATTGAAGATACAATAGGGCAGGACGGGCCTGAATACAATTCATTCTTTTTAAAATGGGAACCAAAAAATACCTTCGGGGGGTTTCATTAAACTTGCATAAAAACATAAAATTCAGCAGATCATGTGGAGACTGCCAGTCACAGCCACAGAGAGCTAGCACTTGAGCTCTACTATATCCCTTAGGCCTGGCTAGCAAGAGGTGAAAAAGGTTTATCCGAAACCTAGTTAATAAGCACCTCTTGTGTATTGATAGAAACCCCATTAGATAAGGTTCCATTGTCTGAATTGTTTTGAGCATTAAAACGTACGAACACTTGGTTTCAGCATCGCCTGCGCATCCCTGTCCAATTTCCTTGAGGTTAAGAAGGCTACCTTAATTAATTTTAGATCCTTCTTAACAATGGATTCAGGGTTACAAAATAGATCAGCACGCCCTACACCTTCCAGGCTGCTCTTAATGTAGTTAAGCCAGGGAATTTGGGATGCATTATCGAGGGACGTACACTCTCTTAAAATTAAATGGTTAAGAGTTAACTCTTTGTTCAACCGGCACCGCAACCAAAACGCCAGAGGGTGCAGCGCTAGGACATCACTTAGATAGGGGACCCCCAATTCCTCAGGGACCACTAGGTTAGATATTCCGCGCGGAAAACACAACATGCGCTTCAGAAAGTCCTTCTCAGCCACCTGGAGGGAATCCACAGCAATGTGTCCCCAGATTTCGCTTCCATAGCTAGGTATGGCCATGCTTTTGGCTTGGTAAACTTTCAGCATGGCTCCAATTGGTTTCTTCCCTATTTTTGTGGCAAAATAAAAAATTGCCACATTCACCCTGGCAAGTCCCCCTTTTTCCTCAATATTAATGGACCCCATTTTAAATGATCATCAAAAAGAACCCCTAAATAAGAAAAAACATTAGTGCGGGGAATTTTAGCCGGGCCAACACTGAAGTGAAAATTTTTGGGGGTCGTTGCCGCACTTGCAATATGTAAGAGTTTGAATTATTTATTGCCAAATCCCGGTCCATCATAAATCTGGAGAATGCTGTTAATAGAGATTGCAAACCTATTACAGTCCTAGATATAAGCCGGCATCGTTCGCATAAAGCAGGACGGGGATGTCATGCCGCCCTACGCAGGGGTAATCAACCCCAGTGGCTTTTAATGCAGTATCCAGATCATTAATGTAAAAATTAAACAAGAATGGAGCCAGGATGCACCCTTCCCATACTCCCCTCTTTGTCTCAAGGTCCTTAGTGACCCGAAGGGCCTTCGAAACCTGACGTTAGTCTTTGTTGCCTTATGCAAATCCTCTAAAAAATTAACAATACTGTTATCTACCCCCATTACCCTCATGGACTGCCACAATTTAAACCCGTTGACGCAGTCAAATGCGGAGGACACATTTATGAAGGCAAGTTAGACCGTTCCGGGGCGGGCAACAGTATATTTGCTCAGTAACATAGATAAATTAAGACACTGAGCAACGGTAGAGCGTCCCGACCGAAATCCAAACTGGACATCCAACAGGATCCTGTGCTCCTCCGCCCACGTGGATCGTCTCTGCAAGAGAATACGTCCTACAACCTTAACCACTGAGTCAAGGAGGGAGATTGGCCTGTAATAGTGGTTACTGTTCCTGTCACCCTTCTTAAAAACAGGGACTATGGTAGAAGAGGCCCAAGACTGAGGACAACCGTTCTTTGCAGCTGCGTTAAACACAGCCTTCAGTACTGGAGCCCAGAAAAGGTCAAATTTAAATAGGCCCGGAGGAATACCATCTGGGCCCTGCGCTTTGTTGGTGGATAGCCCTGCAATGCCTGCCATAACCTCACCCATTTCAAAAATCATTACAGGGGCATTTGTATCCCGACCTTCTTTCCAAGTATGCTCCCTAGGGCTGTCAAACTTAGATTTAAAATGGAGCACCCATTCCTCCTCAGTGATATGCAAATCTAAGCCCCCCCCCCCACTTCCTGACCAAAAAGGGGGCAATTCACTACACTCCAGAACCTAGAGCTGTTCTTGAGTGCTTGAGTCAATCAGCTCCCTCATGCCTCCTCCGTCATGCCACCCTTCCGACTGACCAAGTCCGACTTGTATTCTTTACAGCATACACGTACCTCAATTTGATTTCTTGGTTTTGCAAAGGCTTTATAAATTGCCTAGTTCTTTATCGATTGCAGCTTGTGAATCTGGTTCCAAGGCAAATCCAGATTTTGATCGTTTCAGTAGTCCTCCTAAAACCTCAACTGGCTCTGTTTAGAGTCTGATCTGAGGATTCTTATTAGCGTTTTAAATTAGTTTCCTTAAACTTAAATAGTTCACTAGTATTATCCGGTATGTGGGGAGCCATTGTAAGCTACACATAAGGAGGTTGTTCTTAATCCCACAAACCCCCACTGCTCTCTAGCTCAGCATTGAGAAAATGGCTTTGGTGCAGTTTTCGTGGGTGTCTGATGTGGTTTGGATATTTAACATTTATTGGAAGAACTTTCACTGTATGTTGGTTTTGTCACTATGAAGATGTACGTTTGCCTAAGTAGTTTCATAAAATGCCTCATTACCTGTTGTCGCAGCTTGCAAAATCTGAGATGGTTCCTTCGTAGTATCGAAAAACGTAATGCAACAAAAAGGGGAACAACTGAAAGACCGGGTAGTGCAGAGCTAAGAAAAATGGAATTTGTTGTTGAGGAACAGTGATCCGTTGCAGTTGACCGCACGTTTCGCAATGCAGTTTTATTGAAAGCCACTGAACGGTTAGCTATCTGAAGAAGACCTAGACAAGCTTCCTCACACTCAAGGGCTACCATTCTGCCATGTTCTGAACTCTTTAAAGACTAATGCCTTAGTTATGGCGACCCCCAATAGGTCAAAACTCCTTATCCACAAGCTACAAATGTGTTTGTAGCCATTTCTTTGTTAGAAAGTGCGGAAGGGCAAATGGCAGTGGAAAGGCAACTGTAAATTAGAGCTACCTTAACAGGTTTCTGGAGCTATGGGGAGAGTTCTAAATCTAGCAGCAAGCAAAGACTAATGACATCTGGGACTGAAGTGGGACATGTTCAAAAGTCGTTAGAAGTGCTGAGAATCAGAGTGGAGAATTTAGTGGCACACTTCATCATTCTGAGTTAAAGAGATTATATAACATGACTGTATGTCCTCTTTTGCTTGGCTGACATAAACACTGTGCCAAATCTCCTTGTACACTACCCTTCTGTTCTTAATGGACTTAAGACCAGCCATCTGACTTATGGGAAAAATGCGCATTGAAAGTGTGTAGTAAATCTTGTAGAGGATATAGTTTAAAACGGAAGGAAAAGGTGAAGAAACCTCGTGGAACTCCCCTGAACTGGTTTTAAGGCAGACTGGTGAGCTAAATCTACAAATAATTGAAATCTTGTGCAAGACATTTGCCACCCGTTTATTTAATGCAAGGTCCTAGACTCGGCTTCTCTCAGATGCCACAGGAGGAGCACACTACTGACTGTTGAGCACAGTTGATAAATCACATAGGGTCAGTGTGCTGGTCCAGTCTACATCCACTTTATTCCTCTGGTAATTCAGCACTATGCTTGGCGCCCTTCTCGGCATGAAGCTTGCTTGGAGGGGGTCCAGGAGATGTATATAATTCAGTATACGACTGATGCTGGTGGATCACAGCTCTCTTCTAATAGGACTAGAACAACTAAGGACATAGGACAACTAATTTACAAACAAGCAACTTTGGCCCAAAAAATTGTTCTTGCAAGAACAACACATCAAACTTGTTATCTTAGATGTCAGGTGTTCCATGAATACCTACAGTGTCTCTCTTGACCTGTAATATGTATCCACCTGGACCCAAAAGCCAAAGACTTCTTTAATCCTTAGGTTTTTCGTTATCCAAGAGCAACTTATTATAATATATGTATGGGGGATTTCAGCCAGCCATTTTCTTTCATTGGCCTGTTCCCTATTCACATTTTCTTCCTCCTACTACAGGATGGGCAGTGGATCAGCCCACTACAGCAATTTAACTGTAAGTGATGGTTTTCTGCTCTTTCCTAAGGAGTGCATCTACGCACAAAGCTGTTCCGTTTTACATTTGTCAAATACAGGTTCAGTCCTAGGTGAAATATTGAATAGGTGTCTTAATATCTAAACAAATGTTTACTTGCATCTTTAATGACCCACAATGGATATTGTAAGGGAGAGCCAAATCCCTTACATTAAGAAGTTTCCAACATCTTCTTTGGATAAGGGTTAGGGGAGATCAAGAGCTTGCTAATGCTGGCAACATAGTTGCTTTTTCAATTTGTGTGGGAAACCTATTTTGAAATCCTCTGGGTTGAATCCAGTCTTTATCAAAATAGTGGGTAAAAGTTTGCAGCGTCCATTTAACGTGAACATTTGAGAGGAAGTAGTCATGGTTTGTAGTGTAGCTAACTTCAGCGATTTTTTTATTTTATTTATTTTTATAAGTAATCAATGAATGGCTAATTTTGTTTTGATTCTTTTTATGTTTATGTAAGTCTTCTTTTGTTTGCAGTTTAATTAGTCTGAAACTCCTGGATTTGAAGGATTGGGTCCAAAGTAAAGATCACATAAGGAATTTCAGCAGTACACCTCAAAATGAAACCAGTCCCCCAGATTTTGGGAAACTCTGCTCTGAAAATCCAGCATACTGAAGTCAACCGCGATTGTTCGGTGTACCTGAGCAAAGCACAAATATCTGCCACCTTGCACGATAGTGTCATACAAAAATTGAGCCCCCAAGATACATTGCCATTTATTCAAGTTGAGAAGTTAAAAGATCTTACATCCTGTGTTCTTAATGGGGAGTCGGGTGCTGAAGAAGCCACAGTCCGGTTCGAGGTTCCGGAAATAAAGCCGATTGAAACTCCACCAAGTACCACCCCTGTTAAGAATGGCTCACCAGAAATAAAGCTGAAAATCACCAAAACGTACATGAATGGGAAACCTCTTTTTGAGTCCTCAATATGTGGAGACAACGAATTGGATATTCAGCAATTGGAAGAAGCTGGAAACCCTGCAAAGGAAAGAAGGAGCAGGAAAAGAAGTATACAGTATGACTCCATACTGGATGATTGTCTCGTACAATCCACAATAGCATCAAAGCTGTCTGGTGTTGCTGAAGAGGTATGGTTTCTATAACCTATATTAAAATAATTTGTAACATTTTGGGCGTCTCCTATGTAGTTTGCTCTTGATTATACCTGAACTTTCCCATACCTGTTAATCCATTTTTCTCACATTGTCCTATGAGTTAGTGTTGGATTGAATAAAAAAAAAAGTAAATGCTTCTGCCAGTTAAAATAAACCTATAAAAGCATGCATTCTGATATTTCATCTGCGGAAGAAAAAAAAAGCGCCATGAATTTTGTTTTTACACTTTTTAAAATCCTTTTTAGGTCTCGCCTGTCGATGCGCATGCGCATCGAGCTTGCGAGCCTATTGCGGCTTATACAAGCTTTAACTAAGAAGCAAGGAATCGTGGCGATTCCTTGCAGTGCCCGTGACTTTTAAGCTCAATGCGCATGTGCATTGAGCTTAAAAGCGCGTGCACAGCCGCCCGCATTCCTCCGACACCTTTGAAGTGAAGCTTAGCTTCACTTCAAAGGCCCGGCTTCTTCACACCCACATGCCGCTCTCGCTCTCCCCGCTCCGCCCCCTCCCCTGCCCGGCCCGGCTTCTTCACACCCACATGCCGCTCTCGCTCTCCCCGCTCCGCCCCCTCCCTTACACTCACCCCTCCTTTCTCCCCTTTAGGCTGCTTTAATTGATTTTTAAACATATTCGATACAGTTTACCATCAGCAATGGTTTCAATCTTGAGACCCTCTTGATGCTGTAGTCGCATGTCCCTCTGTGCGACCCCACCTAAAAGAAGTTGTAGAGCAAGCTACATTAATAGGAGCATTTTACTTCTACAGACACAGCCCCTCGAGCAGCCTTCAACATGCCGCTCTCGCTCTCCCCGCTCCGCCCCCTCCCCTGCCCGGCCCGGCTTCTTCACACCCACATGCCGCTCTCGCTCTCCCCGCTCCGCCCCCTCCCCTGCCCGCCGTGTGACCTCGGCTTACACTCACCCCTCCTTTCTCCCCTTTAGGCTGCTTTAATTGATTTTTAAACATATTCGATACAGTTAAACATCAGCAATGGTTTCAATCTTGAGACCCTCTTGATGCTGTAGTCGCATGTCCCTCTGTGCGACCCCACCTAAAAGAAGTTGTAGAGCAAGCTACATTAATAGGAGCATTTTACTTCTACAGACACAGCCCCTCGAGCAGCCTTCAACATGCCGCTCTCGCTCTCCCCGCTCCGCCCCCTCCCCTGCCCGGCCCGGCTTCTTCACACCCACATGCCGCTCTCGCTCTCCCCGCTCCGCCCCCTCCCCTGCCCGCCGTGTGACCTCGGCTTACACTCACCCCTCCTTTCTCCCCTTTAGGCTGCTTTAATTGATTTTTAAACATATTCGATACAGTTTACCATCAGCAATGGTTTCAATCTTGAGACCCTCTTGATGCTGTAGTCGCATGTCCCTCTGTGCGACCCCACCTAAAAGAAGTTGTAGAGCAAGCTACATTAATAGGAGCATTTTACTTCTACAGACACAGCCCCTCGAGCAGCCTTCATCGAAAAGAAGTTACGTAGAAATTTGCATTGAGAAGAGGATCTTCCCTCCTAGTCACAGACCCCTCCCCCCCCCTTGAGTGGAGCCCCTATCTCCACCCCGGCTATTGACTCTTCCACTGGGTCACTGCTTCACAATTCACACCTAGACAAAAAACTAGCTATTATGACAGTTGTGTGGCGGAAGTGTCTTTCTTGGTGCGTTTGTACCCTTGGCACAAGCGGAGGCAGATCATGCACGAGCAGACCACACCCTGCCGTGAATATAGCTTATCACCCTCATGCGCTATAAACGTCTTGCATTAGTCACAAAGCAGACATATTTATTTTGCTTGTTATAAATAATGAGCTACAGAGCAGTGCTCTATTTTTTACTTGTTAAAAAATGTGGTAAATTGATCACAATGTCACTTTTTAATGTTAATCTCTACTTTGAAAGCTTTCCCAATTGTGAGTTAATAAATACTAAACTAAACCTCAAAACATTGCTTAGAAAGCATATAAAATCGAATTCATTTAATTGAAATTTTATAAGTGTATAACATATTTGGCATGCTGAACAACAAATTGCAAAACACAAATTCGCCATATATCTGTTGCTCGTACATATCCTTCGATAACTACTGAAACCGGGCATTGGTCATGGCAATTAAAGATGTGCTGGGGTACAACAATGTTCTGTGTACCTGATATACCTAACCTTGCCAAATTATAATTGTAGTAGTTGTGAATGCGTTGCCCATGCAGGGCGAACATATGTTAACCTGTATCTTAAAAGAGTATGTAGATTGATCCTATCTTCTAATTGTCAATACAAATAAATTTTAAAAAGATGTCCTTTTTTCAGAAATGTTAGCTTACCAATGACTAAACATTGCACATCGCATTAATGTTATCACATTAGTTTACGTTTGGGAATTCATAAAGACTTGATGTAGTTCCCTTGATATGAAGTTGCCTTCTTTGGCTTTCACAAAGTATTTGATCAATAAATAGAGAGGTCCTCTGTTGCTTTAGGTTGGCTGCCCATTTATTCTCAAACACAGCTTGGCCAGGTTGGATTCGAAGCTCACCCTCACTCACCCTCACTCACCCTCACTCACCCTCACTCACCCTCACTCACCCTCACTCACCCTCACTCACCCTCACTCACTCACCCTCACTCACCCTCACTCACCCTCACTCACCCTCACTCACCCTCACTCACCCTCACTCACCCTCACTCACCCTCACTCACTCACTCACCCTCACTCACCCTCACTCACTCACTCACCCTCACTCACTCACCCTCACTCACTCACCCTCACCCTCACCCTCACCCTCACCCTCACCCTCACCCTCACCCTCACCCTCACCCTCACCCTCACCCTCACCCTCACCCTCACCCTCACCCTCACCCTCACCCTCACTCACCCTCAACCCCTCACCCTCATTCCCTCACCCTCAACCCCTCACCCTCACTCACCCTCAACCCCTCACCCTCAACCCCTCACCCTCATTCACCCTCAACCCCTCACCCTCATTCACCCTCAACCCCTCACCCTCATTCACCCTCAACCCCTCACCCTCATTCACCCTCAACCCCTCACCCTCATTCACCCTCAACCCCTCACCCTCATTCACCCTCAACCCCTCACCCTCATTCACCCTCAACCCCTCACCCTCATTCACCCTCAACCCCTCACCCTCATTCACCCTCAACCCCTCACCCTCATTCACCCTCAACCCCTCACCCTCACTCACAACACATATTGTGTTACAATAGGTGTCACATTTGCAAAAGATAAAACTATCTAGAGATGTAGCATAACGACCAGAGCTGCCATATAAGTCACATAAATACAAAACATGTTGCATTCCAAATGCTATAGGTGTCACATTCGCAAAAGTTATAACTATTGGCATTGGAAATGACAAAGCCATCAATTTAGCAATTTTAACAACGAAAAAATAAATAAATTGTCATTTACAAGACCAATAACTACAACTTTTCTAATGCGAAACCTATTGCATTCCAACCCCACTCACCCACGCAACGTCACTCACCCACGCAACGTCACTCACACACGCAACGCCACTCTCACACGCAACGCCACTCTCACACGCAACGCCACTCTCACACGCAACGCCACTCTCACACGCAACGCCACTCTCACACGCAACGCCACTCTCACACGCAACGCCACTCTCACACGCAACGCCACTCTCACACGCAACGCCACTCTCACACGCAACGCCACTCTCACACGCAACGCCACTCTCACACGCAACGCCACTCTCACACGCAACGCCACTCTCACACGCCACTCATCCACGCAACGCCACTCATCCACGCAACGCCACTCATCCACGCAACGCCAATCATCCATTTGCAAAACGAAAAAAGTTAAACTCTTCTATTGCGAGACCTATTGCATTTTCAATGCTTGTTCTGTTCTACAAACAGTATATCTTCAGAGGTCAATTTGAACGCCATTGTACTCCATTACTGCTAGGATGTCTCCACACATCAGCAGTAGATATTTTTTCCACCATATGTTGTGTATTTGTAAAGCATGCTATCACCTGCTAAAGGATTGTGGCACTTAGCAGGTGTGTGTGACTAGCCCTGCCTATGGTAGGTTGGTTAATTGAAAAGCCTGATCTTCAGCTTCTTGTGGAATTCAAAAAGAGTGGTGATGGCTCTAATATGGAGTAGGAAGTCAGTTCATGCTTTAGGTGCATTGTAAAAGAACGCCCGTCCTCCTGATCTGGTTCTGTATATGCGTTGGATGTGTGCGAGTAGGAGTCCTATAGAGAAGTGTCTCGGTGGAAGGAGATGCGACTGTTCAAGAAGTGGGGCCTAAGTTGTTTAGTGCCTTTTAATAAGGTTTTGAGGAGTTTGAAATTGGCACTTATGTGTGAGCTGCTTCAGATGTGGTGTGATGTGAGTTATGTGTGGGAGGTTGAGCGTTAGTCTGGCTGCCAAGTTTTGGATGGTTTGTAGCTTGGTGATCCTGGTGTAAGGAGTGTTTCCGTAGTCTAACTTGCTGGCGATCAGGACGTCAGTGACAGTTTTTCTAGTATTGCTTTGAAACCATTTGAAAACTTCTCCAGCTTCTTTATGGCGTGGAAGCAGTTGACTTTTGAAGTCATGTCCAGCTTGCTGGCAATGGTGTTGAGGTTCCTGAGGGGTGGTGCTGGGTGTGTATCCGAGTGCGGCTGGCCACCAGTTGGAAGTCCCATTGCAAGGAGTATGGTGCCAGGCTGACTGCTTATGTTCTATCTGTTAAGAAGGAGCGGTCAGTGGTTCCTTGGATGCCAGGTACCTGATGAGGAAGGGGCGAGAAACAATGTCAAATGGTGCATAGAGATCAAGAAGAAGGAGAGCTGCTATGTCTCCTAATGTGGATGTTGTCTGTTGCTTCGATGAGTGCTGTTTCTGTACTGTGGTTGATCCTGAATTCAGACTGCGTCGCATCGAAGAGCTGGTGGTTGGTGAAGTGTCAATTTATTATGTTCTCTACTCCTTTGTGTATGGTAGGAGGGAGATGGGTCTTTAGTGAAATGTGGCTGGGACAGCCAGTGGTTTCTTGAGCAATGGCATATCAGTTGCTTCGCTAATAGTAGGCGTTGCTTGATGAAGGTTTGTTGAGGGTTGAGGGTAAGGGTCAGATATGGCCCTGGAGTGAATTGTCTTCATAGTAGCAGCGGTTTCAACAGTGGTGATCAGAGGCCGTAAGGTTAGGATTCGTTCTTCTTCTGTGACCGGAATTTTAGCTGTAACAATGACTGGACCGGTTGAGGGTCGAAGTTGTCGGATATGGATGGGATTTTGTTGCTGAAGAATTTAGAGTGTTTGTTACAAAAGTCTTGTGAGGGGGTGATGTTGCCGTAGGTGGATCGATGATATCTTTGATGGCGAATCTTACTGTAGTTTATAAACAAGTAGAATCCACCCACACAAGATAGGCGGAAAATGGTCTGGGGTTGGATTTGTTACCTATAATGGTGGGAAGCATGTTGTGTTCTTTAAATACCCCTCACACACCAAAAGGGCCCTTGGTGTCATGCTTCATCATAGGGGTCTTCGTGCCCCTCTACGGAACGCGGCGTGCTACTGACCAGCGGGTACGCGGGAGCACTGATGTAATCACTATGTGTAGTGTGAGAGGGTTGTGAGTGTTAGGGTCAGGAGTGGGGCAGGGGGGATCGGCGCCCTGTGGGCCCTCTCGGCTGAGAAGAAATTGGATAGTCTCCTGGGTCGCAGTGTGTTTAAGATTAAGTACTCCAGGAATAGGTCTACACTAGGGCCCTCTGCCCCTTCCGGCACCCCCACCAAATGATTGAGGAGAGGAGACTAAGTCCTGTAATGGCTGTCTGCAACATTGTTCTTCCTTTTACAGGCAGCCAATCGGCGCTGGATCCTGCTGGAGCAAATTTGCGAAATGTGAAAAATGTCCCATGGGCCAATCGGAGCACTCTGTTGTTTAAAAATTTGGGTGTGAGGGACTCGCGATAATCCCCGTACCCAACCGTCTACATGTTCAAATATTTTTGGAGCTTTATATCAATAAAACTACTGAACGGAATCTTTGTGGTGATAGATCACCACAAAACATTACATGCATGACCTAGGTGAAAAAGATCCTTTTTTAGAAAGTTTTTGGGGGATTTGTCAAACTGCTATTACTTATCAACACAGAAGGCCTCTAAAAGTGATAAAGGGATCAAGACAGGGGAAAGAGAACTCGCAGAAACAAACCACCTCCCTTAGCAGAATGATCCTTACAAATGACTATATAATTGCTTCATTCTACACATTTTTATACTCCATTTGATTTCATTTGGCATCAACTGTTATTATCAAAAGTTACATTTCTACAGCACGAAATATACTCATATTCACAATATATATCATTTCTATCACAATTCATTATAAATTTAATCTACCACTCCCACCTCACAAACTTTTATGCCCTCATAAAATATCAACCAACCACTCATCACACACCCCATACTCACTACATCTAAAACCCTTTTACATACAGATTAACACCATAGAAATACGTATAAATCCTCATACTCCCCGCCGGCGACATCCTAATGAGCGGCGTTTTTGGATCGAAACTATTCACCCTTCAGGAGATATTCTCCGCTCCACTCGGATTTTGAGTTACCGGTTGGTTGGTCTCATCCTTTATAGACGGCATTTCCGACAAGAAACCGTATCGGATTGTTATTTTTAATACCAGGAGACAATTCTCTGCGTGGTCGGCACTAAACCGGTCGGTTGGCCTCCTCTTCGACGGACGGCATATTTGATAGAAAACTTTATTGGATCGGTATTTTTTATATCCAGGAGATCATCTCCGATAATCCGAAATCGTCCCCTAAATTGAAGTCCATATGTGCTCGAGACCCTATCAAAGTGGTCCTCACATTTTTATGGCCAATCTCCTCCACATGTGCCCCCAGCTCTACAGAACCTTAATTTAAAGTAAGAAGTTGGGGAACCACGTTTTATCATTGTCCATATCCTGAATAAAGTCATATGAGCAATAGACGGCTACTTGATGAAGGCGTGTATGCCGAAACGCGCGTTGTAGACATCTGCCGCACTGCCTGAATCAATGTTTCGTCTATCATTTGGATTTGTATACACCTATGTTGGCTGCTTAATTTAATTAGATCTTTTTTGAAATTTTTATCTTTAAATCCTATATGCACAATTGAATGTTTGTTATATTTAAACAACTCTTGAAGTATACAAAAAAAAAAAAATATTATCATAAGAACAATTTTTCTATATGTAGACATGATTCATATTAGGATGCTCCTTATATAATTGTAGATATATAAACTCTGTTTAGGGAGGTATTGTCATCAATGAGTTTCATTGCTATCTTCGCTAGCTATAATTTCCTTATACTACACCATAGAAATACGTATAAATCATTTCTGTCATTCATTTTATAATAGATCACAAAGCGTTGGGCCTGTTGCATCAAAAGTACATGTTTTTATGTTGTGGTTCCAGTTATTTGCGACATACATTTTGATAAAACTGGCAGACACCGTACACCTTTTCAGGGCACCAACAACCACCCACCTAAAAACAAACCGAGGTTGACATGGGAGATTTTAAAATTACCTATAATAAATAATCCATTATAAATATCCTCGTGTCCAATGACCATTAACAGCAAAGCAAAAATAGACCTCTCCAATTTGCGTATTTCCCCAAATCACCATAACACCACACAATGTGCTCCATTTAGACATGCAACAAAGTGTATACCATTTTGTGAACATTTATTTATTAATAAAGTTTTATATAGCACGAAATGACCCAGGCATGTATCAGACAGCTCCACATTTAGAGTATGTAGGAAACAATAGGGGCAAAGAACAATTGTTACAAATAAGTGCGAGGCGTTGGCTTGACCCTAGCGTGATTCAGAACGCTTAACAATTTGAGATCGGACACATCCAGTAATGGGAGAAGAGCAATCAATTTCAAAAAGCTTTTATTCGATTTGTACATACAAATCATACAAGCAAAAAGATACATAATTAGAATATTTAAAATCACCATATGAACACTTATAAGAAAGGGGGTAGGAAGATGTGCAAAGGCTGGAGTGCAACAATTAAAAAGTAATCTTGCCATTTTAGGTCAACATACTGTTACAAAAATGCAAGACATTCATAAATGAGCAGACAGGAAATCAGTAAGGTTTACTTAGTAGGCCTTTCCTGGCAGCTGTGCATAACAATTTAAATCATCATAATATACTGTGGACATAAGCAGATAAAAATAATACCTTAATTACAAAAATTGATATAAAACTTGGAGACATATATATACAGACAGGAATGTAAAAGGTAATAGCAGCATAATACAATTCCTGGCAGCTGTATAACATAGGTACAGACAGGTAAGTATAAGAAATGTTATAATACAATACTTTTCCTGGCAGCTGTACACTTCAAAATAAAAGTAGCCAGAAAAAAGCAAATCTCCTCATTCTCTAATGAGGATAAAAGTATCAGTGCAGTTTCTGTAGTACAAATATTATACTTAATAAAAATCGGTTTAAGGTATTTTAGCCTAAGAGAATGAAAAAATTTACAAAAAAGTAAAAAGTGGCAACTACTCTGGCGAGAAAAACTATCGCACGGGCAGGATGTCTCTGAACTGGTTCTTGTGTTTGGAAATGCAACCAGATGGTGAACAATACCCAATCTGACACGTGTTAAAACATACTGATGAGAGGGACGGGTCACGTACACAAGATAGGGTTGGAACCCCGAAGATAAATTCAAATCTTTATGAAATTTCACGGTAGTAAGATTACCAGAAATTTTATCTCGCTCTGCCTTTCGAAAGTTTAAAAACGTTGTCTTAATTTCTTTTTTGAGATAGAAACAACCTCTTCAGGCTCACGGAACACATCGATATTAAAAAGGAGATACCAACGGTGAATGTATCTCAACCACTGTATGCGTAAAGAGTGGTCCAAGCCTATACCGTCAAGAATAATATCCTGAGTGAATCGAGTCTCTGGCTTAGCCCAAATAGAACGCCACAATAAGAGTGGCCGGACTGCTGCTAAGTCAGAAATGAACTCGACCCCGACCTCTTCATGGATCAGTTGAACGGAGGCAGAAGGGGGAACGCATAACAACCTCCTTAGAAACTTATTTTCCTCCTTCTGCAGGGATAAACCCTCGCTGTGGCCCCATACAGTGCAGAGGAGACACAACAAACATTGTATATGTTCATCATGTCTAAAATGCTTCGTGAGCCAAGTTTAGAGGCAAAGCGAAAAATACTGCTAGTAGAACGCAGCATTTTTAGTCTGATAGAATCAAATTCCGAGGTCCAAGACCCGCTATTGTTGTATGTAATTCCTAGATAACAAAAGGACTTAACATGAGTCAACTTTTCCTTATCCAGGAAAAAAGTATGCTTTGACTGCTTAGCTGCCCGACCGCATGACATAACATACGTCTTGGTTTTGTTCACGCGGAGCCTCCTAACTTGAATAAACTGCATAAAATTATCGATTAGGCGCTGGAGGCCAATCTGTGTTCGGGATAGGAGAACAGCGTCATCCGCGTAAAGTAACAGCGGGACAGGTTTACCACCAATCAGGGGGGCGTCTGCTGGGGTGTCAACCAAGGAACGGTCGACATCATTAATAAAAAGGGAAAATAAAAGCGGGGCCAAAACACATCCCTGGCGTATGCCCCGAGACACTTTGAAAAACGGGGTGCATTCGCCAAGGGTGCCATAGCGGACCTTACAGGAGAGTTTTACGTAAAGTCTAGCTAAAAAATGAACAATTTCCCTCGGAGCCCCTGCATCAAGCAAAACCTCCCAAAGAATGGCATGGTTAACCAAATCAAAAGCGCTGCTCAAATCAGCAAAACATAAAAAGAGGTTGCCATTTTTAGCCACAGTATATTTATTAATTAAAAGGTCCAAATTTACACATTGATCCAATGTGCCCAAACCTTTCCGAAAGCCATATTGGACTCTAGTTAAAATATTAAAATCAGTTGCCCAATCTTCCAGCCTTTTGAGCAAAATCCTACTCATTACCTTTACAGAGGCGTCCAATAATGAAATTGGCCGGTAGTTAGAGGCCTCTGATTTATTACCTTTCTTATGTAAAGGGATAATAACCGATTGACCCCAAGTAGACGGGAAATTAGTTTCTGCCGCACAATTAAATATCCTCGCCAGGATGGGAGCCCACAGAACTGGTTCATCTTTGTATAAATCCAGCGGGACCCCATCAGGGCCAGGGGCCTTGCCTCCTTTGCTAATAGAAATTGCTTCATGGCTTTCTTCTAATGTTATTCCCAACGGGAGGGGTAGCCAAGGGGTAGACTCAGATGACAATGACTCAGGGGATAACCCTTCTGGATTAAAACATTTTGAAAAGTGACAGACCCAATCACTGCATGCCACATAAGATGTTAGTTCTGGAACATCTTCTTTATTGAGAAAAGGGCTGTTAATTGTTTCCCAATAAAGTTTGCAGTTTTTGGTCTCGGCTGCTTCCTTCAACTTATCCCACGCCTCAGTCTGTAATACCCTTTTCCTAGTATTAAGTGCTATTTTATATCTAGCCCTAAAATATTGTATATCCTTCTTATCACGTGGTTTGGTACCTAAAGCTTTCTTTAGTTCTCGGAGGGCGACTATACAGGTCTTATCAAACCACCCCTGCTTCAGACCACTATTGGATGACGGGGCCTTAGTAAAAATACCGTCAATAATACTGTTCATGGAGACAAAGTGAGCTAATAAGCAGCCTGAATCACAGTCATTATCTAGACGGAACTAATTTGGTTCTTACAGCTAGTAAGAACCTCCTTCTGCTTAACCTTAGAATTAAATCCAGTCCATTTAATCCTTAGACCCTTCGGTCTTATAGGTACTAGGTCAGTTGAGCATTTTTCGCCTGAAACTGTCGAGGTACCATGCCCTAGGAGGGTAACACGAATGCTGTTATGGTCACTGAGACTTTCTTCGTTTACATACAAATCAGTAAAGTCTCCACTGCTAGACAAAAGAATATGATCTATAAATGATCCTGCATCTCTGCCTGTAAATGTGGGGCATGTTATTGCCTGGTTGTTTATGTTACAGTTTAACAGGGTCATGTCTAGTGTGACTAGCATGTTATTTAGTGTAGAACCGTAACTGCAATGTTGGAAGTGAGGAGAATCCTCCCTCACTCCCAAACCCCCCCATTGACTACTCATAGCTGCTCCAAAGCCACAGATGTTCCCGTTAGACAAATGGCAGGGCTGCAAGTTAAAATCCCCTGCCCAGACAACCTCGGCCTTTCTTTTCGAAATACCCAGGGCCTTGACAATTTCCCTTTCTAGAGGCGGTAGAATATCTCCTCTGGTGGCATCAAAGATATTGTTGTAGAAATTTACTACAACTAAATCAATACTCTTCCTGCACTCCACCCTTATGACTTGACTATGGGTCCCAACTGTCGTGCTGCTTTTGACCGTACAATCACACAGCTTAGTGGATAAAAGCATCAAAAGGCCCCCCTTAGCCCTGCCCGAGCTAGATTTGGTGGCTTTAAGACAGTAGGATGCGTACCCTTCGATGTTAATGGGGTCCAGACACCATGTTTCCTGCAACAAGATCAGGTCCAATCCCTCCCCCATAAATCTAGTCCAGAAGGGTGTACCTAGTTTGCTGGCAAGGCCAGCAATGTTCCAGGAAACAAGAGAGAGCCCTGCTGGTTTACCAGAATCGCCAACAATAGTCGACTCTGGCTGAATTCCACGTGATAGAATAGGACCATCTTCCCGGGGATTGATATCTGGGCTTAATCTGGGAGTAACAGAAGGTGTACATGCATCAAGGCTATCCCTATTTTCTAAATGCGAGAGGGGTATTAGCGATGACACCATTGGGAATTCAGGAGGTGCGGGTAAAGGTGTGACTGGGGGAACACTTTCCATATCTAAATAGGACATAGAGATGTTTAAAACCAAAGCTTCAGCAGAGCTGAGTCAATCTACCTCGTCTAACGCAGCATATCTGTTAGGATGGGCAAATTGTGAGTACAAGGGATCTTGGGAAGGGGGCAAGTCCTGCCATGTTTGTTGCCACTGGGATTTAACTGGTTGTAAGGGCTGAAAAGGTTGCTGCCACTGATGGGCAGGCTGAAATAAAGGTGGTGGAAAATGGGGAGGTTGTTGCCATTGAGGATTAACATGGTGCGGGGGAAAAGATAAAGCATGTAATGGCTGCTGCTGAAGATTAGCATAATGTGGAAAAAAAGAAGAAGGGTGTGGTGGTTGCTGCCAGGGTTTAGTAGCATGATGCGGGGGATACACAGATCCTCTGTTACTTTGAAAAGTGGGACAAGGAGGATTTGGTCTTGATGGCATCGGAAAAAAATAAGACAAGGGGAGTGGGTTGATTTGAGTCGCAGGACCACTGTTGGGTGCATTACATATATAACTAGCTGCCCCTATATCCCTAAAATTAACTGTAATTACATCCCCTACTATTGTTTTCTTGCTTCTGCCCACCCAGTCCCCTCTACGCACAGTAAGAATTTCACCGTTCATATTGTTAGGTAGAGGTTTATGTAAGTGGAGCCATTGGGCACATTTGTTTCTTAGCTCAACAAAAGATTCTTTTGCTCCCTCCTTCAGCGGGGGAACTGCTGTCAACACGACCACAAAAGGGGAGACTTCTGGTGGCAGATTAATTGACTTAAAACGTGCCTGCTTTGGCTTAGGACCTTCAGTCTTGTTTGTAGGAAGAGGTACTAAAGGGGTATTAGATTTTCCTACAACATCTTTTACTTGAGGACTAGTGGTTTTGTTACCAACGACAGGGTGTTGGTGAGTCAGAATAGAACCCACCACCTTCGGAGTAGATAAAGCTGTGGATTGAACAGAATTATTCCCTGTTTGCGACAGATGAGAGAAAACTGGATTCCCGGGGGTTATAGTTACTTGAGCGTTATTTAATACATCTTTAGGAGGCTGGACACAAGATGAGCATTTAGGGGCTGCTTCTGTGATCCCTTGTGGCTGATCAGGCCTTTGCCCGTTCGTTTTATGTGGCCATTTCGAGTGTATTAAAGACGTAAGCCTGTCAAGTTTAGAAGTTAAAGGCTTAATTTGTGCTGCTATTGTGGCTTCAAGGTCCAATTTTAAATCTGTTACCATGTTTTGCACCCAGCAGGGAATACCTGATGCCAGTTGCGGGGTAGGTGAAATCAGATTATGGTTCCTAACTGCAACTTTTACTTTGTTTTTACTCTTGGATATAACTTTTGGGGGATTGGTAACCCTTCCCCCAGAGTCTGTAGGTGCAGGAGCTGTTTCCACATTATTAAACCCACTCAGACTCGGCGCCGCTTTGCCAGGTGACTGACAGGCTTCTAGATCTGGTGTGACCTCCAGATCGACAAAAGACGGATCTGAGTCTGATAGGGCAACCGATAAATCAACAGCATTCGGTACAGTCAGAGCACTAGTAGTAGGCATGGTTAAGGGTAGAGAACAATTGTTCGATGACTGCAGGGCGGGTGATTTAGCATTTGCAAGAGAACCCAAGGATGAGCGCTTGGCATTCGCAAGATCCATGGAGACTCTTTTTTCCAATAAAACAATGCTTTGGTCAATAGTCTCGTTCACCCGTGAAATAAAAAGATCTATGGGTCCAGTCACCTGTGCTACCACCGTAGCTTTTTTTGTACAACTTCTAGTTCTATTGCGCATGGCCGACATCTGTAGCGCAGGGACAATAGAAAATGGTGATATAGCTGGAAGGCGGCCGCTGGTGTTGCAATACGCAAATACAGGACACAGTTCCGCCTACCTTAGCAGTTATATGATTGAGGGCCAAAAGGCAGGGGTTCAGGGCCAGGGCCGTCCTTGAACGGCCTTAAACGGCCCGCTCTTTGCCCGGTCTTCGCCCCGGCCTTAGCCCCGCGCGCGTCCCGCGTGCGCGTTGCTGCCGCAGATTATATGGGAAGATCAGGTGGAGGGGCGGGAAGAGGACCAGCTGCGGCCGATCAGCGCCGCGCTGCACGCTGGTCCTCGCAGTCCCGCCTCACGCCTTGGGATGTAGATGCAAGTTCAGCGTTGGTGCTCCTATGCACTCGGGGGGTCCAGGCAATCAAAGTCCAGCAAAGCACTTGGCCTTCGAGAAGAGCAATCAATATATACAATACCGATATGTGCATGACCTGCCAACACTGATAAACACTGGAGTACTAGCATGTAATGGACAATCACAGCATACAACCCGATCAGGTAATGGGAGAAGAACAAACCATATATCCAATACAGTTATTCCCAGGTGTACAATCATGTATCAATATTCACAGCGACAGAAATGATGGCAGTAATAAAGCAGCAGAGCAGAGCCTATAGTGCAAGCACTTTATCATTAAGATTTTATTCACTTCCATTTTGAAAGAAGCGTTGGATGGAATTCGATGGACTTCCGGTGGTAGAGAGTTACAAATCTTCGGGGCAATGCCAGAGAAAGTTATGTTACTCGATCTGTTTGTGGAAAAGCTGTGGTTTTAGGAGCAGTGAGCTTGCACTTTAAAAAGGACGGCCACCACCTGATAATTCTAGTTTGTTGGCCAGATAGATGGTGGTCTTGAAGTGCAGGGCTTTTTGAGTCATGCATGCAATCTTTAGTTATATTCTAGCTTCTTAGGGTAGCCAGTTTAGGGACTTTAAAGCTGGGGATATGTGAGCATTTCTTTTTGCACCAGTAATCCATTAATGCTGCAGCCAGATTGAAGTCCTAAGTGGGGCCAGGTTTTGTTTGGGAAGGCCACAGTGTGTGGAACTACCATAGTCTAAATACTAGAGCTTGAACCGCCCATTTCAAAGTCTTCATGTGAACTTAATGGTTTGGGATTCCTTAGTATCCTCATCTGGTGTTTAGCACCCTTGGTTGCATTGCTGATATGATTCTGCATGTTCAGGTTCCTGTCTAGGATAATTCCTAGAGATGTGGCAGACTCAATGTGAGTGAAGCAGTTGAAGGGTGTAAGATGTTTCGTCCAGAGGTGATTCTTGGGAGCGTAGTTTGGGGGTGGGTGGAGCGATGAGAAGGAATTCTGTTTTGGATGTGTTGAGCATGAGGTAGTTTTCAGTGAGCCAGTTTTGAGTGTTCAACAAGATGGAGTTGAGTCAAATAAACTTCTGGGGAGGAGACTTTCAGATAAAGTTGAGTGTCATCCGCATGCATATGAAAAAGAATGTTTGCGGCATTCAAGGCATTCGCTACTGGTTCCAAGAATAAGTTGAAGAGTATGGGTGAGAGGGCAGACCCCATGGATACTGTAGAAGGCTGAGATAGGGATTGATTAATTTTACTCTTTGAGATCTGTTGTGGAGGAAGGAGATAAACCATTGCAATACCAACCCAGATAATCCCATCCTGTGTTCTAGAGTGGTTAGTAGTTTGCTGTGGTTAACAAAGTCGAAGGCAGAAGATGGGTCAAGGAGAATCAGGAGGCAGGATTCATTTTGGTCTAGTAACTTATGTCATCCATGATGTGAGTGAGTGCAGATTCTGTGCTGTGACCTCTCAGAAAACCCGATTGATGTTGATCCAACAGTTGGAATTGATCAATGTGAGAGCAGAGTTGAGATTGCACACACTTTTCTAGACTTTTCGCCAGTGTGGGGCTGTTGTAAATAGGACGGAAGTTATTCGGATCAGAACTGCCTGCATTAGTTTTTTTTAGAATGGGGATACTTGCGCTTCTTTTAGGCAGATTGGTAACATGCCTTACAATAGTGATGCATTTACAATCTTTGACCAGATGGTGAGAATGGCAGCCTTAATTTCTTTGAATATGGGAGGAGTGAGAGGGTAGCTCAAGTGGCTAGATGGTTTGATCGCAAGTAGAGTGTTGTAGATGTCATTTTTACTGAGGGATGTAAAGGTGTGCCAAGAGGCATTGTTCTTGGAGCGAGAGCTAGGTGGGACGAGCAACGCCTTGGTGGCAGTTGGAGGAGTGCTCCCAGAAATTGGAAGAAGAGCCTTCTTTGATTCTAGGTCAGTATTGATGCTTGATGTTTTCTTTGCAAACAAGGCGACCAATTAGTCGTAGGTAGGAGAACCTTCACCAGGGTTGGGCGTATGGGCACCTTGACTGATTGTGAAACAATTGTGAAAAGTTTCTTGGACCAGTTTATGGCTTGATAAAGTTGGGATCTGGAGAAGTTGGCTTTTGCACACTTGATTTTTTTTGTTTTCAGAGCTTCTGACAGCTCTAAGGTGATTTAGGTGTGCGGTAGATGGTATGGATCACCAGGATCTTTTCGCTGCCCTTACATAATTTTGTTCTGAGTTTAGGGTGCGGTAGAGCCACGGTTTGGAGATTCTTGGAGGAGGTTTTCTTTTGTTGTAAGGGGATAGTGTCCAAGTTACCGGAGATAGAGGAATTATAGAAGTCTGTCAGGGCATGAACATCAGTCATATCTGATTGGGATGTCCAGCCCTTTGTGCAACAGATTGCTAGCTCTTCCGTGTTGAGATTTCTGAGGTTCCTTTTCCATTGCTTAATTTTGTTGGGTTGATTGCCCTTCGCGACCACCTCCCTGTTAATCAAGTAGAAGATGCAGTAGTGGTCAGACCAATCTCATGGGATAATGGAGTCCAGTGTGATAGTGCTACGTTTCGAAATTATGAGGTCCAGAATTTCTCCCTTGCTGTGAGTTCAGCTGTCACAGAATTGAGCTCCTGATCCAATAGGAAGGATTTAAGACAATTCACTGCCTGATCGTTTGGGAGAGACCAGTGGAGGTTGAAGTCTTCGAGGACGATTTGGGACACTAGAGGGTCGTCATTAGAGGAGTTGATATCCATTAAATGTTCAATGAAGGAACGATTGTGTCCGGGAGGTGTTAGAATATGTGTAGTTTGCAGACGGAGTTTTTTACTGGAAATGTTGATGCATAGATATTCGCGTGACGTAGAGTAATGGTTTCTGATTGGGAAACAGAGTGTGTTTCCGTGTATGCAGGCTATTCCCCCACCATGTTTCATAGATATGTCCATCCGAAGAATGTCATGGTTAGGTGGGAGTAGAAGGTCGACGAAAGCGGTAGAGGAGCAGTTTAGTCAGGTTTGCGTGAGAATACTGATGCTAAAGATCACTGGTTAGGATGAGATCATAGATGTCGGGGAGTGTTTACTCAGTTGAGCAGTACGCATTTAAATTGATCAGTGGGGTGAGAAATGGGAGTCTGAAGGATGTTGATGCGCTTGAGGTTGTCCATATTTATGCCTCTCAGATTGCGGGAGAATTCTCTGTAAGGGTTAGCATGAATGGCTTGGATTTGCCACTTTTCAGGACTTATCAGGGCCTAATGGTTGATAATAAGAGAGGAGTAGATCACAGATATCACTGATCGAAAAATTAGTCTTCAGTCTTCAGTCTTCTAGGGAGGGAGGGAGCATTTGGTAGGGGTAAAGTTTTCAAGGTATGGTAAAAGGTGTGCGTGTCAAGGGCAGGAGCTGCGCTAGTAAGGATGCTGGGTCGATTCCCTATAGTACTAAGAGTTCCAAGTAGAGGGAGATGTTCAATAGTTATGGTTTTCAAATCCTGGAGTTCCATCGTGAGAAGGTGCAGGTGGCTACAGATCACAGCCCAGTCTGAGTGTTTGTTGTGGAGTAATGGCTGAGTTGGGTGGTCCGGCGGGGATATGGGGGTCTCTGTGGATAGCTGAAGGGGCCGGAGTGGCCCTCTGATAGGGGGAGCAGGTGAATGAATGCAGTCTTGTAAATTACCCATTAGCGAGGAGAGTGGGGCCGTGGGTGTAAGGCCGTTGTTAGGGCTTATGTGGGGCGGATGGGATGTAGACGAGGAGAGGTTGGATGGGTTGGGTGGAATAGGTTCCCAGGAGGGCGGGAGACTAGATGCCGACTGGGCTGAGGACGAGTTAGGGGAGACCAAGTAATGAGGTTCACCAGGAGAGAGAAGCAGCGGTGGAGCGAGAGAGGAATACCCAGGAAGGGTCCCATGTGGAGGTCGGGTAAGTGAATCAGGCTGTGTGTCCAAAAGCTGATTGATTCCCTACTGTTGTGGACATCGTTTGATTTGGTTATACCGAGCCAGGGGACTGAGTGGCACAGTGATCGCCTAAGGCGTGAGGAGGGATATATTTGGTTAGTGTCACCCTGCTTGTGAGGGGAGGTGAGAGTGTGAAATCTTTTGGAGTACGAAGGTTTAAGAGAGAATGAGAAGACTTAGAATTCACCGCTTTCTTGAGGGTGGGGAAGATATTACCAATCTTAGCTAGATTGTCATTCGAGGCTTGAATTAGGATAATACCGTTGTTATAAAAGGAGATGGTTGCATATGCATTGTAAAAGGTTGAGGGCGATGCTGATAGTTTGAGGCCGTACTGAGTTTTCCTAGAGCCAGTAATATGAAGCATGGAATAGAAGACATTCCTCCATACAATTGTGTGTCTATTACACCTGACCACATTTTACACAAATACCTCACCTAGTCCTAAAGGCCAGCCAGCTCACTTCCTTCAGACGTTGATTTACTCTAATCACTGCTGAAAGGCGTACGGTGTCAGTCCGGGTTTCACCGAAATGTGCATCTGCACATAACTGGAACCACAACATAAAAGACCTGTAGTTTTGATGCACCAGTCCCACTGCTTTGGTGTTGGTAACCTGTACATAAAATATTTTTAGATGTATGTATGGAATGCGTGGAGAGTGTGGTTGGTATGTATTATATGAGGCGATGAATGTTTATGAGGTGGGACTGGTATATTGTGTGGAATTAATAAAAATGATGTATGTTATGGTCATATTTTTTACTGTAGTAATATGTCCTAATAAAGGGGATTTTTGATATCGGCTGACAAATGAAATCAATATTGGTATTAAAAACAAAGCTTGTAGTATGAAGTAACTATAGTATTTTGTAAGGATAATTTTTTTAAAGGAGGCGGTTTGTTTTGGTGTGGATTCGAGTGACGCCTAAGTTATTAGCAAAACAAAAAAGGCATTTCCTATGGACATGGGAGCAGCCATGTTTTGTTGGACCATCATCGGCACAGTTGTCAGTGGGACTCCTGTGTGAGGTTTAAGCAGAAGAGAGGAGTAATAGCACAGTTGGATAGATTCAAGCAACGCTTTATTGTAGTGAGATCTGAGCTAGACAAGACATTGAGACTGTGATCTACAGGTCATTGAAAGCCTACAATCCAGCATCAGTTTGTCGCTACGCACACAAAGCACCTTGTGTATGTCCGTTATGAAAGGTGTATTTGTGAGCTGTCACTGTGTGAATAAGCAGTTGAGGAAGCTTCAAATTTGCTGATATTGTGCAGACACTGCAGAATATTTTGCCAAATTTTATAGCTTAAAAAAATAATATATATATATATCTATATATATCTATATATCTATATCCATCCACCCTGCCCCCCCCCCCCCCCCAAAAAAAATACTGCCCACGAAAAAAGTTTGCATGTCTCAAAAAATACCCTTGCCCTGATATGGGGATAGCAAACCAGTACACCCAGCATTAGAGGGACGAAAGACAAATGTTTGGTGTCGGAGAGGGTGCAAAGTTATGTTTAAAGCTGCGCGCTCTCTGTCACGATTCCCAGGATCAAATGCTTGGTGCTGGGTGAAGGCGTTACTTTAACCACCTTAAAATGGGAGCAGGGAGGGGGCTAAATTTAACATCTCCCTCCAGCACCTTGTGTTTCACACTGCTAATTATGTGTGATGGTCCTGTATGGACCAGGAGACTGCCAAGGAGGCCGGGATATTAATATACCTGCTTAGTCCTGGTCTTCTGAAGCCTTTCCCTCCAGGCTCTGTGTTGGCAGGGTCGTAAGAAAGTAACCCTCTTTTGTTAACCTTCTTTAATTGTCAGTGCAATAAAAGGAGGATTGAACACAGGTACTCCTTAAGATTTTTGTTAAAATTACAGGTTTTTACAAAAGCTCTAATTTTGCATTTTTTTGGGGGGGGGCGGCAAATCATAGCCACCTACAGGATCGGAGTGAAGTGCCACTGAGGAGTGCACTTTGGAAGAACATCTGTTAAATTGTGTGGGTGTCAGTCTGCGCTTTGACTTTGTGGGTAGTGGTTGTCATGTGCCGCAACCGCCTTATTTTCTGCAAAGCCCTTGTAAACCATACTGTAATGGAAATAATAGCATTGTGTTTCTTAAAATAACCTGGTAGCTATTTGACGCTGTAGTAGGGTATGTCCCACACAGGACACAGACTTTATTATTTAATAGTTTAGGTACAGAAGCACAGAGGATCTCTGATCACATGCCTGAGCTAGAGTGCGCTAGGAAGGATTTTGGGGCAAATCTGTAGAGGCAGAGAGACGACTTTTAAAACCTTGTTCTGACAAACCTGGTGTTTTATTTGGAAGGTGAAGTTTTACTCTCCTAAACAATCACATTCTTTAAGTATTGATGAGGATGTGGCTTTGCTGAGAATTTTGGCTAGTACTTGTAACTTTGGAAACTGTGTAGCTCAGTTAATCAGAGATGAAATAATACTTAGTTGTGCCTCTAAAACTGTTCAAGTAAATATTTTATGTTGTATAGATGACTCTCTAGAGGAAACAATTAAGATTGCAATGGGTATTGAACATTCTATTGGATCAGTATGTGAACTTGCTGGAGAACATGCATACAAGTGTTTTGAACAGAACACATGAGTGAGCTGGTAAGGACAAGATGTTGATTTCTGGAAACATCCCTTGTTATATATGGAGTTCACGTAATCACATGGTCAGTTATGCAACTTGTTTTGCACACGGTAACCGATGCAACAAGTGAAAGAAGGTGGGTCACTTTAAGAGCTTTTTCAAGAATCCTGCTACACCAGCAAGTGTGAGCAGTGTTAACAGTGATGAACTTGAGGTTACCGTGAATATTTCAAAGATGATTTTAACTGGAGGTAGATTTTGAGAAAAATCTTCCCGCAGTTAGGAAATATCCTTTTTTGCAAGTTGTGTTGGTAAAATACTAGTTCAGAGTAAGTCTTTGTTCACCAATAACCATGTTGCCTGAATATTCCTTTAGTGTGTATTTGACAAGCGGCTAAAGCACTTTGACGTGAAAGCTGATGTATTTGGCGAGTATTACTTCAAAACATTGTGTCTTTTCGAGGATGTTTTAGAGGTTTCAGTTAGGTCTATTTTCACAAATTTACACAACTTTTGATGGAAGAGACTGCTTAGGTCGGGTTGACCAAAGTAGTATAGGGATTGTATGGCGACATGGGAGATAATGACACATAGTTCCCCAGAGGTGCAATGGGCATGTACTCCTGTTTTTTGCATCCACCCTACGGCCACTATGGTATTTCAGAAGAGGCCGCATAAACTTGTGTGGTCTCTTTTGTAGCACTGATAACGCTAGCACACATGTAGCACAAGTGCTATCCTGAGAAGGCGTTTCTTCATTTGCATGCTCCCATCCAAATGAGGAAAACACTTTGCCTCTGTGCCTGTACCGTATAGGTGAAGTGGGTGCTAAATCAACATGCCTTTTAGGAGGCACAGTGACAGTGCACCACAAACAGGAGGCATACTCATTGTGTGCCCTGAGAGCAGCCCTCTCAAAGGGTCGAATGAGCATGAGTTAGCGGTTGCCTTGAGGGCAGCGCATTGCTCATAATAGGGCGCACTGTCCGTTTGTGCCTGGCGCACCTGTTTAAAGGCACACCATGACCCAAACAAGGAATGTGAATCGTGTATGCAATACGGTCCCTGATCCAAACATTTCTGTGATGCTTGTTATACATCAGAGCAATCAGTTTAATGAGATTTTGAGAAGATAGGACACTGTGTTAAGTGACAGGGTTAGTATGTAGAAAGGATTTGAACACCAACATGTATTGCTTTACAGGAGCTTGGAAAGGGTTTGAAATATAGGATATCAGCATACTCCTTTTTACTGTAGAGATTGTGGGATGTAGTGTAGAGGAAGAAAAAATTAGGCTTACTTTCTCTCCGGAATGTGTAGGATCAGAGCAATCTCAGTTGGAGTGGAGATTATTCCTGGGAGTCGGAGTGAAAGCAGAGAAGGCTTATTTCCTTATTTTATTTTGCTAGGTTATCTCCCATTTATGTACTTTTAAGATGAATTGGGTGTGAATGCAGTTTAAAAAGGACGCCAGGTAGTCCATGTAGCTGGCCTTGTATATAATGCTTAGAGACTTAAATGTGTCATAATAGAAAGCTACTGATGAATTCCTGTTTGTGTGGGCCAGGTAGTCCATCTTTAACAAGCTTGTCATCAGATATGGGGCAAAATAGAAGATTCCCTTTATAGGAGTTATAGGTGTGGTCAAAGATTTGAGCGAGTTGCTGCACCTGTTGATGTGCAATATGACAAGAGCAAGTAAAGCGTATTGCAAGGTGTGCTTTGGGAGTCTATTTGGCACAATGCCGTCTGGAACTTTTTTGTTCAGTCTGAAGCATAAAGAGGATCTGGTTAATGCACATCCATGAAATTGGTGTTTGTAGTAATGTGGAGTGAACTTGTAAATTGGTGCTTGTGCCATTTGATGAGAATAAATTTGATATTTGTTATATTTAATGCGAGAGAAAATGCTGTTGGAGATTCTCTTAGTTATTGTATCAATTATCCCCTATACAGCTTCTAGATCTTTCATTTTTGACACTTGCTAGTTTTGTACCTGTATATACATTTGACCCACGCCAATAGATCTGCTACCTTGATGGACCAGGTTTACACTACACATAACTTCAAATCAAGTAAACCACAATTCATTCCATCACCAAAACAACTGGTATACCTCAGCAGCAACTTATTTGTGAGGACTAGTAACTTTTCTATAGTGAAGATGCTAGGGGATTTAGGGACAAATGCTCTATTATAATACACTTAGAAGTAGCGTCTAGTTATTTGACACTGAGTTCTTTGCCCAAACTACTGAGCATTCATCATCTTGGGAGATCATGAGGAGACTGTCCAATTGGAATTGGCATTTAAAGAGTACCAATTCTTTGAAAGTTCAATATCTAGATTTGTTCTGTGGACAGGGGTAAGTTCCATATTCTGGGTCCACACTCTGAAAAAGCTTGATTTAAAGTTCCTGATTTTGTGAGGATAATAGTTTCCAGGTTGTAGTGTGCCACTTGGAGAGTTAAGCCATGATCAGTTTGCCAGTTGGATACATTGGAAATCCTCCTGCTTTCTGGAATAAGTATACTGGTTTGAATAGTTCTCTCTCCTAAGTCGAAGCGAATTAAGAGTGAGCAGGATTGATGATATACAGTTTATCATTAAGTGGATTATTACTTGGGGTGAGTGATTTCCCACTTCATGGAACAATGACACTAACTTGTCTGCATCAACCACCAAAGTCACTAAATTAACCAGAGCTCAACTCCCTGGTAACTGTGGCACAGAGCAGACATTCTTTTTAAAAACATTTTTTTATTATGTGCTTACAAAATTGCTGAAATCAGATGACACTTGTTAGTTTCGGATTATACAGTATACAAGGTAGTGCATTGGGGGGCGTTAAGTGCAAACGTTTACGTCTTTTACACTCTCGACGTGCATTTCTCAATTGCTGATACTAGTATGTCCATATGGCACCGTGATATTGTGCGTGTATTAGTCGCTTATGTCTGGGTCGGATTTTTCAGCTGGAGGGGCACATATGTTTCCTCAGAATGAGTTCCATCTCCCCCGTACCCATTTTCGGGATCACCTGTGAATAAATACTGCACCGCTGCTCTATCTAAATCACGGCACCAGTGCTGATGTAGGGGGACAGCTGGCACTCCCCAGTGTTGGGCAAGATTACTTTTGGCCATTGTGATGCCGAGTGTCGCCCCAGAACAGACATTCTTAGTTTGTGCAATATGTACATTTTTGTTGTCTCATAAATACTTTATTTCGGCCAAAGGCCATAAAACGTTTCACAGCAAAATCAAACAATATTTGACGTTCTCAATAAAATAATAATCAGTCTCTGTGCATTACTTAAGGCAAAAACGTATATATGCTGGTTACTAAGTACTCCAATACATCCCCCTATTGTATGTGTATATAAAATCAGCTAAAACTGTATATAATACAATAAAAAATACAAATAAGATTACATTAATTTGAGGTGCATATTTCAGGCAGATGAGCACATTATTCATTGCAGCATCACAGCTTTAGCCCCATTTTTGCTCTTATAATCCCTACTGCAAACATAACTAGATTTGGCAAATATTACATACAGTACATTAGTACTAACTGTCTGCACCCTTAAAGCATTTTGGTGCTTCCTAAATCCCAATGTATTAAACAACAGGCGAATCCATTTCCTCCTTGCCCGAGCATATGCTGAACAGAAGAAGAGTATGTGCGCTGTGTTTTCAGTAGACCTTAAAGTGCAAGTACGGTCTCCCCGCGTGCCCAATGTACAGTATAACTCTTGATCTGCAGGGTGTCATACCTTAGTTTTAAGTACAAGATTCAAGCCAAATGAGGTTGTACATTGTCAAGAACTTCTTCAAAAATTGGATTAGGTTTTACACTGAGGAATTTAGTTGTTAACCTTCCCAAATTTGGATCGCAGTGGAGTGCATTCAAGATGTATATATTCAATATGTTCTTTTCAATACGTTTTTGCAAATTGGTGTTTAACTTATGTGGCTCAATTCAATATGAGCTGAGGCCTAGGTCTATGAGCCATTTCTAGACAAATATAAGCCAAGGAAAAGTGAAACAACATCTTTCAATGGCTAGGAGTTCTTTTACACCTTCTCTGTATACCGCTAATACTGGTGTTATCCATAGTCGTATCCAATAAAGCAGCTGTCGCAGTGTTCTATGCGCTTCATGTTTAGGTAGTGAAACATTGGAATGAGTGGTGTTGATAAGGGTAGCCTCATTAGTCTCCTCGCAAACTTGCTTTCCCCGTTTAATTGCTTAGTTGTCGCCAGTACACCAGATTTATGATTCATACAAAGCTGCTGCCTGCGCCTTACATTTCTATAACTCTAGGGCTGGTGTCAGGGGGTTGCTTGAGGAAAAACTACTTTTAAGGATAGCCTCTGCCCCCTGGGCAAGCACTAGTGCTGAATGGTTTACCTGCGGGTTCCATTTTGGATACAAATCAAGTAATATACCCAAATAAGTAAAGTTTGGGACATGTTCTATTTTTTGATTGTTCACCTTAAAATGATTTCTGAAACCCGTGTGGGGATTTAAGGCCATGTACTTAGTTTTGCCAATGTTTTTTTCTAGGCCATTTACATTACAGTATATATTGAAATCGTCCATTAAATTTTGCAAGCCCCTCGGTGTCTGCAAAATCAGGATGATATTGTCTGGAAATAATCATGCTAAAACAGAGTTCCCACTCAACTTAGGAGGGTCATTTTCAGTTTTTTGTAAATGATCAACCACATGATTGATGTAGAGCGAGCGCAGGGTGGGAGCAAGTACGCATCCCTGTCTCACTCCTCTATCTATTGGGACCTGCTCAGTGAGCTCCCATTTGTGCACCAGCGAACTCTTGTGTAATTGTCATGGTGGTGCCTTGCTATCTGGGTTAACAGGCTTGCAGGCACTCTCTGTTTTTTTAGTATGTCCCACAGTAAGCATCTAGGTACGTCGAAGGCCGCCCTTAGGTCTACCAATGCAAAGTAGATGTGCCCCCCCCTTTACCTTGACATATTTTCAAATGTTGCGTAAGAGTCTGCAGACTTGATCTACCGTGCTTGTGCGAGCTCTGAATCTTGCTTGGTACGTGGACAGTATGCTGTTAATCTCTAGCCATTCGTTAAGCCTATTTAAAAGTTGTCTAGCGTAGAGTTTTTGGAGCACGTCTATTAGGATAATTGGCCTATAATTCTCTGGTTTCTGTTTACTGCCCTTTTTTATGGATAAGGACAATTTCAGCCCCTTTCCATGTTGCCGGCACTGGAGCACATGCTGCTATGGTAATACTGATTAGGTTGACATACGGGACCCAAACCTTTATCATGTTTGAACAGATCTCCAGGGAATATATCTAATCCCTTGATTGTATCTATTGTGTTCAGTTTCTTTTAAAGTAAAAATGATCGTATCTCTGTCTCCCTCATCATTAGGAGGTCCACAGTATTCAGTGGCAGAAGGCTGAAAACCAGAGTATAGGTTGGTAAAGTGCTTGGTCCAGACTACTGAATCCAAGAGATGCTCTGTTTGCGCTACTTGATCCTTGCCCCCGCATGCAATTAATTTCCAGAACACACCCATGTTATTGGTTTTGGCTGCCTGGATTAGATCCAACCAGTTATTTTCCTCCCAGTTCTTCCTTGCAGTAACCATTGTTTTCCTGTGACTGTCCCTGGCCCTCCTTATTGAGTCTGCGCTTCTCTGTTTTAAACTTTCAAGTAAGCATTTTCTAGCTTTCCTGCAGTCCGATGTATACCAGGGGTTTGTTTTTGTGTTTGTTTTACAGTCAGGTTTCAGTTTCTAATATCTCTAGTGAGGAGGGACTCTAACTTTGAAACTAGGAGGTTATGCATTGTTATTGCTGATGTTCCACTTGTCTCTGCATAAGCACCTACTACTTCTGCAAATCTCTTATAGTAATACAGTGCAGAGTACAGGTTACAGAGGTACATAACTGTCTGTCCACAAGAGGGTGCAGACCTCCCACATATACATTTGGTACAGTTGAACAGTTGCGGTACGGATACATCTTGAACCACCAAAGACAGATATATCATTCCATCAGTCAGGTGATTGAGCCATAAGATATGCAGTAAAGGGATCCCAGAAGTCTTTAGCCCAAGAAGCCCTGGGCAGTTCTTCCCAATAACACAAAAGTTGGTCATGGCAGAAAGCTATATCCTTCAGCCATTGCTGAAACTTAGGTGCAGTCTTCCCATCCCAATGCAGTGATACCCTGTGTTTAGCCAATAATAGTGCCAGAGCCACCAGCTTGCGATTACACAATTTAAGATTCCGTACATTACCTTGCAGACAAATAGGCATGGTGCAAAGCACAGGTTCACCCACCATAGTTGTTAATGCTTCAGTCACTTTTCCCCAAAACTCCGCTACTCTACCACTGCTCCATGACAAATGCTGAAAATCAGCTGCTTCAGCCCCGCAGCGTCTACAATGATCCGAATCTCTCAACCCATATTTAAAAAGTTGAGCGGTCGTATAATATATTTGATGGATTTATTTATAATGAATTAAACGCAAATTTCCATTAGCAGTAAATTGACCCGTCAGTTTACAACAGGAACCCCATTCATTCTCTGTCAATGCCTGCGGCAAAATAGCATTCCATTTATCCATCGTCCCCACCCTCACATCCACTTCATCTGCCTTCGAAGCATTATATAAACAAGTAATCATTTTTGCCCTTGTTTGTGCAACATAAATATGCTGCAACGCCGCAAGAATAGGAGGCTCCGCAGGATAACCAGGATACAAAACAGAGAATCCCCATTGAAAGGAACAGGGCATCCAACGACAAAACTGCACCCGGCCGCCCTAGTGCCGCTGAGGGTGTACCTTCTTTGCTAACTTGAACCCCCATTTGCCCTGACGTTAAGTCCAGGAGCGTTCCTCCCACAACCTTGTGACCTGCTCGTAAGCAGCCACCAACCGTAGGCCCCCTATCCCCAATTGGATAATATTGGGCCTCCACACTCTGCACCAGGCCGCCCTAGTGCCGCTAAGGGTGCTTTGTGAGTGCATCCTCAACCCTGGGGACCCATGAGTCTAACCCCAGAAACCTAACTCCCTCAACAAAGTACTTACTCTGAACCGATAACACTATTTTCTTCATAGGATAACATTGACTGTTTTCTATGAAAAAGTTTCTAAGTGTGGAGATGGGAAATCTATAAAGGTCTCTAAAACTGTACACAAATAACCAAAACACTTTTAATCACCTGTTTACAGGAAATGTCCCAGTGTAGTATCCATGTAAACTACACTGTGTAAGAAAAGTAATCTGCAAAGTAATTTACATGACCTGCTGAAAACTCATTCCTAAGTATATGTACAATATTTCAAGGTATTGCATTACCAGTAATTCTACTGTAACCAAACCAAAGTATATATACAACTGCAAATCAAAACTGTAATATGGCAAAGTATAAATCACTTCCCTGTGCCAGGCTAGCTTGGTTATAGCAAATAAAATAACTAAAATAATATTTTTATACAAAACCAATTGTTCTGAAGTTCAGTCTTTGAGGGTGCAATTATTTGATGATTGAGTGTGTACAACGAATGCTTAACTCTGCCCTCTGATAAAGCCTTACTGCTCGCCCACGCTACCACAACTAGAGAGCAAAGTGCTATCTACTTTTACCTCTGCCTACCTTTGGGGTTCCACTGGACTCTGTGCACACTATACCTCACTTTGGTATGGTATATGCAGAGCCAGCTTCCTACAATCTGCAGCACCAACTAATAAGGAGCCAATAAAGAAGAGCAATTGGGGAATGAACCAGTGGCAAGCAGGAGGCAGAATTACACTCCGTGTAGAGATTACAGCAGGTCTTCAAGACCACGCATGCACGCTTCCTATGCTCGGCCTAAAATCACCTCCCCACACCCAGGTAATAGTTCCTGCTCTGGGAGCAGTTTTCACACCTCATTAAAGCCAAGCACTGGCAGTATAGCTGTCAGTAGACTAATGATAATTAGCCTACAGGAGGTTCTGGAAGGGGAAATGTATTTTTCTAAAAGTTACTCTTTCCTAAATATTTATTTTAAAAATTCTTCTAAACCATTACATTTGTGTTTTTACTAAATATTACAAATAGGCTTTAATTTTTGCAGCCATTTATTGTCAAAAATTGCATACTTTGGCATTGTCGGGTTCCTCTACAACCCTGCCTATGAAAATAGCTGTATGGGCCTTGTCTCTGAAGAACCAGGCCAACTTTAAGTTTGCACATGTTCTACTAAATTTTAAACACCCTACCTTGTGGAGTCACTTAAGGGTGACTTGTTAATATTCAAAATCCGGGTTCCCTGCTGGTTATTAAGGGTTATTTTGACAGGTCTGTACAGCAGCTTTTTGGCTGCTGCAGACACAGGGTAGGTCTGTATCCTGGTTTTCTATCACTGTGGTGGATGGCACAATTGGTGCTGCAGTTCACCACTGAGATTTTACTTTTTATGGGTATATTTTTACACCACATACTACTATTGCCTTACAGGAAAGTTAAATATGCCAATTCTGGTTAAGCCAATTTTGACATGTTTAAAATGGGAGCACAAGCTCTTTACTCCTGTTTAGCGGAATAAAGTGCACAGAGGAAAAAGTTTAAAAATAGGGTCCAGGAAAAAGGTTCCCAAGCTGAGGTGCCAATGCAGAAAAGGTGGATTTTCAATAAGTGTGATCTTCTTGAGATGGATAAGCATTGAGGGCTACTATTTAAGAGGATGATGGGTTTTCTGGATGCCTGTCAGAAGGGAAATGCACAACGGTTTTAAAATTGTCAGCTGGGATAAGGAAATTTATTAGGGCCAAATGTACGAAGCATTTTTGTGGTCGGAAACAGTACATCGGGCCGTTCACGATTGTACAAATGGTTTTACATATGTACAAAACACAAATTGCGATTAGGTATCATTCTACCTGTCTCAATTTGTTTTTGTGATTCAGTATTTGGAAGAAGCATGTTTAGGGCGTCTCTTCCAAATACGGAATCTGAATGGGATTTATGAATGGTTTGCGACCGAATTACAGTTGCAAATTACTCATTTGTCTGACTCCTTGAAGGTGTTAAGGGGTTCCCAGGGCACACCTTCTTTGAAAATGGAAAATAAATATTTTTAAGAGCAGGCTGTGGTCCCATGGACCTCCGCCTTCTCGTAAAAAATTAAACTGAAACTTTTTATTCTTTTTAAACACATCCTTTTCCTTTCAGGAAAACAGGGTGCATATAAAAAATGCGTTATTAGAAAGGAATCACAGACATGGTGGGCCGCTGACCTCGGCAGGCCACCATTCCTGTGATTGCTGTGATTCCCCTAAAGGGTCGCAAATTACGGTCTACCTAGTAAAATATATGTAAGGTCACCCTAATTGCGACTCAAAAGGAATCTGTAATGAAACGCAAGCACGTTTCATACATTAGGAATAACCATTTCCTAATTGTGATTCTGAGAGAATCGCAATTAGGAAATCGGTATCCTAATGTTAGCACATCTGGCCCTTAATTTCTCTTTTAGATAATGTACCCCTTTAGCTAGAGTGAGGAATGAGGTCCAGATTTTTTGTCGCCCAAAACATAAAAATGTAGCACAGATTATTCAGACGTGTACTCGGTCACCCACATAGAACTGCCTTCATGCAATGAGCCTGCAGTCACTGGCCATGAAAAATCTCTGCAGCAAATGCTTTAGCTCTGTGCATCACTCAGGTGTTTCTATACATGAGCAAATCCACAGACGCTTAAAGACTCAGTATTTGTGTTTTGCCATCTGATTTATTCATCAACCTCATCAATGCCTAGCATACAGTTGCAGTATAACAGTTGGTTCATTAATGTTACCTCATTTTGTGTGCTCTGAAGTGTCCTAGGGAAGCAGAGCTGTAGTTTCTGCATTGCATATTGGTACACATATCTTGTATTGGATAAAGCAGTATGTTTGATATTGGTAGCACATTCTCTGACATCACCATAGTTCGGTCAATCTGCTAAATTCCCAGATGGCAAACCGTAGATCTATAATGAAGGTTTGCGGATCACACTCCGGTATACCAAATGGCATATCTAACTCAGTCACCTGACTCGTGCATATAATCTGCAAGGTGGCCCTAAATGTCTTATAATCTGGGTGTTTCTGGTCCCAAGGTGGCATAGTGTTTTGACGTTGGTGTAATGACAACATTATTTAGCCAGTCTTTAACTCTTGTACCTGAGCTATGTAACAATAGCACCACTCTGCAATAACCTTACAATAGTCACTACATTGAGGCAAGAAGATCACAATCAAAGCCTAGCAAGGCCCCCTAATTAGTAGCCCGGTCTCCCTGGCCTATGACTTCAAGAATATCCAGCACTTCTCTCCAATAAGTCTGTAATGTGGAACAAGCCTAGGCAAGATGGATGTAGTCTATTGTGACACTAGTGACTACTCGAGGGAACACATCTGTGTATTTCTGCTGGTGCATAACCTAACTGATACCTTTTTTTAAGTGAATTAGATGGTCCGTATTAAAGCAAGATCAGCAGTGTCTGGGTACGTCAATATCGAAACCGCGTCTCCCAGTCCGGGTCTTTCCCACCGTCTTTAGATATCTGTTTACAATTGGATGCCATATCTTTTAATTTAGCAACCCACCTTCTTGTTTGTTTTTCTAAGCTAGGTGAGGTGCTCTGCTGGATAATATGGTCATTGGTTCTGCAGTGTGTGGTGTAATTGAAGGCGGATGAGTATGTCTAAGTAGTTGGTTTTCCCTCTGCCTTCAAACATTTTCAAGTTTAGATTCTCAATCTCGATACATATGGCCCATGTTAATAATTCCTTTTTAACTGATTGCTCCTCTACCTTGGCAGTGGAAGTAAAGAAGTATTGAACATTGATGGTCTCATATTTTTCATCTGCTCATCCCACACCTGTAGGCAGCAGATTAGTGTGCCATATTATCTGTCCGACTTGTCTGTAGATTGTTTGTCGATGAGAACTTTCCGTATCAATATGGGTAACAATGAGATAGCATGGCAACAAATGATCCCAAAACTGGTCTGGACAGCATGGCAAAACCTTTCCGAATCCAGGACAGGGAGCTTCCCTCTCATATGAGAGCAGCGTGATCTGTCACTGTATTCGCAGCTTCCCTCCTAATCAGACAGTTCTGACCATTAACAATGCTAGCGATGCAAAGTAGGATTTAGTGAGCGATAATAGTATGTTCCTAAATGCAAATCTTTCAGCAGTACAACCATTTTAGTAGGGCTAGCTTGCCTGCCATGAGTAACATTGTTGTATGGCGTTTTAGGATCCAAGCGTAATTTACTGATTCATACCCTTATATGGGTACAGTTCACATTGCCCTTATATAGGCATAGAAATCCTAACCTTGTTTAGACATAGCCCATGCAGGCATGGCTACTTGCACCCGTTGCAAAAAGTCACAACGATTTCTCTGAATCGTTTGGGCCACTATAGGAGTGGCAGGGTATGCTCAGATGTGAGTCCCTTGCTCACTGCACCATCAGGATTCAAGCAAGCCGGGCCGAAGACAGCTGCAATGCCAGAAACCGGTCCCCGGAAGCTTGTTTCCTTTCCAGTAAAGAATTGGCTTGGTAGTTTGGTCTGCCCTGTTCCCATGATGCACTGGGCCAGGGACAGACTAATTTGCATGTAGCCAGGTTCTGAGCTGGGATGGTGTAGTGAGCTAAAAACGGTGATGGATCAAGCCCTGATCTCTTGACTGGGTATGAGTGTTCTGTTTAATTCAGGTGCTCTGTCTATCACCGCCCCCTTTTCTGAATGATCTCTATGTAGCATTTGTAAAACTCAGCCGGTATACCGTCCAAAACTGGCGCCTTCCCATTCTTCAGTCTCTCATAAAACACGGAAGTAGATGAAGCAATCGGGCTCACCACTACCACAATAATGCGATTGTGCATTTTCCACCGGCTGGCGTCCAACACACGCTATTGCGCAGGGACGCTTTGAGACTTATTAAGTGGAACTGGTACCCTGGCTGTTGGCCGAGCAACCTTTAATAATTAAATTGTGAAGGCCCGCGCGCATCACAGAATTACGTGAGACTCAATTATAACTCCTGCCATAGTAAATGTAAAAAGGCTCAGCATATTACTGTCAAGACTACAATGTATAATTCTATTGTCCTGAAGATGATGCCTTGTATTTAATAGTGGCATTGAAACGTCTTCGACACCAATACACCTTATGCACTAAGATTGAGCTGTATTAGAGTGTGCAATGGTGTTTAGAAGTTAGTCTAGGTCTGTGTAAACTGAGTACAAGTATACAGACCCATTTTGGCTTGCCTTTTGGCCAATCCTTTTCGTTGTTTTGTCTTGTGTTTTGTGGGTCACGGCTGTGCCCACTTGTTATTGACTGTTTTAAACGCTACTAATTGAAAACTATTATGAAAATAAATTCTTGTCCGGCTGGACAAAAGACATACTTTCTATCTAGTGTATGATTATCTCCCCTTGTTTGTTCTTTTAGAATAGGAACCACTGTTATCTATAATATATTCCCATTCTTCAGGGACATGATTGCGTCCCTGATTTCGTCCAGTTCTAATGGTGCGCTTAAGAATTTCCGATGGACATCACTCAGCCAACATAAAGCAACATCACCCAGATAACCATCATAATCTGGATGTAGTGTGATATACAATTGCTCATAGTGAGTCAGCTGGAGGGTCGGCTTCCTTCAGCACTTGCTGTAGCGAGCTGCGTCGGGCAAGTAGATAGTCGAGCTGCTCCGAACCACCGTGTGTTTGCTAGAGCAAGTGTAGGCATATTTGGTCTGCCCTGTTCCCATGATGCACTGGGCCAGGGTCAGACTAATTTGCATATAGCCAGGTTCTGAACTGGGATGGTGTAGTGAGCTAAAAAACGGTGATGGATCAAGCCCTGATCTGTTGACTGGGTAGGAGTGTTCTGATTAACTCAGATACTCTGTCCATCACCACCCCCTTTTTGAAATTACATAGAGATCATGGCACCGGTACTACGTGAAATTTTTGAAGATTCGTTCGAGGAGGGTATTTTACCACAAACGATGCGTGAAGTGGTGATTACATCTTTGTTAAAACCTGGCAAAGACCCTAAGGACTGTGACTCCTATCGTCCCTTGTCCCTCATAAATTGCGATGCAAAGATTTTAGCCAAAGTTCTTGCCACTTGTGTCTCTCTACTCATGACACAAATTGTACTTCCAGATCAATCGGGCTTTGTTCCTTCTAGAGCGACTAGCCATAACCTCCGCACTCTTTTTTTCCCTTATCCAGACAGTGGCACCAGAATTCCCACTTGCTGCAGTTTGCTTGGACGCCTCCAATGCCTTCGACTCGGTGGAATGGTGTTATCTTTTCACTGTACAGAGCAAAATGGGATTCCCCCCCCCTGCTTTTTTTACGTGGGTACAGTTACTGTACAAAAGACCAACTGCGAGAGTGCTGGTGAATGGCCGCCTATCGCCAAGCTTGCACATTACTAGAGGTACTCGGCAGGGATGCCCATTGCCGCCCCTCCTCTTTGCCATTGCAATAGAGCTGCTGGCATGCCGGCTGCTACAACTACACCAGGAAAGCGCATTTAGGTGCTTTCAACGACAAATCTCGGTATCACTATATGCGGACGGCGTGACACTATATGTTGCCGACCCACAGCTCCGACTTAATGCATTGCTGCGCGAGTTTGTGGCCTTTGGCAGAATATCGGTTATCACTATAAATTGGAGCAAATCCCAGTTCTTCCCGCTAACACCTGCTGTGTCTGAATTCCCCTTAGATTACTTGTTAGAGTGGTGCCATTTTGACCTGAAGTACCTAGGAATTCAGGTCTCGAGAGCTAGAGAGGAAACGTTACGGATGAATTATGGTACCATTACCCGCTGGATTTCATTACCTATATCGATGGCTGGTAGGGTCTCGCTTATTAAAATGGTCATACTGCCTCGATTCTTATATTTCTTCCTTAATATTCCGTATCATCTGGGTGCATATTTCTTCAAAATCCTGAAATCGGAACTGATTAGGTTAGTCTGGGGAGGACGCCAACCAAGGCTTAAATGGACTGTATTAACCCAGCCATATGACAAAGGGGGCTTCGATGTCCTAGATATGGAGGCGTACTATCTCAGCGCACAGGCGCATTATGTGTATCATTGGGTTGCACCTACGTGCTATATGCCGCAGATAGCAGCAGAGGATTGGATTGCACGACCGTTGCCACTAAATGGTATTATCCATGGTCCAGTTACAGTCCTTGAGACGCCACTAACCACGGTGTCCTGTGCTATAGATGCATGGCCGAAGATTCTGAAAAGACTGCAAATCCCCATGTTTTTTTTTTTTTTAAGACCTTTATTTAGCAGACCACATCAAACATTCCTCGCCTACAACCCATCGGGCCGGCAAACAGTAAAAAGCCTGGGTAGTTACATAAAATAAAGACACAGCCCAGAACCGTCAACCCGGGGGTACGGCGGTGTTGCAGAGTGTACATATATGAGATCCCGATGGATAATGAGGGATTAGGAAGGTCACATTTTACAGTTTAACACGTATGATAAGGTCAAATTGTATAAATTTCCCCAGAAAGGGAACAAACAGAAAACACCCCCTCTTTAACTTGGTCGATAAGTTACACGACTGTCATGTTCAGAGCAGTTCAGGTGCATGCATGGTACCCAAACGCATGTGAGAGCTTGGAGTCAGGTTGCAATGGGCTGCCTTATATTTCCAGTGAGCTAGACTGCGTGGTCAGCGGGGGCTCACAGATGTTTCCCCTGTACTCGTTCCACCTGGACCATATTTCCACCCATTTGCGGGGACAGCCTCGTGAGATATACACCGTCTTCTCCTGCAGCATGCACCAGTCCATGTCACATTTCCAGTCTCTCAGTTTCGGCGGGATGGGATCACCCCACAGCCTAGCGATGTTCCGTTTCGCCACCATCAGCCCCAGCGTGACCCAAAGCCTCCCTTTGTGTGATAAGTCCGTTGGTTCCCAAATGTTGAGCAGACATCTTTTGGCCTCTAGCCGTATTTCTACCTCCCACACCTCTTGCATTCAGCGCACCACTCTCCCCCAGTACATTTGCACTTTTTGACACCCCCAAAGGATATGAAAGGAGGTACTCTCCGCACCACATCCCCTTCTGCAGAGTCCGTCCCCACCTTTTCCCATCATCTGCAGCCTCGTACCTGAAATATAAATTCTGTGAAGTATTTTCAGTTGAATTAGGCGCAGTCGGGCTGATATTGCCACCTCACGGGGAGAGGCAAGAGCATAGGACCATTCCTCCTCATCAATTTCTAACCCATCAGCCGTCCACTTCTCTTTTAAGGGAAGGAGTAGGTCGGGGGAGTTATTGAGTAATTTTTTGTACGTGAGGGATATAGCATGTTCTGGCATAAGGCCATCCAATAGCCTGTCTTCAAGAGGTGAGCATAGAGGCAATGTAGTGTCAGGCGGAATGTTTGTCTGAAGTGAGTGTCGCAACTGTAGGTATCTGAAGTATTCGGTGTGCGCCAGTTCGTACATCGCCTGCATGTGAGCGAATGTGTGAATACCTGTAGGGCCCCAGACGTCTTTAATTTGGGAGATCCCAAACAGGTCCCATTTCCGGAACCCTTTAGAACGACCCAGGTTGCATAACTTACCCGAAGCCCATAGCGGTGTAGCCATGGTGAGGACCCCGGACCAGCCTAGTTTTTTCTGGGCTATGTGCCATATCTGTACCGATTGTTGTGTAGGTCCAGTGAATTGGTGTTTACCCCTTTTAGAGTAGAGTGCAATTTCGTAGTTCCCCCCGGGAGTTGCCATCTGTCCATCCCATAGGCCGGATCATTGCCATCCCCATAGGTCCCCTGATTAATCGCTGAGAGATGGGCCGCCCAGTAGTACTTACGGATGTCGGGGAGGGCTATGCCACCGTCATACCACCCCAGTGTGAGTTTTGACAAGGCAATACGAGGGGCGCCCGCCCAATGGAGGGTACGCTGAGCTGCTTCAATCGCTGTGAAGTAGGCGTTGGGCACCAGGTCAGGGTAATTTTGGAGGGCGTATAGGAACCTAGGCAGCGCCATCATTTTGAATAAGGCAGCCCAGCCTAGCAGTGACAATGGCAGATCCTGCCAGGACTTGGCCTCTCGTTGGAGACGCCGAAGGGGAGGTAGAAGATTACGCTCATAGGATAAGGCTTTGTCCGTGGAGATGAACACTCCCAGGTATTTGAAGCCTTCCTCAACGACTGTGATTGGACAAGTGTCGGGAAGCCGCGGGGGACCCCCTCTAAGGACGTATAGATACGATTTGCTCCAGTTGACTCTGAAGCCGGAATTACGACCAAAGCTAGCAAAGATGTCGAGTGCAGCAAGGATCGATCGTCGTGGCTTGGAGAGGTATAGAAGAATGTCGTCAGCGTATAGGGATATTTTATCTTCCCATCCCTCTGCCCACTCTATTCCGCGAAGGTATACGTCATGTCTGATCCAGGCAGCCAACGGTTCGAGGGAGAGGGCGAACAGGAGGGGGGAAAGGGGGCAGCCCTGTCTAGGTCCCCGCTCTAAAGTGAAGACCTCCGATACCTTATTATTCACTAGGACCTGTGCCAGCGGTTCCGAATAGAGGAGACGAACCCACGACGTGAACTGGGGTCCGAAGCCCAGCTTACGCAGGACAGCGAACATGTACGGCCATTCTAGGGTGTCAAACGCCATAGTGGCATCCAGGGAGACCACCACCGCGTCCTCCGTCAGTCTATGGCGCTGCCCAAGCACCCTGTGTAGGCGTCGGATATTGAGGGCCGTATTTCGGTGTGGCATAAAGCCTGAATGGTCGGGATGTACCAGCGTACTCAGTACTGGTTTTAGTCTATTGGCGAGTGCTTTTGCCAGTATCTTAGGCTCAGCGTTGAGGAGTGAAATTGGCCTGTATGAGGCACAGTTTTCAACAGGTTTCCCCTCCTTTGGGATTGCTCTATAGTGGCAATGCGCTGGTCACGCGGCAGTATTCCTTCCTTTCTACTGGTCTCAAACATGGCTTTTAGATGCTTACTGATAGTCTCAGGTTTAATCTTGTATAATTCTATCGGGAGGCCGTTGGGACCCAACGCTTTCCCTGGCCGGAGTTCCATTATCACGCGCTGGATTTCGGCCTCTGTGAGTGGGCTGTCAATGGTCTCTCGATCACCATCAGATAGACACGGCATTCGGATATCAGCGAGGAGGGCTATAGAGTCTTCCTCTGGACGGTCAGACACCTTCGTATAGACCTGTTTGTAGTGTCTAGCAAACTCATCCACTATATCTCGAGGCTCCGTGAGAGTCGCTCCGGATTGCGTATGGATTAACGGGACTATCTTCCTGGCCTGCTGCTTTTTATCTAACCAGGCGATGAGCTTTCCAGCTTTGTCGCCCTGGTTGTACAACCTACCCATCCTATGTCTAGCCACCGTCTGGGCCTCCAGGGAGACCAGCTCTCTGTATTCTGCCAACTTGACCTGCCACTTATGTCTGACCATCCTGGCCCCTTTTTCGAGCTTCTCAGCCTCCAGTTCAGCAAGGTCCGCCTCAACTGTAGTGACCTGACATCGCTGTTCTCGTCGTTTACCTGCGATGGCTGACAGCGCCTCCCCTCTTACCACCGTTTTAAATGCCTCCCATACCGTGACAGGGGAGTCTACCGATCCCAAATTCTCTTCAAAATAGTGTGTGATAGAGGAGTCCAGTTTCCCCCGCGTGTCCTCGTTTTGTAGGTGCCAGGGGTTTATTGGCGCTACACACCCCTCCCTCCTGGTTCCGAACGTGATGTGTGAGGTTACTGGTGAATGGTCCGAAATGCCCCGGGTTAAGAGTGTGGCCTCTCGTATTACAGTGTGGTGCTGCAGGACGGTGAGGATGTAATCAATTCGTGAGAAGGTATGATGTGGCCCAGAGAAGAAGGTGAATTGGCTAGTCGTGGGATGAAGGTGACGCCAAACGTCAGTGAGTCCAAAAGCCTCAAAGTCAGCTAACCATCGTTGCCCTTGGGGAAGGTCTCTGGAGGGCTGTCTATCCAGGATGCCTGACACTACTGAATTGAGGTCCCCGCCCAAGACTAACTGACCTTCGGGAAGGGAGAGCAGCAGTTTGCCCAGGTCTGCAAAGGCTTGAGCCTGCAAGCCCGGCGGGATGTATGCCGAAAGCAGGTTCAGCGTGTATCCCTCCCATCTTCCTGTGACCACCGTGAAGCGGCCCTGTGGGTCTGATTTAGTACTATCAATGTGGAAGGGCAGCGAGCGGCACAAAAGGATCCCCACCCCCCTGGAACCTGAGGTGAAGCCAGAGTGCGAAGCGAGAGTGTAGCCCCACCTGTTGAGGGCGTGGCATGTGTTACCCAGTAGGTGAGTTTCTTGCAACATTACTATGTCCGGTTGGTGTCGTTTAATGAGTTGAAGGACTATAGTGCGCTTAAGTCTGTCCCCAAGTCCATTAACATTCCAGCTCATGATTCTTAAGCTCTTTTCCCAATGCCTAGCCATATCCATTGCTTTGTAAGTCATTCCCACTTTGCACCACTGAACCGTTAAGGACATCATAGACAGTCACTGCGTACGACCATAACAAACCCCCAACTCCCCGTCCCTCCCCGGATCCCGCCCAGCGGCCATCACCCACCCTGGTTCCCCCCCGACAGGCTCTAACAGTGCAGACAGTAACATGCATATCAGACAGTTCCCCTGTTCTCCTCCCTGTATGGACCCCAACCATCCCGCCCACCTCTGTAAAAACAAACCCCCTCCCCCCTCCCTGCCCCCTGCTCCGTAGGTTTCAAACTACCCACCACCCCAATTAGCAGAGCGCCTGTCGCCCAACCCTACCCCGGTGAGACACCGAGGAACTTCTAACTCGGGATACACGTGGCCAGCTCCGTCCCGGCCGCCCCCCGGCAGTGTCCCAGGTCCTTCAGTCCCTCAGGCCTTGGGTGTGCGAGTACACTCGGGGAGCCTGGCCCTTAATCCTCGGGCAGGCCCCGTTCTGCCCCCCCTGAGCGCCCAGGCATACAAACAAGCACACTTTATACATTACTGTCCGGCTTCTTCCAAGTCCTGTCTGCGTCGCTTCATCGCGCTGTGTTTTCTCCGGGCGAGTCCCAACGGGGACTGTTTGACCTTGAGCGCCAGGATCGTTGACTCTGCCCACCCGCCTCAGCTCCCTCCGTCGCCGATCCCGGAGAGGGGTGTCCATTGTCTCTCCACTGTCCGCCATTTTGATGAGGGTGGGCCACAGCCAACGTTGCGTCAATCCACTCCTGTACCGTCGCTGGTGAGGTGAAGAAATGGGACCGGCCATCATGCAGAACTTTCAATTTTGCGGGAAAGAACATCATGTATCGAATTCCATGGTCTCGGAGCGCCGCCTTGACCCCCTGGAAGGATCGCCGTTCTTGTTGCACTTGTAGCGTAAAGTCAGGGAAAAAACGTACCGTGGACCCCTCGTATTGTAGGTCACCGTGTTGTCTGGCAGCCTGTAGTATCGCATCTCGGTCACGGTAATTAAGGATTTTTGGCGATAATTGTTCGTGGTGGGGCTCCAGGCTTGGGCTTAGGAATCGGAGCCCGGTGGGCTCGCTCTATCGTAAAAATCTTGGAAAGCCTCTTGGGTTTAAGGTGACTGAGTATCAGGTCCTCGAGAAATAGCTCCATACTGTCACCCTCCAGTCCTTCCTCTACACCCACCAGGCGTATGTTGCTCCTTCGAGCCCTACCTTCCTGGTCATCGAGCCGCAGTGCCAACTGTCGGTGCTGGTGGACCAGCTCGTTGACCCTGCTTGTGAGCTTCTTCTCCGACTCCTGGAGGGCCTTAATGTCCACCTCGTTGGCTTTCGAGCGGTCCGTGGTCTTCCCCAAGTCAGTGCGGAGCAGGTTCACTTCGATGGTGATCTTGTCCATCTTTGTTTCAAGGTTAGTGCCAAGTGTCTGGATTGCAGCCATGATGGACGTTAGAGAGGGTTCAGCCTTCACCGTGACTTCCCTCGTCTCTCCCCCAGACTGTGTCTGATTCTTAGGCACTGTATATTGATCCAGTTTATTTGTTTGGGACACTGCACCCCCTTTAGGCCTCATGATCGATCTGGTGCCTCTGGGGTCAGATGGTCCGAGCCCACCCTCTTCCGGGCCGCCGCCAGTTCAGATCCACTCCCCGCTCCAACCGATCTCCGTCAGAGGTAGAGACTCTATCTCGCTGCAGCTACCGTCCAGGCGCTATCGTGGTGTGGGGCCTACTTCCAGGGGTGCGCCCCGAGACTTCACGTCGCAACCCGATGCCTCTCAGGTCCGTTATTACTCCCAGCCGGTCCCCCTGTCGCCAATGTCCCGGGACCAGCCTCCTCCACAGCCGTGGGTATTAGTCCGGCCCACAGGGGGGGTGTCTGAATGCAGCGGGGAAGAGCAGCTACTCCATGGAAGGCTGGGAGCAGCACAGGCCGGTCGCTTTCTCCTCACTCCCCCCGGTAGACACGCTGTGTGTGGCAGCCCTCCTTACCGCTTGGGTAGTTATGCACCGGAGTTATTGGGTCTCCTGGGTACGAGGGGTCTCGCTGGGCACCTTTCCAGACGTTCCTGGCGTCTCGGTGGTCTCGCGCCGATGCGGAGGCCACGCCCCCCGCTTTCGCGCCTCACAGCCGCGGGCCGCGCAGGCCGAAATCCGGGACCTCAAGTGGCCGATGCGGCCGTTTGCGGGCTCCAGGGGTAGGATGTCGGGTCGCCGCTGTCAGTCGCGGCCGTATTTCAGAGCCTCCGAGGGTCCGTCCAGCCTGGAATTGACACCGAGGAGTCACCGGACCTGAGGGGCTGCCTTCAGAGAGCCCCCCAGCCAGGATTTCAGGCGGATTTTGAAGGGGACACTGACGGTCCCGGCGGAGCTAGGGATTCAGGCGGCCATTTCCTTCGGCGCCTGGCCACGCCCCCGCAAATCCCCATGTTATGTGCACCAGGCCTGCCCCATACCTACCACCCAAAGGTGACTGTGATTCACGAAACAGGGTTTCAAAATATGTGCAAGAGTCTCCACATAGTAATTTGGGGAGATATGTTTGTGGATGGGATGTTTCGCTCAAAAGAGCACTTCTTTGGTGATACTGTCCCTACACCACTAGACATTTTTTATTATATACGGCTCCGGGAAGGAATGAAATAACTCCTACCGGACTATCCACGAGAACCAGAAGCAGCCCCCCCCCCCCCCCCCTGAATGTTGTATTGGGCAGTGCTGACGGTATGCACTTGGTATCAAGGATATATAGTAGCTTTCGCACATGCATTCCAGAAGTGGTGGGGAATGCCAGGGAACACTGGAATGTGCTGACATCGGGCAGGAAATCACTGTTGAGCAATGGACATACTGCTGTGAAGTTACGGGTCGCATTACTGCAAGCTGTCGCTACAAGATCATTCACTATAAATTTTTGCATAGGCTGTATTATACGCCCGTCAGGAAGTATAGGTTCAACTTAGCTGACACTGATAGATGTGAAAGGTGTAGACGCCAGGGGCTGGTTTCTTCCATTTAGCCTGGGAATGCCCGCAGATATGGCAATATTGGGAGCAAATCCATGGTGCTCTGGTGACGATGACAAATCTGACCTTTGATAAGGACCCCTTGACCCTCCTCCTTAGGCACACTCCACTCCACACATACCTAGGGGAAGCAGGAAGTATGTGGATATAGCCCTACTGCATGTGTATGGGGGAGAGGGAGGGCCCCGAAATTCAAAGAATGGTTACAGGACATGTTATATTGTCCGGAGCAGGTTGGAATATACGCTGAGACGCTGCCACTATCCTCGAGGCCCCAGGACATATGGGGGCCACTGCGGGATTATGTATTACAACAGGCAGATGATGCAGTAGCCAAGAAAATACAGGCGGGAGCTGGGATGGACGAAGTGGGAGACACACCTGCCACTGGTTGTTAAAGTTGAAAATATCTGCTGTATGGTACTACACCGTTATTAGCGTCAATGTCGACATTGTCGAACTGTAATCCATTACATGTGCTACGTTCAGAAAAGTTTTGCACCAGATGCCAATACTGTGCCCAGTGTTGAGTTGTATACCTCTGTGACAATGTGTCATGATGATTTTCAAATGTAATGATATCTGTACTTGCCTCTGCGTGGGAAATGCGCTTCTGCCCACTGAGACTCATATTGATCTCCTATCGTTGATTTGTCGTTATCGTGCTCTGTGTGCTATCTTATTGTGCTGGTCTTGAAAATGACAAAAAAGAAAGTAAAAAAAAAAAAAAAACTCAACCAACTGCACAGAGGCAGTATCCAGTTAAGCAAGAAGCTAAAAAACAGGTCAGGGAGATATTAGATCAACTTGAATATCAAGGGGTGATTGAAACATGCACCTCGTCAATGAACAATCCTTTGTTTCCTGTCTCCAAACCAGACAATACATAGTGTAATTTAAACTCTTGTTGCAAAACGTTTGCAGTACAAAATGCACACAGTGCAGCACTAATGAATAACATTGTGTGTAAAAAATATAAAACATAAGATATTTCTAATGGGTTCTTCTGTCAAAACATTGCACCTGAAAGCAGGTACTTGACCGCTTTCTCAATTATGGGGACACTGCGTCACTTCTGTCGTCTCCCCCAGGGATTCAATAATAGTCCGGCGTTATTTTCAGCTAGAGTAACAGTTACTACAAACGTATGATGATGAGGCATTTTCTTATGTCGATGACATCTATCTAACAGACGATGACTTGGACAGGCACTTGAACCGAGTGAATACCATTATACTTGGATTCGCCTCTGAAAGGTATTAATTCAACTTCAAGAAATCAAGAATTGCCCACCTCAACGTCCTATTTCTAGGATACGAGTTATCAAGTGAAGGAAAAATCCTGGCAAGCAACTTTTTAGAAAAGCGTGCACTGCTCCAACCTCCAAAAACACTGAAAAACGTAGTCCATTCTAGGTTTCCGGAATTTCGGAAAATCTTACATTCTAAATTGCGCAGAAAGGGTTAAAGCTCTTTACGAATTAATCAAACCTGATTTCAAAACCACTAATTGGACTCAAACATACAAAAATGTTGCGTTCAGTGCAAACAGACATGTTAGCAACAACACATTTACAGACACGCGTAAACATACGCAACCTTGTAATCAGAATAATCCCAGGAAGATGCAGATTTAAGTACTTCACCTTTAATGAAGGTGAAAAAGTACCAATTACTTACAAATCACACTTGTACACACAAGCTGAAATTAAAATTCACTTCAACAGAAAAAATTCTGACAGTGGTTCAAACTGCAGTAGCAAAAGAGAGATCTAACGCAGGGTAAAGGCATAATTGTCGTTACTCCTATACCTGCCTTAGAGGCAGTGATAAAAGCAGGCATTCCGAATGCAAAGGCTTTACATTTGAGATGGATTCAATGGGTTAACTCTCTTGCTGCAACAGATGTTGAATACGTTTTTGACCCCTATTTGAAAACACAAGAATTTCTACAATACGACAAGAATGTCCTCTGCCCACTGAAATTTTGCCTCTAGAACAGTGCGAATGTATAATTTATACAGACTGATCAGCACATCCCGCAATTGGGGGTAAACAAGCTTATAGTGCTGCGTGTGCGATTGTTAAAGGTAGCTGGCGCGATGGTAAATTCTGACCTATGGTAACAAAAACACAATCTTGAAAATACTGACCGCGAATTACCCACACTTATAGTGTGCGATTCGTATTACTGCATTCAATCTTACAATGAATACTTGCAGAACTGGATTCAAAACGGTTGCAAAGATGTAAAGGGTGGCACAATCAAGCATAAGTTGCTTTGGCAACAAGTAGTTCAATTGCAGAAAAAACTACATAAGACTCACGTGATCCATACACTGAGTCATCAGTGTGATGGCATTCACGTTGCAGGGAATTCATTGGCTGATGAAGCCACGAAGGCAGCTGTGCAAACTGCTTCCGTAGCTGCAATCACTCGTTCAAAAACAAAAATAGACAGCGATATAATGCAGGCTGTCAACGCTTCCAATAAAGACAGCGGTAAAACATTACCAAAAGGCTTTCACATCAAGTACTCCCATATAACTGATGTAAATAATGTTCCTTTTGCTCGAATCCCTGGAGTGGGGGATAGAGTAATTCCAAACATGCAACATAGATTAGGACTAATTTTAGCAGTACATGAAGGCTCGCCTCTGCACACGCAGGTGTTTCTGCCACAGTATCATTATTAATACAGAGATACTGGTGGCCACGAATGAGGAAACCGACCAGAAACTATGTTTTGGAATGTGAAATCTGTTAGAAAATGAAGGTTTCAACTGTGAAACGCCCGGCGCAGACGCACCTTTTCATTTCAGATAAACTATTAGCATGCGTTTACCTGGACCACTGTGGCCCCTTACAGAGGGAACGTAACTACAAATATATCATGGTTGCAGTGGATTTATGCTCAAGATTCATTTGGATGTGGCCTCAGCGCTCGGCTGACGCCCGAACTGTTATAAAAGATGTGCGAGTCTTTATCGGCACATACACAGTCGGCACGCTACATTCTGACCAGGTTACTGCGTTTAGCTCCAAAGCTTACAAGGAGGCCATGGCCAATCTGGGCGTTGCATTGCGGTATTCTAGTTCATTCCATCCTGAGGGAAATTCTGTAGTGGAAAGAAAAAACCGAGACATAAAGCAATCTATAACATCTAGGGTGTTCGGCTCGGGTGACGGGTGGGTCAAACATCTAATAAGTGTCCAACGTAGTCTAAATAATATGCCAAGAAATTCTCTGGGTGGAATCACTCCATACAAAATCCTTTTTGGTACTTGAATGCTTGTCCAGGACCTTGATCGTCGCACTTCAGTGTTAGAACAACATTTTTTTGATATCAAAGACCGTTTGGTTGTTTTGCAGGACTTAAATGAAACAAAGAGAAGTCCAAGCAACACATCACAGAAGCCAACGACCACTGAAGGAGAACCACCCGTCCCAGCAAGGCCTGCCTGGATTCCTAAGATTGGGGATCTAGTCAGAGAAAAGATCCGCGGATAAGAAGGAATTTGGCCTTCATACAGAAAACCAGTACCTGTGCTGCAATCCACGGATCATGAACAGGCTTACTGCCGCCCCATGCTGGAAGAAAGGAGAACAGGTTTGTATCTTACCGACCTGGTTAAACCACATCATGTGGCCAATAATAAGTAGTAGGACCAGTAGACCCCAAAAATGTAGAAGACGACCAAATATTACTATTATCCAAGAGGTTCAAACTGAGACGCTCATCACCTTTGAGGAATCTGCAGTGCGAAAAGGACTAAGCAATAAAGCCATGGAACTTGTGCCTCTTGAGACCCAAATAACAGTTCATCAAGAAACTCCTGTCTACAAAGATGTAGCATCTGACTATACTAATATGACAAAGGATCCAGTAGCTCCAGTGATTTAAACAAATCCTGATGCAGTACCTACAATTGACAGAACTGTATCTGGCTTTTTCATTAACTTTGATACGTTTTCCAAGGATCCCAGTGAGCCTGAAACGACACCAGCAAAAAGAACTTTAAAAAAACAAGTAACAGAACTTTTTCAGCAACTTGAAAAAACGTATCTGGTTTCACCATGGGTTTAACTTTGGATTGTGCTAGGCGTCCTTTTTCTCCTACTTTGGCTAATTCTTGTATTAAGTTTGGGAATGCTGATAAATGGAAAATATAGTAAAATGATCACAGCAAGTAAGAACATCAACTTACTCCTCAAGCCACACAAATCATCTCATCGTGAACAAAGTGACTTGACATCAGTGAACATCACAGCCGTTCCTATACCTGGTGGTATAGCATGGGACAGAACTGATTATGACCTCTTTGGCGTGGCAGAGCTGTTGAAGATTGTACATCAATTCAAGGTTTTCTTGAGTGACTGTTTCACCCAGCACATTTTCTGATGATTGGGACTTTGAGACTGTTAATAATATGATGTCAGACTTGGAGATGTCTGCAAAATTTACAAAACATGAATACTTAGATGGTTCATCAGATTATGAACAAATGTACTGTTATAATCACTATGGTCATCATTATTTGCACAATCTGCGAACCCTAGAAATGTATATACTTTCAATCAATGGGAACATTGTCCGCCACCAAAGGGTAGCTCAAAAACGTTCTATGAAAAATTTCCATACTTATCAGGTTTTAATGTCTCAAATCCAGAAGCATTTTACTTTAAAAATGTTAATAAGACCGGAATGAAAAGTATGTTGACTAATACTAAGCAAATTTATTCTTCAGCGTTTTATGCCCAGCTGTCCTCGTTAGGTTTAGAGTTTTGGAGTGACAACTTAGAAACAAAAACTGTCTAGGGTTCAAAAGACTGGCAAGTACAGGGAATAGAGCCTTTATTTCGAGCCTTTATTTCGAGCCTGCATTATCCCTGAACAAATAATGTTTTTGAATGACACTGTGCAACAGACATCCTGCCTTGGCCGTACCAAGATATAAGACTTGAACAATCCGTCCATACCTGCACCTACACCTGATACTAAGAACACTACAGAAGGAGGGGTCGACATCCATCGTCGGCAGCTCTTTCCCCCCATATCTCGCTCAGAATCGTAAAGTCCTCTTCCCCCTGCCTGAATAAGAGCCCAATACCAGCAAGAGATTTCTTTTTTGGGTATCTTTTCTCCCTGGAATTATTTCTCGATTTCCCTAGTTCCCGTTTCTTCTTCCCCGAGGCTGTTAACCCAGTTCTGTATTTGGTAGTATTTAAATTTTGCAGGGGTGCCCTTTTTGGTTACTAGGGCATCCCAGTTAATAATTGAGCTTTGCTGTATCAGTTGGCCACATTTGTTTATGCCTCCTTCCCTTAGAGGGATAGTTAATTTATCCTTAAGACATTCTGGGTCCCCGGGGATTCGAATATGGGAGCAAAGTCGCTGTTGTAGGGAATTTTCAGGGTACTCCTTATCTGGAACCATGGCTTTGCGGCTGACCAGGGTCTTCAGTTGTATTTTTTTTTTTAAGAACTTGGGTGCCCAAATGTGTACAGGAAGTGACTGCCATCTATGACTAGTGCCTGCAGATGTGTGGGGTAGACCTCATATCTGTCCAGTAATATTCCGGAGTATTTAAATTGGAATGATGTACAATATTCCAGAAAATCGAGAGTTGCAATCCCTCCCTGATCTATTTTCCTTCTCAGTTTTTTCCAGGCGATTCTTGTCTCCTTCGCAGCCCAAATGAAACTGCATAGTTCTCCTAGTTTTTTTTTTTTTCACAACCAAGTTTATTAAGCAAATGATCATCACAAATGTGGCATCTCCACACATCAAGAACACCACAACAAAATCAATATAGCAATTACACAGGCAGCAAATAATAAAACAGATTCAGAATAGGCTTAGTATAGAAATTCCCCAACACCCTACCCTAACCCCCAACGCCACCCCCCCCCATTCTAAGAACCCCCCCCCCCAACCCCTCCCACCACACGTGTATATATAGCAACAGGGAAGAGAAATATGTGGGTGTAATTCCACCAGGGCGTTATCGCTGCGGGCCAAGATTGCCACTGCGATCAAATGTCCTCCTCCTGCTCCGCCGGGGGGTCCAAGGACAGACCACGATAGTCGGCCCAACGCTTCCAAATTTTGTAGTGTTTGCGCGGGCACCCCCTCGCCTCAAAGATCGGCCTCTCCAGACCCATGAAATAATCCAGCCCAGCCTTCCACGCAGACAAGGGGGGAGCCCTCACTGACTTCCACGCTCGGGCCAGGTCCCGCTTAGCCACCACCAGCCCCAATAGCAACAAGTGGCGCTTATATACATTACCACCAATCCCTTCCATGATATGCAAGAGGCCCAGCCGGTGGGTACGGGGAAGATCCCAGCCCAGGACCTCAGCCAGACAACTCCACACGCCCCTCCAGAACCCAGTCAATCGGCTACACGACCACACCGTATGCACCAGAGAGGCAGGCACCACTCCACAACGCAGGCATTCCGAGGACGCAATCAACCCAGCCTTCCACAACCGCTCACGGGTATAATAGGCACGATGCAGATATTTGAATTGAATTAGCCGGAGCCGGATCGCACGTCCACTTCCCACGCCTCCCGAAGGGAGTGTAGGGTGGAGGAGCAATGAATTACAAGTGTCTGGTAGATCCTAGAGACCTTCCTGTCCCCCAAGTCCCCCATAAATACCTTGGCCTCTACTGGACTAAATTCCTGCAGGGAGTCGAGACCGGCAATGCTCGGGGCGAGGGCATGCCGCAGCTGGAGGTAGCGGAAGAACTGGGACTGAGGCATTTGGAACTCTGCACGGAGCTCTTCAAAGGATCTGAGGGTGGTGCCCGACACAACCTGGCCCAGCTGAGTAATCCCAATGGCCTCCCAACCCTCAAACCCAGTCAGGGCCGCCAGCTCCGGGAGCAAACCATTGTGCCAAAGCGGCGTCTCAGCCGTCAGCCTGCCCCACCATCCCATGCGGCGCAATGACTGTCGCCACACCGCAAAGACCACTCCGGTGACCGATGGCAATGCACGGCGTAAGCGAGCGGAATAGAGAATCGTGTGGAGCGTGCGGTCACCCATGAGCAACCGTTCCAGGGCATAAGCCGGATCTCCTCTATCACCATACCACCATTCATTTAGGACCAGCAGATGGGAAGCCTGGTAGTAAGAGAGGAGGTCCGAGGTGGCCAGGCCACCACTGTATGTGGACAGAAAGCACGTCTTCAACGCCACTCTGGCCGCACCACCCCCCCACAGGAAGCGGCCCAGCACTGAGTTAACCTGACGGAACCACTCCAGGCCAATGGGGTATGGGAAGTTCTGAATTTGGTACAGGAGCCGCGGAAGCGCCACCATCTTGAAGATGGCCGATCTCCCAAAGATAGTAAGCGGCATTCTAGCCCATGTCTTGACATCAGCCTGAACCCGCTCCCACACCGGCAAGACTCCACGCGCCCATGCCACGGCCCGCGACTCCGAGAGAAAAACTCCCAGATACTTTAGGCCGTCCGAGGCCACTCGCAACTCAGCAGCCCAGGGGTCAGCAACCACACCACCGCCCAGCACCCACAGGGTCGATTTATTCAGGTTGAGGTGAAGGCCCGAGACCCGGCCAAACTCCCGCATGATTTCCAGAACTCGGGGACCTGATCGCCGTAGATCCGTAAGGAAGAGGAGGACGTCATCCGCATACAGTGCAATCCTATCCACCAGAGCCTCACTCCAAACGAAACCGCGCAACCGGTCATCCGCACGTATCCGCGACGCCAGAGGTTCCATGGCGAGGGCAAACAGGTACGGGGACAGCGGGCAACCCTGCCGAGTACCACGACCCACATGGAAGCGCCCAGAGGTAGCACCGGCCACGCGGACCGAGGCCGTAACGTTGGTGTAGAGGAGACGAATGTACGACAGGAAGACCGGCCCCAGGTTGAGGCGGGCCAACAGTGTGAACAGATATGCCCAGCTCACCGAATCAAAGGCCCGGTCCATGTCCGCTAGGAGGAGTGCCGCCTGTTCATCTCTAGCACCCATAGCATCCACTGCTGCCTGCGCCCGCCGAATATTATGGCGAGTGGCCCTGCGAGGCATAAATCCAGCCTGATCAGGGTGGACTAGGTCAGCAACGTGGGGCAGGAGGCGGTTTGCCAAGGCCTTAGCTAGAACCTTGGCCTCAATGTTGAGAAGGGAAATCGGCCTGTACGAGTCATGTCGGTCCGGTGCCCTGTTCGGCTTAAAAAATACCACGATTTCCGCGTGACGCCAATCCGGCGGCAGCTCTCCCCGAGCCCGTGCCTCCTCTAGAGCACAGCGATAGTGGGGCCCCAGTTGGACGTGAAACTTTTTGTAGAATTCACTCGGGTAGCCACTCGGGCCGGGCGCCTTACCCGTATTCAGTTGACCATGGGCCTCTCCGAGCTCCTCAGCCGTAAGCGGGGCGTCCAGTGCGGTTCTGGTCTCATCGGGGACGGCCTGCGGTAGCAGGTCGTCAAGATACGCGGAAATCTCGCTCGCCTCTAAATGATCCCGGGGAGCGTATTGCGCCTCGTAATAACGGGCAAAGCTAGCCGCCAGCAAGTCCGGGTCGGTCATGACCGAACCGTCATCTGCAGTAAGGCCCGGCAATACCAGGGGCTGGAAGGTCGCCTGGCACAATCTATGCAGCATAGTACAGGACTTGTCGCCCCACTGATACACCCTGCTGCGCGTGGCGAGCCACGCCTGCCGGGCTTCCTCATAAAGAACAGAGGCGTATGCTTGCTGGGCCTGCAAGAGCTGCCTCACAATGCCCTCGTCGCTCCCAAGCCGACCACGCTGCTCCAGCTCCTCCACGCGGGCCGCGGCGGTCACTATGGCCTCCCGATGTTTTCGTCGGGCAGCCACGCACCAAGCTATATCCACGCCCGAAGCGTGGGTTTCAGCGCCTCCCACACCACCACCGCACTCACATCTCCAACCAAGTTCTCGCGCCAGAAATGATCAATCGCCACACGCAGGTGATGCACATATGCAGGCCGCTGCAACTGCCAAGAGGACATCCGCCATCGAAACGGCTGTCTCGTGGAGGGGAGGGTCATGGTAGCTAGGACGGGGGAGTGATCAGACAGGCCCCCGGGAAGTATCATAGCATCCTTGACCCGACTCAGACAGGCACCCGGCACAAACAGATAGTCCAGTCTCGAGAAGGACCCATGCACCGCCGACACATATGTGAATTCACGCACAGCAGGATGAAAGTGCCGCCATACATCAACCCAGCCCAGACCACTCACAGTCGCATGCAATTTGGTGGGAGCAATAGTGGGGGGGGGAATCCGACACCACAGGTACCCGCCTCAGACGATCCAGGCCTACATCCATAACCTCGTTCCAGTCGCCCCCCACCATGGTTAGGACCTCCGGAATCTCATCCCACAGCGCGAATAGCCGCTCAGACAAGGCCCACTGCAGAGGGGGGGGGGGGGCATATACGCTACCAAAAACCACCTGTTCAGTACCCAACCGGCCTTTGATGAAGATATATCGGCCCTGAGGATCAATCCACTGCTTGTCATGCACATAAGCCAACCTGCGGTGTACTAAGATAGCCACCCCCCGCGAACCCCTCGTAAAACCGGCATGGTACACCTGCTGAAACCCGAACCTCTGGAGGCTAAGGGCCTTAGAGCCCAGCATGTGAGTCTCTTGAAGCAGCAGCACATCTACCATCTCTCTTTTCCCCCAACGCAGCACTGCCCCACGCTTGATTTTGTCCAGAATACCCCTCACATTCCACGTCACAACACGCAGGGTCTTTTGAGGAGGTGCAGTCGTAGTATCAGCCATGATCAAGACAGTGTCCAGCATCTGGCCCCCCACCCCACCCTGGCGCACCCCACAAAGCAACAAGATCAAAAGCCAAAGACACGTGTGGTCCCACCCTCCCAACCCGAACACCCAGTACCCCAAAACCCACCCGGCCCCCTCCGGCCCCGACCCCCCCAACCCCCAACAATAAGACAACCCCCCCCTGCACCCCACACCCCCCACCCCAATACCTCAGAAAACAGTGAAGTATCTGTCGCGGCATGGAGAGACCCGGGTCCAGAGCAGAGAACCCAAGGCCCACCATACCAATGGATCCCAACACCCCCATCAACACTCACTCACCACCCCCCCAACAACACCCACTACTCGTGAGGGTCTAAGGCCCATAGAAGCCGCCACCCGAGCCCCGCAGTGGCTCTACCCAGAGCCCCAGAGTGTTTTAAAAGCATACAGAGAAGCTCAGGCAAAGTCTCATGGAACAGTCTCACCAGTCGATCCATTGCGGGCAACACCAACGGCCAGGCACCACCAGGGTTCAACTGCCAGCATCAGAGTGTTCAGAGTCAATTGTGTCGGTCGTCTGCGTCGCACTGGCGGAAGCTGACCGTTTCTTAGATCTGGACCTTCGATGCTTCCCTCTCCGGTTGGTGCGGTCCGTCCGCTCCGGTGATGATCTCTGGGACCCGCCAGGATCCTGCCCCGGCTGGGCGTGGGGCCGAAGTCGCACCGTCTCATCGGTCCAGCGAAAAACCTCCTCTGGTGTATCGAAGAAGTGTGTCCGGGACTGGTGTACTACCCGCAGGCGGGCTGGGTACAGGAGAGAGTATTGAAGCTTCAGGCCCCGCAACTTAGTCTTGGCGGCCACAAAGGATTGTCGCTGCTGCTGAACCATTTTCGTGTAGTCCGGGAAGATCATTATGGCATGATTCTCATATGTAAGCGAGCCCTTGGTCCTCGCCTCCCGCAGTATGGCATCACGGTCATGATAGTTCAGCAGCCGAGCGATGACCGGCCGAGGACGTTCCCCCTCAGGCGGCCGCTGAGTCAGGGCCCTGTGCGCCCGTTCAATCACAAAACACGCCGACAGGGTCCCCTCGGGGACCCAGCTCTCCAGCCAGTGAGTCAGGAAACGCTCCATGCCATCTTTCTCGCACCGCTCCGGAAAGCCAAGGAAGCGGAGGTTATTTCTCCGTGCGCGCCCTTCGGCATCCTCCACGCGGGCCGCAAGCGTCCTCTGGACGCACTCCACCTCCGCCATTCGTTTCTTTAGGGCGCCAATGTCTGTTTCGGTCACCGATACTCGAGATTCAGTCTCAGTGATCCTCGCCACTGCGTTTCGGAGGTCCTGGCGAAGCAGCGTAACGTCCGCTCCCACCGCCCCTATTTTGGCGTCCAGCATGTCCCGGGATTGGGTAATGGCCGCCAGGATTGCAGCGTTGTCCGGCCCTGATCCGCCACCTCCGCCAGACGCCCCGGCGCCACCATTGGGCCCGGCAAACTTGTCCATGGGGCCCTGCTTGGGCGGGCCCCCTCCGCCACCCCTGGTCATGGCCGCTCACGGACACTGCGGATCAGCACACTGGACTGGACGGGTAGGTTCAGCAGGCCCGGGGCAGTGAGTCCACAACAATAAGCACAGGACCACGTTCGGACGTCGGGGACCAGTGCCCGCGCGGGAGGGGCAGCGGGTCAATACGACTCCGGTGGCACAACACACAAGGCAGGACCCCACAATGCCCACAGGTACCTCCAGGATCCAGAGGAGGCAGGGCACCTTCAGCAGTATCCTCACGTAGTGGTGCCCCCAGGCTGCAACAGTGTCCTCATGCAACAGCGGCCCAAGAATACAGCAGTGTCCCCACGCAACGGTGGCCCGGGAATGCAGCAGTGTCCCCACTCACCAGCGGCCACCGGGTGAAGTACTTGGCCAAAGTCTGCGTTGTTGCCGCCACTCGCAGCGGCGCGCCCACTGCCACCTCTCGGCTGTCCAAAAATCGAGGTCCTCGGCCCACAGCCAGCCACCAGGCCGCCGACCGCCGTCAGCGCCCCAGGGTCCCAGAGGGAACGGAGCCGCTAGAACCCGGCACCGGAGGAATCAGGGCCCACTCACGGACCGACGGCGTCCGCCCGGCACCAACCACGGGCTCAGGGCCAAGCGCTGCAGGGACGTCCGGAATCCGCACCACAGATGGCACCTTCAGCCGCGCTCCGACAGTCGCCACACGGCGTCACCAAACTCGAGGTCCCCGGCTCGCGGCCAGCCACCAGGCCACACTCCGCCGTCGGCGCCTCAGGGTCCCGGCGGAGACAGAAACGCGGGATCCCGTCACCGGAGAGAACAGGACACTCTCCGAAGTCAGCAAGACTCGCCAGGGATCTTCTGCGGGCTCGGGGGCCAGGATAAATGTCTAAAGTAAGTTCGGGCCGGCGGGAGCTCTACCAAGCTGCGACCGCCATCATCGCCCGTCAAGCCACGCCCCCGTTCTCCTAGTTTTTTCACACATTCTTTTCTAAATTCCAGTGGTATAGCGCTGAAAATGTACATGAATTTTGATACGGCTGACATTTTGATTATATTTAAATTTCCCATGATGGTTAGCGGGAGAACTTCCCAGACTGAGAAGCTTCCTTACTTTCCCCCAGGACTCTGTGGAAGTTTACACTGGTCATTTAAAAAAAATACATTTTACTAAATCTAAACCGAGATATCTTATTTTTTCTTTCACCAGAGGACTTTTAGAGTTGTGGTTGCATTCTAAGATTTCGGATTTTGCTTGATTAATCATGTAGCCTGAGACCTTTCCGAACTGGTCCATGACCTCCTCAGTTGATGGAAGCGAAGTCGCTAAATTGCTAGTGAATAACATCAGGTCATTGGCATACAGTGCCACTTTTTTCTCCCAGCCATGATATGTAAATTGTATTGTCTCCTGATTTCTTCTTAATAAGCAGGCCAGTGGTTCTATGTAAGGATTAAAAAGAAGAGGGGATAGGGGGACATCCCTGTCTAGTGCCTCTTTCGATTATTTTGTCTGTGAAGTTGTCAATAACCAGGGCTCTAGCTGGAGGGTTTTGATAGATACATTTTATAGCATTTTGGAAAGTTTCCCCAAGGTTTTTTCCCCCCCAGTGTTTTATTCAGAAATGACCAGCTGACTCTGTCAAACGCCTTGGCTGCGTCGAAAGTGTTGAATGATAGCGGGATGTTATAATGAATATCTATTGCTGCTATTAGCTCATGTTAGTTCTTGTATTTGTCTCCCTCTGATGAAGCCTTTCTGGTTTGGATAGACTAGAGACCCAGCTATCTTCCCAGCCTTTTGGCCAGTAGTTGTGTATAGATTTTATAATCCGCGTTTAAGAGTGAAATCGACCTATAGGATTCACACTTCACGGAGTCTTTCCCTGGCTTTAATAGGATGGTGATGATTGCATTGTTCCATGAGTCGGGGAGGTCCCTCTGGGCTGAAAAGATTTAATTCGGAAGTTCTGTCATGGGAATAACCAGGACATCTCGCAGGTTAACGTATAGCTCATTGGGGAGTGCGTCGGGCCTGCTGCTTTCCCTTGTTTTAGACCCTTGAATGCTTTTACCACCTCTTCCATGGTGATTTCCTGGTTAAGCTCCGCTCTTTGTTCTTGGTTCAAGGAGGAGAGTGTTATTTTATCCAGGAACGTAGTTGTTTGTTCTAATGTAGCCGGAGACTTCGAGGTACAGATTTCCAAAGAATCTTACAAAAGCCTCTTTGATAATTGAGTCTTCAGAGCTGTAGGAGGGTTTATTACCTATATGAATGCTTGCTATCCTGTGGTGGGTTAAATCTGTTTTTAATTTCCATGCTAATATCTTGCCACATACTTGTAGTGCGATAGTTTGCTTACCTCCCACTTATTTCTAACTATTGCTTCCAGTGTGTCTGAAAGAGCCTCCTCCTTCTTTAATTTCTTTTTTTCTTCGAGTTGTTTCATGCGGGGTCTTCCCTTTTGCCACTTCCAAATCCAGTACTTTGATTTCATTTTCCAGTTGGTTAATGTAGATCTTAGTACTCTTATGTTTATAGGCTGCAAACATTTTTATTTTTCCCCTGATGACTGCTTATTATGTATCCCAGGCTACTTACTTGGAAGTCCCTTCCTAATTCATTTGAAAAAAAAGGTCTGTCTCTTTAGCTAATGCTTCTATGATAAGAGGATCTGTAAAAATACCACGGCCCACCGTCCACCTTGAGTAGTAGTTCTAGCTGATTCGCAATAGTACTACCGAGTGGTCAGACAGGTGGGCTGGAAATGTTCCACTTTTTGTGTGATGCTGATCAATCTGCTACCTATCAGAAAAAAGTCTATTCTGGAAGCATGACTAGGGTTCCTATTTTGAAAAGTGAACCTGCAGGCCTTATCCCCCCTTTTTAGGTCTCACCTACGCAGCGCGCATGCGCTGCATAGGAAAGAGACCTAAAGCCTTCTATTCCCTTTTTGATGCAAAACTGTGCACGCGTTCCATTGCCTTCAATGGCAGCGCGTGCACTTGTGGCTATTGCCTTTCGGGAGCGAGCGACAGCGTCATATGGTATTAATTAGCACCACTGGCTCCCGCAAGGGAATCAGCAGGCCCCCTCCCCCTGCGCGCGCTTGTTTTTGTTTTGTTACCCTCGAGAACCATACACTGGAAACCCTTGCGCCATAGAGAAGAGGTATGTTGGGGAGACTGCGTGTTTTGATGTTTCACTGCGAGGTCACAAGCTGTGCCCCCTGGGTGACTGTATGGGCGTTTTCTAGCTGCTAGTGCTGCCATTCTGTCAGGGAGATAAAGGAAATGCTTCTAGGCTCTGAAGGGTTTGGTATCTTCTAGGGTGGATTAGAACCTGTTACTATTGAGCGCGAGGAACTGCTTTTATTAAAGAACTTGACAATCTGCCCCCCTTGAATACAATTGAAGATCAGTAAGCGCTATTACTAAAATATTTTCAAAAATAGATTCATACTTTGTTACATCTATCTGTATGGAGCATTCCGCCGTCGTTCGCAGTCACTTTAGGAATCTAAGCACTCTTTAGGGTCAGGGCTTCCCATTGGCTGAGAAAGTGGTTGATGTTGTATTTGTTCGGTTTTCCTTTTTGTGTAAAGTCAAGTCATATTGGATAATTGTAGGCAAGGCTTCACAATGCTCACGTCGCCGCGGTGACACTGCTGCTACTGCAGGGGAAGCTCATCCAGACACTGGATACAAGCTGCCTCCTCCCCGGGATGGGCGCCTTCCTCCTCTGCCATAGTGGACGACTTCTAGGCTAAAGCCTACAAGGCCTGCAATGACCTTGCGGGTATGTATATAACCTATTTGCAATGCGTTTATTTCACTTTCACCAAACAGTGACTGGAACTTCTTGTGCCTAGGAAATCCTTCATGTGAAAATCTGCAAACTCATGGTTAAAGTAAAGTCCACATTTGTAAAGCGCACAATCACCCGTAAGGGTCTCTAGGCGCTGGGGGCCGTCGGGAAGATTAAGCGAGCTATTGCCCAGAGTCACATGGTGCTGGGCTAACCTGCCGCCGGAGCCGGGGATCGAACCGTGGTCCCCAGATTCCAGCGTCAGTCGCCCTGGCCGCGGCGCCACACCTCTCCCTAATGGTTGTGTCCTGCAGCACCGTGTGCATCTCTACAGTCTGCTGTGCTTTATCATGGGAGTGTTATGACATCAGCAGGATGGAGTTAGTCTTGGGTCTCTCTCCTCCACAGACCAGGCGGACACAGCCCGTCTCATGGTACGAATGATACCTTGTGGTCTGTGGTCTTGGCAAGTTGGGGCCAAGTTGTTTCAGACAGTAAGTGGGCAATGCCGTGAATTAAGATCTGTGGAACTGGCTGTGCCCCAGGCAATGCAAGCTCACACTGCTGCAGAGCGTAAATGGAATGTATGAAATATTTGTGCAGTCTGAACGATGCTCAAGACTTCAAGAGCAGGCTAAATTCCTTCAACTACCATGTTGCATTAGTTGTTAACAAGTGTCTTGTTTATGCTCACCAGCAGGATTGGATTGGGATAAAAAATGGGCCTGGGCACCCAAAAAAAGGAGCTCACATTTGTGGATTATTACTTTTCCCAAAACACTGTTGCAGTGTTTTAAGCATTATGAAAAGGTGATGGGTTGGGGCTAAACAAGGGCATGTTTTCTTAACCTCTCGGAGATAAAATAATGCAAAAGGACTCCTGTGCAAGGTTTAGTTCACAATAGTGAACCACAGCTGAATATAAGTGAAGCCACTTCTGCTCAAGACCCTTGCCCATGCTCAATTTGCATACATTAATCGACCGGATACAAAGAGAGAGTGGTAATGACTGCTCCACCCCTTTGGTAAAAAGGATGTAACAAATGCCCATCTGGCTCCGGAAAGGCAGCTCAGGCCCCACCGGCTGCTGACAACATGGCTCAAGTTTGACATGGCCAGCGTTGACAGTGCTAGATCGCTTTTTTACGTCTGGCCTGGGCAGCGCATCGCTGCTCTGTGCTTCATGTGGTATTGAGGTATGGCATAGAAGCCTCGCCCATTTTCTGCCCACGTTTTCAATTGGCTCCTGTTACTGTCCTTTTAAAATCGTTGCTTTTTCATTTGTGAATAGGCTTTGTAGTCACTCCTTGGTACCGCCTTGTCTGCATGTGTAAGCTCCCATAGCGACTGGACCTTTTACTGTGTCCTTACTGTATAGCTTGCATTAGCTGCTGGGGAGTACGTCCTACGCTTGGGAGCGGAAAAATGGGCAGCCCCATCCCTTGGTGTGATTGTAGTTTTAAATCACCTTTTGTACTAGTAATATTTATAATCCTTGTGCTTAAAAGCAAAGTTTAGTTTTCCTTTAATTATTTGAGCACAAATATATATCTATAATATATAATTTGTTTTTTAAAGCAATCCTCTGATATGCAGCACATGTAATTTACAAGCAGAACCTCCACACACATTCACTCTTGTAGGTAGGCTCGGAGCTGCATGTAATATTTGTAGGCACAACATTTAATTTTGCAATCTTATGGCAGCAACTCTGCAGCAGTTTGGAAGAAAACCAATTACATTTCTTTTAAGTCTTCCCTTGTGGTTTTGGCTTCGCTCAGCCATCTTGCTATCTTCTGCTTGTAATTACAGTTCAATTATATCTCTGCAAAGAATGACTGTGCCCAACACATTCAACATTTAGAAACACGCACTTTGTACTGCTAGTCCTTACTTACGAGAAGCAAGGCTGCCAGTGAAAGAGGAGCATTTACAATACCAATAGCTCAAACTCTTGTAAATGTGAGACCTATTGCATTGCAAATGCTTGTCTTCCAGATGTCTGCAATCCCCAGATCCTTAATGCATAATCCGACCCACTCTCTCATTTTAGGTAGGTTCGCGCTGTTCCTAGCTGGGAGTCTGTCCTCTTTCTGGTTTAAGATTATATTAAAATCGCCTCCCATTATGATGGGGGACTGGGCGCTCAGTAGCTGTGAGTAAACTATTTGGAGCGGGATAGGATCGTCTGTGTTAGGCCCTTTATTGTATATCAGGTGTTGTGGATCCTTACTCTTACTATGGCCCATCTTCCCTTCTTGTCCACCTCTGCCAAATCAATACTTGCCTTGAGTGTTTTTTTTTTTTTTTAAAGCGGATCGCTACTCCTTTCGTGCTACATTCTTGGTTTGTGCAAATGTAGACATCCACCCACTTCTGATACTTGATTATGTCTACCCATTCTTTTTTTGGTGGGTTTCCTGTAATATTATCTCACTGTCGATTGCCTTCAGATATTCCATGATTGTCTGCCACAAGAGGATGTTAACTGTCACTGGGTCTTGTTCTTCGATGCCCTACCAAGGAAGCCCCTGGCACTTCTTGCATCTTCCAGTGTCCCTTGCTCCTCAACTTTGTGCATATTGGACTATTTATTTTTTATTTTTCCCCTAACTTGCTCCCCACCCAGTGCAAATTTTTCCTTTTATCCGTAACTCTTCTCAGTGTTATTTTTCCCTTTCCCCCACCACCCCGGGAGAAGCCTCCCACTTCTCTGATGGGAAGAGTACTGCCCTTTCGAGCCCTTCGCCCTCCAGGTAAAGAAAATACATGTTTTGTTTGTAGGTGTGGTCTTTTTGTTGCATTTTTAATGCGATCGATTAGGCACTCCACTTCTTTAGGGTCTCGTATATTGTGCATTTTATTTTCCCACATGATCCGCAGGGAGTGGGTGGTCTTTTTGTTGCATTTTTAATGCCATCGATTAGGCACTCCACTTCTTTAGGGTCTCATATATTGTGCATTTTATTTTCCCACATGATCCGCAGGGAGGTGGGGAAACGCATCCCGACTGTTGCATCCAGTAATTTCAACTGCTGTATTAACTGGCCTAATTCCCATTGCCTAGCTTGTGTTACTTTGGCGATGTCGTATCTGATTCTAAATGACCATCTGTCTTTAGTGAAGGAAGCTGCCTTTAGAGCTTCCCAGAGGATTCTTTCCTTGAGGTCATGCATTTTGAAATTAATTCGTATTTTTCTTGGGTTTTTTCTCATTTGACCCTTTTTTCAAATGGATTGCGGTGTACTTTTTTGATGTCGGCCACTAGATTGCTTGACTTTACCCAGGAGAATATCTCTTTGAGCAACGTGATTGTGATTTTTTTTTTATATCCTCTCCTTCTAGAGCCTCTGATATATTAAGCACCCTCAGGTTATTTCTTCTGGCTTGGTTTTCCAGACTTTCCATTTTCTCCCTGATGCCTGCTTTTGAGGAATTTAGGATTTTTATTTCTTTTTGATTCGCTTCCACTTTTTTGTTTATGGTGTTTACTGCCTCATCTTGTGACACTCTCCATTAAGGCATTAATCTTTTGGGCCAGAGCTTCACAGTACTCCTGTATTTCCATTTGATTCCTTTCTGACGTTGCTATGTTTGTCCTCATTTCCACTAGCATGGCCTCCATTATCTTCTCTGCACCGTTTTGCTGTAGCTGGCTATGATGTTCCACTTGCTGTGGCCTGGTTGTGCCTGGGTTTTGGCCTTCCACGTCTGCTCCCTGGGACTCAGATATTTCCAGGGCTTGGTACCCGTTACCCTCCATTTTTCCTGCTGCCCCTACCTCTATTTCCAGTGTTTCTTTGACCCCCTGCCTTTCTTGGACTTTAAAGTATGATCTCAGGGAGGGCGTAACTTTTAGGGTTCAGCTTGGGCCAGGTGTCCCCAGTTTTATTCGGCTTGTCCTGGACAAAGGGGCAGGAGGCTGTCTGAGGTGTGGGTTTTCCCTTTTTTTGTGCTTTTGTGGTCTATATTACTCTGCTCTTTAAGCGGGTCTTGGGGGGGCTTGCTGGTCACCCCCCCCTGCTTCTGAGGCAGTAGCTCTTCCCTGTGGGCCCCCCTTTGTCTGGATAATTTTTTATTGCAGAGTGAGGAGGAACAGAAATAATTTTCTCTTCTTACCCTTCACTTATTGAAGACTCTGTGCCTTACGGGGTTTGAGAGCACATGCTTCCCTCTCTCCTCCTGGCCCAGACAGTCTCTTTCACTTACCCCACCGCGTCCTCGCCGCTGTCCTCTTCCTCATCCTGACTCCCTTGTTTGAGGCGTGGTCTCTGATGCACTCTCGCCTCTCTAGGTCTACCTACTGTCCCTACTTGACCCTGCCTGCACAGAGGTTCTCCCCTGGAACGGCACTCTAGCGGCAGCCCTCCTGCTGCTACTGCGATTGCTTCTGCTCGTTGTCACCGCCTCCTTCCTCCCAGACGCCGCGGTCTCCGCAGTTTCCACGGTCCTGGTCGCTTCCCTGGCTTGCCTCTGCCGGGCTCCACGTCCGCCCTGCTTCCTGGCTGTAAGTTTTTCACGCTTTATTTCTTTTTTTTAGTCTCCCAGCTACATTTTGCTGGGGCAGGGGGTGGTGGGGTGGGGAGGGTGCCTTTCAGCTACCACACGTCTTCTTTGCGGATCATTTCAACCTGGCGGGCTCAGAGCTCCCGACTGGGCTTGCTAGCTGGCCGCCATCTTCTCCCACAGTCTGCCACTTCAAACTCCTTTCACTAGAACACTGGTATAAAAGATAATCTCTGAAATCCAATTTCTTCCTTCCAGCCATATGAATGACTATACCATTTAACAATACAGCGCAATGTAGTGCAGAATGGCCGAGTAAGGAAACATTTCATTTTTTAAAATATATTTTAAGACCTTTATTGTTTGAAGTGTACAGTACACAGCATTCAGCTTACAACCCGTCCGGGCCAGCCGCGCATGGTTGAAATCATATCACATGTATTAAATGAACACAGCCACAAGGCCGACAACCCTGGGGTCCGGCGGCGTATAGGAGATTGAATTAGAATTTCACAATCATGCAATCATTCGGTAATGCAAGAAAAAGAAAACAATGAGTGTAGGTCCGTAGGTTTTTGTTTTTTTTACCCTTTAGTTCATATGCAAACTCATAAACACTGAGCTATGTTGGCACTCACCGATGTCATTTTGTGAGCCGTGGCCCATTGTAACACTTGTAGGTCACATGGAAGGATGACAGACTATCTCTCTCTCTCTAGGAGGGCACGGGATAGCATCAAGAAGGGATGAGGCTGCATAGCTTCTTGAGCGTGGTGGTTATCGGGTGATTATACAGCGCAACTGACCTGATGGGAGTGTCTGGTGTCTGTAGTTGTGTTCGGGTAGGAGCACCTCGGCCCTGGCAGTTATCCTCAAAGACCCCATGATGTAGCGTGTACGAAAAGCAATGTTAAAGGGTTTGGTCCATAGGAAGGTGGGACCAGTAGGTCAATAACGTTTATAACAGTAACTAGGAAAGTACAAATGAAAGGGAGGAGGGGAGTAGGATGGAAGTAGCCATGTGTTAGGGGGGGTGGTGTGGTGCCAATGTGTCTGTAGCTATTCAGCGGGCAGGGCAGCTCGGGGGGCGCAGTAGGGAGCCTGCCTGTGTGTCAAGCACGTAAGGGAGGGTTTCCAGCGTAAAGGCATGTCAGATGTAAAGTGCGTGGGGACGAGGGTGCGGTAGAGCAACACACCCGTCACTGCGAGACAGCCGGGTACGTAGCATACGGGAGTCATGGAGGCAGCGAGCAGTGCAGCATAGGCTATATTGCAATATCGCGGCAGGACTGGAGAGGGGGGAAATGGAATAGGGGGAATCCGCCAGGCGCAATCACGTTTCGTGCTGTCAAACACAGCGTGGGGAAGTGGGGGTAGCCTACACCTCATCACGTGATCCCCTGCCCTACACATTTCTGTTGAAAGGAGTGGAGGATAGTGTCCCAGTGTTGTGCAATCGAAAATTTTCTAAGGCCCGCCGTTTCCTCTCGTCGTAGGGCAGGGCTCTCTGCCCGCGCCCAGTTTACCAACGATAGGCTCCAGTGTCGGATGTGCGGAGGTGTGCCGGCCTTCCACCGCTTGGTGAGCAGTCGCTTGGCCGTGATGAGCCCGAGATCCCAGTATCGGGCCTGGACTTTATTCAGCCGCGTACGTTTGTATAGTCCCAAGATGTAGGCCTCCCAAGTTCTTGCCACTCGTTCGTCAGTGCAATGTGTCAGTAGCATGGTCACCCCATCCCAATATTGTTGAAGGGCAGGACAGAGCCAAAGCATGTGTAGGTCTGCCCCTATCTGGGAGCAGCGGTTGCAGGCCGTATCCGTGACCGAGAAATATCTATTTATCTTGTCCGGAGTGAGGTATGCGCGGTGTAGTATGTAAAGTTGTATCATTTTAAAACAAGGGTTACGAGGGACATTAACCGGGCCAACTAGAATCATTGCCCACTCCTTATCCGTCCAGTCGAGTAAGGAAACATTTCATGCTGGTTTTTTAGTCCATGTTCTGCTGTCTACACAACATCCTGTTATCCCATCGCCAAACAAAATGTGGGAACATGTAGGCACTGGATAACGACGATTTGTGACATACCCTGGCAAGAGCTGGGTCTAGACATGCAGAGAACACTGGGATTCCACTGAAATTTTAGAACAGGCAGTTTTCTTTATGGGGAAGCATTTTCTAATTCTGCTTGTGGCGGCGGATAAATAACAGCTAGTGAAGGGGAAAGAATGAGGACTAAGTAATATCGGTGGGAAGGGTTTTAGTATAAAGGGAACAATTGCACTCTGCAGGATAAGCGGTTGTCAAGTGGACATAGGACTAGGTAATATGGTGCTAACAGGAAAGGGGTGACCCTACGAACCCCTTAACTAGTGTTTGTAACACCAAACCCATATTGTTAAAGCCAAAGACTTGCACACATAAATCAAAAAACAGTGTCTGTTCATATTCAATACAATTGGACAAAAGAAGTTCACCACAAGTTATTCTAGTTTCATTTAATTCTTATTTGCATAAAGACCAGCCAGCCGACACGTGTTTCGTCAAAGCACAGTCAACTTTGACTCTTCAGGGCCGTGTCGTAATAGACTGAATCAGTAATCCCCTTGCATGTGATAATTCTAACCTGTTCGAGGTCTGAGATAACAGGAAACGGACCATATACAAGTTAATTTTCAGGTTTCTTCACTGATACAAATACTGATATAGACTTAATCCGAGTTACAAAGGACGATGGGATGAGTGTATCCGATCAATAAAAAATTCCAACGTGGAAAGTACTTCACTTAATCGAGAGCTGAGGAAGAGTAAATACTTGCCGATATGGGGTCAAAGAGGACGGATAAGTCCTTTAAGGTGATGATTGTATTAAAGAGAAATGGTCATGTGACCTCCAAGATACCGGAATACGGTCAAAGTGCGAAATGAAGAGGAGACCCCATGTCTCGGCGGTGTTATCAAAGTTTTCCCGGAAGCTGGAATGCAAATAAGAATTAAATGAAACAAGAAAAACTTGTGGCGAACTTCTTTTGTCCAATTGTATTGAATATGAACAGACACTGTCTTTTGATTTATTTTTGCACAGGTCTTTGGCTTTAACAAGAACTAAGTATACCGGAAACACCATAGTAGCAGTTTTTACTCTGATTTTTATTCATTTATGGCCTGTCAATTAATGTTTAACCTGTCAGCGCGACATGTTTCAAACCCGTGTTATCTTCTTTTTTCTCTCTAAAGGCTTCTGTGGAAATGGAGAAGTCTGTAGGTGATGACATGGAACCTCTTGTGAAGTATAGTGTTGGAGATGTAGTGTGGGCCAAAGTGTCTGGTTACCCTTGGTGGCCGTGCATGGTTTCCATTGATCCTATTCTTGAAAGACACACCAGACTGAAAGGTTGGTATAATGTCATGAGATTTTTGCTTCCAGCCAAGTTTATAATATTGGGAGAAGGTAAAAGGAGTGGTGGTGTACCAGTTGTAGATGATGAGCAATACAAGCTGTGACTGAAAATTTTATGGCGAACCAATGATAAAACTGTTGAATGTTTGCGTAATATCGAGACATTCGCCAGAAGTTCTTTGTAACAAGTAACTACACAACGCAATAGCTTGAATAACTGCATAGCTCATGTACACTTAATAAAAATTCAATAAAAACAGATTTTAAAAATTGGGGGAAGGTAAAATGCATTCCGTAGTATATTTTTCTTCTTGTTGATAGGATCCATAATGTTGCTACAGAAACCAGTAATTATACTGACAAGATTGCAATTGCATATGCTTCTATTGTTGAATTGTGTTTTTAAAGCCTTTACGTCTCATATGATTTTCAGTAATATTTGATATTTCGTCTGTTTTTACCAGAATAGCATGTTAAAGAGCTGGTTATAATGTAGCTGGACTAACTCCAATAATGAACCTAGTAATATCCAGAAGGTGGTACAATCAAATCTTTATTTCTCCAGTATTAAGGTGTCTTTAATAGATTCACATGCTTGAATATCCCCCGTCGTCGGAGTGGGAGTCCCACGGTAAATAAAATAGCAATAATATATATATATATCTATCCACATAAAACCTGAAATATGTAATAGAAAAAAGGCATAACAAGCCTACACATATTTCTACATAGGAATGCATGGAAAAGGAAAAAACCATTTGCAGCCTATCATTGTCATTATGTTGGTCCAAACCACAGCCAATCAGGCGCCAGCAACCCTCTAGAACCTTCTCCTCAGTGCTCAGCACCTCAGATTTTCTACCGCACGTCGTGTGAAGGGAGTCTCCCTGAGCTCTGCTCAGTTTTCTTCAATTTTCTTCATTTTTTTCTTCTCAATCGGCTAGAGCTAGGTGCCATCTTCTTAGCCCTCAAATCCTTTCGTGTTATCATTCAAAAGGCCACAGTATTGGTTTGCACAGACAATACTTCAAGTATACCATACTCAAACAAACAGGGAAGAACGAGGTTGGTTCTTCTATCTCAGAAAGCCCAAGAGATATGGGCTTGAGCAATATGGCACAGGATCAAACTCTTGGCTGTTCATGTGCCGGGAGTTGCAAATGTGCTGGCGGACACCCTCAGCAGGTCAACAGGTGTCTAACCACGAATAGGAACTGCGTCAGCCAACGGCGGATCGAATCTTCCAGCAGTGGGGTCATCCCTATCTGGACCTCTTTACGACAACAAAAAAAAAAAGAACAGCTAATGCCGGTTTCTTTGCTTTGCAAGCTGGCATCCCCACAGGGACTCGCAGGGGATGGCGTTTTCGATAAACTGGTCTCAAATATATGCTTACGCCTTTCCTCCGATACCGTTGGTTCCGAGAGTTCTCCGTAAGATGAAGAAAGAGGAGTGTCGTTTGATTCTGATCGCCCACAGGTGGCCTCGCCAATACTGGTTCACCGAACTTCTTCTCCTCTCAGAGTACGATCCAATACAGTTTCGACCAATTCCAAATCTCCTCTCCATTCAGAATGGTCAAATTTGCCATCCGATCCGGCTTCTCTAAAATTAGCAGCTTGGCGCCTGAGCACCTTGAATTAGCCCATCTCCTATCTCGGCGGATTGTAAGGAGGTACTGGCTTTCGCGAGAGCACCTACTAAAATAAAGACATACAGTCTTTAAAAAATAAATAAAAATAAAAAATCTGCATTTGGTGTTAATCTGCTGGGGTTCACCCATTTCTTGCAACGCCGGACCAGATGTCACCTTTTTTCTTGCACCTGGCAAGATCAGGCTTATCTCCTACAACGTTGTAGGTCTTTTTGGCAGCCATTTCAAGGTAACGTCAGGATGGGTCCATCTCTCTTTATTCTTCAAGAATGCAACAGTTCTTTAAGGGACTACTCAGAATGTTTCCTCCTGTACGTCGTCCGCCTCCATCATGGCATTTTAATGTAGTATTAGCGCAGCTCATGCGCCACCCATTTGAGCCAATTTTCAGGATGTATTTCAAATTCCTAAAATGCAACGTTTTTTCTCTTTGCTAGCATTAACTTCATCTAGAACAGTCTGTGATGTTCAAGCTCTCACTGTCAATTCACCTTTCTTACAATTCACGCCCAATTCTGTGGTGCTACGTACAAACCCAAGGTTTATGCCTAAGGTCCCTTCGGATTTTCACCTGAAAGAACCAGTTATCTTAAAGAAGTTTTTTCCTAATCCGCAATCCCCTGCGGAGAGGGCATTACATACCCTTGACATCAGAAGATGTTTTAAAATTCTTTTTGCAAAGGTTCTCTGTCATTCTCAAATCCGATCAACTGTTTATTGCCTATGGAAATATACGGCAAGGACAAGCAGTGTCTAAACACACCATAGCTAGATGGATTTATGCAGCTGCTGACATTTGCCATCTTCATAGCTTATGGATGTTTCCACTAAGGGCGTCCAGTTCCCAAACCTACAATTGCTCGTGGGGTTTCCTCGGGCCATTGCTTTCTGCCATCAACAGGCAGGCAAGCCTCTACAGTCTTAAGTGAGGATCCATTCTACCAGGGCGATGTCTTCTTCAACTGCCCTGTTTGCCGGTGTGCCGCTGCATCAGATCTGCAGAGCAGCCATGTGGTCAAGCAGGCACATGTTTACGAAACACTACTGCCTGTGTACCATTAACAAAGCAGACACTGCAGTGGGACAGGCTATGCTTCGCTATCTTTTTCAATAAGGTGAGCCTCTGTCTTCCCTCCTCCATTATGGTTTACCTTATTACTGTATGTCTTGCATGACTATAGACATATTTGGTTTTATAAGTCTATGCATGTGTATCATGCTGGGAAGTTTTCTTCGGATATTACTGCTTTCTATTCTATATTCAAGCATGTGAATCTATGAAAGACACCCTAATACTGGAGAAGAACAATTGTTACTTACCTGTAAACAGGTGGTTCTCCAGTATTGGTGTCTTTCATAGATTCACATGCGACCCACCCTCCTCCCTCAGAGGCTCTCTTCTCCTCCATAGACTCTGTGGTCACTCTTGTGCTACAAAAATCTGAGGTGCTGAGCTCTGAGGAGAAGGTTCTAGAGGGTTGCTGGCGCCTGATTGGCTGTGGTTTGGAACAACATAATGACAATGATAGGCTGCAAATGTTTTTTTCCTTTTCCATACATTCCTATGTAGAAATGTGTAGGCTTGTTATGCTTTTTTCTATTACATATTTCAGGTTTTATGTTGATATATATATATATATATTATTGCTATTTTATTTACAGTGGGACTCCCACTCCGACGACGGGGGAAATTCAAGCATGTGAATCTATGAAAGACACCAATACTGGAGAACCACCTGTTTACAGGTAAGTAACAATTGTTCATCCTTCAACACTTTTCTCTATTGGACCTACTTGTACATCCTAGTGTGTAAACACCTAATCCCAAAACATGACTACTGGTAATTCCTTAGATCTAATAAAATCTTATGTAGAAATTAGATCACTACCGAGGAGTGTGCCCAGCTACCACTACTGATAATCCACTGAGCACTATGGAATAGGCTGAACTTCTGGTAGACCCATTGCCAACTTATAAAATGTTTGACGTATAGTCCTTTAGGCCCTTTTTCATTGCTATTGAAAGCAGGATTCATTTTTGAGTTCATTGTAGCTGCGAGGTTTTGTCAGAACATGATTTGACCAAAATAGTACAATCCTCAGCTAAATATGCAACCTCACAAGGATAGGACTTTCTCCCTACAGTATTGGATGCAGTATCGTGATAATCCTTGGGTACTCCATTTTCTGTGCATCTCGAACGCTAAAGAAAGGATGATGAATAAAATTAGCTCTTCTTCGTTTCTCCCTCCTTTGTTTGACAGCATTTCAAGTAAATACTGCCCATCTTGTTCATCCTTAACTTTCCTCTTAACATGAGATTGAGCAAATCTTCAGTGTCTGCTGACATGTACTAAGGAGATCTAGGATAATGACAGCTTGGTGGGATTTTATCTTTCTCTTGGTTGTTTTAACTGACTAAATCTAAGGTCTGCTAGAGGCACCCCAACCATGTGTGTCAAGTTCTCAAGTTTATTTCTCAGTCTATAAAACAGCCCACTTTTGAGGTGGAGACCGCCTTTAAAAAAAGGGAAAAATGCTTAGTACTTGTTCGTATGGTTATAAATTTGTTCTGACAAAACAAGGTCTTGAAATCCTGCAAAAGCAATGCTAACTTTTAATGCACCATCTCAACAAGTACCTGATCTTGAACTGCACTGTTCATTTCTTTCAATGGAAAATGGTGCAACTCTGTTGAGGGACTTTTTTTAGGTCTCGCCTGGCGAGAACAGCGCATGCGCTGCTCTCGCCATGCGAGGACTTTTGCGATCGATTCAGCCAAAGCTGAATGCGCGCACGTACAGGTGGACAAAGATGGCTGCTCTCGCCATCTACAAAGCTCAACATGCACGCATACGGACAGAAAAATGCACGAGCATGTGGACAGCCAGACGCCATCTTGGTTTACTTTAATTAGTGTAGGGATGTGCATAGGCACGCTTATTTTTTTTCTCCGTAGGCATGCATGGCGGCGTGCTTTCGCTTTCCCTGCCTCCCTTCCCCAGTGGGAGATTGGAACGGTTCCGAGACGGGCTGAAGGGCACAGCGGCAGTGATCAGGAATCCACCAGTAGGATATTCAGTGAGTGATCTTGATCTGAACTTCACGTCTTTCATAAAATTACAACTTTCCTTCTAAGCAGGCTTTAGGCACATTCTCATCCACACTGAAACTAGTGCAAAGTTGACTGTGCCTGCCGTGTCCCAGTCTCACGGGAACATCCCGTTCTCTCTACTTGTGTGTGGAATATTGCATTAGTGCTGCCTGTGAGAGAGAGAGAAGCTACTGCTGCCGTTTGGTGTGTGTGAGAGAAGCTTGTATTATTCCCCCCGTTTTCTGTGTTGTGGGCAAGTGAGGTTTGTACTGCTGGTGCGGTGAGCGTGTGTTTGTTGTGTGTATGTATGTAAGATCAAGCTCGCAGTTCTGTTCGTTCTCCGTTCTATGTGTTGTGTTTGGGAGGCTTGCACTGCTTCTACATCTCTGTATGTGTGTGTAAGAGAAGTTTGCATTGAATTTGTTATTTTGTTGCTGCTTAGTTGGTGGGTGTAGGTGTATGTTAAACAGAAGGCTGCGTTGCTGCTGTCTGCACACGCAAGGAGAGAGGCTTACACTGGCTGCTGCTGTACGTGTGACAGAATTTTGAATTGGTTCTGTTATGAACACCTCGTTAGAAGTAGTAAATGCTAAATAAATGCGATTAGATGTAATGTACAGCCTTTGTTGTGTTTGTGAAGGAAGTTGCTGCCCGTTGGCGGACAGTGTGTATGTGTTGAGGGAGTTAACTTTGCTGCGAGATTTACACTATTACCATAGCTGGAAGGGATAACACGTGTATGTGTGTGCATGTCTGACTCCTAGTTCTACTGTCACCTCTCTATCTGTTGTATGTTCTGCTTCTGACACTACCTATATCTCTATTGTATAGTTTTATGTGAAGTACGTGCTTTAGCTGCTGCTCCATCCCAAACATTTATTTTGGCATACTTCTCTTCCCAAGGCATTACACCTCACACTCGTTGTCTCCTCCTTTGCAGCCGGTTACCCCTCAAGAGGTGCAAGCTGCAGTGGCATTCTGACGAGGGCACTAGTACTTTTTTTTACAAACTAAGCACTGCTTAGCAGAGCAGGAGAGTAGCGACCTAATATAATCAGAAGTAACCCCTACTGTTCGGACTCAATATGCATGTGGCAGAACAAAAACTGCACCACTCGCTGCTGCTGGAGCTCGACTGGTCCTGACTGACCATCCTAAAAGTGATACTGGGCCTAACAACCAAAGTTTTCAAGTGGTGATTTTTTTTTTGTTGTCAATCTGCCACAGTTCTCTTGCTGTTCAAAGCCAAAGGTCTGCAAAGCGAGGGGCTGTGCATGCGTGTGCCGCAGCCATGCACCACAGGGCTGCACAACCACCTCGGTTCTTTGTTTTTCTTTCTACATGAGACACTGAACTTCATGGTCCATTTTATGAAACTAAACGATGTGAAAGCAACAGCTAGGTGTAGGGCTGGACCAAGACCCCTGTTTAGGCGGAGAGGTGAACCTCAGTAGTACGCTACATCACAAATGGGCACTGGGATGCACCCTCTCCCACTTGTTTGTGGGGGGAAAAGGGTACAGGATGCAATGTTGCAAAGCAAAAGTGTTTCTTGAGCTTTTTTTGGTCTCGCTATGCAGCGCACAAGCGCTGCTTTGGGGACCTTTTGGAATCGGTCCGGGCTTTACTGGGGACTAGTGCATGGTTTGCACTGTTCCCAATGACCCCTCGTGCATGTGTGGCGATTACCTTGCGGGAGCGAGCAGGCGCCATATGTTAGCAATCATTGCGCCTGGCGCTGCTCGCTCCTGCAAGGTAAAGGCTGTCCCTTTACAAGTGAGCCCTCCCTGGCTCACTTGTTCCCTCGTTTATCTCCCTCCTTCTGTTTCCGTGAAAGGAGGCTTCACTCGCGCTCTATACCCATCGTTCCCTTTTGTTTACACTGCGGTGAAATAGTGCCCTTGGATAAACTGGAAAGTAAATATGCTAAAACAGTTCACTGAAGCCTCACTTTCAGAGGCATGCTCTGCAGAAATCACAGCTGCGCTGCTCACCAAAGTGATGTGTGTCAAAAATGCTCTGGGACTTTAGCGTGCGTCATAGAAAGTAAACACTCAGGGAAATTCCAAGAGTTAGTGTCCCTGCTAATGTCTGTTTTTTTTTTTTTAGCCCAGTATTGTAATTAAGATTCAAATGCGCAGTCAAACATGGTTATATTGGAGCATGCTTTATCCGAATGGCGGCAAGGTCACCTTTCCCCTCAGAACTTCTCGCTCACAGCTGCACTATTAACCTGGTAATTGTATCATAACGTTGATTAATTAGTTTGTGAAAGTTTGAGTATACAACATTAGATTTCAAAATCACGGCACTCTTGGCGTGTTTTATTATTGACTATAAGTTGATTTCTTTGGAATTTCCTGTCAAAAATTTTAAACGTGCCTTGTGCGCACTCATAAATGAACTAATGGAAAGCATGCGTTATCAAAGCCTCGTGGGCAGTGCGCTCATTCATAATTCTCGTACCAACTACTTCTTCCCCACCCCCATTTGTCTGAAACTATGGCAACACCTTCAAACATTAGATTACTATCATAACTGACAAATTACTCCATGGCAAGCGAGCCCTCTTGATATTTTTTTTCATAGTACTCGAACTCGACCCAAAGTTATTTGAGCCGTTTCTGGATCTCCGAACTGCAGCCATATTTCAGTAGAAGAGCCGGTGACTGCTTTACTAAGCAGCATGCAGGATGCAGCTTTGGAAAGGTTCTCTTTCACTGCCGATTTTATCTGCATATTGGGCGTACCTTCCTCGCTGTGTAATGAAAACACGTTAACATCTAAAGGATGGGTAATGCCTAGAAAAGTCATCATTCACCTGAACACCAGATTTGGATAATTTTGTCCTCCCTCGCTCACTTGTTCCCTCGTTTATCTCCCTCCTTCTGTTTAATGTTCCCTCTTTCACGCATACTTTCATTATGTTTCCTATTCCCTCCCATCTGCCATGACCATACCAATCCTCTTCCTTCCTACCCTCTTTTCTGATCCCGCCTCCTTCTCTCCGGTTCCCCAGCCCCCTCATCTGTTCCATTAATCCCTCTCCTTTTCCCTTCTACCCTCCCACCAGCTTTCCCACTCCAGTTAATTCCTTCCCTGTCGTCAGTCCCTGCCTATCCTATTTCCTCCTCCATTATTTCCTCTACTGGTCATTCCTTTTGTTCTCTCGTTCCTCTGTTCCGCCACTGTTCTCTCATTCCGTTCTGTTCCCTCCTTGCCTGTCCTATTCTTTCTTGTATCTTTCGACCATTGCTCTATCTTCTGTTCCTCCCCAGTCTCTTGATCCCTCATGCCGTCTGTCCTCCTTCCTTGGCTCTAACATTCCCTCCTTTCCTCTCCTGTGCCTCCCATTCCCTCAATGCATGTCCTGGTCTCTCTTTTCGGCTCGCATTCTCCCGCTTTCACTCTCACATTCCCCTTTCCCCATCAACAGTTCCTTCCTTCTCTTTCTTCTCCCTCTTCATTCTCCTGTTCCCTTCTTCCCTTTTCCGTTTTTTTCCCTCTGCTTCTAACCTCTAGAGTCCATTCTGCTCCTTCGACTCCTCGTTCCACGTCATGTTCCCTCCTTCAACACCTGCTGCCTTTTGGTGCGTCGACGTGTCATTTTGTCGGTATAAGAGCTATTCTTCCCATGAGGGGAGAGGATGTGGCGTAACGGCCAGATCTGCCGACTTTTTAGCTGGAGAAGCAGGTTCGAGTCTCGGCGCCTGCTCAACATACTGTGATTCTGGGCAAATCGCTTTGTCCCCGCGCCGACCTACAAGGAATATGCCCATGTGTAATATAATTGGTGCTAATGTAAAGCGCTTCAATACATTCGGGTCGAGTTCGCGCTATCTAAAACTACAGAAAACAAGCATTGGCATAGCCAATAGGTCTCGCCTTTAGGACCTTTATAAGTGTTTAGCAATGCAACAGTTAATGTTGTTGCACCAGGGGGGCGTGGCTTGCTGGGCTGCGGAATGGCTGCTCTGTGAGCGAGCTCCGCCGGCCGAGACATCATCCTACATTAATCCGGTCATCCTGAGGGGCAAAACGCTGCAATTTGCATTGTCCTAAGAGCATTGTTATAGCGGCAATGTCTGGGGGAATTTTTGGCCATCTCCACAACCCGTCTGCGGAGCTGTTTGCCCTAGGATTCGGTGACCCGGGATCGACGCTCAGCTGCGGAGCCTGAGTGCGGCAGACCCCTTCAATTGAGGCCGGGGATCAGCAGAGAGCCTACAGGCGAGGCATACCTATGTGACGAGATTGAGCAGCGACAATTGGAGTGCCAGCGATCTGCCTTTGTCGTGGCCTCTTGAGGAAGACTATTGAACTACCAGGACCGGGATGCGATTCTGCGTCAAGCACGTGCTATGGGAACAATAGCGCACCAGGGTAACCAGATCGCATTCTACCCAGACTTCACCCCTGTGGTCAAAGCAGCTCGATGCAAATTTCTACCGGCAAAGAGGATCCTACTCCAAGTGCAGATCCCCTATTCCTTACTTTACCCCGCCAAACAAAGTATTGCATGATGGCTCGGCGCATTTTTTCACGGGCGCCAAATCTGCCCTGAAATTTGCCAAACATGTGGGTGCAAGGCGCGGCAAATCCAGTCCCAGACCTGACGCAGCCGCTTCACTACAGCTAAGTGACAATGACTGATGGTTTAAGATCTGGCTGGCTTTGTCCTTAGTACATGGCAATGTATCCTCATTTTTCACAAAAAGTGTTGTGGCTCCTGATTTCTTGTAATTTAATAACCGGTTGGCCCTCTGTGAGATGGTAACGGTTATGATATCTGGGAGATATGTTTTTTCTGATTTTCATGATGCTGTCTCACTTTTTTAGCCCATGTTTGGTGCTCGGCGGTGTTAAGTCGCTGTCGAGGTTGCCCTCTGTTATTTTTCATTTCTCCCTTTTATTCATTCCTTTTCAATGTTGCAGGGCATGTTAGGCCAGTCGCTTGCACTGTTGATTTATAAATGGCGGAAGAAGTGGGTTATTGTTTAAATGCCTCTTCAGGCTAAGTTCTATTATACCTCACCCGAGATGTGCTCGCTCTGTATTTTTGCTTCGTTGAGTTGCAGGTTTTGTCTATTGCAGTATCTCGGCCACCCTGCTAAGGTAGGGAAGTTGGCTGGCTGTCTTTCGTCCCCATGGGAAATTTCTCTCTAACATGTTGGGTGTTGGTCTTTGGGTGGGGGGGGGTCATGCTTCAACCTGATTGGGAGGAGGGAGATCTGGGGGTGTTGTTTACTGTTCCCTTTGTGCATTGCCACGTAAAGAAATGCCAATTGCTGTAGAGATGGAGACACACATTTTATGGTCAGGATGTAACATTGGTACAGTTATGTTTCTACAGCTGCACACGTGACACAAGTGAATTGTCTAACATGGAACATTCGGGGCCTGAATGACAACTGGAAAGCTAGGCTGGTACATGCATACCTCACCAGGCACAATATTGATCTCTATTTATTACAAGAGACGCACCTGAGATCTCAGTCCTCTAGAAAACGCCAACATAGACGCTGGGGCGCTGTATATGCGTCAGTCTATTCTAACTACTCTAGGGGAGTGGCGGTGTTGATAAAGAGAGGTCTAGATTGGAGGGAAAGAGAACTTCACACTGATCCTGAAGGTCGCTATGTTATATTGCTGGTACACCTGGGTGGCAATCTGGTGTCCATTGTGGCGGTGTATGGTCCTAATACTGATTCCCCCGATTTCTTTCATGATCTTTGGGCTAAAGTCAGAGCTACTGGCTGCACCACGGTGCTATGGGGGGAGACTTTAATGGCATCCTAAATGATGACCTTGACAGACAGGGTACATCATGGTCACATCACCCGGGGTCCAGTAGGGCGTTAAATGCTTTCCTTGACGATGGAGATATGGTAGACATCTGGTGTCTCCGCAACCCGCTGGCTAAATAGGGCACAATTCTTTTCTGAACATCACCGAGCCTGGTCCTGTTTGGACTTTTGGCTAATGTCTAGAGACATGGCTAGCTGGGTGATTGACGCTAAACATTTGTCAAGGACTATTTCTGACCATTCACCCTGTTTGCTGACACGATCTCTCCCTGGTAGCATCCGAGGCCCGTTCTCCTGGAGACTCCCACGGCACGCGCTTTTAGACGAGGCATTTAAGGAGGAGATTCGCTCAGATATAGAAGACTATTTCATAAATAACACGGGCTCTGTTACCTATGAGGCTTCGCTTTGGGAAGCATAAGGGGACAATGTATATCCATACAAGCGGTAGTGCTTAATGCTATAAGAAATACTCTATCCACCTTAGAGGTACAGCTTAAAGACTTAGAAAGGAGAATTACTATAGACGGCTATCTTGATCTCCTGGCTGAACTTAAGGTCAAATTGCTGGAATATGAGGAGGAGGCCCAGAGGGAAGTGAAATTCTTGGTGAAATATGCGGAGGCACGCCAATATGGTGAGGGGGATAGACCGGTACGCACCCTGGCTAACATGCTTCGACCACATTGCTCTATGGCCTATGTCCCTGAACTGGTGGATGGGGGGGGGGACGCAGGGTCAGAAGGCCCCTTCCTATACTGGAGGAGTTTTCTTCCTTTTATGCCCACCTATACACTTCTACACACACTGCCTGTCCAGAGGGACTACAGGAGTTTTTAGACTCCCTCGCCTTGGTCTGGTTCAATGACCGTCACAGGGAATACATGCACCTACCCTTCACTGTCGAGGATGTAACAGATGTCATCAATAGCCTACCCCTTGATAAAGCTCCTGGCCCCGACGGCTGGACGACAGCTTTCTATAAAGCGTACGTGAAGTTACTGGCTCCTAGACTCCTAGCGGTCTACGGGGAAGTGCGTGACACTGGTATACTTCCGCTCTCCACGCGCGAAGCAATTATCGTTCCCTTGCTAAAACCGGGAAAGCCGTACACCAATCTAGACTCTTATAGGCCTCTATCACTCATCAAAGTCAATGTAAAGATTCTGGCGAAACTGATAGCGAACAGGCTGCAGCCTTTGCTTCCTATTATCGCCCTACCCGATCAATCGGGGTTTATCCCCGGGAGATCAACTTCGCATAACCTTAAAACGGTTTTCTCTGCCCTGAATTACTTACATCCTGATGTGCAAGCTGCTGTGGTGTTCTTAGATGCGACAAAGGCCTTCGATTCGCTTGAATGGTCGTACTTTATATAAAATTCTGGAACGTATGGGGTTTGGCCCTTGTTGCTTCAATGGATAAAACTGTCATATACAGCACCAATTGCCAGAGTGCAAGTAAACACCATGGTGTCTGATCCTTTTCCGATAACGCGGGGCATGAGGCAGGGGTGTACGCTTTCACCCTTGTTGTTCGCTATCGCTATGGAGCCCTTAGCTGCGCGCATTAGACAACACCACACTGATAAGGGTATTGGTTTTAGTGCGCACCGTCTGTTGATTTCACTATATGCGGACGACATCACATTGTATATTATCAACCCTGAACGGAACCTTGATATAGTGCTGCCGGATTTCATTCGGTTTGGTGGGCTCTCCTGAGTGTCCATAAATTGGGCGAAGTGTGTGATTTTCCCCTTAACCGACAACACCAAGGTAGTGGACTCGGAATTTCCATTAAAATGGGAACAGGAACAGGTGAAATACTTGGGGGTCTGGATTAGTAGGAACATACAATATATTTGGAATTTGAACTATGGCAGGACCATAGACTGGCTGGAGGGTAAGGTAGCCTTATGGACTAAACTCCATTTATCACTAGCCGGAAAAATTGCATTGGTAAAAATGATCGTTTTACCAATTTTTAAAAATCTTTTTGTAAACTTACCACTCCTACTCACTCGTCAGTTCTTCAAAACACTACAATCTTTATTGATCTCTTTGGTTTGGGCGAATGGTCAAGCGAGGGTGTCGTGGGACCTTTTATCGCTTCCAACTGCCCAGGGCGGGCTGGGAGCACCGGATATGAGATTGTACGCACTATGTGCGCAGGCACAATTCCTGCATTACTGGGTGCACCCGTCGCCATTTCAACCTCACGTGGCAGTGGAGGCGGATGCCTTGGCGCCTGTTCCTCTCAATGTGACCATTTATCAGTCCTTTAAGAGACCCAAGGAGGACATTGATCAACGGAGACCCTGAGGTGGGCCTGGGACGGATTGCGAAGAAGGGTGGGTGCAAAGGTTCTGTATGCCCCCTCTATTCCCCTCGCACAAAATCCCATGCTGCCCAATCTTCAAGGCGAAATAGGTGGCAAGGTAGCGTAACTGTTGTCTCTGTACACATTTGCAGACTTGTACCCAGAGGGTTCATTTAGAGGCCCTCCAGTTGCAGTAGAAGGCCAAACAGTGCCCGTTAGTGAGACTTTCTTGTATCATAAACTTCGGGCTGCCTGTAAGGCATTACACAGAGAATTCCCCTCAGCCTACTCCATTAAACTCTCTAGAACACCTTTTGCGTTCTCTATCATCACGCAAGCTCATCACCAGACTGTACACGGCCATGAAATATGACGCCATAGTGGCTACCTCTCATGCTCGTCAGAAATGGGTGGCCGATATAATGCCCCCCCTTTCATATGACTAATGGGGGTATTGCTGTTCTCAGATAACTGAGTTATCGCCCAATTATAAGCTCAGACTTATTAATTTCAAGTTCTTACGTCGCTATTATAGAACACCTGTTGGGTTACATAAGATGGGGCTGACTGTTGCTGGCTATGCGGGCGGTTGCAGCTTCCTTTTTGCGCATGGCATGGGACTGTCCGGTCTTTACTGACTATTGGGTTGGGATATTCAAAGCTATACACCAGATCATGGAGGCTGCACTGATTCCTTCCCCTCTATTAAGCTTGTTGGGGTATGTTAAAGACACACATGTTAAAAAAACATAAACTACACACACTGCTGCTTCTTTTAGCCAAACGGCAAATAGCCCTGTTATGGGGTAGTGAGCGGAAACCGACTATTAAGAATTGGATCAGGGAGGTCACATATGGGAAAACACAACTAGCTACATTTTGGGAATTGATGCCGCCAGCCTCTAGGCCTAAAGACATCTGAGGGCCATTCATAGACTGGGTCCGAGGTCAGATGAGCGGCACAGATGCGGTAGTCAACTCTAACATTGGAGTTGGCTCAAATTAAAGGTATAATGATTACAGAGGCAAATACAATAATTACTGTGGTATATTCTGGTATTTGGTATGCAGTGTGGGAGGGCCGTTTTATTGTCGTGACATTTGTGCTGCTGGATTTACACCTTTTGAGATCTGGGAAATGTCATTGTTTTCTGTAATTTCCTTTATTGTGGATGATATGGCTTATGTGGCAAATGCACTGTTTTATTGTTTTCAATTTTTATGATTTTTAATTTTCTCCTTTTATAAGTACGGTAACTGTACTATTTTGAAAATCAATAAAGAAATAAAAAAAAAAATGTTGTTGCACCAAGGATATTGTGTGGCATAACTAAATACTTATAAGGTCCCAAAGGCGAGACTTATTGGCTATGCCAATGCTTGATCTTTATTGGTATAAATCTATTTGAAGGAATAACTGGATTTTTGTGTATGAAATAGCACATATTAAATCACACTCAATTAACTTTCCACAACCCAACTTTAAATTGCATCCATTAGACTGAATTTAAAGTAGGGGTAATTAAAGTTGCAGAGTCCGCTGACTTGTAACGTTGAGTATTTTCTAAACTTTTCAAGCTACATTAAAAGGAAAGCTTATAAACTTAAACAAAAAAGCATAAAAAATGCAATAGGTCTCGCCTTTCAATACGTTAAAGCCATTTACTTTGCTATACAATACCATTAGCAAAGCAAATGGCTTTTACTTAACCAAAGGCAAGACCTATTGCATTTTCAATGCTTGTTTTGTAATTATTTATAATCTCCATGCTCCGCCTTCTGTCGTCTCCTCTGTTCTGAAGGCAGAAATGTTACCCCTCTCCTTACTTCTGTGCTATATAAATGTATTGATATATGGGCGAACCAAGGATGAGGTTAAACCACTTCTCTTACCCCCAAATCATCTCAAGGCTTTCACAGTGAAATTGTGTTTACAATCCTCAAAATGTCTTCAAAATTTCAACGTTTTCACAGCCCCTTCCTCTAAACACAGCAGAATATAAAGAACTCTGGGTAGTTGTCAAGTTTAGGGCGAAATCAGCTCCAGTATAGAGCACTCTCAACACCAGCGACACTCTAAATTTGCTCACCTAAAAATGTCTGCTTTTCTATCAGTCTTTAATCGTAGGATTAGCACCGTGCCATCCATGCAGAAATAGAAAGGGACAAAGTCCTTAAGCATAGGATTAGCACAGTGCTATCCATGCCAGGCTGTAAAATGGCTAAAGCCTTTTACCATTCCACTGAAACCAAAACTGGGTTAGGGCTCAGAGCAGTAATGCCAAGCCTCATATAATGATATAACAAATTCACTGCCAGTACTGCCACACTATTCTCAGTCTTTTTAAGGGAACCTATTGATGTAAAACAATATGTACCATGGATTTCTTTTTCAATCCGAAATCAATCTGTTTCTTTTATTTAATTTTTCATATCAAAATTTTTTTTCATTTTCATGTATTTAACACATAATTGACATTTGCACCTTAATATTTCCTAGAAAACAAAATCCATAAACTGCATTCACTCTCTCTCTTTCTCACGTTCTGTTACATTCATCATCCATCCATGCAGTCAACTACCTATCTCAAACTCATGTTTTTACAAAAGACTATATACATTTAGCATCCATTATTTACAACAAAGCCATGGACCATTTTTTGCAAGTTGATATAGGTTATAACATTATGAACAGATTCCTATGGCTGAAAGAAAAAACTGGTCTACGCGTTTCGAACTCCCTCAGTTGAGGGGAGTTCTCATCAGGACCACGTAGCTTGATCTTAATTGGATTGATTGTTCTCCCTTATGAGAAATGGGGTGTCTTCTAGGTCAGCTATTTCTTTTTCTTTTCCTTTCCTTATCGAATTCAGATGGTTGGTCCTATCGCGAAAACCACATGTGTATACGTTTTTGTATATTCCAACCAAACTTATGTGACTAGTTTCTCTGAGGGTCACTTACTTAGTAACTTTTTAGGTGCAGTCGCGGTTTTTTATTTTGTTTAATTTAAATCTTCGACTCGGCCGCTAATCCGCTGCCGGTTCCGTTGCATTCGCTCCTCACAGTCTACTTCCTTGTTTGTTGTTCAGTCAAGTCGCATAAGTTTGGTTGGAATATATGCGGCGTCAACTCATAGCAGTCGATCGAAGTCTCCATGCCACAGTCGATCGACGTCGAGAAAACCCCGTCGATCACGGACTCTGTCTTCTTTTAAAGAATCTACAGTCGACGTCAAGAGGAAGTTTTCTTTCAAGATGACGTAGAAGGTCGCCGTCGATTAGCCTATTGATGTCGAGGGGGAAAGATGGTTCTCCTTTGGAATCGGTGGTCCCCAGAAGGCTAGGAAAAGGAGGCGATTGGTCTATTCATCAGATTCAGAGTATTCTCGGACATCCACTCCGTCTAGAACCATATCACCTGCTCAGTCTCCTTCTCATAGTTTGGATGATTCGCCTATTCCGCCTCTTCATCAGCTGGCTACACCTCCTCCTCCTCCTCCCCCTTCTACTCCACCACGAAGGCCGAGATCCAGGTCTTATATGATGGATCGTTCTTGATGTAGATATTTCTCTACGCATTCCCACCGCCGACAATACGGTGGAGGATCCCGTTCTAGACACACCAGGGATACTTTCTCTACGAGTACAGGAAGATATTCACCTACTTTGTCGGACTCCTCTCCTCAAAGGATTTCTCCAATTGATGATATCTCTACTTTTCAAAAAGTTTTGGTTTGAGGAGCTCCAAAATTGAACATTTCTATGTCCATTCCTACTCCATCAACTTCCGTGATATTTGAGACTTTACTGCAAAGACAGGCATCTCGTCCTTTGGTTCCAGGCCTCTTGGAACCGTGTGTGGAACTTTTTCTAACACCATCTTCTATTAAGCCAGGTCTATCCAGGCTATGAAAGAAGTATCGCCCTCCGGAACAGGATCCCACATTCCTACGTGCTGACCCGTCCCCAGACTCAGTCATTGTGGTGGCTACTAACAAACAACATACCAAGGATCCAACAGCGACAGTTCCACCCGATAATGAAAGCCGTAAAACAGACTGTTTGAGGAAAAGTGTACAACACAGCAGCTACCTCCTTGAAGGCTGCTAGCACAACATCGCTTTTAGGTAGATATGACTGAGCACTATGGGAGTTGCGCCAACAATTTGCTGAGCATCTACCTAGAGATAAGAGGCAGGGTTTTACTGAAATATTAATGGAAGGTCTTATGGTTTCTAACCAGATAATTAGCGCTGCTGCAGACGCATCACTTCTAGCTGCACATTGATATTGTCATGGAGTGGCACTCAGGCGGCATTCATGGCTTCACTTGACTTCTTTGAAGCCTGAAATGCAGCCGCGTATCCTAAATCTTCCTTTCTCCGGCACTACACTCTACGGGTCTCATGCAGATGAGGAGATGGCACGCATGAAAGCGGAAATGGAGACATTAAAAGTGGTTGGTCTCGAGAGACCAAAGGAACAGAGCAGATCTTTCCGTCCTTTCTCAAGACGATATACAACACAGATGGTATCTGGGTTGACAGTCTGGTACACAGTAATTGTATCAAAGATCCTACCAACCGTATCAGAAAAGGCAACTAGAGGAAGGTCAGGACAACCACCTTCACTAGGAGGCAAGATGCCTACCGGCTCCAAGCCCTGAATCCGGTCTTCCTCCTCTTCCGTTAACCACTGCAGAATAGGGAATCATTCAACATTTCTTGGCAGAGTGGCAAAGTATCACACAAGGCAATTGGGTTCTGAATGTTGTGCTCAATGGATATGCTCTACGATTCACCAGTCCTCCACCATCAGTGCCTCCAAAACAATCATGATTCCACCTATCGCAATTACAAATGGAAGTGAACATTCTCTTATGAAAACAGGCAGTAGAACCTGTTCCTTCGCTGCAACGAGGCAAAGGGCTGTATTCAAGATCTTTCCCGTCAAAAAGAAAGACAAGAATGAGTTCAAACCCATTCTCGATCTAAGGGAGGCAAATAATTGGATTCGGAAGGAAAGATTCAGGATGTTAGCATTACACCATATCTATCCTCAACTACATCGGGAGGATTGGATATGCTCAATAGACCTGCAAGATGCATACTTCCACATTTCCATCATAAAGAAACATCACAAGTTCTTGAGATTTGCAGTGGGAAACAGCCACTACCAATACTGTGTGCTTCTATTTGGCCTGAAGTCAGCACCCAGAACCCTTTCTAAGTGCGTTGCTTTGGTGGCTGCCCACTTAAGGAAGCACAGTGTTAGTCTACTCCTATCTAGACGATTGGCTGATCAAGGTAACCATGTGTCAGAAGACTCAAACACATTTCAGTTTGACCTCCGACCTTCTTCTTCGCTTGGGACTTCACGTAAATCAAACGAAGTCTACTTCGCCTGTACAATGCCTACAAAATCTGGGAGCATCCATCGATACTCGCACGGCAAACATGAATCCTTTGGAGGAGAGACGCTTATCGATCCTTCAGAAGGCTCAGGCTGTAGTCAAGAGATTTCATCCAGTATAGTTTTTAGGTCTCGCCTATGCAGCGCGCATGTGCTGAATAGGAGGAGACCTTTAGTAATCGATTCCGTTTTTGGCCCAAAAACGTGCACACGTTGCATTGCTTTCAATGGCAACGCGTGCAAATTTGACGATTTCCTTGCAGGAGTGAGCTTTGAAACCATCTGTTTGTAATTAACAGATGGTTCCTGCTCGCTCCCGCTAGGGAAATCGGCGCTGGCCCCCTCCTGCCCCCCCCCTGCTGCCTCCTCCTTTTTTAGCGCGAGGTGCGCGCGCTTGTTTTTAAAATCGTAACCACTGCAGTCTCATTTCCACATTTGCGCTTTGAGTTCCTGCAGAAACCACAGGTCTGCTTATTGTTGTAAGCCTCCCATACTGATTGTCCCGGCACCAACCAGAGTGGGGTGGGTGGCTCTTGGATCATCTGTGGCATTTTAGAGTTGGGGCATTGCGTGGGCCTCTTGATTTATCCCCTTTGCTCTTGCAAGGCATTTTCCCTCGTCTCTTGCTCACTGCGGTTCCTGCAAGGCTATGTCATGTAAAGTGACGAGGAGTCGTATTGGTTCCAGGTCCTTACAGGTATTACCCCACTTGACATCAGCTGGTCCCACCTTCTCCTTGCGTGTCAGGGGAGACCCACCTCCCTCCTTAGCGCTTGGGGGGGGGGGGAGGGAAATCTCTTTTCCCGAGTGCTCGCTGGCATCCTACCCCTAACCATGGACTGCCAACTCTCACATACCTGCGCCCTGGGAGTTGCTAGGGGCCCTCCCCTTCCCATGAAGGTAAGGGGTCACTGCTAGCACTCGCAGGGCGGCAAGCTCATGGCTCTCACTCTCCCTGGGCTTCACAATCAGCATACTTAAACCCCATCAGCCTCCATCATGGATGAGGGCTAGAAGCGAAAGGCTACCGTAAGAGGCAGTCTATCCCAAATACAATGAACTGTAATTATGGTAAGTGGAATCACCATCTTTAAATATCTACTTTGAGGGAGCCTCCTTTTCAGAAGTTAGAAAAAGGAAATTTATGTAAGCGTTTGACAACTTATCTGTTATATTGTAAATAATCTAAAGAAAGCAGTGAATTCATAGATAAGAATGAATTTCATTAGAGAATGACAGTAGAAAGTAAATTGTTGGCATTGAAATTCTAAATAATTAAGGTACATCATGACACTGCTACTCCTAAACACTGTATTTAAAATAGTACGTTGGGCTTCTCCAATGTTTACAGAATTAGTAATATTTGTGAGGGGGAACCTGTAAACGTTCAGTATACCGTTTTAAAGGCAGACCGCTTACTGCAAAGATGGCCACTACATTAACCAGCCCAGCAGAAGCCATCTTAAGTTTTGCCCGTGCATAAAACCTAATGACAACCAACAAAAGCAGACTGTATGATTCAGGCATATTGGACATGAATCGTTTAAGTGTACAGCATGCGGAATGCTTTGTTTCTATGCTACATATAATCTGTATGAAATAAATGCAACAGGACAAAATCCATTTGTCAAAGTAAAACAATCCTAATTAACAGTCAAACTTTAGCTAAAAGGCGGTTTTCTGTTAAAACAAGCATTGGAAATGCAATAGGTCTCGCAGCATTAGAGTTAGTGCTTTTAGAATTGTTTATGGGTTTTTTTTGTAAATCTTTAGCATTTTTGTTTCCTGTAGCCAATGCTAAAGAATTACAAATAAAAAAAGCCATAAACAATTCTAAAAGCTCTAACTCAAATGCTCCGAGACCTATTGCACTGTGTGAGGGTGAGGGGTTGAGGGTGAGGGTGAGTGAGGGTGGGTGAGGGTGAGTGAGGGTGAGTGAGGGTGAGTGAGGGGTTGAGGGTGAGTGAGGGGTTGAGAGTGAGGGTGAGTGAGAGTGAGGGTGAGTGAGGGTGAGGGTGAGTGAGGGTGAGTGTGAGTTAGGGTGAGGGGTTGAGGGTGGGTGAGGGTGAGGGGTTGAGGGTGAGTGAGGATGAGTGAGGGTGAGTGAGGGTGAGTGAGGGTGAGTGAGGGTGAGTGAGTGAGGGTGAGGGAGGGTGAGGGAGGGTGAGTGAGGGTGAGTGAGGGTGAGTGAGGGTGAGTGAGGGTGAGTGAGTGAGGGAGGGTGAGGGAGGGAGGGTGAGTGAGGGTGAGTGAGGGAGGGTGAGGGAGGGTGAGGGAGGGTGAGGGAGGGTGAGTGAGGGAGGGTGAGTGAGGGTGGGTGAGGGAGGGTGGGTGAGGGAGGGTGAGGGAGGGTGAGTGAGGGTGAGTGAGGGTGAGTGAGTGAGGGTGAGTGAGGGTGAGTGAGTGAGGGTGAGTGAGTGAGGGTGAGTGAGTGAGGGTGAGTGAGGGAGGGTGAGTGAGGGAGGGTGAGTGAGGGAGGGTGAGTGAGGGAGGGTGAGTGAGGGAGGGTGAGTGAGGGTGAGTGAGTGAGGGTGAGTGAGGGTGAGTGAGGGTGAGGAGGTGGGAGGGTGAGTGAGGGTGAGGAGGTGGGAGGGTGAGTGAGTGAGGGTGAGGAGGTGGGAGGGTGAGTGAGTGAGGGTGAGGAGGTGGGAGGGTGAGGAGGTGTGAGGGTGTGTGAGGGTGAGGGTGTGTGAGGGTCCGAAGTAAATGGTGGCAGGGCAGACATCATAAGACAGAGAGAAACACAAATGTTAAGATAACAGTGCTCGAATCGGTTGTGAGAAGGTGGAAATGGGATTAAAGGAGAAAGGAGGAAAAGTTAAGTAGGAAGAGGCCGGAAAGGAGACACAAAGGAGTGGATATTGCAGCACGGGGAAGCAGCTTGGAGTGCAGCACTGCAGAGCAGTTTACAATGGAGCACTGCGCACGTGGCAGTAGATTAGAGTGCTGCTGCGCATACTGGGCAGCAGCTTAGATTGGAACACAGGACACAGGGCAGCTTATACTGCAGCGCCGCACACAAGGCAGCAGCTTGGAGTGCAGCACCGCGCATGGGGCTACAGTTTAAGAGTGGAGCACAGCGCACGGGAATTGCTTGAGGACCTTGGCAGGGAGAGAGCCGCAGTAGCCTCACATGCTGCTCTCTAGGATCGGCCTCATTGATGCACTACTCTTTGAGAGCCGTGGCATGCCCGAAAGCTGCTGGGTGACACCAGTCTAACTGCGCTGACAGAAACACTCAAGTGCGCAGCTTCCAAGGAACGCATGTTAGTCTCCCAACAAAGAGTCAGACTAGCGGCCATTTGCTATCTTTTCTGCTGCCATTGTCATGCTCTGTTGCTTGCAGATAGTCAGATGGCAATAGAGGCACTGTGAGAGCTGGGGTTGGCGATTAGGGAGGTGGTGGGGGAGGGGTTAGTTTGCAAAGCGTGATGGTTTTGGAAGACGGAACGGGGGCCCCCAGAAAACAGCGTGGTGCCTACACAAATGCACAACTAGTATTGTCTGAAGCTGCACTGGCGAAATATAACTCATACCACGTGACTGGCAGCTGGCAGAACAGAGTTGACATGTTACAGGGGACCGTACCGTGGACTAGACGATAAACAAGCCGTCTTAATGTCTGTGGATATGGGAAAAATTATTCAAAAAACACACGTGAACATCTTCAAAATGATGTCACATTTCGGGCGTAAAAAGGAAGCAGGAAGAAATAAACGACGTTAAACACGGGGAATTGTGGAACTGTTAGTCTACACTCCAGCTCCATGAAGTCCTGTCCGGCGTATTTTTCACCCAAATGTGTGAATTACTTGATACTCCCAAAATAATAATGTTAAAAAACACATGAAATTGTACGAAAACAAAAGAATTTACAACGAGCATTAGATATAAATGATTGACAGTCATGATCACGGAAGGTCTACAAAATCGGGGGAGCACTTTTTGATGCGCATTCGCTCCAAAGGATTGCTCGACCAATTGATGAAACTGTCCCATTTCAGACTACTTTACACTTGGAACATGCTTCTCTTTGATCTTTCGACTCACTGTTTACTATTATCAGTGTAAGGATGAAACGCGACGTCTTCAAGATGGAAATACTGTATAAATCGTATTTGTGCAGAGTGACTGAATATTATCACTACGAGGAAAGACGAAAACGTGTTTGAGAAGGCAACAGGAAAGAACAAGACGGAGGGAAGAGAGGGGAGGGAGGAGGAGAAATGCGTCTCGGCCGAAGCAGGGGGCGGAGCAGGGAGAGCGGGCTTTGGAATGTAATTGACACGGCCGGCCGGTCGTGAAACTGAAAGCATGGCCGGCCGGCCGTGAAAGCCTTTGATGCGGCAGGGGAAATGCGAGACGGCGGGAAGGGGAGGGGGCGGAGCGGGTAAACAAAGACGGACGTGCACGCGCTTTTAAGCTCAATGCGCATGCGCATTGAGCTTAAAAGTCACGGGCACTGCAAGGAATCGCCACGATTCCTTGCAGTGTGGATAAAGAGTGGATAAGTCCCAATACTCTCGCTTGCTCGATGCGCATGCGCATCGACAGGCGAGACCTAAAAATTATACAATTTTAAAAACAAACAATATTTAACATTGCATAAAATATTTTCAAAAAGCTGGCTATCTAAAATTAATGCACTTGTTCGATTTTGACTAGAATGTCATCCCAAAAACAGCACGTTTTTCGCGTTAAGAAGACTGCTGCTTTGCTAGCTTCAATCGCCTGCCCATCTCAAGTCTTTACTCAAGCCCCCTGCACGTAACGCTTTACGCCGATGTCCTTTCGCATCTGTCCTAGCTCTGGGCCTCCTGTTACGGCTGAAAGGAGATAAGGTTGGTGCATTGAAAGTATCTTACTTAAAGTTCCATCACTTAAGACCGGGAATAAGCTGTGTCCATGTTGTGGCAGGGTATGCTCGGACGCGAGTCCCTTGCTCACTTTGCCACTGGATTCAAGCAAGCCGAGCTGAAGACGGCTGGAATGCCAGAAACCGGTCCTCGGAAGCTTGTTTCCGGTCCAGGGAAGACATGGCTTGGCAGTTCGGGCTGGACTGTTCCCATGAGGCACAGGGTCAGACTGATTTGCATATAGCCATGTCTGAACTGGGGTGGCAGAGTGGGCTAAAGAACGGTGATGGATCAAACCAAGATCTTTTGACTGGGTGTAAGTGTTTGATTCGTTCAGATGCTCCGTCCATCGCCACCCCCTTTTGTACCTCCATGTTGCCCAGTCTAACAAGTAGGAAGGTGTTCGGAATATGTTAACAAAACGTATCTCCTAAAGTGAAAGCGTTTTTGTCCTTGGTGCCAGCAATCTAACGTCCACCCAATTTCATCACCTCCAGAACAGGTTTTGCCATACCGTCTCTCTCTAGCCGATTAGGCCTGGTGCATTCTTCCATTAACTGGCATCTAGCGGCCAACTTTAGATGCAGATGATCATCAGGTTCTCCTTCTCTGTAGTCGAACAGACTAATCATGCAATTTCTTAAAGGTGTAATGAGGGTTTTTCCCTCAATAAAAACACCATGGCCAACTTGCCTACTAAGCACAGTATTGTCACAACTGATGAAGAGCCCTTTCAAACCTGCTCACAGGGCAGAACAAAAATTTCTAACTTGGAAGGCCCTTCGCTATTATATTAGCTCTTACTCCCACAGGGAGAGTATCCAAACTCCAGGCTTTCACAATAAAGGAACCTTACTTAGAATTAAAAAATATAATACTGTGATTCTCCGCAGTAATCCAAAGTTCATACCTAAAGTTCCAACATATTTCCATCTCCACGGACCTGTTGTGTTTTAGGCTGGATATATATATATATATATATATATATATATATATATATATATATATATATATATATATATATATATATATATATATATATATATTTTTGAGGGCACACCCTGCTGCACGCACAATGATAATGCCATCACTTCATCCCCCCTGCAACACCTCCAAGGACCTACTACTGGGGACTCTGGGACCTGTAGTTTCCCTTCACTGACTGGGCGCTACACAGGTGTGCTGAGTTGAGATACAGGGGGCGGTGCGGACTTGTGACAACAGGTTTAAAAGGGGCGGGACTTACCAGCAGAGTGTTGCATCACTCGTGGAGGCTTTGGGCGCTGACGAAGGCTATCATCTGCCAGAAATGCATCCGCCATTTACCGCAATTAAAAGCCTCCAACTGTTTCCCCTCGGGTCTCTGCTCTTTTCTTTGGGAAGGAGTTTTTCTGCATATCTGTCTGTCTGTCTGTCTGTCTGTCTGTCTGTCTGTCTGTCTGTCTGTCTGTCTGTCTGTCTGTCGTGCCAGGACAGGAGGGATACCCTGAGACCCCGGAATCGGCATTTGCCTCAAAGAGCAGACTGGCAAACGCAACGCAAGGAGAAGGTGCAGCAACAAACGTAAACAAGCCACCCAAAAAAACAATGAGTGGAAGGTGGAACCGCAAATAGAGTTTGAAGCGGCAGCCAAAACAGTAATCAACTTGTCCGATGTTGTCTTGAGTAAGGCTGAGACAAAGATCCTTGCGCTGGGACTGTCCTTCAGCCCTGAGAGCAGTTTTAACTATTCCGAGGCTAGAATGGATGTGTTTAGATTCATTCGAAAGCTCAAGCTGCAAAAGTTCCATAAACTCAAGGCCAAGAAGGATATATTGAATGTCCCCTGTACTTCATCTAGTCCCCCTCTTCTTGCAAGTGGGGATGTCAATTAATTTTATGATTTGCAATCCCTACAGAAGTAACAAAGTGCGAGTACTAGTAATATGGGATTGGAAAATGTGGATATTGGTGGAAAAAAACACATTTTAAACCCAAATCAGTATTCCAGGCTTTAATGCTCCATGACAATCTCAACCTTTTTCATGAACAGGTGACTTTTGATTTAAAAGAACTGTACAAATCAACCAACCAAGAACGGTACAAATCAACCAACCATGCAAGTGACAATCCTAATCATCAGCAACGTTGTTCTACTCAACTGATGAAGAAGCTGCAGGACAATGATAACCTGATTGTAAAACAATCTGGCCGCGGTCACTTTATATGGAAGAGGCGTATTTACATCTGAATAATATTTCCTGTTATAAACAGAGTAATATGCATACTGTCAAAGCCTCTTGGTTGGATTATTATGGCAAACTGGTTGCATGGAAGAGTGGTGGTTTGATTTAGTGATGATGAGTATCGGTTTTTAAGAAATGATCACCCCATAATTCCGTCGTTATACTTTTTGTACACAAAAATGAAAACAAACCACCAGGGCGACCCATTATTTCTGCAATAGGTAGCATTATGGAGAATACATCTAAATACATAGATTACTTCTTGCAGGAATGGGTCCTAACTTTGCCTTCCTACCTAAGGGACACTTCGGACTTTCTGCGAAAGATTCAGGATATACATTGGAGCAGTGATCTCCTTATTACCATGGATGTCACCTCTTTGTATACCTCTATTGGCCATCTGGATTGGATCAAGGCAGTCCAACATTATCTAAATCGTAGACCTGCATGTTTTTTGCTGCACAATAAGATGCTCATTAATATGGTTACGACATGTCTAGAGCAGAACTTTTTTTGTTTTGACAATGTCTATCAACAGATAAGAGGAGTTGCTATGGGGGCCTGCTTTTCCCCCAGCTATGCTTGTTTGCATATGGGACTGTGGGAAGAGCAGGTCCTCAAGCGGCAACATGGAGACATTTTGAATAAACATGTACCCCTATGGCTAATGTATATAGACAACCTTTTTATTATTTGGAAGGGTCCGGAACAACTAGCCAAACATTTTATTGAACAACTGAACGTGAATCCGCTCAACCTCGAGTTTACTGCTCATATAAGCAGGGAATCTGTTATTTTTTTGGATGTGGAGGTCTTTATCATGAATGAAACCTTATCCACAAGGCTTTACCGCAAACCAACCGCGGGTAACTTGCTGCTGCATGCATCTAGCCATCACCCGCAGCATCTCATCCAGAGTATTCCCTATGGGGAGATGCTCTGGGTTAAACGCATATGTAGCAGTGAGCTAGAATGTCATCTGGCTCAGGAGAGTTGTAAGAAAAGATTCCTATCTCGAGGCTACAAAGCATCAGTCGTTGATAAGGCTGCTCACCACAGAACAGTCACTCATTTCTAAAGAAATGAGTACTACTAATATCAACAATGAGTCACCAAAGGTTAGGGTCATCCTTACGTTTAATAAACAGCATAGAGCCATTAGAAGGATCTTTAGGCGTAATTGGAATTTGATTCTAATGGACCCAGTCGTAGGTGCGGACTTGGTAAAGCACAGTCGTACACCACAACTGACTTTCAGAAAAGCCAGATCTATGGGTGACTGCCTTGTAAAAAGTAGCCCTGAAATAAAGTTACCATCAAATTGGTTATCGAAACAAAAGGACTTTTTCAAGTGCATTACCTGCAAGGCGTGCAAACATGCAAAAAACATGCAAAAAACAAAAGACTATAGTACCCCCTTTCTGCCTCGGCCAGTATATATTAAAAGAAGAATTACCTGCAAGACAGAATATGTTGTGTATGTTTTGGAATGCCCGTGTGCACTACGCTATGTGGGTAGCACTAAGCTGCCCGTGCACAAAAGAATTCTTCAACATATACGGGCAATTGCCAATAAGGATTAGGCATATCCCGTAGCGAGACACTTTGAGGCAGCACATGGTCGTGACCCTATACATCTTAGTTACTTTGTCATAGACTTCATACCTCAGTCCCGTAGAGGGGGTGATAGGGAAAGTGCGCTTCGCTTGCTTGAAACAAAATACATACTGGATCTTAACACAAAATCCCCGTCAGGTTTGAACACAACAGAGGACCTGTATACTTGTCTATAAACTCCATTTTCATGAAAGCTGCTGAATGAATTTTTTTGGCTCTACCGCGATTATGATTGACTGTATATCAAAACCTTTTTTCTGAACAATGATTGTTGAACAACTATGCGCTATTTATCTCATGATATTTTTTCATATTTATTTAAAGTATTGTATCACTTGGTTTCCAGTTTTATTTTCTTTACACTCCGTCCTTCTCTCTTCTCTGTTTGGTTAAGAGTCCTTAGGAGGGTTCGGCCAATTATTTTGGAAAGTCAGCCATTAACTGCTGTGCACGCCCACAGGGGCCTTATTTTTGCATTTGGGAATTGTGCTGATATATTAATTTCCAATATTAGGCAGACCATGTTGTGTGACATATGTACTACATTTGGGCATGTGACTGTGTGCTTGTTGAGAGTATCTGTGGTTATGTTAGTTGGATGTTTTCCATATTCAAGCATCCCTTTTGGGACACATCTCATTATAGAATGAATAACTGTTTGAGAAATTAGCCCTGTGGACATCACCCTACAAATTGCACCTTATATTACATGTGATACGGTGTATATATATGATTATTTAATTATATTGATATATTTATATTTTTAACGATTTTTCACCCATGTCCATGCCACAAATCTTTAATGCATTTATGTAGCTATTTTATGTTCAACTATGTCGCACTATACCAATGTATGAAATCCAGCATTTATGCCTTCACTTTTAAGCATTGATAGTCTGTCTACAGTATCTATACTTGCACAGCGCAGCTGAATCGAATTTCTAATGCACTTGCACTTTAAAAACGTCTTTCCCCATACGTAACAAGTCATGTGATCAAGGCCCAGGTGGGGCTGAAACGCGTCATGGCGGTATTGATGGAGGGTGTCTAAATATATGGCACAAAGAACTTTTGGGTCCGCGATTCATCTTTTCCCACTTCATTGGAATTCTTGGATGGAAACTGCAAAATATATATATATAGATATGTCACGCACCGCCAGCCAGAGCGCCACATTTCCCCGCCGAGACCACAACTGCTAGACTCTGCAAAACCAATATCAAGGGGAAATAGGCTGCCGCCTGACACTGGAGTCGGGTATGGTTCCCCCGCAGCCCCCACAATTGACGTGAAGCAACAGGGAGCTACACGACACTGGAAACGATAACACGCTCCAGGGAGACAGTCCATATAATCACCAACGCTGTGCAGAGAAACCGCAAAAGGCACAGTGTCACGTGGGACTACAGGGACCATCAAGCCTAGCAACCGCCACACTGTGGGCGTCCACCAGAGGGCTGTCACTGATTTAAAAACAATTCCCTTAAACCACTTGAGACTTTTACCAACTGGGGCGAGACCTTTGAGAAAGTTTTCAGGAAAAACGAAACACGTTAGGTGCCTCAGACTGCTCCGCAAATAAATGCTGTGAACATTTCGTGTAACGTGTGCGACTCTTCTTCTCTTCGAACTGGGAGAGACCTTGATGGATATATATATATACCCCTCTCTGCACCCAGATTCTTTCAGCGTTCTTACAACGAACAAGAAAACAGCACTCACGGGGGGGTTTAGTGCCAATAATTCTTTAGTGACAACCCTAGCACAGACAAGACGCGTTTCCGCGCTTAGCCTTTGTCAATTGTGGTTCAGATCGCGCCACCATTGCAATTAAATCAATTTCACTCGGTCATTGCATGTCAGTCATAGGCATAGAAAAGACTGCAAAGTTACAAACCCATCGCCATTTTGAAAGGTGCAATGCAATATAAACATGAAAAAGAAAGTCAATACATTCTTAATTCATAGTCTTCACTCAAAATGTAGTATATAACTGATAGCCTATCAACTACAAATTTCATCATCCTTTCATCTCGCCCTGGATGGGCAATGCACTGAGCGCAATTAATGCAGCCCCCAGATGGGCAAACGCCTATTTATAAACATGCTAGACCAAAAATTCATCATCAGTTTATCAGTTCAAAAAGATTCCTCATACTCAAATAGGTTACTCAAACATTTTCAAGGACAATCTAATCAACAAACAATTAATCCAATATAAATAAACATTGTTACAGGTGCATGCCTATTACCCCAAATGGACTGCTAGTTCTTCATGTGTATTTAAACCAGTTGGGCTCTTACTTTGTAAGTCTATTATGTAGCGTGATTCTAAACGCCTTAATTTCTGCAAACGGTCACCTTCTCTGGGGGGTACCGGCACACTATCGAGACAAAAATAGGCCAATAGATCCCTATTGTGCCCATGCATTTTATTAAAATGTCTGGCGACCGGATAAGATTCATCGATGTTATTGATAGCACGCATATGTTCTAGTATACGCAACTTCACAGGGTTAATCGTGCTACCGATATACCGTAGCCCACAGGTGCACACCAGACAATAAATGACATATGGCGTAGTGCAGGTCAGAAACGTATTGATTTTTGGGGGAATTTGAGACCTGGTATTTTGTATTTTAAGGTTCTTTTGCTTATTTTACAAGCCTTACATCGGCCACAGGGATAGAAACCATTCAGTGGTATTTGACTAGGAACACTTGATTTTATCGAATGGTGGCTATGGACTAAATGATCTTTCAAAGCCCTAGCTTTGCGGAAAGTGACCAAGGGATTGGATGGTAAATCATCTTTAATTACATTATCCGTAAGTAGGATATTCCAATTCTTACAAAGTATCTTTTTCACTTGTCCTGCATTGTCTGAAAAAGTCGTAATTAGTCTAAAAGTACCCTGGTCTGTATTCACTTTCTGCTTAGATTTTAATAATTCAGATCTGGGCTGGTTGTTCACTCTTGTTAAGGCTTGTGTAAGTACCCCCTCATTATATCCACGCACTCTGAAACGATCCATGCAAAGTTTGGCAGATTTCTGAAATTCCTTTTCAGTCGAAATATTTCTTTTTAATCTCAAGAGTTCCCCATAGGGGATGCTCTTTATAAGTTGTTTAGAATGACTACTTGTGGCATACAAGGTCGAATTCCCTGCAGTGCTTTTACAGAACAGTTTAGTGTGTAATTGTCCTTCCTTAATATACACAGTTAAATCCAGGTAATTTACACTACACTCACTTATCTCTCCACTGAATCTCAAGTTGACACTGTAATCATTAAGCACATTAACATATGTGGTCGCTTCTGCTATGGACCCCTCAAATATAATAAAGAGATCATCGATATATCGATGCCACGCTTTAATTCTGTTGTTCCACATAGTATTGGCATTGGCCCAGGCTACCTGCTCCTCCCACCAGCCAACGCAAAGGTTCGCGTAGCTGGGGGCGGAGCAGGAACCCATAGCCACGCCCGACATTTGCCTGTATAGCTGTCCATTGAACACAAAAATGTTATTATTTAAACTAAATGTTAGAAACTCCATTAGCATTTTGTTGTGTTCATAAAATCTGATTTGTCTAGTTTGTAAAAAACTATGGACAGCTTCCAGTCCATCTGCGTGTGCAATGCTGGTATATAAGCTGGTGATATCCAGCACCATCATACAATACCCACTTTGCCAGACAAAACTCCCCATCAAATTCAGAAAATGAGTTGTGTCTTTAAGATAAGATTTTAAAGAAATCACATGTGGAGACAGAAAGGAATCAATGTACATGGAGAGATGTTCAGTCAATCCCCCTTGTGAAGCCACAATGGGTCGTCCTGGAGGATTAACTTTATCTTTGTGCACCTTGGGAAGGTGATTAAATGTCGGAATAACTGTATTCAAACAGCGTAGGAATAGAAATTCGTCAGTATTTAACATGTCCTTCTCGTACCATTTGGAGATCATGTTGTGAGATTCCTTAATACTTTGTTGGTAAGTCATGTTAGTGATCTTATGATAACAGTTTGTATCGTTCAACTGGCGACAGGCTTCCATATCATACTGTGGTTTAGTCATTAGTGCAATATTACCTCCTTTGTCCGACGGTTTACAGACTAGGGAGGAATCATCACAGAGTTTATTAAATGCCATTAGTTGTTTCTTAGTGAAATTCTTGGTTTTATCCTGATATTGTGTATCATGTCTTAATCTCACAAGATCTTTTATGACAGCTTCTGAAAAAGTGTCAATGGCATCTACCGATGTAGGAGACATAAATCCAGAAGCAGGTTTAAAAGTGCTCATGCCTCCTTTTTGTTGCATCTCAATAGCTGCCAGCATTTGCGTGTTTGTTATATTAAGATTCTCACCTTCAATTATCTCAGTTCTTAATTCTTCCATTGTTTTTACTCCACATAGATCTTTGCAGGAAAACACATCTGAAGTGTTGCTCAGTTCTCTTAGTCGGTTTCACAGGGGCTGGTCTAAGTTTGAAGAATTTGTGCAACTTCAACTTTCTAATATACTTGAATAAGTCAATTCTGGTTTGTGCAAACTCAAATTTTCTTTGTGGGCAGAAGGAAATACCTAATTTAAATTAGGTCTGTGGGCAGAAAGACTAAACTTGACTTAACCACTTGGGTGCTAAGGCACTTTCAGATTCTTCATTGAATTTCCATTGAAATCAATGGAAACTCCATGACGAGCTGAGCTCGTCATGAGCGTCCAAGGGGTTAAAATCCTGAAATTGGAGTTTTGGACACATTTTAAAATCTGAACATCATGGTCATTTACTTTGTGGTTGCTGTGATTTACCGATTTACTTTGAAATTGTGATCTATTAATTGGAACTCATTAATCAGATAGGGATTTTGGGCACTTGCCATAATTTCCTCTTTTAACATGATTGGTGGAGTATTCTTAAAACTGTTTATTCTATATGTTTTAGGTAAACAATGTCACTCTTACTGTTTTTGTGTCACTCCTGAAACTGCATAGATATCTGCATATGATTTATTTATTATTTGCACTTCAAAACTTAACCTTTCAGTCTTTTTTCTTAAGCTGATAGGCTTTTATTTCACATATAAGGCACAACCTACAGTGGCGCGTCATGTGATCAAGCTCTGCTTGTCAGAGCGAAACGCGTCAGGAAGGGCAGCTGCCCGTAATTGCACTGAATAAAATAATGACTGCTTGCACTTTACGGTGTTGGATGGCCTGTTATTGAGCATTTTCACTTTTGGGGAAGAGGTAGTTACCTGCTTGGTGCCGTCTGTGATTCAGCGGTTCAGGATTTCTCATATATATATGACGAAGAGTGAACCCGTTTTCTGGTGCCAGTTATTTAGTGCTTTGTTGGTGCAATTATCAAAGATCGCCCAGCATGTCCGCCATGACGCGTTTTGCCTCTCTCCAGAGACTTGATCACATCACATGACATGTTGCAAACACTGTAGAGGGTACTTATAGTTTGAAAAGGCGGGGAATAATGGCCACACTCCATGCAGTAACTCTATGGAAACTGAAGACATATTTACAATGGTACAATTTTGATTCGAATAAAAGACAGTGTCTAAAATCAATGTGTAACCATCATAAAACCATTATATAAATGAAATAATAAATATGTGCAAATATGCTTTCATAAAATATATAAATATTTGTATACAAAAATTTGTATACAAACATTTTACTCCATAATTGTCTTTTCAACTCCTCCATATAGATTGACTGCGTATACATCCCAAGTGGGTTATTATCTTATGTTGAACTATACTATTCAATCAATTATAAACTATATACTCTTTCTCACAGTGTAAAAACAATGTGCTAGTTATGTGCAAATACTGCTATAAAGTGAAATTTGTGCAAATATTAAAAATGGGATGGGTGCTCAGCCTATTTATAATCTTTGTTTGTTGCTGTTTTACTTTTTAGGCCACAGAGCTGTTTCATAATGCAAATGTAAGGAGTGATTGTTCCAATAACCACAAGTTCTTGTTAACATTGATCTCCATTTTGTAACTGCCTTGGAACTCTATGCAGGTATACAGATCTTCGCTAGCATTAAGGCCTGCCGGAGTCTTACTGTCGAGTTCCAATATGTATCTAGTTTCTAGGAGGCGTAGTTGTACTTCCCTATTTTCTCCTCGTTTCAATGGCAGTACAGTGTCAATAAAAAATATTGTAAATGTTTGGGATCACTGTAATGTACATTTTCGAAATTGCGGGCCACTGGATATGCCTGGTCTCTCCCAGTGAAGGCCCTAATGTGCTGCAATATCCGTTTGTGGGCGGGCAGTCTGGTACTCCCCACATACCGCAGCCCACACGGACACTGCAGCACATAAACTGCATAGTCTGTCTTGCAGGTAAATCTCTTTTTGATAGGTACAAGTGTGTCCTTGAATGGGACTGAAAAATGCGTCTTATTGCAGCCGTGACGGCATGCTGTACAAGTAAAGCATTTCTTAAACCCTTTGCTCAGTGCCATCCATGTACTAGGAACCGATACCTCTGGGCAATTGCTTACTAGCTTACTTGCCATTAATGGCCATTTTCTAAAGGTTAGCTCTGGTTTTTTGGTTACTAACCCTCCTGTGACAGGATCCCCTGCCACCAGGTTCCAGTTCTTATAGAAAATCCTTCTGATATCATTATGTTGTCTGTTGAATGTTAATATGATTCTTGGCTGAATCTTTGACTCGTTTGTTCCACTCTTCACTACTTTGGATTTAGAGGTTAAAACTTGATCTCTTGATACTGCTCTTGAACGGTCTATAGCTCTTGTAAGGACCTCCTCCGAGTACCCCCTAGCCAAGAATCGTGCTTTACTCTCTTCCTGGGCCTTCAGACACTCTAGATCTGAACTACACATTCTCCTAATACACACCTACATCCCTGCAGAACGAACTTTGCACACCTTTGACATAAAAAGTTGCTTTAAGTACTAGCTGCATCACACAAATCTACACACTACAGATGTGGCATGCGACAACCATAAGAAGGTAGTTGCGGTTTTAAAAGCCACAGAAGCAAGATACATTTTAACAGCCATTCAGTTCTGCCATTCTAAGGCCAGTCTGCCTTTAAGAGGAAAGGCAAAGGCACACTCGATCAGGACAGTCTGTCAATTGTAGCCCTGTGAAGTGCTTATTTAAATCTATTCCGTGATGCAACATGGAAAAACAGGCAAACGTTCACCCAACACTATTATCTGGTTTCGGCGCACCACATAGATAGGGCTGTGGGCCAGCGGTGCTTCAGCATCTTTTGCAATAAGAGGAGCCTTCTATCATAAAAGGTGTATATTTGTTCCTACCATCTGCTATTTGGTTATATAGCAAGATTTCACAATATATGGTATATAACTACTAACTATTCTAATTCAAGCATGTAAATCTATGAAAGATCAATACTGTAGAAAGAAACTTGTTACTTACCTGTAACTCTCATTCTCCAGTAATGGTATCTTTCATAGATTCACACGCGACACACCCGCCTCCCCTTGGAGGCTCTCCTTCTTGTCAAGTAGTGACTATTCTCACTAGAGTTTAAAAATCTGAGGCAAGATGTCTCTGGTGGTAGTGTTCTAAAAGTGCTATTGCCTGAGTGGCTGTATTATGGTTCGTTTTAAATTCTATAGATGAGCTATAAAAGTCAATGTATTCTTACTGTTGGAAGCTATGCATGCTATTCCTACTGCTTTATAATGTACTGTGGGACTCCCACCTAGATGACTGGGATGATTCAATCATGTGAATCTATGAAAGATACCAATGCTGGAGAAGGAAAGCTACACGCAAGTAAAACGTTTTTTGATTATCCTTCTATGTGCCTTGGTTGAGCATCATTTATAGTTCTTGAAATGATAATTGTGGAAATAAAGGCCTGAGGGAGGAACCATTATGATGGGGGTTGTTTCCATATTGTGAAAATACTGTAGGTTGTTGCTGCCTACGATATTTAGTAGAACCATTGAGGGCACTGTTGATAGTTGTAATGCCTCCTCTATTACAGTACTATCGTTTTGGTTTAATTGAGAAATTGACATATTGTATGATCTTCAAACTTTTCTAAATATATAATCTGCATAAACAAGAAAACAATTGAGATTGATCAATAAAGTGTTACATTAGCTTACAGCCGATGCTGACTTGCTGCGGTCAAAGTTTGCAAGTAGTGGTTATGTTTGACAATAGTGGTTTTAGTGTGTTGTTTTGTGTTTTTTTAGGTCAGAAGAAAAGTTCTTGGCAATACCATGTTCAGTTTTTCGGAAGTGCCCCTGAAAGAGGTTGGATACCGGAGAAAAGCCTGATAACGTTTGAAGGACAGGAGCAGTTTGATGACCTTTGCCAAGAAAGTGTTAAATTGGCTACTACTAAAGCTGAGAAAGCAAAGGTATATTATTTGAATTTTTCAGTTAGTCTTTGGGAATGTTTTCAAAGGCAGTTTTTGAAAAAGACCAATATAATTTGGGAAGAGACCAGTGATTTTGTATTGGAATGCTAGCATTGTACCCTGTAAGGTAATATGAGAGAGCCTGGGCTTACCTTCTAGAAATTTCAGATCAAAATAGGTTTTTATTTTGAAAAAATCGTGTTAGAGTTTTAAGCACCAACACAAAAAAAATCCTTAAATTCCAAACCAGCTCATTTTAAAAGGATCTAATTAATCAAAGAATACCAAAATGAAATGCTGTAAAATTGACTCCTAGCACACAAATTTAGAATAAAATGCTCAATATTGCACAGAAACAATGGGCACCAATGTCTGGATTAGTCTACATACCTTTCCCAAAGTGCTCACTGAGGCCACTTTCTCACCAAAAAGATCTATCAGTAAACTCTTCTGCCCTGCAAATGCCAGGAGGCCATGCCTTGTGGCATTAGCTTTTAAGGTTAGTGAACTCAATTGCTCACAATCATGTCGTGTTGCTGAAGTATTCAGGCTACGAGAGAACTTCCAAGTCTGGAAGCACCCTCAGCAGCACTATGGCGGCCAGGTGCAGTGTGTTGACGTTCAATGTTATCCAATGGGGGAATAGAGGTCCTCCGGTCGGTGGCTGCTCACGAGCAGGCCACAGGGTTGTGGGAGCAAAGTTCCTGGACTTAAGCTCCGGGCAAAGGCAGATCGAAGTTAGCACACAAAGTGCACCCACAGAGGCGGACCGGTGCAGGGTGCTTCAGGTTCCCCGTTGTTTTCATACTCTTCATGGCTGTACTGCACTTACAATGCCTTAAGAATGGACTTGGACACTGTAGGGGTACAGTGCTCATGCAATTGTATCCTGTTAGAAATGGGGATCTCTAGTTGGCAGAGGTAGGTAGGAAGTTTTCCAGCTTGAATTTTTTTGGTGGTGGACATACCACCATTTGGTGTCCTCCTGTGATGTCGATGGGCTTTGGTAGCCATCTTCAGATGCTTTTTTCCTGCCGTTGTTGAAGGAGCTCCCAAGATTGGAGAGAAGAATCAACGAAAATCAGGAAAAATGTTCAGAAGAACTGCGCTAGAACGTTTTGACTTTCAAAACTGCAATCCGAACGACCGGATTTCGACACAGGGTGAAAAAACTGAATCTTTGACGATCGGAGAATGCGCATCCAAGGGGCTGCCTTTGCACTGTAATGGACAAGACCCTTTAAGTTTTGCAAAAATTGTCACCACAAATATGCTCAGAAAGATCAGCATCCGCAATCTTTGTCTACTGCTGGATCATCGAAGCGAGGACTGTAACGCATGCTCCCACTATACCCCAAAGATGTTGAGGGAGAGATACATCGTAGAGCCAACTATACCATGCAAGCCAAGACCCGCCGCCATCGCTGAGAGACCTGGGCCTCTCCAGTGAGGAGGAGGACAACGGCGCAGAAGGCAACGAGGACAGACGTTCACAGTCGTGGAGGTCGTGTAGAAGACTTCAAATTAGGTTAGAGAGTAGTTGACCTCGAAAAAATTAGAAGAGTCTCGAAAATCTGACTCTATACCCATGAAGGGAGCTTCTGCGTCTGTCAGGATTTCCAAGAGTCTGTCTAGAGGGGGATTCTCAGTTTCGGTGGTCTCCCTCAGGTCCAAGACTAGGTGGAGAAAATACACGCGATCACTACTCAACCCAAGATGGCGGTTGAAAGCGCCGCGTTAGTGTAACACGTTCTAGTGTTTGCGCGAGTATCGGGTAGATCCAGGTGCGGAGCCTTAGCGGTGGTGCACTTCACCTGAACTCGTGAGAGAGAAGGCACGCGTCGGTTTAGTTCCTGTTACCAGTTTTGAGGAGAGAAATATTCTTCCAGTTAACCGCTTCTGGGAACTGGAGCATTTCGAGGAATTCCTAGAAGGGAGTTCTAGTCTTGGGGCGCAAGCAGAAGGCTTTAGAAGGAATTAGCAGTAAGACTGTTCTGTGTTTGCCCAATCTAATTGCGCATTAGTTTTAGGGCCAGTTTAGGGAATTGAGAAGCGCAAACTGTTTTTTCTGAAATTTTCTGATATTGAGAAAAGCACAGTGAAAATAATAAAAGACTTTGCAAGAACAATGTATATATATTAGAAGTAAGAAGCAAACAGCATTTTCGCAGGAGTGAGTTAACTCTATGTGAAAGGTGCTTAAGACATAAGTTTGGGTGAAAAGAACAAAAAGAAAATCTTTATTAAACCTTCAAGAGAGAAAAATACTTACCTTCAATAAAGAATAGACAGCAGTGTTAACTTGAGGTGAGAAACTAGTGAGAAAAAAGAAAATAAAGACTTTATATTAGCATAGAAGTACTCAAGAGTAATAGACATTTACTGTTGCAGATAACTAACTCAAGAGCAAGAAACACAGCTGATAGAAGAGGAGCTTAGTTCACACCACTTCAGGGTAGGTTCCATTTTGAGAGTAGAGTTGCTAGAAATATAATGTAAGCAGAATAAATGAGTCAAAAAGTAATAATACAGCTGCTATTTACTTGCAGTAACACTAATAGCTAAAGAGGACCAGTAACTGAAGTCTGAAGCTGAAGAAAGAATCAGACAAGTGTGAGCAGTCTCTTCTCTGTCCCATCCCCTTTCCCCCCTGGGGTTTACTTGGCAAAGTGTGAGTAATTAGCTAGTGCTGAGAAACCTTGGAGGGGCATTGGGAACTAGTGGCCAACTGCTCCCGTGCTTGTGGATGTGCAGCCTCTGACAGCATCAAAGCACTCGGGGACCGCAGTTGCATCCAAACAAAAAGGATCAGGACTCTGTAACGGCAAAGACCCTCAAAATCAAAGATGTCGAAAGACAGTCAGGAAAAAGATGCCTCAGTGTCGAAAAAGTAGAAGTCCAAACAAGCTTCGTCGGCTGGATCGACTTTCACGAGGACAAAGCAAAAAGCCGAAGGTCTCGATGTCGAAATACAGGTAGAAGAAGAGAAAAAGGCTTGAAGCCGAAATGGTAAGTACTTTACAACGTAAAAAAGAATGCGGGAGCTTGGAACAATTTAAGATATAGCCGAAAACAACAATAGAAATGGATAAGGTCGTCAAAGAAGTAATGCCTCCGACAACACAAACCGCTCGACAAAGAAAAGGAAGAATTCTTCGGAGAAGAGGCCGAAGATGACGAACAAATGTATGCAGGATTGGTTATCTGAGACTCCAGACCTGCAATGGCAAGATCTTGACGACGAATCACCGGAGAAGGCTGAGGAAACATCCGTCGAGGCCATCATCGCTAGAAGACATTAGCATGTATAAACTGGTGATTAAAAAAGCAGATGAAACATATGGAGTTCAGCTGGAGGAAGAAAAACCCCAATCATGTTTTCTATTAGAGACTCTGATCCCAACACAGTCGAGAAATAAATTCCTTCCAATGCTGCCAAGTGTATTTCTCCAGAGAAAGGAGGCCTTCAAAGAGCCTGCAACATGCAAGGCTATCACACCAAGAGCAGAGAAGTACAATCATTCCTCTAAAGACCCTATATGTACCAGCTGACTCTATTATTACTTCCACAGCAAGGAAACTTTACCAACAATAGTGGGTCCACCTCCAGACAAGGAAAGCAAAAGGATGGACCGTGTAGGGAGGAAAGTAGAAAAGTGTAGCAAACCAATGGCACATAGCCTATTCTTATGCATTGCTAAACAGACATGCTTATCAACATTGGGAGGAGGTAGGAGAATTGTTAAAGAACATGTGAGAAGTGGCTTGGCATATGATGTCCACTATTCTAGTGGGCACCTTGCACCAGTCCAAACGACCCTTATTGATGGTAGGTTTAGACAACCTTTATAGAAAGCTATCCTAGTGGTAACTGTGGAGAGCAGCCTTCAGGCTAAGTCTTGAGGGAATGTAAAGCAGCTTGTTTCACCAGTCTATAATCTCTTGAATAATCGAATGAAAGTACACCACACAAGGTATATATTAAATATATATGTATTTATTCTAAACACAACTCCTCTAGTCTCTTTATGAGGCTAGAGGCAAAAGTACAATACATGGACTTTAAATAGCACAGTATACGTTTTGCCCTAGGGGCCTCACAAACCATATACTAAAATAGTGGTATACGAACCATGTGAGGGATAGAAGTGCAGCCTAGGGCCTGTAGAACCGCTGGGGCAACCAGGAACCGCCCAAGGTAGGGATGCAGGAGACCCACGGGGGACGCATGCAGTGTCTAAACACAGCCGCGAATCACCATTGACTTCTACGGAGGAAAAGCAAGTTACAATTTTAAAGATTAAGGACACTTTGGAGTGAACTACGATGGAACACCTTTAGACTTAGACACTTAGAAAGTCAAGACCCACGGGAGCACCGGAGTACTCTTTTTACCTCACCATGGGAAGCCGGGTGCATAGGTGTCTTTTGGTGTCTGGTTTCGCCGTCGATTCCAGTGGAGAGCTGCGAAGAAGTGCTGCAGGCGACCGGAGGAAAAGGGTCCGGGTGGATCCAAGGGTGGATCGGAGATCTGAAGAACCTGAAAGCAGAGGGTACAGAGTCTGTGTCACTAGCCAGTGACCAGGATGGCGACAGGAAGATGTCAGCCAACGTCGGGTGCTTTCAAGTGAAGTAGGTGAAGCTTGACTCTTCAGCCACGAGGACCAGGAGGCGTCTACGAGGACCAGGAGGCGTCGACGATGACCAGGAGCTGGATTCGAGCTGTCTAAGGTCCAGGATTTCTTCTTCACAGTTTCGGCCAGGGTAATCTAAAGTCCTAAGGACTGCGTTCCTATACTTATGCTAAGTGTAGAGGATGGACTAACTCTAAGGTCCCACCTATGGGAGGACCTGGGGAGGGGGTGGTTACACCCCTTCCCTTTTGTCCAGTATCGCACCAGAGCTGGGGCTGAGTGCCCCAGCAACCGGTTTGAACTGGGAAATGCATGGATCACCTTGTGTGCCCCAGGCAGTGTCTGAAAAGCATTCACTGAATGCAACTCACCCTGCCCCAATACACTAAAGCCTGTCTGGGGAGGTGCTGGCACCTCCCTGGACAAGAAACCTATTGTCCAGGCCTCCCCTGCTGAAGTTTCGTCCAGCAGCAGGAGGTCAGACTCGTGTCTGTGGCAGCAGCATCAATTTTGTGATGCTGAGGCTCTTTTAAACTTTAACCGGGTATACCAGTGTGTACATGTCTTCACCCTCTAGAAGGGTGGAATGCTACCCCCGCCGCCAGAACTGGCAGGGGGGGGGGGGGTAGTATTCCAAAGTGTTTGACACCAAACACATGTTTTGATAAAGCCAAACCAAAGTTAGCATTAACCGCGAGGATTATAAGGCACTTAGGAGTATATGGTATGGCCATATCATAGAACAGCTATAAGGAAGGATTTCCAAAAGCTGCAGAGGGGCTCAGCTCATGCTAGGGCACCCTCGCACACAAAACCAAGCACTCTGCCTTCAGAATTGTCAAGGCCTGCCATAGGAGTGACTTATAGGTTAATATGTGTCTATATGTAAAGGTAGTTATAGGTATACTACAACTCAGTAAGGGGTGTTTACACCACCTTCCCAGGCTGCAAGTGCAAACCTGTGGTGTCATTTTTGAAGGCTTACCAGGAGTGGCATAATACATGCTTCAGCCCCTGGTAGGCCTCTGGGGTACCTATGCCCCTCGTACCTAAGGTACCATATACTAGGAGCTCACAAGGTAACTCAGTAACCAATCTGTGATGTACCTAAAGTACATGGTATCAATTTAGAGAGCGTACAGCTAGGCTGTGGTCCTGATTAGCAGGGCCACAGCCAGACTAAGGTCGAAAAAACAGTGAAACACAGCAAAAAGTGGAGGTAACCATTGGAAGCAGACCCTACTCTCCTACAGAACCTACCAGAGCAATTCCAAAAAGAGTTAGCCACTCAGTGGAAGAGGGTAAAACCATTGCTAGCACGAGTTTGAAATCAGCCCTAGATGCTGCAGAGACATCAAAATGATGATTGGCGTCACAGAAAGGAGGCATGCATGGCTGACAATATCAGGCTTCAAACCATAAGTTCAAAGTAATATCATTAAATCATCGTTCAATGGCGAACAACTGTTTGGAAGTGTGGTTGATGACAAACTCAATTAAAGAAGGACAACGAGACAGCTAGGTCCATGGGCGCTCTACAATCCAGAGACATGCTTAGAGGCACCCCTTTAAGGAGACCATCAGGTAGAGGTACACACCAATCTACTACATCACATCAAACTTACCAACAAACATACCAAGGAGCTAGCCAGGGACAGCTACAAGGACAGCAGCAGAACTGGCAATCTCAACAAGGAAGGCAATCCTTTTGAGGGCGTTCACGTGGCGTAGGACAGCCACAAAGAGGCGGGCAACAGCCCACTATTAAGTAACTGGATTAAAACACTTGCACACTCATGATGAACAGTGAGTGTACACACAAAAAAATCAACCTATACTGAAACAACACACTGTAAGTTTACAGTTCCTCCAGCATACTACACCAGTAGGAGGCAGACTAAAAATGTTCCTTCAAAGATGGAAGGACATAACATCAGACAAATGGATCTTAAACATAATACAGTACGGTTACTGCATAGAGCTAATAAAATAACCTCCAAACATGGAGCCTAAAACAAAAGATACATACAAAAACAGAATTATCTCAACTATTCAAAGAAGTGCAGGAACTTTAAGGGAAACATGCAATAGAGCACGTACCACACAAGGAAAAGAACTGGGTATATTCTACATACTTCCTGATTGCAAAGGTAGAACATTACGCCCAATATTAGACCTGAGGTTTCTAAACAAATTTATAAAAATATAAAGGTTCAAGATGACTAGACTGCAGGATGTGTGCCTCAATTGCAAAAAGGAGATTACATGGCTACCATAAACTTAAAGGATGCACACTAACACATCCCTATGAACAATAGACCTAAGAGGCTGTTATGATTTGTGGTCATCAAAAGACACTACAAATTCAAAGTACTGGCTTTCAGTCTAAAATCAGCACCAAGAGTGTTCACAAAGTGCCTAGCAGCAGTAGCAGCACATCTCTGAAGGCAGGGGATTCATCTTTACCCCTACTTGGACGACTGGTTAGTAAGAGTAAGCTCCTACAATCTATGCAAACCACAAATACAGCAGGTGATAGAGACACTAGTTCAACTGGGTTCCTCCATACATTGGGAAATATCATCGCCAGAACTCATAAAGGTGTTCTTAGGCGCAGAAATAATTAGTGTTCGAGAAAGCGCTCCCAGGCGAAAAGAGGAGATCAGCCTTATTGAGGGAGACTCCTCTGTACCTGAAGGGGCAACATCTGACCGTGAGAACAGTGGGGAAATTACTGGGAAGGATGGCTCATTCATTAATTTAATTCCAAACATTCGATTACTCATGAGGCCATTTCAAGAATGGCTCCAGACACAATGGTCACAGGCAACAGGGAGTTGGGAGGATCTAGTGATTGTCACGCAGACTTTCATCAGGAGATGGCATGGAGGAACAAAGCAAACATAGCACAGGGCAAACATTTCACACAACCAACTCTAACAGCGACCATAACAGATGCGTCCCATATGGGATGGGGAGCACACATGAACAACCTCAAGGTGAGGGGATCGTGGACACAGAAGGATGCAATGAAACACATCAATATCTTCGAGTTAAAAACAGTATTCTTAGCCTTAAAAGCCTTTCAAAAAGAGCTCTAAGGAAAAAAGATGTTGATACAGACAGACACAACCACCATGTTTTACATAAACCGAAAGGAGGAATTCAGTCTGTAGCACTCAACGCTAGCTGAAGAGATTAAGAGACGGGCCGTACCAAAGAAAATAGACATGATAGCAATATACCCCTACCGGTAAAGGACAATGTAGAAGCAGACAGAGTGAGCAGACAAACTTCATCTCATGAGTGGGAACTAAATAAAGCAGAACTCCAAAAGATTTTCAGAAAATGGGGGACACCACAAATAGAACTATTTGCAACACCCCACAATGCGAAATGCCCAAACTTCGCATTCAGGCGACCTTGCAATCAGTCCCTAGTGAATACGCTATGGATAGACTGGCCAGGAATATTTGCTTACGCTTCCCCCCCCCCCCCCAATACCATTACTGAACAGGGTGATCCACAAATGCAAGGTCAGCCAATTGAGAATGATTTTCATTGCACCACAGTGGGCCAGACAAACTTGGTTCTCACTAATATTGGAGGTGTCTCAAGGGTCAATGCACAAATTGCCAAAAAAGAAAGATTTGCTAACAATGCAAAATGGAAAAGTACTTCACCCAGAACCAGAGAGCTTAAGCCTAGCAGCATGGCTCCTGAGGACTTAGAATTTGCACATCTCAAACTACCAGAAAGCACAGTGGTTGTTCTAAGAGAAGCTAGGAAACCAACAACAAGGAAATGTTATACAGCGAAATGGAAGAGCTATGCACTAAGGTGCCTTAAAAGACGTCTTTCAAGGAAAATTACAAAGGAGAGAACAGTGCTAAAGTACTTGACATATTTACTAAAAAGTAAATTATGCTATACATCATTGAAAGTGTACTTAGCAGCAATTGTAGCGGATACCAGAGGTAAAACAGGGAAAAGTTTCCTCACTGCTCATGTGGTAAAAAGGTTCCTAGAAGGAGCAAAAAGAATTGCACCTTCAAAAATGGTGCCAGTACCCACATGGAACCTGGACATAGTTCTAGCACAAATAATGAAAGCACCATTCGAACCGCTGCACAAAGCAACGCCACAAATGCTCACACTAAAGACTGCCTTTTTAGTGGCAATAACATCCTTACATAGTTAGTGAACTACAGGCGCTAACACTACAGGAACCTTACTTTCAAACACATAATAACAGGATTGTCATGAGGACTTATCCTCAATTCATACCAAAAGTTGTATCAAGATTCCACATAAATCAGAGTGTACACATACCAAGTTTCTTTCAAAACTGAAAGAACCAAGGAATACAGGAAAACAAAACAGTTCTTTGTATCCTTTGCAAATAGTTTGTTTGGAAGACCAGTGACCAAAAACACCATTGCAAGATGGATAGCGTAAGCCATACAGTTAAGCATCAAGCAAGCAGGACAGGCCTTGCAAGGTGTCCCGCGGGCACACACAACAAAGTAAAGGGGCATCTATCACTTTTCTAGCTAATACTCCAATTTTAGACATCTGTATGGCTGCAACATGGTCTTCAATGCACACATTCACAAGACATTACTGTGTGGACATTCAAATGAATAAAGAAGCACAAGTGGGACAAAAGATCTTACAATATCTAGTCACAAACTAAAGCTCATCTTTCACCCAGCCACCACAGGACTAGCAAACCGCTACAAAGTCTATCCACTGCATGTTAATCCAGAAAAGATTCATACTGCAAAACGAATAGTTTCTTATCGGTGGGTTTAGTTTTGCAGTTTGAAGAATTTTCTGGATTCACTAGCAAACCCACCCTCTTATGCCAGGGAAGACGGGCGGGGGGAAAAAAAGAATCTGAAGACGGCGACCAAAGGTAGGAGCTTCTGGAGGAAACCAGTCGACGTCGCAGGAGGACATAAAAAAAAAATACAACACAAAAAAAGGGGGAAAGAAATTCTAAAATTCCAGACCCAATCTCTAGATGATAGAATAATGCACAGCATGTTAATCCAGAAAATTCTTCAAGCTGCAAAACCACACTGACGGGTGAGAAACTATAATCCCTGCTCACTCCCTTGGTAGCTTGGCACGAGCAGTCAGGCTAATCTCGGAAGCAGTTTGTAAAGCATTTGCACATAACCAATAGTAGTACAGTGAAAATACTACCAAAGGATACCACACCAGTTTAGAAAAATATCCAATATTTTTATATATGCAAAACAAGACCAAAACAATAAGAATCTAACATACAGTACTTAAAAATAATTAACTTTGCAAGATATCCCTAAAATTGCAGAAATATCTCAATAACTCAGTTCGTCCCAGTCTGTAGATCCGTTGGGGTGTACTGCGACGCTGAAAACGGCAGAGTCTAACTGCTCCAGCCGACCGCGTCGGTTAAGGCCAGCTAAAGCGTGGACAGACTTGTGAACAGTACCTTTCTTGTTGGGGCTGGCATGATGGGGCGAGCCGCCCGGGGCCCCTGTTACGGTTGCGTTGCAAAATGGAAGCGGTGCAGTGCCCTCATGATGCAATGTAGGCAGACGATCGTCCAGACGATGTTGGTGAGACCAAGGCATACGTGCGAAATAGTGCTCGATGCGGTGCTGGCAGGTTGCGGTGCAAGCGACAGAGCCGGTTAGCGGGAGCTGGTATCGGTCGGCCCAAACTTCTGTGTGGGATGAGGCAGTGTGTTGTGAATCTTACAAGCGGTTCCCTCAGCCACGATGCAATATCTGGTGTCGAAGTCAGCAGGCAGCGACTGAGTAGGTGAGACCAGGGTGGCAAAGTGATGTGTGTCCTACCTTTAACATACAGAGCAACCTGCCCACAGGGGTACCATGGGCCTACCTTAGGAGTGACTTATATGTAAGAAAAGGGAAGATTAGGGCTTGGCAGGTGGGTGCACTTTACAGGTCGACATGGCAGTTACAAATTGTGTGCAGACCCTGAAGTGGCAAGGCTGAGATACCTTTTCAGGGCTACTCATGTGGGTGGCACAATCAGTGCTGCAGGCCCACTAGTAGTATTTGATTTACAGGCCCTGGCACACTCAGTGCACTTTACTAACGGCTTACCAGTAAATCAGATATGGCAATCCTGGAAACACCAATCCATACTAACAATTTACTACAGGAGCACTTGCACTTTAACACTGAACAGCAGTGAGAAAGTGCGCAGAGACACTAAACCAGCAAAAACAGGTTAAAAACCGGGAGGTCAGAAAGCAAAAAAGACTGGGGAAACATGCCAAGAAATGCCAGATCTTACATACCCTCGCCATTGGTATAGTGCACCCAGCTAGAGGAGTGTCTTAACTATACCAGAATGGAATGCATTCATCGAGAAGTTCGATGTATGCATGTTCCAAGAAACCTGGAGCCTGGTCCCAGTGCACAAATCCGGTTATGCAACCTTCTTTGTGCCCGCATCAAGCTGTGGCAAGGGTAGACCGGCGGGTGGACTTAATTTCTGGGTTAAAAGTGGATTGAACTGGGATATTACCATTCACGATTCAGTGACCAGGGATATCCTACATATCTCCTTCCCAGGACATAGCAAGGGGAGCAGGATAGACCTTTTTAATATCTATTCTAGAGGGACTCCGGGGACACAACCTCAGATACATTTGCGATCCTAGAACGGGTATTAGCCAAATGTCCCACAACCTCCAAAATCTTAGTGGGAGGGGATTTCAATTGTACATTTGAACCCCTATCTAGGAATGACCCCCTGGGTATAGAGGAGGAGGACTCTAGATGGTCTATCCCAGCCCTGTCACTAGCTCCGATTAGAAAATGGTCAGCAAGGGCAATCCAGATCAATGACCTGACTATGGAATTCAATTTAAGAGCACTAAATGGTAGGACAATTTCTGACCGCGATGGAGCAATGACCTTTAATAGGCTTAATGTCCCGTCCAGAATTGATTACATCCTATTGGATGTTACACTATGGTGCGACCTAATAGATATGGAGGTTGTACCTTCTCAGGACAGCGACCACAACCCCTTATGCATGAAGATAAGGTGGGGTAAAGTAAAGGGAAGTGGGAATAAGGCCCCCTTGAAGACAACCATTGAGGTTGCCCCTTGTAATGGTAATCGCAGGCTGAAATGGGATAAGGTTAAACTCCAGGAAGGGAAGCTCGAGAGGATAAGGGCGCATGTAGTAGAACTGACAGTAGAGTTGGAGGACCTTGAAATGAGAAATAGCAGTGACCAGGGGCCGCCATTTTCACTGGCTTACAAGAATACGATAGAGGAAGTAGGACAGTACTTTGTAGTCCAGGGCAAAATGGGCAGAGGGAACAACAAACCGGCCACTTCCAGTAACCCATGGTATTCAGACCAGTGTAAGGCGAAACGGAAGGAGTTAATAGTCGCCTTGCTTAAAAAGAATCTCTCACTAGTTACAGCGGCTAGGAAGGATTATGAGAGGGCGAAAGTGTTGGCTAAACAAGAGTGGGAGGAACAACATTGGCAGGACCTTAAATCCGCTGCCAATATGAAGAATGCCATGCTGTTCTGGGATCTGATTAACAAGGCCAGGCAGCAAAGTGTACCATCTATTGCTAACCACATAACAGAACAGCAATGGCATTCCCACTTCTCTGCACTGTATGACGGGAGGGAAGTATTAGACTCATCTCTTGCAGATTTAGATTCCGGGACCCAATCTCTGGTGGAGCACGAAGAGCCATTTCTGCCCTCTGAAGTAATAGTGGCCATTAGACATCTGACCCCTAGGAAGGCAGCTGGCCCGGACGGGATACCAGGGGACCTCCTCTTGAATGATCCCAGGGCTCGAAAAATCCCAAAAATGGTACTAGTCCTGCAGGACTAGTACCTTAAAAAATGTCCTCGACCTAACTGCAACCTCATTGACCTCCGTCTCTGAAAGCGGGGCAAATGTGACAAGATAACAAGATTTAAAGGCATCTTTATTGCTCATTAACTTTGTGAGCAATAAAAATGCCTTTAAATCTTGTTATCTTGTCACATTTGTTCCGTTTTCACAGACCGAGGACAAAAGTTGGTTTGTTTTCCTACTCGCCAGAAAGGGCGAATAGGACCTAAAAACAGCTCGACCTTATTAAATTTAGCTCGACTATGCGAGCGGTCGAGTGGAATTTTCGAGCCCTGGATCCTGATGCCTGAGGCAGACTAATCGCCCTTATAATGAATTTGATCTCTAAGGGGTACCCTGTGCCAGATTCATGGAAGGTAGCAGAGGTGGTAACAGTGTACAAAAAGGGCGCAAGAGATGACCCTGCCAAGTACAGACCGATCAGTCTGATTGACGTGATCCAGAAGGTGGTTGGCAGGGTCATCATCTCTAGGGTGGGTGTCTGGATGGAAGAGGAGCATGTTCTCCCACTTCCAAGCAGGGTTTCGCCAGAAGGTGGGCACGATGGACCAGGTCTTCCGTTTTTTTGCGATCTATTGGAAGACCGTGACCATCAACAAGGGTAGCCTCTATTTGGCATTCATAGATCTCAAAACAGCGTTCGACCTGGTCCCTCGTGCAAGGCTGTGGGACATTCTGGGGAAGATGGGCTTCCCAGGGCCACTTTTGGGTCTTATTGTGAAGCTACATGAGGGGAATTATGCGAGGATCAGATTGGGCACCCAGGGACAACTGACAGAAAGGGTGCCCGTGAGGAGTGGAGTCCGCCAGGGATGTGTGATGGCACCGACCCTGTTCTCCCTCTTTGTGAATGGAGTGGTGGATCATCTGAGGGAGGAAGCGGCAGATGCGCCATCCCTGGCGGGGGGAAAAACACCTACTCTACTCTTCGCGGATGATACCATCTTGATCTCTAAATCCCCCATAGGTCTTCAAAAACTCTTGGACCGCTTTAGTGCGTTTTGCACTGACAGAGGCCTCACCATCAACACCTCTAAAACAAAGCTTATGGCCATTGCACCTTCCAAGAGATTCAGGAATAATGTTTTGCTCAACGGTGTCCCCTTGGAGTTGGTCGATTCCTTTGACTATTTGGGTGTCAGGGTAAACAGCCGGATGAAATGGAAAGACCACCTGGCCAAAATGTTATTAAACCACAAAAGAGTCTCAGGGGTGGTTCTAAGGGAACAGCGGGAGTCGTTGAGCAAACCTGTGGCACCAACTCTTGCAATTTATGATGGTCAAGTATTGCCGGCAGCCCCATACGGATCCGAGTTGTGGGGGTTTGAGAATATAACAGAGCTAGCCACGTCTGAAAATAAGTTTGAGAGACTTGGTGGCCCTCCCAGTTTCCACTCCGTTAATTCCATTACAGTTAGACCTAGGTAGGCGTCCCATAAAAGATATAGTGCGTCTACGCCCACTACTCTTCTGGGTGCGTTTGAGAAGGACCCAGGAACGCCACAATTATGCTGCAGTTTTAGACAAACTCATCCTCCTCAACACAGGCAATAAGATCAAGTGGCTGTGCAACTTGAAACAGTTGGTTGTGCAACTGCGCTTAAGTGAAGTATGGTTGAACCAAACACCGCCTCCCAAGCCAGTGATCAAGAAGCTCTATTGGGACTGGGTACAGGAGATGGCCATACGCAGAAGTTAAGGGGGATCTCTCTCCCAGCGTTTCCTTGAGATCAAATGGACAAGAAAACTTGAACCCTTCCTTGATTATATAGAGAAACCATTGGACAGATCACTTTACCTAATCTGAGGCTCTGGACCGTACCGGTTTATGACTTCTCTTCTGGGTGGAAAAATCTAGGTGATCTACCAAAAGCCTGTCCGGGTTGTGCAGCCCCCAACGAGTCCGTGGCTCACTTTGTCTTTGCCTGCCCGGCATATAGGGTTGCCGGGAAGATATGGTTAAAACCACTATGCAAGGGGATGGGCCTTAGATGTCACAAAATGGCCCTACGGGTCCTCTGCACTGATACGTCCTCTATTGCTATGGTGTGTGGGGTAGCTAAATATTTGGGTAGTGCATGGCAGATACGTACAAGGAGGGCCAAGCATACCCCCATCTAACCTAACCGCCAGCTGGCCCCCAGGCAGGAAGTGACCTTTTTAGGTTTTTATGATTCTGTTTTTAGTGCATATCTTAGTAATTTTAAAAATTGAGTATTATGTGCTGTTGTATGTTTATATAGGATTGGTGGGTCCTTGCATTTTTACCTTTTGAATGTACTGTATAAATTGTACACTTTTATCTTAGTAATTTTAGAAAAATTGAGTAGTTTGGGATGCTATATGTTTAAATAGGATTGGTGGGTCCCTGCTCTTTTATCTTTTTAATGTACTGTATAAATTGTATACTTTTATGATGAATTTTTTATCGAATAAAGTAAACTACTACTACTATACCATAGGCAGTGGGTTGCTACATACCCTCACTAGTGGTATATTGCACCCAGCTAGAAGAGTGTCTTCCATATACCATAGGCAGTGGGTTGCAGGCTTGCACCAAAACATGCAGCCTGTATTGGCAGTGTGTGTGTTCAGGTACAGGACCTCTAAGGAAGACACAATATATGCTGCAGCCCTTAGAGTCCTTCCCTAGTCACTGTGCTCTTGGTACTCTGGTTTCCTTTTACAAGGGACTTACATGTGGCCAGAGAGGTGCCAATTGGGGTTACAAAATTACAGTTTTGTGAAAGACCTCTGGCTCTGGGAACCTGATTGGCAGGGACCCAGGGCACATCAAGTCAAAGTGCATCAGAAATCTGGCAAAAAGTGTGGGGGAGGGGTTACTGCAACAGAAACTGAGCGTCCGACACAGAGCAGAAATAGCAGGGATGGGTAGGCCCAATCACTCTTTGCTCCAGCACTGATTGAGCTACTTAAGTAGAATTTGATCCAGATTTTTGGTTACCTTAAAGTCCGATCTTTATCTAATAATAAGCTGCTGATATTCTGCTAAATAGAGTGCAGTTTATTAAAGATGTGATCTGACTGGATGGGTCACAGTCAAAAGAACCTCAGTAAAATTAAACAAATTGGTTTCAGGGTGGTGGGTTTCCCAAATTGATATGCTATAGCTTAAGGAAATAGCATTGTTTTCTGAGAACGTTACTGTGGTTCCTTGAAACTGAGGGGCTTTATTTTTCTGAGTAAACTATTTGAAGGTGTGGGGGCAAAGTAGAACAGTGAGTTGTTTTACATTTTAAAATTAGTTTTGTGCGATCATGTTGGTTCTGTTTTGATGGTCTGAGGTTACTTGTGTAATAAGAGCCCAGTATGCCCTCAGTTGTTGTCAGTAGTTTGACTGACTAGTTTGGGAACAGTAAGGACGCTCTGTTCTCTAGAAAGAGACCTTGGCCTGGTGCAGTTTCTATGTAGGTAGTGTATGTTTTGGAAACAGGCTGAGGGGGTTACATGATAAGATGACATTCACTGGTTGAAATTGGGTCTATGATGGAGAAGGTCAGGCATGTGTGATTATTGCTGGTAGTAAAGTGGGCATTGGAATCCAAGGCAGCAGGTGTTCTGTGATTGAAGTCTTCATGGCACATCCTGATTGACTGCATAGTCCGATCATATGATGAGGATGTGGGAAATAATTCCCTATTTGTCAATGACTTATGATAGTTAAAAGAATTTGGGCGAGTAAGCCAAATACTCACCTAGAATCTAAGGCCTAAATTGTAATTTTTTGGTTATTGTAAAAGAAAGTAGTGTTTCAATTTTGATGCAAGCGGATGCAGGCACAGCGATTTTAATATCATATATTATTTTAGCTTGTGTTGTGCCAGATATGTAAGGTTTTTGAGAAGACTACATTCCACAGAACTGTTGTCCAAGAAAAAACAAAGATTTTATCTCTTGAGTGCAGGAATAATGGTTTGCATAGTGTCTACACATTTGTGTAGACTCGGTTGAATTTTTTTGCTGCAGTTTTAGAAGATTCCTTCTTTCTAAAGCAGTCATTGGAAGAAAACAAGTGTTTAGGGTGTGACATTGAGGAAGCCCACAACAGAAGGCCTGCGCTAAAAAAAAGTAACCCGTGAGGACATAATTAGCTTCGGCAACTGTGTCCGAGGAGCTGCTGGGTCCATGAACAGTTAAAAATAGAAAAAAATTACATATAAAAAAATCTAATTAGAAATTACAGCTCACAATGACCACCAAGTCCTTGGCACTGAAAGTAAACTACTTTTTGTGTGGGTGTCTAAACTGGGGCAGAATGCCATTCCCTACAGACTGTAGCCTAGGGCCTAAGTGGGCTCACCCATTGTCCCATGCTGTATACTGTGGTGAGCTGAAGTTAAATTTGAATCCTAAACCTGAGCAATGGGACCCTGAAAATGAGTGATAGATGATAGTTACTAATTTAATCTCCACCCGGTAATAACAGTAAAATCGTTTTTTGTTTCATGAATCACTCATTTTTTTTGTAAACCTACTTTATTCAGTTTTCCTTTACCAATCACGTACATTTCCGTACTTCTTTTACATATTCCATTCAGGTAAACAGCGTTGTACCTGTGAAGGATATATTATGTCATATTCGTAACCCGGTCTACTCCATCCAGATATTCTTCTCCAGCTTCTTAAGGAGCGTTGTCCACAAAGTACATTTGTCTAATCCGCTATACCCTTTAACTCTATCCCGGACTTAAAGTCCACGCTGCTCTAAACTTATTCATATTGTGACTCCTCCCCTCACCTATTAAGGCAACTAAATACAACAACTCCACCCCCCCTCCCAATTCCCTGCTCCCCCCCTCCATTCCTTCCTCACCCCTCCCCTCAGACATGTCGCTCTCCCCCATTTCTCTCATGTCCCCCAGCATGCATTCCTACCACTCTATGGAAATCCTTATGTCAGTAATCAGGGTTCCATCTAGGGGGATGCTCTCACCTCCGTCGCCTTCCCCATCATCCGTCCCACCTATGCAACATAGGCAATGTTATGGAGCTGGAAAATGAGCTCCCCCCCCCCCCCCCCCCCCCCACCTTCAGAAGGTCAGTCGTTCTCATTAGTCGGGCTCTTAAGTAGGTCCATCATCACTACCCAGGCCCTAGCCGTTTCCAGCAATTTCTCATTGTTGACTCTCCGGCTGTGTCTGTTGCACTGGTTCCCCCACACTACCCGCAACAAAACCACCAGCAGGTTTTTGGATCTGGGGCTGATTCTGGCCAAGCGCGAAATCACCAGCCACTGGAAAGCGGCCACAGGCCCTAACGCGGGGCGCTGGCTCAGAGAGTTCCTTAAGTGGGCAGACTGCGAGGGGATGATTCAACTCCAACTAGCTCGGAGAACTGACAATGACAAGCTGAGAGACACAGCCAGGGCCTGGGTAGCACTGACAGAACTACTTAAAGACCCAACTGATGACGAGGACGGATCCCCCTGATCTTATCCACCATTTCGATTATGCCGGACCCAGGGTGAGGGCAGTTGGGTGGCCAAGTAGATGGGCAATGAGGCCCCCCTGATCGTGTGTATTCTACCGGACGATGATTAGGCCACTGACACAGAGCTCGATGGGACTGGTTAGATCACCCCGTGAGCAGCACACATTGTACTGGAGAAGCGGCATGTCTGAGGGGAGGGGAGAGGGCAGGGGGGGAGGGTAGAGAGGGGGTTGAGTCTGAGTATGTCGGGGGGAGGGATGGTGCGTTGGATGTTCAGGTACCTGACTTATTGAAGGGGAAGAGGCTTATGCTCACCAAGTTCGAGTTTGGCACAGCGGTTGTCCTGAGGAGTGACGTTATGGCTCCTGTTACTGATACGGTTGGACAATACACGCTGGGATTACAGAGAATGCAACTGACTTGCTGAAGGGTGAAACAATATTCTGTTATATCTGAATTGACACTTACGACATAGTGAGCTCAGCTGATATTCAATGATAATTTGAAAAGGATGTATGCTCTTCATATGTTAACCCCAATAAAATCTGTTTTAAAAAAAAAAAAGACCATCTGCAATCATCATCCACAGTTCGCTCCACCCTTATCCTAATCCTTGTTGTGTCCATCTTGATCCACAGTAGCAGCCCGAGTGGCTCCACGCAGGTCGGGTGACACAGAACATCATCATAAACCAAGCAGTCAAGAAATACAGATCCGTACACATGCATCTCATTAATCAAGAGCAGACACAGACTGGGAATCCATCAACTCTCCCCTGTACCGCCTTCTCCGGGCCATTTTTTGTCGGAAAATCCCCTCACAATCCGCCCACTTTATAAATTCCCGCAGCCGTCGCGCTGTATTAAGGGTAGTGACCGCTTTCCAATGACTAGTAATCTCCCTTTTAGCTAGGACTAATCCTAAATCTATCAATTTACTTGTGGTCTTGTTACGGGCAGTGTGGGGAAACCAGTGTAGCAGGCAAACACCTGGAGTCAACTGCAGGTCCCTATCTGTCACCTCCTTTAGTCTGGTCAGGTCCTCCCCTTTCATGAATCACTCATGTCAATGAATTGATGCCTGATGGCAAACAAAAGATTTTTTTTTTCTCCAAAAAACCTTTATTGAAAGATTCAGCATAATCAGCCTACAATTCTACATCAAGTCAAAGCATCATGCCTGATGCATCAGTTAAATAGCATAACATCAGAGGAAGAAGACCGATCAAATAAAGGCATTATCCTGTACAATACTAAAATCACATCAATAAGCCAAATAGAGAAGGGATACTGCAATGTCGGCTCCTTAGAGGAAAGAGCAGGACCGACTCCAGAGCATTGGGAATAAAAGGGGAGATAGCTACTGACGAGCACCGGCGGCTGCCGCTGGCGGAGTGCCTGTGGGGAGCGCGGGGGAGGCAGTCTGGCTAGGAGGAGAACGGGTATGAAGGTATGTCACCAGGGGACCCCATATGTCAGGAGGACGAGATCTGGCGGACATAAGATCCCAGAATTCCGATAGTAGGGTCTGACATCTAGAGGCGTCCTCGAGCCACTGGGCAAATTTAGGTGCAGGTATACTCCCCCAACACATGGCCACCCTACTCCGCGCAAGGACAAGCAGCATTGCAGTCAGTCAGCGAGAGGCGTTCGGGCAGAATTTAACGAAGCCCAGCAGGCATAACGGTGGGTCAGGCCGAACCAGTGAAGAGTTAATCTCCGAGATAGCTCAGAAATCAGACACTCTAGGGCAGGGGTCTCCAAACCGGTCCTGGAGGGCCGCATCCATGCCAGATTTTTAAAATAACTACATGTATCTAAATGGGGATATGCACAAAATCTGGTATGGATCCGGCCCTCCAGGACCGGTTTGGAGACCCCTGCTCTAGGGCAGATCCCAGGCCAAACGGGCGGAATCAGCAGCAGAGACAGAGTAGCGCAGGCATATATCGTCAGGGATGAGTTCCAGTTTATGTAGCTGAGCAGGGGTGCGGTAAACCCTGTGTAAATATTTGAAGTGTATAAGCCGAAGGCGAAAATTGGGAGATAGTTTTTTTTTTTAGGCTGGTTGCAGCAATAGAGTCAGTCAGCTTGGGAAATATCCTCACCAAGATCCTCACCCCATGCTACATGAGCGCGGTCAGTGGAAATGGAGGCAGTCGACAAGGTGATTGCATATAATTTGGTCACCAGCTTCTTAGAGGAGGGGGAGGAATAGATGAAGTCGAGAGTAAACATCGACGGAGAAGCCTTGGGATACGAGGGATGAAGCTCCCTGCAAATCGCCCGTAACTGATGAAAGAGCAAAGTATCCAGAGGGCCTGAGGAGGCTGGAAGAGAATAGAAAGAATTTCCAGCGTATAGATCCGCCAGTGTCATGAGTCAAAGACGGGCGGCATGCCTGGACATGCCAGAAGGTTGGAGAGGAGGGAATGCAGGGTGGCGTACAATCGGCATGGTATTGGCAGATAACATGGGGGAAATGGAGAGGTGACGTAGACCCAGCCAGGCCCAGCGCAGTGTCTCAACCGTGTCTACCTCGGCTCGTGGACGGACAGCCGGGGCGAACAGCGCAGTGTTCAAGGGCCAAGGAGCTGCGAGGTCAGTCTCGACCGCGACATGTGGCTGAAAGGGAGGGAGGTGAATCCAGAAGTGAAGAAAGCTGGCCTGAGCACATAAAGCATAGAGTTTAAAATCGGGAGCCCCCATGCTGCCAACTGACATGCGGAGTGTGAGGATGTCATAGGCAATCCTGGGTTGCTTGCCAGCCCAGACAAAAGATATGATCAGGGAGCGGAGTCTACGAAAACAATGCGAAGTCAGAGGCAGGGGGATATTCAAAAAGAGGTAAAGAAACTTCGGGAGGACCCCCATCTTGGCGATGGCGATACAACCGGCCAGAGACAAGGGGAGTCTATTCCATTGAGGTATTTTAGACTCTAGCCAATCCACTGCGCGCCCGAAGTTGGCACGCCATAGATCATCCAGGTCTCTACTCCGCTTAATACCCAGATAGCAAGTGGGGCCGAAGGCCCATACGAAAGGAAAGTCGGGGATAAAAGGCTTGGTGGCATCCGTAAGCGGGAACAGAACTGACTTGCTCCAGTTTACCTGTATGCCAGACAGATCACGAGCCTTATTATCTCGTGCACTAGAGTGTTGAGGTTGACTTGAGGGTGGCGGACGTATAGTGTAATATCATCTGCATACTTAGAAACCAAGAGGGCGCGAGTCGAGAAGCCAATGCCCGTCTGGGTGTGGTGTTGCCGGAGCCGGGCGGCGAGTGGCTCCATCGCAATAGCGAAGAGCATAGGGGAAAGTGGGCACCCCTGGCGAGTACCCCGTCCAACCGATATGGGGTCAGATCTGGCCGTTGATAAGAAGACGGGCGGAGGGGCTGGTATTAAGGAGTGATATCATATGAATAAAGATGTCACTAAAGCCGAGGCAAGGTAAAAAGAATAAAAAAGGCCACTCAGGGTGTCAAAAGCCTTAGTGGCATCAAGCAAAGCCGCGACAGTTGGAAGGCCGGGATTAATCTGATAGAGGACAGAGCAAATAGTTCGAAGATTGTGAGAAGTGGCGCGGACTGGGATGAAGCCGGACTAGTCCGGAAGAGCGATGGTAGGCATGAGGAGGAGAAGTCGGGAGGCCAGTAACTTCGCAAAGATTTGGTTGTCTATATTAATCAACGCGTCGATACGAATCTCGGCTGTCTGAAGGCTTGTCCGGCTTAAGTAGAAGAGTAATAATTGCCTCACGAAGCGATTGCGGTAAGAGGCCATTGTCATAGGAGTCATTCCACATAGCTGCCAAATGCGGCTCAAACAGAGATGCAAAGGTCTTGTAGAATGAGGCGGGGAGACCATCCAAACCAGGGGCCTTGTCACCGGGTAAGCTATTTATGTCTGCAAGTATTTCTTCCTTAGAGAAGGTCTCATCTAAGAATTTGCGATGGTAATCCTCAAGCCAGACCAAAGCGATAGTGTCAAAATATTGATTAAAATCCTCATGCGAGGGAGTGGAGCCCGCGGTATATAGTTGCGAGTAATAGTCAGTAAATCTGGTCATAATTTCCTCCGTAGAGGTGGTTCTGGTGGGGCCGCTATCCCTGAGGGCTGTAATATGACGCGGCACGAGGGGGGCGGAAGAGGTTGGCCAAGGTCTTGCCAGGCCGATCACCCTCTCCGAAACGGCGAGCCCGGGCCTCCCTACCAAGGAAAGAGAGTTCCCGATCGGCCTCCTCAGTGAATTCCATATGTTTTTCACGCAGAAGAGCGAAATTCTCGTGGCTTTGATGGGTTTCCTGAACAGCGTCCAGGGCCTTAATCTCCGCCTCGAGCCTGTGTAAAGTGGAGAGGATTGAACGAAGGACACCAGATTGTTTGGAGATGCAGTCGCCCCTGATCAGTCTTAAAACCTTCCCACAAAGTGGATGCTGATTCTACAGAGCTGACGTTCAAGTCGAAATAGTTAGAAATAGCGGTTTGGATCTCATCACAGAAAACAGAATCACGGAGAGCGTTCGGAGGAAGCCTCCAGGTGATGGCATGCTGAGGGGAGTTGGGAAGGCGGAGACATAGCTGGACTGGCGCATGATCCGAGGGTGTACGAGCCATATTATTAGAAGAGGTGAGCCAAGTGAGGACATCAGGGGAGGTAATCCAAAGATCGATACAAAAGCAACAGCCGCGGGCGCCGGGGACGCAAGTGCCCTCCCAAACCTCGGGCCACATGTGATGCATGCATCAAATAACGAGTTATCAGTGAGAATTGACTGAAGGAGAGCGGTGGAGCGATGATGGGATAAGTAGGGGCCAGAGCGGTCCAAGTCAGCTGAAAGTGTAACATTAAAATCCCCCATCCCATCCTCCCCGCCCCCCCTCCCCCAGAGAAGCACAGCGGGTCCTAAGGACGAAATAAGGTGCCACACGTGCGTGAAGAAGTCGGTGTCATCCGAATTAGGGCCATACACGGCTGCAATCGTCATGGGTTGTGATCAACAGGGAGCCATGTTAGGATGATGTAACGCCCATCGGGGTCAGTAATAACCTGCGTCGTGCTCCATGGGTCGCCCTTCTGAATCAGAGTGGACACCCCACTGGAATAAGAGGAGTAAAAAGAGGAGTGGGAATCCCCCCAGTGGTGCGATTTAAGTCGGGTGGAGGACGCTAGTAGCAGGTGGGTTTCCTGTAAAAGGCATATGTCAACTTTTTCGGATTAAGTGGGAGTGTATGAGCCTGGCCTTGCGATGGTCATTAAGACTGCGGATATTCCAAGTCCAGCATATGGGGTCAGTCACAAAACGCTAGACCAGGGTGGCATGGAGCACAGGACAGCGAGTTCAGTCTGTGACCAAAATCTGGTGTGTAAAACAGGTGCAAATATACCTAAATGTACAATGGACTGAGCAGTCACAGAAAAGTGCAATGGAGCCCACAAGTGTCTGCATTTGTAGAGAGTCTGGCTATGAGGAACATCACTGAAATGGAGATGAGGATAAAACAAACTGAGTCGATCCAAAAGGTGCCAGCCTATAAAAGAGTGAGGTGCATTGTACAGACATAGGACCATGATCAAGCATAATAGTACAGTGTTGTGTGCTGAAGAGATGCACACAATTAGAACAAGAAAACTTAAAGGTTCGAGGCATATGGGCTGCAGATGGTACATTTATGAATAGATCGCCATCTGGTGTTGGGCTCGGATGATTGCACTTTGTTTTTTTTCTGGAGAAGTCTTTGTCGTCATAGGTGACTCTCCCTTGAACCCCACCTTCTCCCACGCACCCGACACGATGCGATACAGTAGCCAACAAGGGGAAAACCAATTTCCTAACGGACCCCCAGATCCACCCGCCCCACCCCCACAACCATAGACCATTACCAAAAGTCCCTCCACCCACTCCAACCCTTCAGTCAGGCTGAGATACCACCCATTCCCACCCCAGGAACCCACAACTTGAAAAAGGGGAAACCATGTTAGATAAGGGAATTATCCCGGAGCTTCATACAACGTTATGAAATATTAAGCCATTAAAGCACAACTGGTTAATCATTATCACTAAGGTGGTCAGGTGCAGCAGTTTGAGAGCTAGAAGGTGAGGTGCGAAGAGTTTTGTCGAGTTTCTTGGCAAAAATGAGTGTCTCTGGGATCTGAAAAAACGTTTCTTTGCGCCCTGTCGGACCCTTAACGTCGCGGGGTACGCCAATGAGTAGGTGAGTTTGTGTTTTTGAAGAATTCTTTTGGCTGGGACGAATTTACGTCGGGCTGCTTGGACTGCAATGGTTTAGTCTGGGTAAAATGAAAGCGAATTGCCTTGGTGACATAATTTGCCCCCGTCTCGGGCCGCGCGTAAAATGGCATCGCGGTCTCTAAAATTTAAAATCTTTGCAATTATAGAGCGAGCAGGTAATCCGGGGCCAGGACGTGGGCCGAGGGAGCGATGTGCCCGTTAGACAATAAAGACTAGGGAGAGAATGTCACCAAAGAGTTCCTGATGAGCTGCTCTATAATGTCCTCCATGCGGGAAATATTGGTGGACTCTGGCACTTCTGTGATGCGGAGGATGCTCCGCCGGGAACGGACCTCTAAATCCTCATTTTTATTCCGAATGATGTCCAGGATTTTGTCCATTTGCGGTAACTTCTGGCGATCCTGAGTTGCGGCGTCCTCAGCGTCTGATACCCAGGACTCAACATGCAGGAGGCGGGAGTCGTGAGAGTTCACCCGGGCCTTGAGCGAGTCCAGGCGGGCGGACAGTTGGTCCTGTTGAGCCGCGATTCCGGTGACCGTGGATTTGGCTTTGAACATGATTGCCTTCAGTTCGTCGTCACTAGCAGGGGGAACCTCCATGTTGGTCGCGGGATCACCGCAATACAATCCCGCACCGTCTTGGCGCGTAGATCTGCGCTGGTTGAAGGTGATTTTGGGTTGCTTTGGGTCAGTCCTCCCCACGGCAGGCTGAGACAGATGGAAATCACACCTGGGAATAGGAGAGGAGAAGGGTGCCAAATTGGGTCGGCGTATTTAGCACAGTATAAGAAGGCGGTCGCCCAACAGTCCCAAACGGTGGAGATGGCAGGGTCAGTTTCTCTAGGGGGTGGCAGCAGTCCGTCCAGGCAACTCAAGGACGAGGTATAATGGCAGAGGGGTGCGGCAGACGTCGTAGGAGCTAAAGCGGCAGCCGAACAGGATAGCTCAAGGAGGACCGAGTGGGTATCCAGGGGACCCACTGACCAACAAGAGGGTATGGCAACAGTCCAGTATAGGGCCAAAGACGTGGAGCCGATGGCAGCGAATTTGATTAGCTAGAGAGCCTGGGGAACTCCGATGGGCACACAACAATCTGCACTGCAGTAGCCGCCAGCACAGGGATGTAATACTCAGTGTGACAGCAACATAAATCGGACAGCACCAAAGACATACCACAGAAGGCAAGGCAGGCCCCAGAGTTTCAGGGTGGCAGACCTCCCCCTCTCACACCACACACACACACACACACACACACACACGCACACGCTCAGGGCCGGGCCCGAGGCAGAACGGGCAGCAGACCTTTAGGCAGCAGGCGTAAGAGAAAGACGTTGAGGGCCTCTGGAGGAGGCGGAGAGAGGGGTTGCAGGCCCAGGCTCAACTGCTAAACTCCGCGGCAGATACTAATTCACAGATCCAAGGCAGGCCCGGACAGCAGCAAGGAGCGATACGGCAGGTACAGAGGGGAGCCACAGTAGGAAGACCCCGGATGACCAGTGATGGCGCCCATGAGTATTCGCCCCATGGCGGCGCGATCGTGGCCACTGAAGGAGGCAGCAGGTCTGGATGCGTGGTGAATTTTCACTGCACAGCAGGCCCGGGGTACACGCCAGGCAGGGGCAGACGCAGCGAGGAAACAAGCGGGGCACACCGCTCACGTTGCTGGGCCCGGGAGCCCGTAGCCAGTGGCGTCGGCGCCAGTGGAGGTGAAATGGGGCGCTAGAGCGGCACAAGGCCGGGGCTGAGCGGTACAACGCGTGGGCCCTCTACCCCGCCGTAGATAGCCCCGGCGACCGCGGCACTCACCGGGAGGCGATCCAGGATCCTCCGGAAACTCCTCAGGCAGTGTGGGATACCAGGCCTCAGCGGAAGAAGAGCCGGGCCTTGCTGACCGCGGAAGCTCAAGCCCGGCGCCACGAGCAGGTGGCCATCCGCAGCACCGGACGGCGCCTCAGGCACCAGCGGGACAGGTTATGCCGGTTGTAGGCAGTATAAGTGCTGTCATCTGCAGGATTCTGACGGATTGTTTGCTTGGCCGGCAGAGCCCACTTAGAGTGCGGCTATCTTGCAGCTGGCCAAGCCACGCCCTATGGCAAACAAAAGATTAACAAAAAATTAAGAGTCCATCCTTTATTTCATTGTGCCTTTTTGGATTACAGAGTGATTTCATGAGCAAAGTGCTTCAGGCAGTAAGGCTTGAAGTAGTTTCTTTCGCTATTACTGACAAACAATTCAGATAATACAAGCATGTTGAGGTGCTCAGTAACACTCCTCTCAGCAGCTTTACCATTGGCGGTCATATCGCCATCAAATGACTTCCTTACAGTGGGTTTCCACTCTGACCGTCCTTGTTACTTTAGATGATGATAGCGTTGCCAACTACATGGAAAGGGGTGACACCTAACCAGGCAAATGAGTGCTATATGTTGTGAAGAATTACTACAAATGTAAGTAATTAAAAGTGTTCCAAAGCTGCACAAGAACAATTCACTGTTAGGTGAGAAAAAAAGTATTAAAAGGGAGTTAAGGCAGACTTAACGAGCAAGAGTGTAATAATAAATCTCCCATAGGAGATTATGCTTGACTGCATAACCTGGCATCTCAGTTGGTTTTGAACTTTCTTTTTTGGGGGGTTGGAGGGGAGGACTTAGGGGGTCTCCTTGTCATTTCTGAGACAGGTTCTTGACTGTTTTTGTGTTTGAGATGAGTCTGCATCCCTTTCATAGAGAGTTTCATTAATCTTTGCACTCCTACCATGACCAACACATTAACAAATGGAAACTTGACTTTATCTTCCCTTAATCACTAGCAGCTGAGTTCCTGTCCGCTACCCTTCCCAGAGCCCACTTCTTGGCATATCCAAGATCAACTCACTGTAGATTGTTACTTATACTTGCTTGCTTTAGTTCACATATCTTGGAAGCCCCTATCGGTGCCAGCTGGAGAAGTTAAAACTGATCATGAGTCTTCGCAAGATGGGGCTCTTTTTTCTACAGAATAGGTTTTTGTGCAATAGGCCCCTCATTTCACTTCTTTCTTTTACCCCTTAGATCTCTGCTTAATCTGTCCTTTTCCACAGCAACAGTTCCTGATGCTTGGAAACAGGCTTGGGTCTCCCCGATCATAAAAAAGCCGACTCTGGATCCTTCCAGACCGGAGAACTTCAGGCCAATCTCCCTCCTCCCTTGGGTGGCTAAACTCGCTGAAACCCATGCCAACTCTGTGCTTGAACAATTTGTGCACCAAAATGACATCCTGGACCCATCCCAAAATGGGTTCAGACCGGGCCACATCACAGAGTCTGCCTTGTTAGCTACCACCGAACATCTTCGGGAGATCCTCGACGCCGGTCAGAGTGCAGCGCTGATCTTGCTTGATCTCAGCGCTGCCTTTGACACGGTGTCGCATGGGATCCTGCTTCGCCGCCTGGAGGAATTTGGTATTAAGGAGTGTGCCCTGAAATTGTTAAAGTAATTTCTTCAGGACAGATCTTTTAGGGTTTCGGCACCTCCTTTTCTATCCAAGCTCCACCAGATTGGTCAGGGTGTCCCACAGGGTTCAGCGCTCAGCCCGTCCCTTTTTAATCTTTATGTACAGCCGCTTGCGGGTATTGCCAGAGAGTGGGGCTTGACGCTGGTATCGTACGCTGACGATACTCAGCTAGTCGTCACACTCTCCGAGACTCCATCTGTCAATGCTACGAGATTTAGGGACGGAATAGCTGCAGTCGCGCACTGGATGACTAACAACTGTCTCCAGTTGAATGCCGGTAAAACGGAGATTCTGCTGCTGGGGAAGAATACGACCCTGTGGAACAAACACTGGTGGCCTCCCTCCTTAGGTCTGATGCCTGCTCCCAAGACCTCAGTAAAAAACTTGGGTGTCTGGATGGATCCCTCTCTGAGCCTCCAGACCCACACAAAGAAAGTGGCAGCGACTTGTGTGGGTCTATTAAGGAGCCTCCGTCCCATCTTGGCGTTCTTTGAACCCGCCATGCGTCAGCTTGTGGTTCAGGCCATCATTCTGTCATGCCTAGACTATGCCAGTGTCCTTCTGTTAGGTGCCAACAAAACTGAAGTAGCCCGCTTTCAGAGAGTCCAGAACTCGGCTGCTAGGACCCTGGTAGGCCTTCCCCGAAGATGCTCTGCCAGAGCTACGATCAAAAAACTGCACTGGCTCCCCATGGAATCCCGCATCAAATTTAAGACTCTCTGTCTGGCTTTTAAAATTCTTAAACTTCAGAGCCCGGCCATTTTACGCCCTCTTCTGACTTTCTACGTTCCACAACGTAATTTACGCTCCCTTGGTCAACATCTTGCAACCATCCCTAAAAGCAGGCTCTGCCGTATGGGTGGACGCTCTTTTCGGGTGCTGGGACCTAGGCTTTGGAATTCTCTTCCGGTTGCCATTCGTGGCATCGAGAACCTGCTTGCCTTTCGCAAAGCAGCAGCAAAAACCTTAGTCACCTCCCTAGTGCTTTCATCGCTAGACTACTGCAACGGTCTGCTGCTCAATGCTCAGAGCAGAGTTACCAAGAAATTACAGACCGTGCAGAATGCGGCCGCTCGCGTTCTGTCAAAAAAACCTAAGTTTGCACCTATCTCGGACACGCTCAAAAGCTACCATTGGCTGTCCATTCACAACAGGGTAAAATTTAAATCTCTGTGCACAGTATATAAGTCTCTACAGGATCAAGGACCTCGATTCCTCAAAAACCAATTGATTCCCTACAACCCATCCAGAACTCTCAGATCCACATCTCTCAACCAATTAGTGGTCCAACGAAGTCGAACAGTGTCCTGGGGCGACCGCTGTTTATCAATCGCGGCCCCTAGACTTTGGAACACTCTACCTAACCATATAAAACAAGCCCCACACTTCTCCAGTTCAGAAAAAACCTGAAAACATGGTTATTCAATCAGTGATCCATATTTCCGCACTTCCTGTTCATGGTGAGACATTAATGCACTTTTTAGCGCCGAGACGCCCAAGGGTAATTGTACGCGCTCTATAAATGCCATTAATAAATAAATAAATAAATAAATAAAGCTGTAAAAACCTTTTTGTTCTCCTGTCCTTGAGGCTCTGCTCTTCTGGCCTGCTACATCCACTCCACCTCATTAGTCATCAGCGGCGGGACGCCTCTTCGCTGGGGCAGCTGTTGCGCTTCAATAAACTATTAACATAACATAACATTTAATAATAATTCTAGTCAATTTCTTTGGTGTGCCATGGCAATGTTGTGACATGCTAAGCTGGTAGAGGCCAGTATTTTTTATTTTATTTATAAAGTTTTATATAGCGCCAACAAAGATGCTTGGACCTTCCTTATATATTGTATGGGGCCTTGATGACCTTGTTTTCACTCCTTAGGTGACCGTCAAAGTCTATTTAATCCTGGGTCCTTAGCAGGGTATTTTACATGTCTGGTGTAGCTGCTTCAGTGAGTGTTTAGAGAGGGGGACTGCCGTACCCAATTAGCTAAATGTAGGTGCTCCAACATCTGTGCAATAATCTTCTGTGAGACCCCATTCCTTAAAGCAACACCTATGACTAATGTCTCACCTCTACTTGGCCGAACCTTTCCCCGTCAGCTATATTCTGCTTGCTGGGAAGTAATTTAATTTTTCAGGTCTGCAACATGGTTGCATACAATGTTCACAAAGTGAGTCTATGAAGGTGCCAATGCTGCAAAGATATATTTACAGGTAAGTGACGTCCTCCTGTCAACAACCACCATCACAACAAAAAAACCTTCATGACAATGTCATACATACGAAATCAACCAGACAATTAAAGTAATATGCAGATATCCCATGAAGGGAGTATTCAATATATATATATATCAATATATATATATATATATATATATATATATATATATATATATATATATATATATATATAGTTCTACTGTCAAATAAGATGTTTGTTAATACAAGTGGGAGATTCTAAGTCTTTAAAGAATATTAAAGATAAGCTTGGTGTAACTGTGCTTTTTTTTTCTTAGCTGTTGAAACCTATTGCTGTAAAGCTGCGTGACCAATGGGAGACTGGTCTCAAGCAGGCAAAAGAATCTCTTACATTGTCAATGGAAGACCGACAACTGAAGTACACGTTTGTTTACATCAACGAGCGCCCTAATCTTAATCCCAGAGCAACAAAGGAAGTAGGGATTCCTGTGCAATCTGAAGAAGGATTTGATGGAAACCTTGATTCAGAGCAAACCTCTGAGTTTATAGATTCTGAGAATGAGTCTGGTGCTTCAAAAAAGAGAAGAAAGATCTTTCCAGTGGCATCTTCAGTTTGTCATAATAGCAGTTTGGGACAGAAGAGCAATACAACAAAAAAGTCAGCTGTCCACACAGAGTCGAGAAGTGATGTTGGCCAAAAGAAATCTGGAGGAGTTACCCCACGAGGGCGAAAGAGTGCTGCCACACAGTTTTTGGTATTTTGTCAGAAGCACAGAGATGAGGTTTGTACATGTGTGTGACAATCGTAACATTTGATTTGCTCAAGTCTAGTTGTTTGAGTTTATCTCAAAATGTACTTGCTGTTTTGCACAAGTGGGGCAGAGAGAACTTTTATTGTGGTTGGTTATATCTTAAAGTTATTGACACAATAGTAATTGCTTCTAATACAAAGGCGTATAGATTTGCTTTAATATATGATGTCAAGATGAGTGAATAGCTGATAGCACTAGCATTTATGATGGTAAAATACTAATTTATTTTGCTTCTCACCAGCTATCTTCGAGTCTTGTAGGTAAAGTGAACTAGTTGTATTACAAGAGCATACACAATTGCCCCCAACCCACCAGAAGACTACTGTTTGTCAACGTCATTCATGTAGTGCATATGTTTGCTCCAAGTTTTTGACTTTATCAGGTTAAAGGCGCTTCAATAAAAACAAAGATGGAACGATGCTGCTGTTTGTTCCTATGAGTTGATCATTTAGCATATCTATATCCCTCATTGTGTATCTCTAAAGAAACCTTGTGCAGCATAGATTTCCTGGAATAAAAGTAAATTGGGCATAGAGGCTAGTTTTTAGCGACTGTTTTAGGCAGAGTGGAATGAGGAAATCTCTGAAATATTCAACCACATGTCAGACAATCGCATCATTTACTCTGCATAAGCCAGCTTACCTTCAGAAGTACCTGCTTGTTGGGGGAAATTTGTATTCAACCATCGTCTGATTTCGCTTCTAACTTACTGTGGCAAGCTAATGGAAAAATACGTGAACACAGAACCATCTGATTGGATCAAGGTCCACAATCTTTTACCAGACTGGTACTGGCTGTTTCACAAAGTGGAAGTAATGTTTTGGTTGCTCTTCTTCTAGATCTGCATATTATTTTACATCAGGGAGCTGTAGCAACTCTGATTTAAAAGCACCTTTCTACAGCGTTGTACATGGTATCTTGTTCTAGAGGGTGAGTCTGGATTAGAAGGAACGCTCTAGACTGGATCTGCTCCTTCCTGTTCAACCAATGCCAGACTGTTTTTTGTTTTTTTTGTTCCAACCCCATCTAACCCTCCCCCCCAACCATCCCCACCCGATCATGTCCTTGTAGTTGAACACTTTTGTGCCTTTAAGTAGCCTATTGGCAGACATTGAGTTCCTTAAATGTGTTCTGTATGTTTTATAGGGAGATGTACAATATATGCTTAGCCTTGATAGCAAGAATGAGGCAGCTGGTCGAAATTTCTACTCTTGCCTTATAGTGGCCGACTGGTTGTAAGATCCTGCCTGAAATCTAATTCTGACAAGTCAGAAGAGATGATGTTAGGTGGGCCACCTTTATCGGCTTATGTCTTTTGGCCAGGTGCCATGGGGATTTGTGAAATTTATATCTGAGCCTCCTCCTCACTTCTTGAGCTCCGCAAGAAACTGAATACTGGTTTTTGAATCGAATTCTTTGTATTTCTAAAGTGATTAGACCAAATGGTATCGAAGCGCTATGCATGAGGAAGAGCAAACCGAGAAGAGGATCTCATAAACAGGCAGATCACTTACACTGTTCCTACCAATTTAATCTGCGAATTGCCAGTTTTTAATTTGCTTAAGAAAGCTCAAATGCGAGTTCTGACGCCTGATTAAATCCAGAAGAGAGTTCCTCAACTTAGCAGCCACTACAATAAAGGTGCACATACATCGGCTAAGTGCCAGGATACCCTCGCTGGTGATAGTGCTCTATACAAATACACATAACATAACAATTGTCCCTCGCCAGGAAGTATTGTTTTGGTAGCTATTCTTATAAATCTACATGTTATTTTACATTAGAGAGGTGTAACAGCGCTGATAGTACTGCTTCTTTTTACAGTCTCTTACATAGTATGTCATTCATTGTTGGTTATTTGGTGAGGAACTTTCATTTAGCGCCCCGGTGGCATAAGTATTCTCCTCTTAATATTTTCATCTCCTTGTTACGGGAAAATTATGTATTTTTTGTTACGAGTTTACACAATCAGTAGTTGACTTTTGGCTAGAATATGCTAACACTCATTAACTTGACCTTTTGGCCTGCACTTCCCAATAGGTTCAGCTGGTTCGGAATGCAACTGTAATTTTGCTACTGAGGTAGCCCTGCTGGACTCCAGTATCTGACACTTTCACACTTTGCAATGGCCCCCATTATGAAGGTGCTTAAGAGTCTTTGTTTTATATCTGTGAATAGCAGAGGGCCAGATTTCATTAGACACACTATCTTAAGTTACATCACTTATTGGTGCCGAAGATTAGCAGGCCAAGATTCGAAGGCTGCACTTTTTTCTAGCAGGAATCTGTGGCCTATAATACCATCCCTTTGGAATCCGACCCCTGACAACCCCCTATTATTCAGGAAAACATTCAATAGGTGGTTCCTTAGGCTATTGTTACTATCTTTGAGCAGTTGGTATATGTACTTTGCAGGTCTTTAATTCAGCTCCAGAACACCCTTAGGTCATCGTGGGCTCTATAAATACTTGGAAATAAATTATAGGTCTCTACCTGGAAGAAGAGGTCGTAGCTATGAAGTTGGTGACTGACCTAGAAAGGCTTAATTATGTCTCCCACATGAGTTGGAAGGGCTCTTTAACAATTGTATTTCTTATTTTTAACATTCACAAAGTGAAAGTGAAGGGAGACCTATTTCACGGCTTCCCTTCCCAGCGAAGTTAGTTGAAAGGGCCATGAACACCACGCTATCTCAATTCATTCATGATCATCCGTCATTAGATGCCACACAATATGGCTTTAGAGGAGACCATAGTACAGAATCATCCCATATTAAATCCTCAGAAGAAGTCAGAGAAGCCCCAGATGCCGGGTGTAATGCCGCTCTGATACTGTTAGATCTCTCTGCGGCATTTTATACGGTACATCATGATATTTTGATGGACTGTTTGGCAGAGATTGGAGTTCAAGGAGCAGCTTGGACCCTGCTGCGTTCATTCCTCTGAGAGGAAGCAAAGAGTAGCTTCAGACTCCTTTCTCGCTGAGCCTTTTTCTTTTCTTTACGGTGTCCCACAGGTCATCGCTCAGTCCCACTTTCTTTAATGTATATGTGTAATCACTGGTGCAATTAATCAGGTCTTTTGGCTTCTCCCTTACTTCATGCGCTCATGACACGCATATAGTTGTGTCCCTATCACCAAACCAGGAAATGGAAACTGGTTACAAATTTCATGACTGCATGCTGGCAGTAAGCACTTGGATGAGAAACAACTGCTTAAAGTTGAACTCTGAAAAAACAGAAGTGATCATTTTTGGAAATAACATCTCTTTCTGGTTTCCTACGTGGTGGCCAGATGAATTAGGATCCTTACCGATGCCGGTCAAAAAAGCTTAATATCTGGGTGTCCTAATGGAGAACAGACTCCCCTTTGGTGATCAGGTGAACGTTGTGACGTGCCCTACTTTCATCACACTGAGGATGATTAAAAATATACTACATTTTCCCTGGGAATGTAAAATAGTAGTAGTAACCTCCCTTATTTTGTCAAAGCTAGACTTCTGCAATGGACTATGTCAATATGCAGCAGCTACACTAACAAATTTCAATTGCTGAAAAATGCTGCAGCTAGACTTTTACCAGGCATATCTAAGTTGAAGTCGATAAAAACCAAAATCCGAAAGCTCCATTGGCTCCCTTTTAACACATCGGATTAAATTCAGGGCTCTATGTATGGCTTTCAAGGCGTTCTAGGATTGCGGACCACTTCATCCCAGGCAGAGTTTCAAATGGTATATTCCCAACAGAACTTTAAGCTCTCTGGAACAAAGAGTCTGGTAGTTCCAAATTTAAGCGAACCTATTGGTGCGGCAGAAGCTTTATCACCTGCACTGTCAATGCCTGGAATCCACTTCCCTTCCAAATCCATTCCTCCCCTGACCTGATCACATTTAGGAAGGTTCTGAAAACATGACTTTGCAACAACTAGGCCCAGCATTGTCCTATCCCTTCTTCTGGCCGTTGCTGTTTGAGCGAGCGCCAGGACACCCATAGGTAACCGATGCACTTAGTAAATTCATTTAACATAACTCTCTCCCATTTGCCTGTGGGTTAAAACCACATTTTAATGACAAAAAATTAATAAATTCCTTAATGAATCTCTGAAAGGATACTCCAAAGGCTCCACTTCCATAGAACGATTCTTTGAGTTTCTAAATCTATTTGGCGATTTGGCGATCACAAAATGGCTCTTTTAATCAGGCCCTGTCTTGTGTTAAAAATACATTTAAAAAGTGTGTGTGTGTGTGTGTGTGTGTGTGTGTGTGTGTATATATATATATATATATATATATATATATATATATATATATATGCGTGTGTATATAAATGAATGTATGCAAGTGTATATGTATGTGTCTGTATGTGTGTATATGTATATATGTATATATGTATGTATGTGTGTGTATATATATATATAGATATATAGATATATTATCCACCAAAGTGCCCAACAGCTTCGGGAGGGCACTCGGCTGCAAGTCAAAAATCCGCTCTTCACTCATGACTCTCCTTGGCACCCACAAGTTGGTTTCACTGCCTGACTCGTTTCGATGCCTGAAGGATTTTAATCATAGGCTTTGCTCACAAAATACAACAGAGGGGCTCTTTTATTTTCATGGCCATATGTCAGGCATATATATTAATCTTCTACTGGCAGTCGCAAGTAGGTAGTTCTAGTTAGGACCTTGTTTCTATTAAAAAAGCGTTTTTTCTTTTGCCAATATCTTTGGCGCCGTTTGACGAATCTTCGCGAAATTATCAAAACCAATGGTTCACTCGGGTCAGTTCCACGTCCTGACAGTGTCAGGGGGATTCGTCAAGTGGGGGCTGAGAAATAAGGGGGGTCCCAAAACGCGTTTTCCCATGTTCATTTCCAAAGTAACTTTAGACACGACTACAGCCTGAACTGCTGAACGGAATTACACCAAATTTGGCAAAAAGGTAGCTCTTGGTTCAGAAAGCAACCTTTTTTTAAAAAAATGTTGTAAATCTGTTAAGTAGTTGCTGAGGAATAAGAAAAATAAAAATTTATATATCTGAGCACCGAGGAGGAGCCGGGAACCCTCCCGAGCACAAGCTTGCTTCTGATTGGCTGCCAACACTCCAAAGCAGAATGTGTTGGCTGTCATCTTGTGACTCGGTAACCGAGTCACAAGAAAAAGGGAAAATAAAGTGAAAAATGAAGAAAAGGGGGCAGGGTAGAAACATCCTGACCCCCTAGGCCTGCTCAGGGGGTCCCACAGCCCCGGGGACCGCCACCTCCCCGGGGCTTGTTTTATTGGATGTGGGGTAGGACCCCCCCAAACCCCGGGGATCGCCACCTCCCCGGGGCTTTATTTAATTATGCCCTGTGGCACGCAGTCCCCCCCCACCCCCCTCCTCCTCCAACGCAGCCCCGGGGACCACCACCTCCCTGGGGCTGTTGAAATGATGGGGGGTCCCTCTCCTAGAGCCTTCTATGGCCCTAGGAACAGCCACACCCCAGGGCAGGATCCTGCAATGTTCCAGGGTGCCCACCCCCGGGACATTACCTTTGCTTTGGCAGAGCGGGAGCATGGCTAAACAAATAAAAGCAGAATTGCTTTTGGGCAAGGTGAGCTGCATGTTAGCAGCTGCCCTTGCCCAAAAGCAATGCCGGCTCCCGCAGGAGGCTGGGAGCTGGCTAGGACCGTGGGGGTATTGGGGCTCCCCCTACGGTCCCTAACGCTAATGGTCGGCCCGAGGGACGCAGCCCCCTCCCTTTATTTTTAAAATAATAAATGGCCTGGGGTCCCCGGGTTTGAAATCGACTGGGGAGGCGGCCACGTGGCCCCCTTCCTTAAATATTTATATAAAATGGCCAAGCCTTGGGGATGAGGTCCCCGGGGCCAATAGTGGCCCAGTGAAGAGGGAGGGTATCGCGGCCCCTCTTCCCTTTTAAATATATATATTTTTTTAAGGAGGCCATGTCCTGGGGGATAGGGTCCCCGGGGCCGGAATCTGCCTCCACGTTTAAAAAAAAAAAAAAGAAAAAAAAAGAAAAAAAATTAAAGGGTCAGGCCCTGGTTGATGGGGTTTCCAGGGCCCCAAAATTACTAAAAGAAAGGGGGCCACACAGTCCCCTTCTAAAAAATATATTAAAAAAATAAAACTGGTATCTCGCTCCCTGGCGCACACTTAGATGAGGATTGAAGTCCCCATCGCTGCTGGGGGGCCTTTGGGGCCAACTAGCCTACCTCCTACCTCCTACCTCCAGTAAGCCCAACTCATTGGGATTGCTGAGAGGTGGACAAAGGCCGCGCTCCCTTTCCCCACCACTCTGCAAACGTGCATTCAGGCGCGTTCTAAGTTGGGGAATTAAGTCCCCTTGAATACTGAGGATCCCTGGGGGCCAACTAGCCCACCAGGTACCTCCAGTAAGCACCACACAGCTAGATAGCAGAGAGGTGGTCTTAGGCCACGCCCCCTTTTACACCACTCTGCAAATACGTCTCTTGGCGCACTGCTGGTGAGACGATGAGGTCCTCTTGTTTCCTGAGAACCTCAGGACACAAGTGGACTTCATTCCCCGAGCAGCAGTGTGCCAGGTGCTGCGTTTGCAGAGTTGTGTAAAACGGAAGCGTGGCCTCAGACTACTCTCAGCAATCCTGGTGTGTGGCTCTTACTGGAGGTACCTAGTAGGCTAGTTGGCCCCCGGGACCCTCCGGAATGAAGGGGACATAATACCCCAACTTAGACCGTGCCAGGATGCACTTTTGCAGAGTGGTGGGGAAAGGGAGCGCGGCCTTTGTCCACCTCTCAGCAATCCCAATGTGTGGGGCTTACTGGAGGTAGGAGGTAGGCTAGTTGGCCCCAAAGGACCCCCAGCAGCGATGGGTACTTCAATACCCATCCAAGAGCGCGCCAGGGAGCGCGCTTGCAGAGTGGTGGGCAAAGAGGGTGTGGCCTGCTACGAGAACTTAGCAATCCCGCTGTGTGGGACTTCCTGGAGGTAATAGGAGAAGTTGGCCCCCGAAGATGTCCTTGGGAGCCAACTATCCCTCTTGTTACCTCTAGTAAGTCCCACACAGTGGGATTGCTAATACTTCTTTGGAGGCCATGCCCTCCTTTCTCCACCACTCTGCAAATGCGCCTTCTGGCAGACTATGGGATGGGGGATGAAGTCAAATTTGCTTCTAAGGGACCTGGTACCTCTTGTAATTCCTACACAGCGGAATTCATGTGCGCTGGTTGAGACCCAGCACCCTTTCTCCTCTACTCTGCAAACGTGAATACTAATTACAGAAGTGCTTGCAATGTAATAGGTTTCACATTTTGCGAAAGTTAGAGCTATTGGCGTTGTAAATGTAAAAGTTTTTTATATAAATGTTTTTGAGAGTGGATGTACGTTGTGTGTAGTGGACTTATGTGTTATGTTGTGCAGTGAAATTATGTGGATAGAAAGTATGTGGTATTAGATTTATAGGAATTATGTAGAGTGGGATTATGTGTTATGGAGAGTAATTATGTGGTATGGTAGTCTGTTTTGGAGTGGCAACCTCAGGTTTAGTCTCCCTTGTTTCCATAGAAGCTCAACTATGAACTCAGTGAGGCAAAAAAAGAATGAATCACTGAGGAGCACTTGTGGACCTTGTCAGAGGTATGAGCAAGGCCACTGGAAATATGCGACTGTATGGCTACACAGACTTTCGCATAATTATACATTTTCTGCATTAACCCCATAATTCACCATCTGCTCCCTAATCTGCAGATTTGAACAAAAATCCTTGTTTCTAGCTCAAACGTTACCAAAAATGCAGTGACAAGTGTTACAGCATGGTGGAAGGCCCTTTGCAAACCTAGAATGGTCACCTGTTAACTTATTGCTAAAAGTGGGTGTTAAATTGGTACGAATGGTGTGTAAGCCACTTGCTTCTTTCTGCGCCTCTCTTGTTTCTTTCTGCGCCTCTCTTGCTTCTTTCTGCAAATCTTATACTTTCTGCGCCTCTAGTCCCCCTTTCTGTAAGTCTGTTGCCTCTTCCTGCACCTCATTTGCTACTTTCTGTACCCCTTTTGCCTCTTTCTGCACCCTTTTTTGTCTTTCTGCACCTCTGTTGCTTCTTTCTGCACTTCTTGTGTTTCTTTGTGCACCTGTCTTGCTTCTTTCTGTACCCCTCTTCCCTCTCTCCACCCCTCTTCCCTCTCTCCACCCCTCTTCCCTCCTTCTGCACGTCTGTTGCTTCTTACTCACTTGCCTCTTTCTGCACCTCTAGTTCTCTTGCCTCCTTCTGCACTTAACTTTTCTTACTATAACTCTCTTGCCTCTTTTTCTATCTGTTGCATCCTTCTGCACCTCAGTTGCTTCTGTATGCAACCCTTCTGCCTGTTTCTGCACCCCTCTTCCCTCTTTGTGCAATTCTCTTACTACTTTCCACACCTCTCGTCTTTCTGTACCTCTCTTGCCTCTTTCTGTACCTCTCTTGCCTCTTTCTGTACCTCTCTTGCCTCTTTCTGTACCTCTCTTGCCTCTTTCTGGACTTATTTTGCTCTTTCTGCACCCTTTGCTCCTCTTTCAGCACCTCTGTTGGTTCTTTCTGCACTGCTCTTGCTTCTTTCTGCACCTCTGTTGCTTCTTTCAGCAATTCTCTTGCCTCTTTCTGCACTACTCTTCCTTTCTGCACCTCTCCTACCTCTTTCTGCACCCCTCTTGCCTCTTTTTGCACCTCTTTTGCTTCTTTCTGCACCCCTCTTCTTTCTGCACTCCTCTTCTTTCTGTACTCCTCTTTTCCCTCTCTGCATCCCTGTTGCCTCTTTCCGCACCCTTGTTCCCTCTTTCTGCACCTTTCCTGCCTGTTTCTGCACATCTCTTGCCTGTTTCTATACCTCTGTTGCTTTTTTCTGCACTTCTCTTGCTCCTTCACCGTTCACGCCTCTTTCAGCACCTCTGTTGCTTTTTTCAGCACTTTTTTTCCTTCTTTCTGTACCCCTCCTGCCTCTTTCTGTACCTCTCTTGCCTCTTTGAACACATCTCCTACCTTTTTCTGCACCCCCTCTTGCCTCTTTTTGCACCTGTTGGTTCTTTCTGCGCTGCTCTAGCTTTTCTCTGCACCTCACTTGCCTTCTGCACCTCACTTGCTTCTTTCTACAGCTCTGCCTCTTTCTGCAGCGCTCTTGCCTCCTTCTGCACTAGTATTGCCTCTTTCTGCACCGAGTTAGAGGTAGTTTTAATCCCCATGCCCTATTATGGACTAGGGCCTTACAGGGAGGTCTTGCCAATCACAGCGTTACCCCAACTCATAGTGCACCCTAGTGTATGTAGGTGTTCTCACTGTATTCTAAGTGTCTTTGAGCATAGCCCTGGCTCCGGACCTGGTTAGTGACAGTCAGTTACCACCAGTATCAGTGAGCAAAAATTTGGGAGCGCAGGATGACTTTGCAACAAGGCCTCTTTCTGCATCTCTGTTGGTTCTTTCTGCATATCTCTTGCTACTTTCTGCACTTTTCTTAGTCTTTCTGGACTTCTGTTGCCTCTTTCTGCATTTCTCTTGCTTCTTTCTGCGCCTTTCTACTTTCTGCACATGTCCTAGCTCTGTAGGCATAGTTAGAAATTAGCATTTAAAAAAACCCTTGAAATTCACTGAAAAAAACCATAGGTTTCAGGGACGTTATAGTAAGAGATTTGGATTTAAAAAAACCTTTGAAGGGTGGGGCGTGGCTAGCAGCCGGCGGAGATGGTCGCTCACTAAAGCGGCTCCCGACCCCCGCCTGCTCATCCGCCTAATTCCATCCGTTTTTCTAGACCTGGGACCCCCTAAATATCGGAGGGGCCCGTTGCGGACCCCAGTGCCTGCCCCAGTGCTGACTTTGCCCTGGTTCCTGCTGCCCCTCGGGTAGAAAACGTCCTGGGATGTGGAGGTCCCGCTGCGGCCAAGATGGCGCCTACATCGGAGCTCCGGATCCATAACTGATTGCCCCTGCTGCTGGTGACCTGTCCGGAGCCGGAATAGCGGAGCAGATCCTGTATTGCCCACCCGGAACCCGGCTGGTGGCATTCCTGGTGACCGACACCTTCTTGACCAGCTAGCCTCCCGAGCTGCGCTGCTCTGAGTGGACGGGCTGTGGCCGCTGTACTGCCGGAGTGCCACCTACGCGACGCCCCGGCTTCTGGGCCTGCGGCTCTTAGTGCTCCACAACTCTCCCCCTGCTAGGTGCCTCTCCACTTGGCCGTGGCTCTTCACTCTGCCGCGACCCTGCTACTGGCTGCCGTGTGGATTGGCGGTGGAGCCGAGTCTACACCGCGTCATTGAGCCCGCACCCGGCCGCCGGGCCCCGGACCTGAGCAACTCCCGCCGCGGCCCGCTCCAATTTGTGACGGAGTCCCGACATCACGGTCCCGACCTCCTCTTCACCTTGTGAGGCTAGCCTGGGCTGCACCAGCACTATAGCTCCGGGCCGCATCAGCGCCATTGTAGCGCCCACGTGACGTCCTTCACTGAGCCTCACTTAATGTTAATGTTAATGTTATAAGGGCTTGTATAGCGCGCAGCTGCCCCAGCCAAGGGGCGTCCCGGCGCTTTCTGTATGAGGAGTGGACAGATGGTGGGATCGGGGAGGTAGAGAGGGAGAAAAAGTTTAGCGGAAGAGGTGAGTTTTTATAGCTTTCCTAAAGGTCTGCAGATCCTGTATCCCTCTGATCGCATCAGGGAGGACATTACAGAGCTTGGCGGCCAAGTATTTGAAGGAGCGGCCGCCCATCCTGGATAGTTTGATACGGGGTACTGTTGCGAGATTTTGTCCTTCTGAGCGTAGGGTACGTCGAGGGACGTATGTTGACAGAAGTGGGCAGAGCATGGGTGGAGAAGCCATCTTTAGGATTTTAAATGCTAAGCACAGTGTTTTGAAATGAATTCGTTTCTCCATTGGGAGCCAGTGGAGTTTGGTGAGAGTATTGGCTACGGACGCATGGCGGGGAATTCCTACCAGCGCCCTAGCGGCGGCGTTCTGTACTCGCTGGAGTCTAGCTTTTTCAGCTATGTTTGTTCCTAGCAAAAGGGAGCTGGCATAATCCAGCCTGGAGAGGATGGCTGCCTGAACTATCGTCTGACGGGTTTGATTGTCGAAGAATCCCAGGATGGGTCTGAGATTCCTTAGAATGCCGAAGCAGGTTGCTGCCACTTTTTTAGTGTGCTGAGTGAATTTAAGGGTAGAGTCTACCCAGACTCCCAGGCTTTTAACACAGTCCTTGGGTTCCGGTGGTTGTCCTAAGTCTGCTGGCCACCAGTTGTCCCCCCAAGTGTTAGTCTTTTTTCCTACCACCAACACCTCGGTTTTGCCGGCGTTAAGCTGTAGGTAGTTCGCTGTCATCCATTCTGTGATGTCAACGAGAGTGCGTTGGAATTTTTGGATGCTAAGCCCACTTTCATCGTTTAGTGCCACCACCAGCTGAGTGTCGTCAGCGTAGGATACGAGGGACAATCCATGTCTCCTGGCCACCTCTGCCAGGGGCTGGACATACACATTGAACAGGGTGGGGCTAAGAGCTGAGCCCTGGGGTACGCCCTGTTCAATGGGGCATTCCCTGGAGAGGTGGAGGGGGGGGGGGGGGGGTGGCGACTCGGAAGGACCGGCCAGATAGAAAGTCTCTGAACCAATCAAGGGCTAATCCTGATACCCCAAATGCGGAACGGGTACCTGCCCTATGGATTTGGACAGAAAGGCCTAGGAGAGGTCCAATGTATTAATATAGAAACACCTAAGCCCAGGCAAATTACACCACAAATACAGATTTATTCGTTTTATATCAAAATTTATTTTTCATGAGTAAATTTATTTTAAAGACTGCCTTTCATTGCAGATACATAAATATGATTTATGGGTTGACCTACACCATAATAAATAGACACAATGATAAAAATAAGTATAAACAGTGGTTCAGATTCCGCTCTAACATATCATCTACATTCATACAACATTCATTCTCAAATCATACAACACCAAGCGATGATGGTTGTGAATAACAGAGGGACCGATGGTTCGGGGTCCGGGTTGGTTCTGAGGGTTCCTGGGTGGGAACAAGCGCCTACGCGCGTTTCGGTGTATAGCCCCGTCCGGGGCTACACCTTCATCAGGGCACAGTGAGAGAACGGAAGGGGAACCACAATCAGGTAGAGTTTCTGGTTTATCACAGGAGGTGCCGTCTATCTTGAGGGGGCACAGTTACTATCAGCTTGCATTAGGAATATGTAGAAATTCACCGGGATGTTTCTGATAGGCAGGGCAAAGGGACTGCCCCCGGGGGCATGCACGGGCAAGGCAAGGCTGATAGGGTCCTAGGACGAACTGGATGAACTGGCTCCTGGACCAGCCTTTTTATCACCCGTGGAGACCGCCGACCGGAACACACGACTTGATCCAACCTTAACGTCGTTGCTGATCTCCGTAGCCAGGAAAATGCCAGGACGGACTTAAATTGCCTAACAGCAGATGGGTCGCTTCACACTTTTTGACACCATTCGGGTGCCTATTTAATCCTATACCGGTCGGCGGCGCGCCCCCCCTTCCCCGAGAATCCATTGAGGAGAGCATCACCTGCTATCACTGGGTCACCGTGCCTTGAACCTGTCCTAGGACCCTATCAGCCTTGCCTTGCCCGTGCATGCCCCCGGGGGCAGTCCCTTTGCCCTGCCTATCAAACATCCCGGTGAATTTCTACATATTCCTAATGCAAGCTGATAGTAACTGTGCCCCCTCAAGATAGACGGCACCTCCTGTGATAAACCAGAAACTCTACCTGATTGTGGTTCCCCTTCCGTTCTCTCACTGTGCCCTGATGAAGGTGTAGCCCCGGACGGGGCTATACACCGAAACGCGCGTAGGCGCTTGTTCCCACCCAGGAACCCTCAGAACCAACCCCGACCCCGAACCATCGGTCCCTCTGTTATTCACAACCATCATCGCTTGGTGTTGTATGATTTGAGAATGAATGTTGTATGAATGTAGATGATATGTTAGAGCGGAATCTGAACCACTGTTTATACTTATTTTTATCATTGTGTCTATTTATTATAGTGTAGGTCAACCCATAAATCATATTTATGTATCTGCAATGAAAGGCAGTCTTTAAAATAAATTTACTCATGAAAAATAAATTTTGATATAAAACGAATACATCTGTATTTGTGGTGTAATTTGCCTGGGCTTAGGTGTTTCTATATTAATACATTGGACCTCTCCTAGGCCTTTCTGTCCAAATCCATAGGGCAGGTACCCGTTCCGCATTTGATGTTCTTTTCCCCGTCTACCTGCCTTAGATTGATGTGGGGTCCCCCTCTGAATTGAATAATCCTGATACCCCAACCTCTTTTAGCCTGAACAGCAGTACCTCGCGTGACACCGTATCGAAGGCAGCACTGAGATCAAGTAGAATCAGTGCTGCCGTTCCACCAGAGGCTAAAATGGTGCGGAGGTGTTCAGTCACACTTAGTAGGGCTGTTTCGGTGCTATGACCAGCCCGGAAGCCATGTTGTGACCAGTCTAAGATGTTATTAGATGCCAGGTGTTTGGTCAGGATGGTGTTTACATGGGCTTCTGCTACCTTGGCTGGCCATGGGAGGAGGGATATGGGTCTAAAGTTTTCGGGTTTGTTAGGGTCCAGTGTAGGTTTCTTAATGATTGGAGTTATCCGGGCTTGTTTCCATTTGGAGGGGATTATCGCAGTAGAGAAAGATTTATTATTGATCTCTCGCAGAGGGCCCAGAACAATTTCGTCAGCTTCCCTGAAGGTATCTGGTTTGAGAGGATCTGCTGGTGAGCCGGACTTGATTTTATCGCAGATTTTAGTAAAGTCTTCTTGGCTAAGGGCCGGAATGTTAGCGAGGTTAGATTTGTTAGGGTCATTAGAAGGGGTAAGTTCTGAGGTGGGGGGAAAGGTGCTGTAGATTTTTCGAATTTTTTCTAAGAAAAAAGAGGCCAAATTGTCGCATAGTGCAGGTGAGGAATTTAGGTTAGCCATTGTTTTTTTGGTGCTGAGTTCTTTAAGAATTTTGAAGATGGTTTTTGATGCATTATGGCTATTCTTGATCTCCGTGGCATAGTAGGTTGCCCTGGTCCTGCATATGCTACGATGGTAGGTTTTTTGAGATTTAGTGTATAAGATCTTGTGGGCGGGGTCGTAGTTTTTTCTCCAGCGTCTTTCCGCTTTTTTGCACTCTTTTTTTAATGCGGAAAGTTCTTTGTTATACCATGGACTGGACTCATGGTTACGTGCTTTGATCCATTTGATTGGGATCAAAGTGTCTAGGGCTTCGCTGATCCAATTGCAGAATTGGTCGTATCCATGATCAGGGTTTTCACTAGGTGGGGGGGGACACGTAGTGAGGAGGGCATGGAAGTCCTCAACACGGAGCTTCCTCAAGGGTCTTTTCCGGACCTGCTGGGTGGGTACATTGAGCAGGATGTTTTTACAGGGAATTGACATGGTTACTAGATAGTGATCAGTCCAGGTCATAGGGATGGGCATTTCGACCTGTGCATTGGTGATATTCGAAAAAATTGGGTCCAGGAGATGACCACCATTGTGGGTGGGGCCCTTTATAGGTTGGTCTAATTGTAAAGCCGCTAAATCCGCTAATAGAGTATTAATCTTAGAGTCTTCTGTCCGGTCAAAGTGGATGTTCAAATCTCCAACAATAGTAAAGTTGGCGGTATCAGTGATTTGAGAGCACAGGTTCTCAAGGAGTGAGTCAATGAATTTGCCGTCCTTTCCTGGGGGCCTAAAAATCAGGAGTCCTACCAAGCTAAGCTGAGGATTGATTTTGATGTTGTAGCGTGTACATTCGCTATCTTGGATGTCAGCTTTAGTTAGCTGGCACGTAATATGAGTTTTGGTCATTACGCCAATACCACCGCCTCTGGAGTTTCTGTTGAGAGTGTGAGTAGTATAACCTGTTGGAGTGGCCAGGTTTAGGACGGTGTCCATGTCATCTTGGAGCCACGTCTCCGTTAGAAATAGTTTGTCCAGGGCATGGTTAGTGACCAGATCGGAAATTTCAGCGTGATGTTTAGGCATAGATCGAACGTTCAAGTGGCCGATTTTGATCGTTGAGCATTCGGCTCGGACATGGGCAGTTTGCCGGTGCAGAGTCGGAAGGGTGAACCCACCCTTGCACATACTTGGGGCGTATTTATATGGGAAGGGTTGAGGATAGCACATCCTTGCCTGAGGTGTCGTAAATTAAATAGCTCAGTTTTAGAGTATGTTGCCTTACCACTTTGGTGTGAGGCATGGTGTCTGGCGTCTGGCTCTGTCTCGGCGCTGACGAGCGCAGACGGGCAGGACTCTGGCTTGACTCCGGCGCGGCGGCGGCGTGCCCGCTGTGCGGAGTCATGCCTTTCCCTTTTTATAGTGTCCACTGGGGTGCCCTGAAGCTATTCCCAAGCTAAGATGGCCGCCGCGTTTTTGAGTGACGAGGTGCCTTCAGCTCTTAGACAGCTGGGACAGTATAGGTGAGTGCGGGGAGCGAGGGGCTTATTGTATCAAGCCGATCGTGCTTAGCGCTGGGGGAAGCTGATGGGTGGCGGAGTTTCGTTTTCAAACCCGTGTGCCACAGAGTTCAGCAAAGTACATTTTTTTTTTAGCAGTGCAGGCTGGGAAACAGTGCGCGTGCAGTAGCGCTGAGGAGATTCCTTATGGAGAGGTGAATAGAAATCAATCACGCTTTCCACAGGTTAAAATAGAAATTATAAGCAAAGTAACACACAACAAGATAACAGTTTTAAAAATCGCTACTACCTCCCGGCTATCCGCCTCAGGAGGGGTCCAACATACAATGATTTCCAAGCGGCCATTCCCGATGGGCCTCCGCCGTGAGCACTGACTGCCAGCTGGTTCACCTGGACTCCCCACTGCCCTCGCTTACACCGGACCAGCCCTTCTGCCAACAAGCTCACCTAATACGTGGAGACCCTCTGACATTTCTACCACGTGGTGAGTCTTTGCGCCTGATTTGTCTTCCTAGGCTATCCAGAGACGCTCCTACGCCCTGGGGGAATCCTCACACGCTCTGTCCTCCGTCACCTGCTGCTCCCTGAACGTCACCCTGCCTCCTAAAATTTGACCTGCCCTGGCGAATGTTTGCGCTCCTCGCTGCGGTGAAAGCCTGAACGCCGCGACCCCCTGACCGGCTGTGCACGCGAAGAGGAGCTGCACTGCCGCTGCGTTCCCGGGCTGCGCTGGTGCTGTGGAGTTGCCCACGTTCTGTCCCACATTGGCTGCTGCATATGAAGGGGCCTTGACCGATTTCACTCCGCTTGCGGCCCCGATGGTGGCCTGGCCCACCTGGGGACTCTGGGGAGCTCTTGCCGCAATTGCTAACTCGGATCCGCCCTTCTGCTGCCGTGCCACCTGCAGGCGTTGTGCATTGGAGCCGTTCCTACCCTGCTGTGATCTCTAACGCCTGCCTGGACCCCACTGCCGCCTTAGTACCACAGTGCCACTCCTGGACCCGAGTGCCGCCGCCATTGGTGAGTGCTTTCCTGCTTGCCGCTCTCCGGGTGCCGCCCTGCCTGCAGAATCTGACCGGACGAGCCGAGTGTGTGCTGCCTACTTTTACGTTTTTCGATCATCTCTATTGCTGTTCTCTGCCTCCCTCCGTACCTTGCACGCTGTCCCTCTAACACCTGTGTTCCTTATGGCGTCGAACAGGGGAACCAGACCCCTCAACCAGAGGCAGATTAACAAGAACTCCTGGGGCGATAAATCCGAGGCCTCCCCGGAGACCTTGAGCCTTACATCCCCCTCGCCAGGGGCGAAGTCCCCTACCCTAGAGGACGTTATGCAGGCTATAGCTGGCGTCAGATCATCCCTGGAGACTCGAATTGATTCAGTCAATATAGAGGTATCGCTACTTCGGGCTGACCTCAGGAAAATAGACTCCAAGGTCAAAGATGTCGAAGTTAAGACTGCGGCTCTTATTGAAGACACTTCTACCCTCCAGCAACAGGTAGAACAACTCCAGAAACAGATGGGCAAACTCCTGGATGATTATGAAGGAAGGGCGCGACGCAATAATATTCGTATCCTAGGCGTTCCGGAACAAATGGAAGAGCCAGCAGCAGACCTCTTTGTGGAGAAACTGATTGCGACCCACCTCCGCCCGAAGCAGCTCTCAAATTACTTTTCCATTGAGCGGGCACACAGGGTCCCGGGGGGGGTGGGGGGGGGCAGACCTAAGTCGGGGGCTCCCCCCCGACCCATCATCGCGAGGGTCTTCAATTTCCGTGACCGCGATGCCATCCTTCAAGCGGCCCGGGCGGGACCGCCCCTTCTCCTGGAAAATGCCCGCATCACGCTGTTCCCGGACTTCACCATGAAGGTACAAGCCAGGCGCCGCAGCTTCCTGGAAGTCAAGAAAGCTTTGCGTGATAAACATAATAAATATTCCATGCTGTTCCCAGCAAAACTGCGGGTGGAGCATGAGGGCAAGGTATGATTCTTCCTGTCGCCAGAGGAGGTGTGGAACTGGATAGAAGGCTGGCGCCGCGCAGGGGTTCTCTGAAACACCGCAACGCCCATGAGGACCAGGACAATCAAGCACATGCTGAACAGATGCCTGGTAGCCAAGAACTCTTTACCGGTCTCACCGGTGATGGAAACTGAGGTTCCTCTGCCAGGATGAGTTAATCGTATGCGAACCTCAACTACTAGGCGGCAGACTTGCTCCTTTCATAGAAACTCACTGGCTGGAGAGGCTCGGAGTGGCGAAGCTCCACACCATGTCTGCTTTTGATTCCTGACGATGTACTCTTCGGCCCCAGTCGAGGCCGCTCCGACTGCTTACCAAGTACTCTTTCTGTTATGTGAAAAGGGCACTGGGAACTGTTTGACATTTTACTTCTCCTCGAATTTAATGGTCACTTCACTGCTAATACCAGGCGGGGGGGGGGAGGCACCGGCTCACCAAGTACCCCTACCATGGTTGGGAGGGCGACAGGCACCCTGCCTAGTTGGGGTGTGGATAGTTTTAAGTCCGCGGGCAAGGAAGCAGGGAGGGGGGATGGATGGGGGGGGTGGGGAGGTTTGGGATTCTAATGTTGTTGTTGCACTGTCATTGCTTTTCTTTGTTTTTCCTTTGTTAATTTTCTGCGGAGTCCTCTTTTGTCACATTGGTCTTGTCTCGCGGCCCACTACAGATCTCACGCTGGCCGGCTATGCACCCCAAATGTTGCCTGGTCCCCTGATGCCTTGTTGGCCTCTTTTTCCACAGCGTTGCTCCGACTTGCCGCCTTGGTGCTTCCGCCAGATTTACTCCCATTTCTCCTTTCAGCTGATCCCCCTTAGTCCACAACTAGGCCGCCTCCCCACGTTAGAACCCTAACAATCCTGTCCTGGAACGTTAACGGGCTGGGGCATAAAATTAAGAGAAGCGTGGTCCTCCAGTATCTTCAACGTCACTCCCCCGACATTGTCCTACTGCAGGAAACTCATCTGGTGGGTAACACCTGTAAGGCTCTTCAACGAGGGGGGTACACACTATTAGTACATGCAGGCTTCACTACTGGATCTCGCGGTACTGAGATCCTAATTAAGAAATCCTTAGCACTTACCTACTCCACAACGTGGGCTGACCCCCTGGGCCGCATTGCACTTGTAGAGGCTACTTGGGAAGGCCGCCCGCTAAATCTGATCTCTGTCTATATTCCACCGACACTTGTACAAGACTCCCTTAGAGAACTGGGCACGCGTATGTTAGGTCTCCCGGTCGGAACACTATTGATTGGCGGTGACTTTAACTGTACGATGTGCGATGACCTGGACCGCAGTCCTAAACAGAGCTCTCATCGTTTGCGCTCAGATCTCTCCGGTTTCACGCAGGCCCTGGGGCTTGTGGACATAGGGCGCCACTCCTACCCGACTACGTCGTACTTTACTCACTATTCAAATGCGCACCAGAGTATGTCCCGCATTGATTACCTATTCTGCCCTACGGCCGATCTTGGCTTCTTCGTCCGAACGCAAGGCCTTCCACGGGGCATCTCCGATCACTCACCCCTTACTGTAGACCTGACCTACCATCGCCCCTACACTCGCGGCCCTATCGTGATTAACCCCTGGCTTATGCAGATCCCGGATATTAAAGACGCTCTCCTTGAGCGCACTGAATTTTATTTCGCTGAAAACGTCGGCTCGGTTGATTCAGCGGTGACACTTTGAGGGGCGTACTTGGCGGTAGTAAAGGGAGAGGCGCTGACATTAAGAACGGTTATCTACGTAAACATAGCGAACAGGTCCTCCAGGCAGAATCTGACCTTGTCCATCTCGAAACGGCACATAACACCGCCCCCACCAACGACACCGCTGCTCGTCTCCGTACTCAACAACTGGCATACCAAGCTCTGACCCAGGAAAAGGCACGGGCCCGTCTGCTCCACTCGCGCCATCGGGTCTATGAATTCAGTGACACTGCAGGTAAAATGTTAGCATGGTTAGAGCGACGGGACCAGGGCTCCAGATGGGTTTCCTCCATCCTTAGACCAGACGGAGTTACGGTTGTGGACCCACAAGATATTGCGGAAGCCTTTGCTGACCACTTAGAGAGTGTCTATACCGCGGGTCCCTGCTATACGCCTGAGGAATCTAGACAACTCCTGGCGGAGATGCGTCTTCCTGCCATATATGATGTTGATAGGGCAGCCCTTGAGGCTGACATTACGGTGGAGGAGCTCACTGCGGCCCTGTTCGCCGTCAACTCTGGCAAAGCTATGGGCCCAGATGGAGTCCCTGTCGAATTCCTCAAGGGAATGGCCAGAGCAATTGCCCCTCATTTATTGAACATGTTTATACGAAGTCGAGAAGACGGTATACTCCCCCTAGCCCAGCGGGTGGTTTCCATTGCAGTAATCCTCAAACCGACCAAACCCCCCACCAGCTGCGGCTCCTATCGGCCGATCTCCCTGATCAGCGCGGAGGCAAAGACCTTGGCCAAGCTGTTGGCTAATCGTCTACTTCTCGTGCTTCCCTCCCTCATACATGATGACCAGTCCGGTTTTCTCCCAGGGCGCAATACAGCGTTAAACCTGCGCAGGGTCAACAATGTTATGAGTCGTCAATCCATCATCCAGCAAGATGCGGCCATTTTATCCCTTGACGCCACAATGGCGTTTGATTCGATCGAATGGCCCTACCTCTTCGAGGTCCTGGCTCGTTTTGGCTTTGGGCCCCACTTTATTAGTTGGATATGCCTCCTGTATACAGACCTTTTTGCCCAGGTTAGAGTCAACGACCACACTTCGCGCCAGTTTCGCCTCCATAGAGGCACCAGACAGGGCTGCCCCCTATCCCCGTTGCTCTTCGCCCTTACCCTCGAACCCCTAGCCCATTGGGTCCGTACGGACGTCTCTATCAGAGGTCTCCAGTGGAACGACGAAGTTACGGATAAAATCTCTCTCTATGCCGACGATATCATGATTTATGTATCCTCTCCCCGATCTTCCATCAATAGCTTATTTCATGTCCTTACTAACTTTGGGAAGTACTCTGGATATTCGATCAATTGGACTAAATATACACTATATATGCTGCATGGCCCCCCTCCCCGACTGCCCAGAGGATTCTCCATTGCGGTGGCCGTAGACGGCTTCCAGTATCTCGGCATCTATATTATGCCCGACTCGAAGGTTTTTCATGATCGTAACTTATTGGGCCCCCTCCGCAGGCTTCGCTGCGACGTTGCCCACTGGCGATCCCTCCTGCTATCCCTCCCGGGCAGGGCGGCTCTGTTCAAAATGCTAGCTCTCCCGCGCTTTCTATATGCCCTACAGAACTGCCCCTTCTTGATTCCTGACTCTCTTTCGTATGGTGGAAAGTGAACTTAGTCTTCTATTGTGGGACGGTGGGGCCGCTCGGATAGCTCTATCTAAGCTTTTTCAAGGCTGGTACGATGGAGGCATTGCCCTGCCCAACCTCCGCCTCTACTACTGGGCGTCACAGTTAGTGGCTGTTAACCACTGGATGCATGGCTCGCCCCTCAACCCGGCCTTCCTTCTTGATAGAATCCAAACCGGTCGGGAGGGTTATCTTGGGGCCATGTACAGCAAACCCGCTAAAAACAAATACGTTGGCCCCATGGCTCACACGGTTATACTGTGGCACAGAGCCAACAAGAGTCTGGGATGGGCGGACACGCTCTCTAAAGCTACCCCTTTGTGGTCGTCGCAACGCCTAGGCTCCCTCTGCTTTTCCCAGGGATGCGACAAGTGGGACATGATAGGGATCTCAGAGGTGGGAGAACTTGTTCACAAGGGTGCCATCCGGTCCTTTAGTGATCTCCAGACAAAGCACTCCCTAGTATCCACTTAATTCTTTCGATATTTACAAATTTCACATGTTGTCCGGGCCGCCTTTCCAGACCTCTCCTCAATACCTCCTGTTTCCCCCCTAGAGGACAGATTACTGTCTGAGCCACTACCGGAGAAGGCTATCTCCCACACCTACCGTAAATTATGTAATAACCTCCCTAACTCCTTCCCGTTGCTATGAACCAAATGGGAGGCAGACCTGGGCCCCTTAGACTAGGAAGATTGGCGTTCAGCCCTCCTGTCCCCTAGACAATCAGCTATTTGCCATAGGTTCCGCCTGATTCAGTTAAAGATATTACATAGGACCTATATGTCCGCTCTTACTCTGGCGAAAATTGGACGGCGCCCCGATCCAATGTGCCTCTGAGGCTGTAATTTACCTGGCACCTTTTTTCACATACTGTGGGATTGCCCGAGGGTGCAGCAGTTTTGGGGCTGTGTTCTTCAGAAAATGAGCGACTCCTTGGGTAAGCCGCTGTTACTACTGCTGAAGCCATGTGTTCTAGATATCTGGGGTGCCAACGACCTTAATGTTCAGGAACTACAATGGGCAGCTCTGGGATTTCTATTGGCTAAACGCTCCATTGCAATGAAGTGGGGCTCCCGAGACATACCGCTGGTGGTGGGATGGGTGGCTGAAATGGACCGATGCATGATTGCAGAGAAGACGGTATACAATGTACGGGGTTGCCCTAAGGTGTGGGACAAGAAGTGGGGCCACTGGAATGCGTACAGGGGTGAACTGTGTGACTCTCCAACTGCTGAATTAGCTATGTCACGTGTGGGACCTGTGGGACAACTCCTGCGTTGATTGGGGAGACGTCCGCATTGTAATATTGACTCCTATTTGATACGCCCATTGTGACTATTATTTAACTCTGCTTTTTACAGGTTTAGGTTCTTATATAAAAACACCAAACAGTTTCTGTACTGTCTTACGATCGTATTCTTGACCTTAGCATTGCACCATGACCTATGATCGCCGCCGAGCCTCCGGGATGTCGGCACACGGGCTGTGTACGATTCTGTTTTTTAAGATTACTGCACGCTGCCGGCCCCAGGGTTGTAGGCATTAACCAGCTGTGTATGCTATACCTTTTGCAATAAAAACTGTTTAATAAAAAATAAAAAAAATAAAAAAAACCTTTGAAATTCACTGAAAAAAACATAGGTTTCAGGGATATTTAAGTTAGAAATTAGGATTTTAAAAACCATAGAAATTCACTGAAAAAAACTGATTTCAGAGACGTTATAGTTAGTTGGATATTTTACTCCTACAAAACCAGAGAAGTTCGGTCGTTATAGTTGAGCTAAGTATAACTTGCGTTCCTGCAATGCACTGCTGATTACATCACATATTACATCACTCATCACACAGATACTAACACATACCTACTCTCTTATACAATCACTGACACAAGCACACAGTCATCCACACAGTCACTCTCACAATAACTCACTTTCACATATAGTAATTTATATACTCCAACACTCACATATACTGCCTGTCATATATGTAGTTACTCACACATGTACCACTGAGACATTAATTCACTCACCAACACAGCCAAACACACACTCACCCACCCATACAGCCCCTCAGAGACGCACTCTTGAACCCATACACCCAGTGAATCACCCACTCACACTTCCATGCAGTGAGTCCCACACACCTCACGCACCCAGACACTCAGGCACCCATGCAGACACTCAGACAAGCAATGAATAACCCACATACACTCGTGTAGCTACTCATTAACCCATGCAACCTCTTACACACCGACCGACAGACATTTACACAGTTTAGTCACTAACCCATGCATGCCGTAAGTTGCATTTAATCATTCACTTATACAGTCAGTAACACACCTACTAAATCATCCATTCAGACCGTAATACAACCACTCATTCTTCAATACACCTTGGTGTGTGTGTGAATATATACATATATATATAACATTTAAACTTTACAGAACACAGTCACTGGATGATGTAATCAGTGATGTCATTTGAGATGCAATCTGTGATTTGATCAGTGATGTCACTGACCATGTTATGAGTGATGTAATATGTGATGCCATGAGCAGTGCATTGCAGGGGCACGAGTTATACTTAGCTCAACTAACTATAACAGCCACATTTCTCTGGTTTTGTACTAGTGAAATGTCCAACTAACTATAACGTCCCTGAAACCTGTGTTTTTTTCAGCGAATATAGGTAGGTAGGTAGGTAGGTAGGTAGGTGTGTGTGTGGGTGAATAATGTCAAAAGTTTTCCCATTTTAGCCTCCAAAGGAACTTTTACTTGTAGCTACAGCAAAATTATTATAAACGGATTTCCACCAAACTTGGCATGAGATTAGTGTTTTATTCAAAGTTTGCTTTTGCTATTGGTGTGAATCTGTTCCCTAGATTTTGAGATATAAGCATTTGAAGAAATACATGTGGGCATTAAATAGGGTAACTCTTTTGTAAATTTTGCCATTTATAATTGTGACTTACATTTTTTTTGATTTTTGTCAATGTTCGAATTTTGTGTCCGCTAATTGGGCAGCACAATAAAAGGTGCTCGATGCGTGGCAGAATTGTACATTGGACTTCGCTCATGACCTGGCAAATCACATAATTGATGATATCACAGACCGCATCTTTAGGTAGCAATACTCTTGCATTTTGCGATGCACAATGGGCAATAGTCAGAGGTCCAAGCCCTGTGCACAGCTATCTGTGAGCAACTAAGCCTACTTTGCGTGGCCTTTGACTCTGATAAGTAGGGTTTGGCCACTGGGCCGTGGCTTCCGACAAGCCCTGTTGGCAAACTCCTAGTGCACATGTTCTCTAATGGTAGTTGGCCGCAGGGCCTGGTCAAGTTTGGTGTAATTTCGTTCAGCCACTTATGTTTTGGGGAGGAACAAATTCTATGAGATTTAAATGGGAAAGGCAACTTTCAGGGACCCCTTCCCTCTTTAGGCCTTGCCTAGGCAGCGCATGCGCTATCTCTTCAAGACATGCTGTATCTGGGATATGGGTTTGAAAAAACTCCAATATTTTTCATTGGGGGCTCTTGCTGTTCTTTAGAAATGCTGTTTTTTCATTGGTGAATACACTTTGTAGTCCCTCCTTTTGGAATTTTGTAGCCTTCCATAAAGACTGCCTCTCTTACATGTGTTCTTACATTACAAGGTATTTATACTTATGGCAAACTTTTTTTAAGCGGCCTCCCTCTTTTTAACTTTTCTGTTTACTTTTGCAAGTAAACTTCCGTCTTCATTTGCTTGCCATCTCTTAATCTCCCAGTGCCTCCCCCTCACACAATACCCACAGCCCCCCACCACTCCTCCGGGGCCACTGCTGTTTTGCTAGTTTTTTTTTATCTATTCATAATTTCCAATACTTAACCTCCCTTTGTTGTTCACCACCCACTACCGCCCAAGATTGCTGCATTTAATTCTTATGCCCCGAGATAGCTGCATTCAATTCTCACGTTATTTTACATTGGTTACTCAGGGGCGATTAAACCATCAGAGCGACACCAGACTTAAATTCAGTTCCCCAGCTCTTCAATCGGCAACTCTCACTGCTGCGCCTTGTTTCCATAGGCATGTTACAGGGTGCAGTACAATATGTGGCCAAAAGAGGTTCCAGGAAACAACTAGTGATAGCCTGTAGTACTGCACCCTCACAACACTGCTTTATATTTCACCTTTTGGAATGCTCTCCAAGGAATACTACGGAACAATGCTTTTCTGACTAAACCTGCGCCCAGATTAAGGGTTTTCTGTTCCCAGGCTTATGAAAAACTGACAAGAAAAGGAAGTGAAAACACATCGCTCAGAACACGCGCTACATATTATTATCCAATGCAGCTATTTACAAACAAGCATTTGCAATGCAATAGGTTTCGCATTACTGAAAGTTTGAGCTATTGGCATTGCAAATAATAATGCAACCCAATAGCTCAAACTTTCAGTAATGTGAGACCTATTGTGTTGCATATGCTCGTTTTTGTTGACTCCCACATGACAGATCAATTCAAAACCCCCCTTGAAGACCCAAAGTGGATGGAATTTTTTTGGGGGAAAGGTGGTGCAGATTCGTTGATAAGCTCCTAAGCTATTAAGAAAAAAATAATCTTATAAGGGGGAATGCTGACCTAACCATGACTACAGATGCGCTATCGTCCCTTCTGCAATGTACAGTAAAAATTGTAAAATGTGCATACTTTGCAAAAGAGATGTGCCATAAGGTTCATGACATCTCCACCTACCATTCCATTGAACGTTTCAGAGGCTGAAAGCAGGGCAACCTGTTATTGCACCTCAAAGGAATATACTGTTAATTTGTTTGTAGGAAGGCAGAAATTAGGGCAGATCTTTATCTCAAATTTTCTGTCAAATGGACCCAAAAAAATAAATTCATGATACTTGTCATCCGTGAGATCCTCCTCCCCAACTGGATGATTGGATGTGTGCGATCGTTCTGAACTACGCTTTTTAAAAAATACTTGCCCAATTCAAGAATACATTGTCGTGTAGTTCCTATAAGTCTATATATGATCTGTGCATTTAGATAACAACTTTGGGAGTGGTGTCCGGACTGAATCCAGACACACCCACCGGATATTTTTGCCTGTATTCCAGCTAGCCCACAGTACCACTATGAACCTCTCTTACCAAGAAGAGAATAGATTCTTGCAATTATCGAACATGACAATCCTGACGCTTCAGGGATCGTGGAAACAGTACAGTACTTTTCCCTCAGTCACTCGTGCTCAATTTGCCTCAGAGAGATACACAGGCTAAACATTGGGGACATTGTCAGTAAATATTTATTGAACCAGCGTCATTCTATTGTAAAATGTATGTGCTGCAGCAACCATAAGAAAGAAACGGATATAAACGATTATAAGCACCAGTAAATGGATAGTATATTTCTACCATAGTGCTAAAACAAATAAGTTATGAAGGCATATAAATACATAACAGTAATAATGCGTACTCCTAATATGCTGTCCCTAACTAGATGTACCTAGCATGTATGTATGTGTATAACCAAGAATTCTTCTAGGATAGGACTGGTGTGAGAGAATGGCAGACCCCATCTTGGTCTCGAGATGGACACCCTCCGAGGGATGTCGGACCAATGCATACTGGAGTGTTTGCGTGCAGGAACATCAGCATCTCACGTCAGTATGTCAGCATGAAAGTCTTTCTCCTCTGCCTGCCCCAGCAAATATATGGTGCTTATATACCCAAAAGGTACCCTCCAGGGTTCTACCTTGCCGAGGACGACAAAAGGGATGACCCTTATGCATAGTTATTATGCAGAAGATGCGGTAGCTGGCAGTCATGCTGTGATATCAGAGAATCCTCATGCATAATAAATGAGGCTAGTTTTCAGAGAAAACCACACAACATTTATGATTTACCTAACTAGGTAAAAGGTCAGCCTAAACATGTATGTAGTACAATGGCACAGTAAATGTAGGTGAAAAGTTGGGTGACTACCCAGGCCTATATTGGGGTACATTACAAATCATAACATCTGAAGGTTTTATGTTTCAGAATAGACCGTACTCAATATTAAAACTGCCTGACACTTAGTTTCAGATCCACTCCATGTGCTGTTGTAGTGTGCATGGCATTGATATCACACACCCCTACATCTTCATTAACCCCACTATGAACAATTGTTTTTTAAGGGTTTTATCACATTAAAATTCTTAGCAAGACTGTCTCCTCTTCATCATCCTCAGAGCAAAGTCTTTTTTCTACTCATAGGAAATTGTGCATTCCCTTTAGTCACTTCTAGGGTCTTAGGCATCATTGATTGTTGCTGTGCCAAATATATGACTCCGTGTGCAGCAGTAGATCTTATCAAAGTTTGCCAAACCACTTGACCCACCATCCCATTGTGGTGATTGAATAATGATTGGTTGTACAGTGCGCTTTACTCCTTTAAAGCTTGAGCTCTTCGAAAGAAACATTTTGCATATACCTATCCGATCTCAAAACCGTGCTCTTGGTGCTGAATCCTTTTCTGTTTTTGAGACCGTTGTTTTTATATAGATGTAAAAGACTCCAACAATGTATTATTGATCAAGCAGGGATACTCAAATTCTATCCCGGGTACCCAAAGCCTTCGGGCATGGACTTTGTTAGGCCAGTTTTCTGGCGCCTATGTGACTCAATGACCAGGAAGTCTTTATAACAAGTATTGCAGTTGAGCTTCAGCACACAAAAGCTAGAAATCTTTATTACAATTCTACTTTATTCATGAGGGAATAGCCACATTTTACTAGCTGCTTCTGGAGGCCTGCTTTCTGTATATTTTATGTTCATCAGCCTCATAATTTTTCTGGGTCTCTGCAAAGGAGTGGATGGTGATAGGTGGGTTGGTTAACGCAGAGGTGATGGATTGCATATGGCAGTGCTCTTACAGTGATGCACTCAAAGCTGGAGTTGATGTTGGAGTGACCTTCGGCAGTGCAAGCTTTTCAAGTGCTTGTGCTGTGTGGGAAACGGGTGCAGATTTTGCTGGAGTGGACCCCTTTGGTGGTCGTGGGATGATGGGAGGACATAATGTTTTCTCTGCATCTTGCGGTCACTCAATTGTAGTGCAGGAATTAACAGCCACAACAGGTCATCACATGGCTAAGCAGCTCACAGGTCCACATATTGGTCCTCAACCCTGTAAGGTTCCTTCGAGTTTGGCTGTCCGATTTAGCATCATGTGTGCCTCACAACAGTTTGGACATTTTTAATTTCCGGCATGTTCCCACTGCGCAGCGCCGTATACCTCCTTAGACTCACAGATTTTCTCCGCAGGTCTGTGGGTATAGTTGTTATCCTTTAAAAGGAAAAAGCTACATGTTTTGGTCTCGTCTTTTTCTTCTGCTAGTGTGACAAATTTAGTGCAAAGTGAAACACTGGATATGATTTGCTGCATATATAGAGTCCTAGTGTGGTCACCAATGTTACATGGAGTTCACCGTATTGATGAACAAAGTACCATTATTGTGGGCAGCACTAGCCAGGCTCGTGATATTTCTTATTTCAATAAATATACTGGATCCTCAAGAATAATAAATTGAGGAGCAGTTTTTCACATGGACCTTGCACAAAGGGATTTTCAACTATTCAGACTCTTAGCCAGAAATTTAATCCGTTCAGCTCATTTGCCCTGTGTAAATAATGAGTGAATTGCTCTTAAATTATAAGGTGCTTCATGATGTCTACTGAGAGTGCGTTTCTATTAAATAGAGAATGCAAGCGGCGAAATTGTGGAACAGACTTCCTTGTGAGATCAGGCAAATTAGGGAGCTCCTTCCCTTCAGGAAAAGTGTAAAAACCTGACTGTTCCCCAATAATTATTTGCCTGACCTTGTTTCTGAGCCACCCCCACCTTTGAGTTGCTTAGCACCAGGATTCCTTCAAGGTGCGCTTAATAAGCCGAATGAATAATAAATAAATAAGTAAAACACCCAGTTTCAAAGGGCAGTACTTTCTTCTAATCGGCTTGTTACAGAAATTTCTGTATGCCTTTCCACAGATAACGATTTTGACTGTACCCAAACTAAAAATGTCCAAGCTCAGAATGATCTTAATTAACCAGGAATGGACTTATCTGTTAGTACATGAACTACCTGCACGTGTTAGAGGCCATTAAGGAGGCTGTTGTGTAGACTGGTCTTGTCTCTTGACTGCACGGCAAAATTCTTCACCCCGTCCTATCATAATGTCACCTTTCAGTATGGCTCCTGAGGTCTTATAGTGAATCATTTACACTTACCTTAAGACTATATTGATATCACTAATTAAGCGAAATGCACGTCCACCTGGTGTCCTAGTCTTTAAAATAGAAAAGGTTCTGCTCCTGGTATTCGCAAACATCTGTAAGACTTCTTGCCAGGTAGAAGTGGTGCTGCAGTACCTACTTTATATAACAATCTGGCCTCCGCTCTCCTTAGTTCAGAAGCCTTTAGCTACTTCCACAGCTTCCAGAAAGAGTGCTTCACTGATATCATTTTTTCACCCTACCAATTATTAAAGATTCTCTTTAAGGTTTTGAAGATTCCCCTCCATCTAAATGCTATGTTCATTAAAGGCAACACACTGTTGGGATTCTGCACTACATTGCTGGAAGGCGCTAAGATGCATTCTGCAAAGTAGCAGAGATTGGTCTTAATGGTTTCCCCTGTGGAAAGGCTGTGCCCTGAAATCCTTTGGGCTACAAGGGATCACAGACACAACAATATTTATAAAATGAAACGGAGTTATAATAAATTATATAATTTTAAAACCACAAATAATGTTTCAAAAACTGGCATTTGACTATTTAAACGTGACAAAATTGAGGTATGAGAAACAAGTACTGATGTGCTAATGCATCGGTGTGGGTTATTCGTTGGGTTCCTGGACCAGTGAAATTTGCCCACTTACACACACACACAATTCTCCAACAAAGGGTCTTTTATATATTCACACGCTTAAATTGTTCCCGTCGTTAGGCTTTGTTATCCCTGGTACATTAAAATTGCAGTATACAGAGTAAAATATACAGCATAAAGTATATCATTTAAAAGGGCCACAGGTCTGACACAGCATATTTGAGTGGTACATCCACCTCATTTGAAAGAACCCAAACAAGCCAGTGAGGTGGAAGCTTCAGCTCTCCTACTCCCCCCTAGAGGCCACCATAGCTGAGATTTCTACTGCACGTTGTGTTTGAGGGAACCCCCTGTAAGAGCTCCTCTCACCTTTCAGGGAACCTTCAATTATTTTCATTTGTGTCCGCCCTGGCTCTGAACCAGCCCTTTCTGATGGATACATCTGCCTGTGGATTCCTCACCTTTTGAATTCCCCTTTGCGCAGCATTCCACGGAAACCTTTCTCCATAGCTTTCTCACGTCGACGAGTACGTCACAATTGAACAGCTACGCTTGCAACTCTGCACAACGTCATGGGAGCCATAAGAAAATACCGTTGGCGTGCTGACGTAAGTTCCCTTTTTTGCGCGCTGTCAGTTCGTAACGGTTTTTCCAGGGCTCTCCATTTCGGAGTGTTTCATAGTTGCAGGTTCTCCTGAAATTGTAAGTGTGATGGCTGCTCAGAAGAAATCTGGTTTTAAACCTTGTAAGGAGTGCAGCGGGTCATATGCCTGTTGTCGGGGCACGATGTTGAGGGATGTACATCGTGCTGACGCATGAATCTGAAGGCCCTCAAAGAGCGGGATGCCAAATTGTTCATGGCCGGGGCGAAGAAGCAGAAGAGGGGCCGAAGAATGGAGAGATCGAAGTCCAAATCACCGACTCTGCACACCTCAAAGTCATCGCAGAACTATAAGAAGCGGCGTCATTGCTTCAGATGTCAACTCTTCTAAGGACAAGTCTCCAAAGTCGGGGTCCCCAACTCCACGGCGCCACAGAAAGGATGAAGTCTCACCTTCCCCTACACCTCTGGTGACTCCAACACACTCTGACTCTGAGAAGCTCTTCTACTTCCAGGGAAGCGACACCTTCGCCTCCGACCACTCTTCTTCCGGCTCCAGTGTCTCCGGCGCCTCAGGCCAGAACCAGCCTTACAGCCTCAAGGTGTTCCAGAACAGGCGGTTCCGGATCTGTACCCACTCTTTCCGGCTCCAGATATGGCTCCTTCTGTTTATTAAATGCGATGTGTTGTATGTTCCCCAGGGTGGCTAACCCTGCTGGTGCACCTGTTGACCCCATGGGGCTGCTGTCTTACAACCTGGGAGGCTTACCACTTCATTTTGCACAGGTACATTTCATGCCTTATTTGTCGATGACCCCAAGTTGGCCTCTCTCGACGCAGAGGTTCTCGACAGCCGGTCCAATCCCAAGAGGTAAGAATGGAGTATTCTTCTGCGCCGTCAGGCTCCGGTTCTACTTGGTCTTGGCTTCGCATGGCACCTTGAGCTATCCCTTTAGAGCCTCCATCGACGCTGGCGCCGCATCTGGCACCGACGAATCCGATACCAAAGTTGAGATCAAGAAGGGAGGCTCAGAGGCTTCTGGAGGAGGGAGAATTCCCAGAGCAATAGGAAGAGGCTGAAGAGGGGAAGATTATTGATCCCATGCTAGAGTTTGAGGGGCTTCTGGAGGCTAGATAAGTTTCCAGAGTGGGAACTCTCTTCTCGTAAGCGCCTTCCTTTGCAGGAGGTCTCCTCTTACCACTCAATTATAAGGCGGCTGATCTTCAGGCCTTGCAGTTGCCTACTGCAAGTCAAACATCCTGACCGAGCTTCTTCACTCTCCTTCATATGTGCCAAAGCCTCTGCTCCCATTTAATTAGGCTTTGACCGAGCCCATATTATAAGTATGTCATAAGCCTATGACTGCCCCTGCTGTGTCCAGAAAGATGGCAAGACTGTACAAAGTAGCACCTGGGGATCCAGCTTTCTTATCGCACATCCATCTCCTGAGAGCGTGGTTATTAAGGCGTCATGCTCTACAAAACAATCTACTGGCTTAGGAGGTGATCCCTAAGCTTTCAGAGGATGTTCAGGGCCATTTTTCGGATGTTCTGTTGAACGCTCAAGCGGCAGCCTGTCAGGTCATTCAATCTGGGCCTGACACAGACGACTGTTGCTAGAGTGATGGGTTCCTCAGTGGCCACTAGGAGGAACGCTTGGCTAACTGGGTATGGTTTTTGTCCGGATGTGCAGGCCCCTTTTTTGGATTTGCCCTTTGATGGCTCTCGACTCTTTGGTACCAAAGCAGACTCGTTGCTGCAGCGCTTTCAAGATAGTAGGGCAACTGCTAGATCGTTAGGCCAGCAGTCCTAACCTAGAGGTTTTGGTTATGGTAGATTTCGAGGGTTTGGCAAGGCTACTCTATTTCAAGCCCGGCAGCAGCAACTACAGCAGGCAATTCCACTGTATAGATCATACAGAGGGAAAGGTAGAGGTCACCTGCGAGGCTCAGCTTGCCAATATGTCTCCTCCTCCTCTCCTGTTCCCCCAACTAGTACCACAGGGAAGAAGCTCTAGTTTCCCCATCTTGGAGCATGTTGGTCCAGTGGGAGTTCGGGTGTCCCATTTTCTATGAAATTGGTAATCTGTTACATCAGATCTCTGGGTGTTCGATCTCGAAGAAAATGGATACTGTGTGAGAAAGTGCCATCTTTCTTGCCTTGGTATGCCCCCACTTTGTTTCTGAACTGCTGATGTACTTTGACTGAGTGTGCCCTGGGTCCCTGCCAACCAGGTACTCAGGGGCTGTGTTCCTTCCCTACAAAGAAAAGCTATGCTGAAAAAAAACCCCCACCCAATTGGCATCTCTGGCCACCTGTCAGCCCCTGGTAAATGGTACCCTAGGTACCTAGGGCATGGTGACCAGAGAAGACCTCTGAGGGCTGCAGCATTTATTGTGCCACCCTCCGGGACCCTGTACCCTGGCACCCACACACTGCCTTGGCAGGCTGAGTGCCCAAGTACAGAACTAAAACAAGAGTCGACATGGCACACATCCCTGTGTGCCATGCCCTCAGACCCCACTGCCCTGGCATACTTCAGTCACCCCTCTAGCTGGGTGCACTATGCCAGAGGTGAGGGCACCGGGGCATGAGCCCTGTGCCCCTACAGTACCCAGGGCCATTCCTGGGCACTGTAAGTCCAGTGATGCCATTTAAGAGTATATGGTGCTAGGAGGTCGTCATTACGAACTGACAAGTTTGGTACCAAACTTCTCAGCACATTAAACCCACACTGATGCCAGTGTGGGATTTAATGTAAAATGCACTAGAGGGCATCTTAGAGATGCCCTCCAAAACCCAAACCTACAATCCATGTCTGGGCTGAGTGGCTGCAGAGACTGCCACACAGCAGACATGTTGCTGGACCCCTGGGTGGAGAGCCCCCTGCTCTCCTGGGCCTGCAACAATGCACATCCTGGGCGAGGTGATTTGTCTCTCCCCCCCCCCCCCCCCCAGGATGGACAGGGGGAAGCTTCAAAGGCATACTGCCTCTGAGAGCTTCTCCAGACCATTTGCTGTACCCAGCAACCAGCCCCCCCACCAGGCCTACCCCCACCCTGGCGGGAAGACTGGTGGGAAAAACTACGTCAGGAAGGGGGGTGTGCCAACCTGTGTCAACTCCACCCCTCAGATGGATGAGGCAAGGTGAAGCACGACCCCGGACCCCGGCTATCTTGTAGATGGGGAGTCCTGCCCAATCCCAGCTAGTCTCCCGCTCCCCTCCCACAGAAGAGGAGCAGGGTAGGGGGTGTACTCACCCCAGGACAGGCACCCATTGGTCCCTGTCCTTGCCCTACCTGTAACGCCCCTAAATTCATTATTTAGGGGCTCCCGGAACCTTCCTTCCTTAGATCCCGATATCAAAAAGATCAAGAAGAAGACCCACCGTGCAGCTGCTAACAGGACAACAACTGACTTGGCCCCAGCCCTACCGGCTTGTTGATCCTGGAACCTGCTCCTGCCTAAACCCGGCGACCTCCGCGGACAGCAACCTTGGGACACCCAGAGGACCTGCCTGCCTTGACCCTCTCGAGGATTGGGACTCATCAGCAGAGGCTCTGCTGCAACAACCCACCTGGTGCCCACCAGGAAGCTCCGGACCAGCCCACTCTGCACCAGCCGAGCCCGGGCCAGGCCAACCCAAACCAAGACCACCAGGACGTCCCCCCATCGACTAGGACCCAAAGTCCAGTGCCCAAAGACCCTCCTCGACGAACCAGTCGACGCCTGCAGACTCAGAACCAGGGGCCACCCCAACCGCGACCAGCCGAGGGTAAGCTTTTCCGACACCCAAAGACACCCCTGCACCCAGCGCCCTACAGCCCCCTGTGCCTCCCTTTGAGGTACCTACCTGTGCTCCAACACCCCAACTTACCTCTCGAAGTGCTGGTCGCCCCTGAAGAGTCATCGTCCCCGAGTCTGCAGCCTTTGTTCCTTTTTCAAGATCCTCATTGGATAACATTGAGCGCCCGACGTCTCAAAAGCACCCTGCACCCAGCCGCCCAAGTGCCGCTGGCTGTGACCTCTTTGCCCTATCCTACTTCCCCCCCATGCGCCCCCCCCCCTTGCCCAGAGCAAGTGACCAGGAGCCCAGCTCCCAGAGCCGCTTGGCCTGCTAGCCAGCAGCCACCAACCGGAGGCCCCCTTTCCCTCATTCGATAACATTGGGCCTACCTACCTCTGCACCCGGCCGCCCCTGCGCCGCTGGGACTGAACTAACTGTACTCACCTGACCTTGGGGGACCCCCGAGTCTATGCCCAGAACCCTAACTTCACCAACCAAGTACTCACCTGGAAACGGTAATTCACTTACCTGCCATTGGATAACTTTGACCCATTTTTGACTCGAAAATTTTCCAAGTGTGAAGTTTTGAAAACTGAATATATTCCTATAAAATCAGCCAGAGTTCGAATTCAAAAATACACACCTGTGAACAGGAGAGAAGCCAGTACTGTACCTTTCAGCCCAGTACTGAACCGCAAAAGTAATCCCTAGCGAAGTTACTAGCAACCTGTATTTTCTCCATAGGAACCCATTGTCTGCTTTTCTATGAAATTTCTTTTAAGTGTCTACTTTTGAAAACTGCAGATATTCTTTAAAAATCGTGCGACATACTGAAACGCAATTACCTACCTGTTTTGAGTTAAGCCCCCAGTGCTGGCCTTAGGAGACTAGTGCTGGGTTACAAAAGTAACGCGATCGTACTTTACCTGTAACCTGAATTTCCTCCCATTGAATAACATTGTGAGAATCACCTCAAAGTTTATAAGTGTGAACTTTTAAAACCACTTTATATTCTGGAAAAATCATCACTGTAACTAAAACGTTTTTGCTAATCTGGTTTCAGCTTAGACCCCAGGACTGAATCCAAGATCTAGTCCTGGAACTACCAAAGTAATCCATAAAGAAATCAACTGTACTTTTACTATGAAAACCCATTGAGCTCCATGCTAGAGTGCGTTTCAGAACTGTATTGCTATTAGCTAACCTCAGATTATTGTGTGTACAAACTTATTGCTCCTCTGCAAAGTATTTACTTGAGAGTACTCATATCTCAAAGTATATTTTTATAACAGTTGGTTATAAAAATAAAACCACTATATCTAAGGATATAATAACAATTGGCCTGGAGTTCAGTTCTTGAGTGTGTGAAAACTTTTGCTGATCGAGTGTGTACAACAAATGCTTTACACTGTCCTCTGGTACTGCCTTAGTGCTCGACCAAGTTACCACTTAGGAGAGTAAGGTCAGTTCTGATTTGTACCTCTGTTAAACCTTTGGGGTTTGTGAACTCTATACACACTGTACTGCCTTATTGTCCAGTATATATAGAGCCACCTTCTCACAATACGCCCTTCCTTTCCAGGAGTGACCCCCCTGTCAGCCCGCCCCCACCCCACTGTAATTGCTCGGAAAGGTGAGATAGAGATTGTTCTGGAGCATGAAAAAGATCAGGGATGCTACTCCTGATATTTCCTGATCCCGCAAAAGGACGGGCGATTGAGACCAATCCTAGACCTCAGGATCTTGAATTGTTATCTCAAACAGTAGAAATTCAAGATGTTGACCCCAGCTCAGGTTCTTCTGGTGCTGCAGCAGGAATACTGGATGGTGTTGATCGATTTACAGGATGCGTATTTTCATATTCCCATCTTGAAGTCTCAGTGGGGTCTCAACACACCCAATTTGCTGTCTTTCCATTCGGTCTTACATCCAGGTCTTCACGAAGGTGATGGCGGTGGTAGCACCACATCTGAGAAGGTTGGGGATTCCTGTTTTCCCCCATCTGGGCGACTGGCTGCTCAAAAAAAAGTAGCCAGAGATAGTGCTGCAAGTAACAAAATAGCTGTTGTTCGACTTGGGTTTTTCGATAAATGTACCTAAATCTCACCTGATACCCTCTCAGTGCAAACTGTTAATAGGAGCAGTACTGGACACTACTGTGAGTCATGCTTTCCCGCCTCAGAGGATTCTAATTTTTCAAGATGGAGTGGCTGTTCCAGTCCTGAAGGTCTTATGCCAGCTCGGTCTTTTCGCTTCCTGCATACTGTTGGTCATCCATGCACGCTGCCACACAAGGGCACTCCAGTGTGCCTCGGCAATCAATGGTTTCAACAACCGATCTCGAGGAGTTGCTCAGGATCTCCAGAGACAGTGCAGCGGAGCTGTTGTGTTGGAGTGTTTCGGACAACCGTTCTCAAGGGAAGCCGTTTCAACTACCTTCTCTGGTGGCCACAGTGGTAACGGATGTCTCCACTCTAGGTTGGGGAGCTCATCTGGGGGATCTGTAGGTCAAGGGCCTTTAGTCTCCAGAAGAAAGATTCATGTGAAGCAATCTTCTAGAATTGCGTGTGATACATTTGGCTCTCAAGGCCTTTCATCCCCTCCCTTTGCTATCAGTCAGTTCAGGTGCTGACTGACACCACTACCGTGGTGTGTTACATAAACAAACAGGGAAGAGTAGGGTCGTAGCGTCTCAGCAGAGAGGCTTTGCGACTCTGGTCCTGGGCTCAGGACCATCAGATTTGTGTGATTGCAAATCATCTGGCCAAGGTGCTGAATGTGTGTGCGGACAGTCTCAGTCCGCAGTTTTCCGCCGATCACGAGTGGCGTCTCCATCCGGAGGTGGTCTGTCACATTTTCAGAATGTGGGTGCTTCCTCGGCTGGACCTGTTTGCCACTCATGAGAACGCGCACTGCCCATCATTATGTAGTCTCCAGTATCTGATGCGGGAAGCGTTGCGGACACGTTTCAGCTGGACTGGTGCTCGCATCTTATTTATGGTGTTTCCTCTCATACCTCTTGATTCTTCGAGTTCTGAGGAAGATTCCCCGAGACCGGGCCCAGGTCATATTGATTGTTCCGGACTGGCCAAGAAGGGTGTGATATAAATCCCCTCCTTTACCTCTCATTGCATCCTCCGCTCCGTCTCCCTCTCAGGGCAGACCTCCTCTGGCAGTTGTAGGGGCAGGTTCTAAACCCCCCACCTTCAGAGCCTGCACATTCATGCCTGGAGTTTGAATGGGGCAACTTGAGTTCTTTCTCTCTTCCACCAGATGCAGTGAATGTTATTTTATCAGCTATCATTCCACCAATTCGGTCTATTCTTATAGGTGGGCCAGGTTTGTTAAATGGTGTGGAGAGAGATCAATTGATCCTTTGCAGGTCCGTCTGTCTGATATTCTGAATTTCGCTCTTTCCATGGCTCATCAGGGTTGTGCAGTGGCTACTGTTAAGGGCTACTTGTCTGCCTTTCTTTGTTTACCGGATCATCCCTCTTTGATTAAGTCTCCTATAGTATGAGATTCATTAAGGGTCTTACTAACAAGTTTCCTCCCACTTCATTTATTATGCCTCAGTGGAATTTGGATTTAGTCCTTACTTTCTTGATGGGGTGTCCCTTTGAACCACTGGATAAATGTCAATTGAAATTTCTAGTATTTAAGACAGTTTTTCTAATTGCGATTACTTCTGCCAGGGGTTTATTGAGCTGCAGACCCTTAGCTTTAAGCCTCGTTTTACCTCAATTCATGCGGACAAGATGGTTATTCGGGCCAGAGCTGCTTTCCTGCCTAAGGAAAATGGTAATTATACCATTGAGTTCAAAATAAAATACAAAAACGCCTTAAAAAAATAGCAAGCGCTCTGCAAAGAAACACGTGCAAGCTACGTCGCACTTACTATTTCGAATGCACAGAACTGTTTGCGAACATTGTTTTCAATGGTTAAAAAACTTTCAGGTTCAGATACTCAACCTACGCCCCCGTCTTAGATGATTCACATTGCAATGACCGTGCCGAACAAAGTTAAAAACATTAACTCCACACTGAGCGGCTCTTCGACAGCTATGACTATGCAACAAAGCCTTAATCTCGAGTCTGATAGGACAGAACCCACTAATAAACTGCAATCCCGGTCACTACTAGACATTAACTCATTTACAAAAAATTTGGGCAGCATAAAATCAGGTTCACCTCGGCATCTTTTATCCTCTATGGTTCTGCAACAACTTGATACACCTTCTCTTGAACTAATTATGGGTCTTCTTAATGCCTCTTTACAGTAGGAAATTGTCCCTCCAGAGTGGAAAAACTTTGATTCTTCGCACTTGAAGAAAGCCAACGCTGACCCTGCTCAACTTTCTAATAGGCCCATTTCCCTGCTCCCGATTTACTCTAAAATTCTGGAAAAGCATTTAAACTACCAACTTACACAGTTCGTTGAATCTTCCAAATTTTTACACGATTCTCAGTCCGGTTTCAGAGCCGGTTTCTCAACAGAGACAACTCTGCTGGGCATGACGGAGATGCTGAGACACCGCTTGGATATCGGGGACACAGCAGCCCTCATACTGCTCGATCTGAGCGCTGCTTTTGACACAGTGTCTCACACGGTGTTAATACGATACCTTTAAACCCTCGGCATCTCTGGTTTAGCTCTGAAATGGGGAAACATCCTTTACAACGCAACTTTTACCACACAGTGCCTTTACGACGCAACTTTTACAACGCAAACCATTACAACGCATTGCGCTGGGGGGCGTTCTAGGATAGGAAATAGATTTAATTTACTATCCAACACCTTCCCTACTATCCACGGGGACTGGAGCTGGAATAGTAAATTAAACTATTCACTATCCAGCACCCCAAAGCGCTATGCGTTGTAAAGGCATGCGTTGTAAATACAGCGTTGTAAAGGCATGTGTGGTAAAAGTATGCGTTGTAATGTCATACATCCCTGAAATGGCTGACATCTTTCCTGACCAACCACTCTTTTCAAATTTTTTCCACTGGCGCCACATCCAAACTTTATTCATCTGATTGTGGAGTCCCTCAGGGCTCTATTCTTAGTCCACTGCTTTTTAATGTTTATGTTTAAACACTGGCAACTATTGCAGAAGAGGCCGGGTTATCCCTCTTCTCTTACGCAGATGATACCCAGATCGTCTCTCTCTCTTCTGAGAAGGTGTCCGATCCGTCTGCTCTTCAAGACGGCTTAAGGAAAGTTGCAGCATGGATGCAAACAAACCTGCTTAAACTTAATGGCAACAAGACCGAGGTTCTTGTTTTTGGGAATAACAAAGAACCATGGGGCCCCGTCACTGGCCCATCGAATTGGGTACTGCACCCCAGCCCACTCAACAAGTTCGTAATCTGGGCTTTTTTGTTGATGATCGGCTGTCCATGAGACAGCAAGTAGTAGAAGTTAAACTACCTGCTTTACTGTATTGAAGTGGTTGAGAAAAGTTGTCTGGATGCTCCCTTGTTCCACCCAGAAAACAGTGGTCCTGGCACTTGTGACCTCGAGAATGGACTATGGCAATGTTCTCTATCTAGGGGCCAACAAAGATATAGTGCGGAAGCTACAGGTAGTGCAAAAGGTGGCAGCTAGATTCTTATGCCGAATTTCCAAATTTACCTCCATCACCAGCTACTTACACGATCTCCATTGGTTGATAGTGGAAAGTAGTGTCAAGATTAAAGCGTTGAGCTTCTTATTTAAGATCAAGTTAGGTACTGCTCCTCAGTACTTGCAGGCCCTGGCACAACCCTACTATCCTTCACGACAACTGCGTTCCACTACTCGGGGAACATTTTTAGTTCCCAGGATCAGACTCTCAAGGATGAGAGGCCGCTCCTTTGCCTTTCTCGGTCCTACCTTGTGGAATACTTTGCCTGCATCTCTGTGCCTTGAAACAAATTTTGCAAGTTTTCGCAAGAATTTAAAAACATGGCTATTTAACCAATAATTCCATGCTCTGCTTCCATCCTCTGGCTGGCTCTGGGAAACCCTTTTTGGGTAGCTGTGTGCCTTACAAAAGCAATTTAACATAACAATAGCATAAGGTAGTCACTCCCTTTCACTAGGGCAGTCTATCACTCTACCTACTTTCTATCCCCCCCAACCCCCCCCACCCCCCCCCCCCCCTCCCTTCAAGGAAGAGATGAAACTTCACAGCCTGGGCCCTAAGAGGGCAGTCAGTTTCAACCTGGACAGGACTAAAGACTTTAGGTTGGACAACAACTCTTCATTGGATATGTGGACAATATGAAGGGCAAGGCGGTGCACAATAAAATGCTGTCCAGGTTGATCATTTATTTATTTAAGAAGTTTTCTATAGTGCTGGCCAGACCCGAGGGTATTCTAGCGCTTTACAGGAGGTACATAGCAGGAAATCAACAGGTACAAAAATAAAAAAAGTGACACATCAGCCTAAGAACGTAAAATTAAAGCGCAACGCAATGTAATGCAGGATAGTCAATTACCTTCAGGGTGCTTCGAAGCAGAGCTCGATGACCGCTAGCTGCCCTGAGCTATCCATTCCCTAGGGAGCGGTCGAGGAACAGGGTTTTGAGTTGGCTTTTGAATTCTACAAAGGGAATGGTTCTGATATGAGAGGGAATGGAGTTCCAAATTTTGAGCGCGCTTCCGGTGAAAGATCGGTCCGCAGTTTTTTTTCTTCTGGTTTTTGGTGGTATGAGTAGGAGGGAGTTTGAACTTCTCAGGTTCCTGGTCTGGCCGGCTTTAGTGAGGTTTTTGGACAAGTACTCAGGTTTACCGGTGTGAAGGGCTTTATGGGTGAGGCAGGCTGTTTTGAAGCTAATCCGCATTTCGACTGGAAGCCACTTTAATTCCTTGAGAGCAGGGGAGATATGATCGAATTTCTTGATACCGGTGATCATTCTGGCGGCCGCATGCAACGTTGTTTTTATGGGACCCAGGTGTGGTATTGGAATTCCTGAGAGGACTGTGTTCCCATAATCCAGTCTTGATAGTACCAGAGATTGGGTGGCCTGTTTGAGATCATTGGGCGGAATTGAGGGTTTTATTTTGTTAAGTAGTCTGAGGTTAAGGGAAGCGCTTTTGGCCGAATTCTTAATGTGACTCTTCAAGTTCAGTTTTGAGTCTAGAGTGATGCCTAGAGATTTGACAGTCTGCTAGAGTGAGATTTCCGTTGAGCGCATCACATCAATGGCTTTTAACCATTCGGCAATTTGGGGGTTATCTTCCTTATTCGAGATGAGGGGTCACTCAGTCTTGTCAGGATTTAGTTTCAGGTGGTTGGATGTCAACCAATGTTGGACATCTTTCAGTACATCATTAAGCCTCTGTATGTCTTTAAGAGAGGTAGTTTCCAGATAGATTTGAGTATCATCGGCGTAAAGATGGAAGCGGATGTTGGCTTTTCTGAGAAGTTTGGAGAGAGCTTCCATGTAGATGTTAAAGAGTTGCGGTGATAGCACCGAGCCTTGAGGGACGCCCTTGTTGACTTGCTGGAGGTCGGAAGTGAAGTTTTTGACTTTTATTTTTTGTGTGCGATAATGTAGAAAGGAGGAGAACCATTTGAGGACTACCTCGCCAAGACCAGCTCTTTCTTGGAGAGCCCTTATTAGGAGATTGTGATCTACAGTATCAAATGCTGCCGAGAGGTCAAGGAGAATGAGGAGGCAGCATTGGTCAGAGTCTAGAGATCCAAGGATATCATCGGTGATGTTGAGAATCGCGGTTTCTGTGCTACAGCCTTTTCTGAAACCTGACTGGTGGGGGTCCAGGAGGTTGATTTTGTCTCGGTACTGGCTTAGTTGATGAAGTACGCATTTTTCTAGAGTTTTTGAAAGAAGGGGGAGGTTTGACACAAGTTTAAAATTGTTCAGATCTGTCGTGTCTAGACTGGGGGTTTTTTTCAACAAGGGGGTGACTTGACCCATTTTAAGGCAGTCTGGAACCACTCCGTTTTTTAGGGAGCTATTTATGATTATGTTCCAGAGCGGAGCTAAGGCGTGCTTCAATTTTTTGGTCAGTAGGGGCGGAATGGGGTCTAGGACATCGGCTGAGGGTTTGGAGGTGGAGATCAAGGTGACTATCTCAGTTTCTAGGATGGGACGGAAACTGAGCCATGAGTTGGGAGAGGAACCAGGAGAGAGATCAGGCGACCCAGCCGCGATGCTTTTCGTGGGGTGTGTTGTTGACGTCTAGTGAGAGTTCGATTTTGGAGATCTTGTCATTTAAAAAATTGGCAACATTTTCATATAGTTCTTTGGACGCCTGTACAGAGGAGGACACGGGCTTGGAGATTTGTTGTCTGATGATGCTATAGAGCTCCTTGGGTCTGTTTTTGGCACTGTCCAGCGCCTAGCGGAAAAAGCTGGATTTCTTGTTTTTGATGTGTTTGTTATATTTATTACTGGCTGATTTGAGTTGATCGCGGAGGATGGAGGTGGGTTTATTTCTCCACTTTCTCTCTTTGGCTCTTAAAATTCTCCTTTCGGAGTTGAGTTTGGGATTTAACCATGATCTGCATGGGATGGCTCTACTCTTTTTGAGCTTTAGGGGAGCTATTTTGTCAAGCATGGACATTAGGTTTGCGTTGTAACATTCAGTGAGGTCATCAGTTGAGGTGGTCATTGGTGTCGGTGAGAAGTGAGCTTAACTGTTCTTCAAGGACTCCCATGGGGACCTGAGAGAAGTATCTCAGCCATTTGGGGGGATCTTGCAAAGGTGATTGAGAGAGAGTTAGTTGGTTGATATGAAATAATATCATGTGGTGATCTGACCAGTCGACTGGGAGAATGTGATTGATGGTAATGGTGTTTGTTTGAGCGATGATGGCATCCAGGATGGCTCCTTTGTAGTGCGTCTCCTCTGTGCAGCACTGGGTTAGATTGTTATCACAGAGGAGACTGAATAGAGATTGGATTAGCGAGTTGTTGGTCTCATTCCACCGTAGGTTCAGGTTGCCTAGAATTAGATTATTGATACCTTGGCCAAGAAGCAGCCTCCTGAAGGTATTAAAGGTCATTCCACCAGAGCAAAGTCTTCTTCTTTGGCTAGAGGTATCCCTGTTGTAGACATCTGCAAGGCGGCAACTTGGGCCTCCCACCACGCTTTTGCGAAGCATTACTGCTTAAACTCGGAGGTGAGGAGGGACGGTCACTTTGCACGTTTTGTGCTGCATGATTTTTTGATATAGGTAGGCGGGCATCCTCCGAGAGCGGGACTGTTGGGGATTCAATTCAAAAGGTGCGGAATCGACAGGCAGATGCTTCAATCTGAAGAACAAGTTACTTACCTTTGGTAACGCCTTTTCTTGTTGATCCAGTATCTGCCTGTGGATTCCTCACTGAAACACCCGCCTCGCCGTTGCCTGCCTGTTTATTTATTTAGAAAGTTTTATATATCACAAATTTAACCACCAAGGGTATCGGAGCGCTTTACAGATTGTGCATCGCAGGGGAATAATACAGCTTGTGCATTACAGGGTATAGGCATAAAAGAAGAAAAGAACCAAGCGACAAGATCAGAGAGTCCCAATCTCGTGAGGGAAAAGCAAACACATAGTCGGGCAAAAATCAAAGTCTAGAAATGCGTGACCCACTCTTGGACCAGGTGGCTGGACAAGACACAACGGGTATGAACCCAGAGTTGGATGACCGTGGTAGGATAACGCAGCAATTTTTCATCCGGAGCCTTTTCTAGAATTTATGAGGTTTAAGCAAGAGGGTGCTGGTGCTTCTGGAGGCTCTAAACCACACAAGAGTTCGAGTTTCTGCGCGAGGTACAGGTCTTGAAGTGGATGGCTTTGTGAGCCATGTATGCACTTTTTAGCTGTATCCGAGCTTCATATGTAAGCCAATTCAGTTCCCGCAATTCCAGAGAGATGTGGTGGTATTTTTCGTGCCAGTTAGGAGCCTAGCAGCGGAATTGAGGGCAGCCCTAAGAGGAGCTGTCGTCCTTCTAGGCAGGCCGCAAAGCTTTGCACTACCATAATCCAGCTTTGAGATCACTAATGCTTGTACTGCAACTTAAGGGCATGAGCAGGGAGGAAGGGTTTGAGTTTCCTAAGTAAGCGGAGTTGGAAATTCGCTCCTTTGGTGAGGGAACTAATGTGCTTCTGCATGTTCAGGCTTTTGACAAGAATGATACCCAGAGAGGACGCTGAGTCCACGAGGTGCGGTCTGCAGTTAAGAGCAGTTAGCTGGTTTAACCATTGTTCCATGAAGAGTGATTGGTTGTGGGGTGAGATCAGTAGGAATTCTGTTTTAAGCGCATTACGCTTGTGGTGATTGCGTGTCAGCCAGCTTTGTGTTTCAAGCAGGACGGAGTTGAGGGACTGAAGGTCTTCAGGTATAGTTGGGTATCCTCCGCATACACATGATCACTAATGCTGGATGATTGTAGAATTTCTGTCAGAGGTTCCATGAACAGGTTAAAGAGCGTGAGGGACAATGCTGAACCTTGAGGAACCCCCAAGGTGACTCCTGTAGGGTGGGACAGGGATTGGTCCACCTTGAAACTTTGGGATCTGTTCTGAAGGCACGAAGAGAACTAGCTTAATACCGGGCCAGACAGCTCCATCCTGTGTTTCAGGAGGTCAATTAGGTGATAATTTTTGACCGAGTCAAATGCTGACAAAGAGTCTAGAAGAATCAATATGCACGACTCCTTGTGATCCAGCATTTTAAGATCATCATCCACGATGTGCGTTCGTGCCGACTCTGTGCTGTGACCTGGGCGGAAACCTGATTGGCATTGGTCCAGGAGTTGGAAATGTTCGATATGATGACAAAGTTGAGTGAGCACACATTTCTCCAAGAGTTTTGCCATGGTGGGGATGTTAGTGATTGGGCGAAAATTGAGAAGGTCCGTGGGATCCGCATTTAGTTTCTTAAGGATCGGGTTAACCTGACCTGATTTAAGGCAATCAGGAATACCTTCTTGCATAAGAGAAGCATTGACTATTGTCGTCCAGAGTGGTAGTAAGGTGTATCTCATGGTTCGATGGCAGGGTCGTTGTAGTGATTGAAAAGTTTAAAAGTCAACAACAATATACGAATAGTGGGTTCATCCACGGTTTCGAACATGCTCCAAGATGCATTGTTTTTGGGGCGCAACGACGGAGTATGTTCAGTGATACTCAACTCTGAGGGGCATAAAGTGTTCAGCGGACTACTCGAGTGTTGATCCTTGGCCGAGCGTAGATCATTTTAAACTAAAAAAATTAATTGGCATGATATTCATGTACTTTATGGTTATTCGAAATATGATGCTCGTCACTAGGAAATTTCTCTATTTTAGAATTTCTAGTTACTTTTCTTCTCTAAATCGTATTCGGTGTGTACTTGTGGCTATGTGGTATACTGTGTATACTTGTGAAATGTTGTTGGTTCACCTATTCGCCTCAAAGGCACAGAAAAAATAGGTGGAACTGATGTCCGCACGCCGATGAGGTCTTCTTATAGCTCAGATGATGTTGCGTGGGGTCACGAGCGGAGCCGTTTCATTGTGACATCCTCGTCGACTTGGCAGAGCTATGGAGAAAAGCTTCCATGGAATGCTGCGCCAGGGTTAATTCAAAAGGTGTGGAATCCACAGGCATATACTGTATCCACCTGAAAAAGCGTTACCGAAGGTAAGTAACTTGTTCATCTTCGGCACAACTGTACTGTGAGTTGTTTTTAGAGAAAATTTTTAAAATTTCTGAACTAGGGAGATCATTTGGTTTGACTATCAACATGGCTGAAAAACAAAAGATCTCCTCTTAAACCGGTTTATCTTGTGGCAGCAAGAACATTTACACTGATCCACACTGTGTATTTGTTGTCTTTATCCTAAACATAAGTCAGCAGAATGTAAGATTTAAAGTCTTTCTCAACCAAGACTCTTAAGGACATCAAAATGCGCCTGACATTAATTCTGATCAGTATTTTCCTCCTCCTAAAGGAAATGCCCCCTCTTCAGGGGAAGATTCTGTGAGGAGTTCACCCTCTAAGCACTACCATTGAGGCAGCGCACAAGAGGAACACTTGTATAGTTTCCGGAGCATGATTTATTCGGTACAGTGCTTGCAGATGACAAACGAGAGTCTAAGCACCACAGAGATTCAACTGGTGGAAACAAATCTTCAAAGAAAACCTTGTCTCCAACTTCAACCTCATCATCGACAAAGATACAATCGACGACTAGCAGTCCTGTTGTCTCAGTCACACTCGACTGCATCACTGTTGAGAACCACACAGTCCATAAAAGACATGGGAGGAAATGTTTTTTCACCTTTAAGGGTGACACATTTACCTCCAGTGCAGTTATTGCAGTGAGATCAAGATGAGGTAGTGATTAGGCCACGCTGACAACCCAACACAACTGGATGTGCGATATTTCCAAAATTCTAGAGAGAAAGCAATGGATGATGAGTCCTACAGTGAATGTGTATCAGGAGTACATTTCTGGGAGTACTTGAACTAATTTAGAACCAAATCAATCCAAGTATTCTAGAGAACCAGAGGTGGTCCAATTGCCAACTTTGTAACAAATGATGGATACTTGTAATAAGTTATTATGCAGCAACCAACTACCAATTGTTAGAAATGCGGTTTCTGGTTGGCTAGGGTATGCCAGGCAGAGCCCACCTCTCTAGTCAGGGCAAGTAAGTTAAACACCTGGTGCAGAGCAGGCAGTCTTATCATAAGAGGCAATGTGTAAAGCGTTTGGGCTACACTCAGACCAGTAACCCAATAAATACACCACAAAAGAGACTCCACATGGTATTCTATAAAAATATAGTGTACTTTTCCCCCGGCTATAACAGTCTTTATAAGAAGGCGGCAAACATGAAGACTTCTTTCGTATCACCCTCCTGCCCACCACCCACAGCCCTTTGCACTCCTGCCCCTCCCAGACCTACCTAATGTCAGCCGTAGCATGGACATTTTTTTTGGGGGGGATTTTGTAAAGCGCAGATAGCTGCCCAGGGGCGTCGCAGCGCTGAATGCTAACAAGTGTTCTCAGTAGGGCTAAAATGCAAAAGAAAAAAACACACTATTTATTGAACAGAAAAGTTTTCAGATGTTTCCTAAAAGAAGTAAAGTCCGAGTTGGACCTAAGGTGAAAAGGTAAACTGTTCCACAATATGGCCGCATTCAGGGAGAAGGAACGACCTCCTGATCTAGACCGTTTGACCTTTGCATCCATGTGCATCCATGCCAGAGGCATGCCTTTCTGTGCCTAGCACCAGGAACTCTGGTCCTCTCTTTATTCACCACTCCTCTGCTGAGCCCTTCACACTCTCAATCCCAGCCGCAGTGCTTTCACATTGCTCAAAACAGCGCGAAGGAACGTTTATATGCGCCTCCTGCAAGTTCTCGTGCACCCTTCCACAACCTTCACCAATCATCCCACTCGCTCACAATCAAATATACCAGTCGCCTGCTCTCACTCAGACTAACCCCATCCATGCAACCCAACACACTTGCATGCATTCTCCTCAACACCTACTCCCTCACTAAATACGCCACAGAGATATGGGACCTACTTCACGACCACGATCTGGTCCTGCTCTTTCTTAAAGAAATATGGCTCAACCCAACCTCTGACCAGACCTCGCAACAGGGAACCCTGCTGGCTACAAGATTATCAGACAAGACTGTCTGCACAAGCCCAAAGGTGGAGTTACAATCCGATTCAAAGACACCCATCCACATACACTGATACCCTCACCAGCTACGACTCACATTCAAGATGCACATCACAGCCAGCTACTCCCTGGGTGGAACTCTCGAATTCTGATCACCAGGATCCCACACAAATTTCACTGGCTACATCAGACTTTGTCACACCCCTCATTAATGCCAGCACATTAATCTTCATCGGAGACCTTAATTCATTTTCACCTAAAAGATCACTCCAACTAAAACTCTACACCTTTCTAGAAAACCTCAAACTCACCCAGCATGTTTCTGAAATACACCCACACAGCCGGAAACCTAGTGGACCCGATGTACTCCTCAATCCTCAATATCCTGGTTGCCAAACTAGCAACTGTGACCTGGACATACCATGCCCTCATAAGTTTCAGCATACTCATCCCGCACTACAACAGACCTGCACCACTGGAACTGCCCACCACAGCTGGAAAAACATCACAGAAGAGGGCTGGGCCTGCGCTCTCCTTGCGTGTGAACACGCCACCATCAAGTTGCTGAAAGGCATCCAGAACCTCAGTACCTGGATCACTGCATGCGTTGACACACTGTCATCCCTCAAGCGCAACCCAGTGGCAGCCCGGCCACAGGTCAGCTGGTACACAGAGAAACTCAGGCTAATGAAACTGCACTTTAATCTACTGGTGTGTAAATCAAGACACCACAGATAAGTCCTCTTAAAATCCACCTTAAAACGCTTCCAGATTATATTGTTTGGATGAATGGGTATATTCATGCTGGTTTAGTTGTATGCATGAAGTAACAGATGGCCTGATAGCTGTGGGCAGTTAGATGCATTGTTGTGGTTACTTATTTGGATGGGTACAGGTTTGGTTCGATGAATGAATGCTTGGTCTGGATGTACCAATGCATGTCTTGGCTGAGGGAAGTGCTCAATTTGTGTGGGTTTCTTTTCTTTAAATACCAATGTTCAAATTTTATCAGAGGATGCATTTCACATCCACTGCAGCCCAATCAATGCAAAATGCCACATACCCACCTGCCGGGTATCCCAGTGTTACTTTTTATACAGAGTCCTATTTTCTTTTATTTGTTGTACTGTACCTATATTCAAGAAAGAAATTACAGAAACAAGAAAGTAAATGTAGAGGCAAGGCCTATGTGAAAGGAAATTAGATGACGATAGACACTAGTTTCATAATTTCTTCTGTATCCAATATAACTGAAAAGTCAATGTGTCAGACAATTTAAACTCTTCTTTGGTTTATTAGCTGAAAATAAATGTTCATTTAATTGACATGCTTTCTAAAGACCATTGCATTTTTATGCTTACACTATCAACGTCCGATCACATATCTTCTATGGCCTGAGGAACTCCTATTTAGCTGCTCCATCTCCACTTGATGGGGGTATTAATTGCTTTTTAGGTCTCGTGACCTTGCAATGCGCGCAAGCGCATTGAGGGAGCGAGAATTCAAGTGCTCAAAATAATCGTGAAACCAAGGGTTTCGTTCGTGCGGTTTTCTTAAAGTTCACGTGAATCACGTGAGCAAACAAGCACACGCATTCACGGCCGCACAGCACATCAAAGGGCTTCGCCCAGCGTGCGCTCTGCGGCTTCTCCTCCCCTAACACGCTGGCATTCACGGCCGCACAGCACATCCCAGCGTGTGCTGTGCGGCTTCTCCCCTAATTATTCATGGCTGGCCGGTGGCCGGCCGTACTTTCAGTACACCTTTTGCTCAGGACATTGCTTTTTTTTTTATTATTTGCAGTGCCTTTAGAAATTTGTAAACTTGCTTGCTTGTTGCTTTCACATCATGCGCTTACAACGCTCGACTTTCATTTAACATGTTAGGTTTAAAAGCTGCAATAAATACGTGCACGTTCGCTTTGCTGCCTTGTCACATCCTGCGCTTACAGCGCTCGGCTTTCATTTAACATGTTAGGTTTAAAAGCTGCAATAAATACGTGCACGTTCGCTTTGCTGCCTTGTCACATCCTGCGCTTACAGCGCTCGGCTTTCATTTAACATGTTAGGTTTAAAACCTGCAATAAATACGTGCACGTTCGCTTTGCTGCCTTGCTCCCTCGCCCCCGCTCGGTGCGCGCGCACCACTGGTTTCGAATCCGTGCATTTATCTTTTTCGACTTTCGTATTAAATAATCAATGCGCAACAGCGACTGAAATTCTCTTTTTGTTTTGTTTCCTGCGTTGGCTCGTGTTCTGATGCACATGTTTTTGCCCTACGCATTCATTCAACAGATGGGAGTTTGTTTGCAGGCAGTTACCAGCAGCAATGTGTTTTAATTTGTATGCTATGAAAGTCCGCTTGCACGTCATGCTTTTGTAATGTAAGCATATGTTTTTCCGCTTTGAAACAGTTTTTTATTTTTTAACGGAGCCATGTTGGTTAATTGTTTTTCGAATTACTTTTCGGTCAGCTAGATTGTAATACCTGCTGACGTCAAGATCCCTTGCTTCTCACATAGAATTGTGTGATAGGCCCTCCGTGTTATCCAGCACAGACGAATAGTGCACTGCTCTTGAACCGTCGATGTTCTCCAGCACAGCTAGACCGGCAGGTCTTCTGAGCCATGATTGTTTCTATACATTGCGGGACGCCTATACAAGGGAAGCTATCTCTTCAGACAAATTATTCAGATGATTTTAGGGACAGTGTAAGACTGACCAGAGTCAAACTACCTCCCCTGCGTGACTGCTGCTGTTCCCCACCCCTGATTACACACCATGGGCCATTCTCACCATACTCCATTCTCGCCATACTCCATTCTCGCCATACTCCATTCTCGCCATACTCCATTCTCGCCATACTCCATTCTCGCCATACTCCATTCTCGCCATACTCCATTCTCGCCATACTCCATTCTCGCCATACTCCATTCTCGCCATACTCCATTCTCGCCATACTCCATTCTCGCCATACTCCATTCTCGCCATACTCCATTCTCACTATACTCCATTCTCACCATCCTCGCCATACTCCATCCTCGCCATACTCCATTCTCACCATACTCCATTCTCACCATACTCCATTCTCACCATACTCCATTCTCGCCATACTCCAGCTCCTATAAAATCAGGCCAGGGTGAAATTCTGATCACACCACTGAAGTTAGCCAAATTCCCATTACTTGATTTGGTGTACTTTTTTAAGTAACACAGCACCTCATATGGATAGATTGAAACCCTTAGGATGGTATTACTTGACATATTTGTCCACAGGCTCGTTCGCTTAAAAAATATCCCCTTAGATACTGTTAAGCATAATGTTGCAATGTAGTCCGGGCCATTACTACAGTTTCTGTGTTAAATATTAAGGGACACCACCACATCACTCAGGGACACCATCACACCACTCAGCAAAACCACCGCACCAATCAGGGACACCACCACATCAATCAGGGATACCACCACATCAATCAGGGACACCACCACATCAATCAGGGACACCACCACATCACTCAGGGACACCACCACATCATCACTCAGGGACACCTGAGTTGCCAATAGGTCTTGCAGTAGGAAAGTCGGAGCTATTGGTTTTGTAAATGACAAAGCCCTTTATGTTTTTAAAATGAAAACAAAAATAAAAGGCATTGTTATTTGCAATTGTAATAGCTCCAACTTTCCTACTGCGAGACCTATTGGCAACGCCAGTGCTTGTTGCTTGTGGCGCTGCACAGCGATTGGCTGCTCTTCTGGTCTCTACTGTTTTGGCAAGTAGGTGGCAAATCTCTATGCTGCGGACTACCGAAAGAGGAGTATACAGGTGGCAAGCGCCCCCACCCCAGGCAGAAAGTGACATCATACACCTGGGATCAATGAGGAGGCGTAATTTCGCGCTGGTTATGGCTACCTTACTAAACCAGGTGGCCACTGACCAAATACTACCCCTGGGCAGTGAGGAAACTCTAATGGGCTGTCCCCTTTAGTGTCCCCCTGCGGGTGATGGGGCAATCCTCCGAATCAGCGGATCTGACGAGGGACTAATGGAGAGGTTGAGGGCTACTATGTAAAATGTACACATCTGTGATATGACTTGGGACGATACAAAAACCCGGGAGACAGTTCAGGGAACAAGTGCCAGAAGGGAATGTACATAAATAAGCTGGTGGTGGAAGAGGGCTTGCCCAAAGCCTTTCTCTGGATTGTATGATGTGTGCTGACGAGATTTTTAAAGCAGTCAGACCTAAATGCGTGCGAAAGGAGGGAAGTAAAAGGCTTAATTTGCCCATTAATTGTGGTCAAAACATACCCACATATTTACTAGTATGTGTTAAGATAGTGTCTCTAATTTATTGTATAATAATTTAGTGGGACAATGACTTGAAATGACCCTACTCTCTCCCTTCACAAGCATTTTCTATTTGTTTTTTAAATAAGGCAGTTTGATTATGTGCTTTCAAGCAAGTACTGCTCATGACTGCTTTTGTGCTGAGCCATGCTTATTATCTTCTTTAATGCAGTGGACGAACCGTTCCCATTTACTCGTTACCTCTGTCTTGTGGACGTGAATGGTTCATCCTCCTCCTTTAAGCAGAACATCCTTCTGGTGGAAGAAAGATTTTCTTTAAAAACAAAAAAACTGAAAAGTCAAGTCTGGACACCATGGAAGAGTTTACTCTCGTGACCAGATGCATTTAATGTGTGACAGTCTGCATGCACAGCACATACATCAAGGGAAGAGTTTCCGCACGTGTCCAAAGTCTTTTGTTTTATTATTATAATTTTTTTAAAATGACAGGCTGCACAGCGAAGAAAGCCCACTTATCCCTGCCCCCTAAACACCGCACCAGCCTGTAGTAAAACCTTGCACTATCTAGATGAATATCCGTTGCTGAAATCTGAATTTGTCTGGTTTACAAAATGTATGTAACCATACAAATGGCATGTAGGTAAAACGCATAGATAGAAAGATTGACTGCCACATACACACTGAATATTTTTCAACTCTACTTGTTCCTTAAAGATGGTGTCTCTAGCACAGCAAATGTTTTGTTGATGCATCTTTTAGAAAAATAAAAACCTATACCTTTGCAGCACTTTTTCCCCACTTTGCAAGGAAAAGAAAGTTGCTGTATTTTGGCTTTTTCCATGGTTCCCTCCAGGGAAATCCACAAACCCTGAATACCTTCAGATTATATTGGGGGGACGCAAATTTGGCCTGGATGCATTCTGTGGGAAAAAAGTTGTAAAGGCTTGGGCACGAAGCGCCACAGGCATCAAAAAAGGTCTTACGACTGGGGCAGGAAAAACTCTCCACGGGTAAAGGGGTTAATGGGCACTCTGTTTTGGGAGTAGTTGTTTGACTTGTATACTTTTCACTGCAAAGTAGAACTCTATTATTGCTACTGCATGCTTAGTTATGCACTTAAATATGGCATTGTCACTAAAGCGGAGACTCTTAAGCCGAGGTAGCTATATGCACATTGGTTGTGGGCATTTTAGTCAATTTACATTCTTGAAAGTATGCTTTTTTCATGTACGTGTGTTTTGTTAACAGGTGATCAATGAACACCCAGACAGCACCAACGAAGAGATTGAGGAATTGCTGGAATCTCAGTGGACCATGCTAAGTCCAAAACAGAAAGCACGTTATAACACAAAGTTTGGTATTGTGGCCTCTCCTAAAAAAGACGAAGATTCTGGTAAACATGAGAGCATTGTGCTGTAAACTTGATTTGGTCCTTGGTGTCCACGCACATTTGTCTTTTGCTTTTACACCTCTTATGCATTGGAGTGCAGTAGTTAATCTCCATTATTTACGGCGAGTACCCTGTTGATATGACTTAAAACTGTAGGTTGGTGTGCTTGTTTGTTTGGGTGTTTTTTTGTTGTTGTCCTTTTTGGAAATTAAACAAAAAGTGGATCCTGTTAATTTAAATATTCGCTGTGTGAAAGGTTGGTATTTTATCAATTAACTTTTTTCCATTTGTCATCTTTTGTCTGCAGATTAACATAACACGCGTGATAATTCCATGCAGCCGGTATTTTGCTTGTCCGATAATGAACCGCTTAAATGGAAGTTTGCTACATGGATTCAATTACCACACAAAACCCCCTACACCTCAACTCACATTTCCTGCGCTCACCTTTCTCATCTCGATAGTCTCTGACCGTTTACCGTTCCCCTTTCTCTTGTTCTCTTCTCATGCTTTGTGCCCTTCCCACTTATAGGATTTGTCTGTTTTTTCCACAGTGTGAATCAAACCCTTTGACCAAAAATTACTTACTTTGGAAATTGGAGAACCACAACATGCAGAATGATCTACATGCAAGTATTTTTGGGGTGTCACAGGAAAGCATGGCTTCATCTGGGCATTAATTTTCACTCTTGTCATGCTAAAGAAAATTCTACGTTTCACTAATTAGCCAACTGTACAATTCTGTCAGTTTCCCAGCTGCAATTGCAATCCCCATAATGGAATCCTGACGTTCATCACATAAAAATATCTCCGGATCTGCTGGATCCTTCAGTACGCAGTTTAAAGATCTGAAAACAGTTTAAATAAAAATAAGATTTTAGGAGGCAACGTTTTCGACCTTTTTCTACATTGCATAATCCATTTACATCGCAATAGTCACAATTTGGCGATGTTGACTTAAGCCACCCCAGATGGTTTCCAAAATAATTTGGGTGACCCAACCTCAAACAGATCCCTATTCAGTGAGCCCGGAAAAACTTGACTGACACTCTGCTGATTGTGACTTACAGCTTATACGTGGTTTTTAAGTAGGTCTAATATCTAAAACAAAAAAGACATTCTCAATACTCACAGGAGATGTCTGTGCTGTAAGGCCCTTACTTTGGCTTCGATGTCTGATTTGGGTCTTGAGCAGATGCTTCCTGATTCCCAGGCCATTGGCCGTTCCACAAATTACAGCCTTTAGTAGGCCATGCCGCAACTCTTTAGGTTGTTTCCGAATCCCACTGATGCTCCCCTGGGCCCCACGGATCCACATACTGACTGACTCTGGATGAGCTTAGCCTGTTTCACCTCTGGTCTTGTCTTCAACTTCATTGCAGCTCCGAGCCCCTGTTATTTCTGTATTGCTTTGAAGGCCCTGGTTATTGGATCCAACTTCAGCTCCGAGTTTAGAGACGACATGAGCAATGGGCACCCTGTGTTGTGCCACTCTAGTAACAAAGCCCAGCCTCAGTTTCACACCGTCTGTCATCCTCTTCCCTTACCTCGTTGGTGTCCGTATCTTTAGAGATTGAGGCCCCTTTTTGCCATGTTTGAATTTCTCGTCTCCAGTTGTGTCTTTGGTGGGAGGGGAGGGAGTGTTTTTTTTTTTTGGATGCTCGAAAGGCTAACTTATTATATCTGATAGAGACTACTAGCCTCAGAATCCTTAACGTAGAATTATCCCCAGACGTGAGACTGGATCCGGAAAAATCTTTGCCCAGCATCCCTGCGCCGGGGTGACGACATCATGCGACTCCGCCCTGACGTCCGCGTACGTGACGTCAGCGAGGTCACATAAGTCCCAACCCGGCGTGCCTATGTCAGTTTTTTCCTTTTCCGCGTGCAACGTGGATCTGGATTGTGCTCCTGGCCTGTTTTGGGCCTTTCCCTTTCGCTTGTTGCATGTGTGTTGGAACAGTGTGCGAATGTGTTAGTTCTGGGGGTCTCTAGTTGGCAGAGGTAGGTACCAATGTCCAAATAGGGACCCTTCTTTCTAGTCAGGGTAAGGGGGATATACTCTTTAGATAACCCCTGCTCATCCCTTGGTAGCTTGGCACAAGCAGACAGGCTTATCAAAGGCAATGTGTAAAGTATTTGTACCAACACTCACAGTAACACAGTGAAAACACCACAAATTGACTTCACACCAGTTTAGAAAAAGAAAGTTCTTTATCTAAACTACACAAAACCAAAACGACAAAAATCCAACATACACAGTTCAAGAATATGATTTTCAATAAGTTTTAGGGTTTGCGTCAAAATAATCCACAGTTGCGTCCTGTGTAGCCCAAAGTACCTGTAAGATGCGACAAAAGTTCCAAAGGGAAGCTGCAGCGTTGAAAAACAAGCGATGCGTCACTCCTGAGACCCTGGGGAGGCGATGCGACAGCCCTGCTGGACGCAGCGGGCGTGTTGCGACGAATCCGGTCTGTATGGGGAGGGATGCGATAGCTTGTATGGATTCTGGTGCCCAAGTTCGGTAGGAAGCGTCTTGCACAGGCACGATGTGACGATCTTTGGGACGGCGACCATCTCAGGTGCGGTGGCGATGCGCGGCACAGCGTCCATCTTCTCCTCTCGTGGCCCCTTGATGCGATGGTTCTGCGACGATGTTCGCAGCAACTTGATGCGGTCCGCAAGCAAGCGGCGATCTCACCCAGCGATGACAGGCGCTGCAACCATCTCGATCTTCACAGCAAAGGGAATTTCCTCGCACTACGTGAAAATCGCAGATTGTCTTCTTTTCTCCTTGTCCAGCTTCCCAAACAGCAGGCACAACTTCCAGAGGCCCCACAATTGGATTAAGCACTCTAGGAAGGGCAGAACTCCTACAGCAGTGTTCAGGGGGAACCTGGGAGTGAAGTCCTTTTGTTCCTGGGACTTCTTAACAGGAGGCCAGCTCTCCTCAGGCCCTTGGCGATCTCTTCAAGCCAGGGGACACAGCACAAAGCAAAGTCCTTCCCCTCTCTTTGGCAGCAAAGCAACTGCAGGTCAGTCCACAAGCACACAGCAGGACAGTCCTTCCTCGTTAGTCTTCCAGCTTTCTCCTTTGCAGAGGTTCCTTCTTGATTCCAGGATGATCTAATCTTCTGTAGTCTGGGTAGCCCTTTTTATACCAATCTTTCCTTTGTTCTCTAGAGGCAGAGAGGCCTTGGCTTGGTCAGAACCAGTTCAGGTCAGTTCCCGAGCACTTTGTTTTTCTGTCTTCTCCTTTCCGAGAGAGGGGCAGGGTCGTCAGCCGCCCTGCAGGAGGTGGAGCCAGCATTGTGGATGGCAGGCACAGCCCTATTCTTGCCCAGGTGCTATCCCTCCCATCACTCAAGATGCAGATGCATCCGTTCAGCCTAGGGCTGACTCATCCAGCCTCCTGAGGGTTCCTCTGCCCCTGGCACTCACTCAGTCTATTCACAAACAGGCCAAGGCACACAGAAAGGGCAGACAAGAGAACAGACACTTTCTAAAAGTGCTGTTCTCAAACACAGGAGTTAAAAACCATCCTTCCTAAAAGATAGGTTATTAAATTCTGAGTTCAGGGATACCACACTTTAATTTTCTATCTTGCTCCTATGGGAAGATATGCAGGTAAACATTGTACACAGCATCCCCCATTCTAGCCTATGGGCAAGATAACCCTCTCAATAGTGAAAAACAAAAATGGCTGTAATTCACTACCAGTACATGCTCTACCTTTCACATACCCTGCCCAGGGGATACCTTGGGCCTTCCATATGGGTGACCAATGTGTATAGAAAGGGAAGGGTTAGGCCTTGTCAGTGTGGGCACTGGCCAGGTCAGCATGGCCGTTAGCAACTGCCCACAGGCACTGCAGTGGCTGACCTGAGACACCATTTTAGGGCTACTCATGTGGGTGGCACAATCAGTGCTGCAGGCCTACTAGTAGCATTTGTATCACCAGCCCTGGCACACTCAGTGCACTTTACTAGGGACTTCTTGATAATACAAATATGCCAATCATGGATAACCAATCACAATAACAATTTACTCAGGGAGCACTTGCACTTTGACACTGACCAGCAGTGGCAAAGTTCCCAAAGCATCTTAACTAGCAAAAACAAAATCCAGCACAGCGTCAAAAATACAGGAGGTTAAGGCAAAAAGTCAGGGGAACCACGCCAAAGATGCCAGGTAACAGAATGCCTTTGGGCTTTAAGACCTGCTCTTCTTGTACGCACCAGATGTCGGCGACGGATCCTCACCCCATCCGCATGTGGTGTTTAGGAGAACACCACGACTCCACTGATTGTGAGGCGTGCCAGCAGAAGAAATTGAACTCCCGGCGGGAGCGCCGGATGAAACTTCTTTCAGCTCGCATGTCCAGGTCAGTGTCATCCCCACGTCCGGCCCCTGCGGAGGGTTTCAGGGATCGTCGCCTCCGTTTTCGACATCGGCCTTCTCCCAAGCCGCAAGGGCGTTGCTCACCTGTTGGTAAGTGTCGAAGTTTGTCCCAGAGGGCTGGTTCCAGGCCTGTTGGGGGCGCAGGTTCTCGGCGGGTGGTGCGGCCCGTGTGTCGTCCCCCTATCCGCCGTTTCCTAGATTGGGGGCATCTGGGGCCCAGATGGAGACATATGAGGCGGCCTTGCAGGCCTCGCTGGCTTCTTCTCCTCCTCCTTCTCCCCCTTCCCCTCCTGGGGTGTCTGCGGATCCCTTGCTGTGTGCGGGGCCCTCTGCGGCTTCACCGGTGGCTCCGGCGCCGGCTGGCTCGGATCCAGGTTCGGAAGATGTGGTGCTGTTGGGGTGCGGCCCTTCGGGGGTCCCTCCTTCGGACCACGGCACCTTTGCTTCACCGCAAACTCCTGCGGGAGTCCCTGTGGTGTCGCGGGAGGTCGTCGGGGCTCAGGCCGCACCCTCTGCCCTGACGGTGGCCTCGTCCGAGGTGATGCCGCTTAGGCACCGGCGGCTGCTGGCCCTGATGGCACCACAGGGGCTGGCGGAGAGCCCTTCTCGTCCCGTCACGGGCCAAGGCTGGCGGGGGACCCCATGTCCTTCCCTGGGTCCCTTTCGCCCCTCCACGCAGACGGCTGCCTCGTCGGAGGTCTGGTCAGGGCCTTTCCGGCGCCGTTCCTTTGCCGCCTTAGCTCCGGCCCAGCCCCGGTCTCCTGTGCCGTGCACTGTGGCGGAGGTCATTCCGGCGTCTCCCCTGGCGTCGGACGACTATGTTCTGCCTCAGATTGCGGACTCTACGGCGCCAGGCCGACATTGGCGTGTTGACTTGACTTCGGACACCTCCTCTTCTCCAGAGGTTCGGCGATTACTGGTTTCGTCCTCGCCAGAGACGCTCCTCGCCGTCCCCGCGGTAGCTGTCTATGCCGGAGGCGCCGCAGGTCCCCCACTCCTCGGTCCCTCTTCCTCCCTTCCGGACCTGGCCCTTCCTTCCTCCAGTTTGCTTGGGGGACGGCCGCCTTAGCTTGCTCACCTACTGAGGAGCTGCTTTCTCCGCTGCGGGCCGTATGGAGGCGGGTGCTGCCTTTGCTTGCGCTGTTTCCACGGCTTGCTCATGGGTGATCCAGTTGCTTATTTCCCCACAGATCATCTTTTGGAGGTCCACCAGCAGGGTTCTGGTGGTAGGAGCTGCTGCTTCCCTTCGAGAATTCGCTCCATTCTTTTCTTCTGGGGGCTTGGGGCCGCCCCGTCACGGGGGACACGGTGCCCCAACACATTCTGCACGGCCACCATCCGGCACAGCGTGATCCTGTGTGTCTTTCCCTACACCCTTCTACCAGGGGCCCGTTGGCTTGACTCCTGGGGGCGCAATATGTTCGCCTCCTCCAGTGCGGCGCTGAGGGCCCTTAACACTGTGTTTTTTGGCAAGGGCCACTTCTTCCTTGTGGGACTTGCCGGAGTCCCTTATGTCTGCCGCTTCTCAGTAGGGTACCTGTGTGGATCTGCGGCACCATGCGTTGGATGGCCTGGAGCTGGCAGCGTTTATTCTTCGCTCGGCTCTGGACATCTCGGAGGTGCTTAGTCGTGCCATGGCTTCTTCTTCGCACTTCATCGACATGCTTTGCTTCGGGACAGTGTCTTCCCAGAGAACGTTCGAGAACGGCTGGTGGACCTTCATTTCGATGGTGCTCTTTTGTTCCACGGGGAAGGCGAAGCCTCACTCATAGATAAGCCCTTCAGTGGGGCCAGATTGTTTGGCGAAAAACTGATTTTGTGCTGAAACTCTGTAACCACCACAGAGCTATAGCTTGTTTCTTGGATGCCTTCCCCCACCTATCCATTCCATCGACAATATAGAAAGTTTCACGGATAGCAGAGACACCTTGTCTAACCCCAGAGACCCCCTTCCCAGCAGTCCGCCTAGTTTACATTCCTTTCCCCTGCATTGGACTTAATGTTTCTGGTATTCTGAAATGTTCACCCCCTGCATCTACCACCCCTGTGACTTACTCTTCAGAGGATCTATTTCCCAGCAACAGGGCAGAGTACTGCATCTGAGCCATTCTCCATTTACACCTCTGTGTTGAGATTGTGGGGAACAGGTTGAGACTCTTATCTTCTGTCTGTATTTATTGTGATTTTGATTGTGCACTCTTTCCAAAAATAGTCCATCTATGTTGGCTGGTCGTCCAGGGTCGTCGACTGGTGCAAGTAGAAATAGATTAAGATGCCTTTTGTCTTTTTATTTCTTATCTTTGGCCTGGCAAGGCTTTCATGTGGTCACTGTTAACGGTTTCATATGGGCCCTTTCTTACTTTTATCATTTGCCTGGTCAAGCCTCTTTATCCTAGCCATACATTATGATGGTATTTCAAAGGCACCTTCCTCTGAAATTAGTCCTCACTTTCTGCTCTATTTGAACCTCTAGTAGAGGTTTAAATAGAGTAGAAAGTGAGGACTAACCAGTAGCTTGTGAGCTACAGTAGCTCTCCAGCTACCTCTGAGTAGCTCATCTGTGTTCAGCCCAGCTTATTAAATTAGAAAGCTTTTGCTTGGTTGAATTAAAATAAATACAACAAAATTGAAATGATACAATACTTATAATATTAGTAGCTCTCAATGCGTTTCATTGAACATAAGTAGCTCTCAGTACAGAAAAGGTTAGAGACCCTTGAGTCTACGTAATTGTATCTGCAGAAATTTCCTTCTGAGCTCCTTAGAGTTCATTCGACCAGGTCTAGGAGGCACACCCAAACCCAGGCCTAGGATGCACACCCAAACCCCTCCTACCCATCTACCCCAAAAAACCTGGCCAGAGCCTTACCCAGTCTCCATGAACCACCCGAATATTTACCCAAAATACAATTATTCCCCAAACACTTTTTAAAAGCTTAATGTGTTAGTCAGAGTCAGGAGGCTTTTGAGATTTATTGTGCAGAGTGGGTTCCGGGGCGGGCTATCTTTCGCTGCCAGCATGCCCTTCGTCTTACTGTTGCCTGGGTACCTTCGCTCGACTTCTCTACTGTTCCACCTTCAGGTCTTCATCTCCACGATCCTCAATGCCGTCTTCCTTGGGGAGGGCAGGGATCTAGTTATTCCATCCAGCCCGGCGTTTAAGTTCCCCGAGGTATTCTAGCTCATGTTTTCAATATTTCTAGTAAGTCTCAAATTTCTTGTGACCTCTGAAATGGCTGCCTATCGAAAATGTATCATCTTCATTTGGACAGGAAATAGAAGCATGCATTGTAATTGCATTTTGTTTGACTGACAAATTACCTAATTTGCTGTACTTGCAGTTCATGGTATACAGTAACTCTTAAACCCTCAATGCTGAGATCTGCTGGATTTGTGATTTCCGTAGAATTGCGGCTTTATCTCTTTGGTTTAAAAAAGGGCAGTATTAGACCATGGAGGAGCTCCAGAAGGAGGTATAGCTGACAGGGATTGGTAGGCCCTCTCAATTATAAAACAAGCCAGCAGTAGTACTGCCGGGACCCATTATCTAATTTCATTGGGTGTCATTAGCACAGCTGTACCATTTTCTTTGTTCCATCCGACGTGCAAATAGAACATGCCTGTAGAAATGTTTCACTGCTATAAATCTACTAGCATACTTTTAAACAGTAAACTGTAATTAATGTCTTTGTACATTTAAAGAACCTTTCCATGCCAGGGGACAGGGACAGCAAGGTCATGCATCAGTAATATTTTCCAACATAGAAAAGGGAGAGGGGTTTATTCCTGGTTCCTGAGAAGGTATTACTTATTTAACATACTTTCTCTTTGTGAGTGAAGCACTAATGGTTTACAGTATCTTGATCCCTTCTATTTGGCAGAGTGTTTGGACATACTGAAAGGTCCAACTAAAGTGAGAGAGCATCGTTAGTGATGCATGCTGGGATAAAGATGTCATTTATACCCAACCCAATAAAACAAATGTGGATAATGTAAAGTCTCTTTCTGATGGTTACACTGCCTGTGGATTACTCATCTTTTGAATTACCCCTTGCACAGCATTCCATGAAAACTGTTTTCATAGCGCTCCCATGTCGATGAGGATGTCACAATGCCACGGCTCCGGTTGCGACTCTGCGTGACGTCCTCAGAGCCATAAGAAGACCTAGTCTGCATGCTGATGTCAGTCCCCTTTTTTTCATGCCGTTGACACGTAACCGTTTTTCTAGTACTCTCCATTTCTTTTTGGTCTTTATTGTTGCAGTTGCCTGTAAACTGTTTCTGTACGATGGATACTCAGACGAAGCCTGGTTTTAAACCCTGTAATTAATGTGGGGGTCATAAGTCCATCACGGATCCCTACGAAGATTGCCTTTGGTATCTGTCGTCTGACCATGTCATGTCGTCGGATGAATTCGAAGTCTTTGAAGAGAGGGAAGTGAAGTTGTTTTTGTCCCAGGCAAGAACTCCGCACACCTCGAGGTCGTCCAAAAGCATAAAAAGAAGCGGCGTCATGGGTCCAACGTCTCTTCGAAGGACTAGTCGTCTAAGTCGGTGTCCCCAGTCTAGCGGTATCATAGGAAGGATGACATCTCGCCTTCACTGCAGGTGACTCCGGGGCATTCTCTGGCGCTGAGGGACTCTGGTGCACAGGGAAGCATCTCCTGTGCCTCCGGCCTCTCTGGTCTCGGATCCGGGGTGTCTGGCGCTGCAGCCAGAACCCGCCTTACGACCTCGACCTATTCCAGATCCATACCCGCCTTTCCCGGCACCAGGTGCGGTTCCATCGCATTTTATAAATGCAATATATGGTATGTTTGCCAGGGCAGTTAACACATCTGGCCCGCAGGCTGGCCCCGTGGTACCGCTTTCCTGTATAGGCGTTACCCAATATTTTGCCCATGCACCATTAACGCCTTTCTTGCCGATAAGTCCATCTTGGTCTCTCTCTACGCCGAGGTTCTCAATGCTGATCCAGTTCCAGGAGGGTAGGATGGACTTTTCTCCAACGCCGTCGGGCTCCGGTCGGCCTCTTATCTTGACTTCCTAGGGCGCCGCTGGCAGCTCCTGAAGAGCCTCCATCGACGTTGGCTCTGAGGTCACTTGCGCCGCGGACGCGGATTCCGATGACATTGAAGGTCTTCAAGAAGCCAGTGGGCTGGACACATCACCAGAGTAGGAGCTCTCTTCTCCCAAAGCTCTTCCTTCTCAGGAGGTGGCCTCATACTATTAAGTATATTAGACAAAATGGAGGGGTTTAGTCCAGTTGGGAAGGAGGGGGGTTGGACCACTAAATTTGTACAAAGAACAATTTACCCACACCTCCATTCATTTGAGATCGAAAATCCGATCAAGAAATAGGTAGACTAAATTAATCGCGTCTATCCTGGCAATAATAATTTGCCTCTTTTATTTTAATTTATTTCATGGAAAAAAGATTATTTCTCACAAGGCTAGATTAGGAACACATTATCAACCAAACAAAGTATCACATTGACATAAACACCTACACAAAAATCAATTATTACATATTATGCACAAATTACCACACAATTTTGACAATACATTTTGAACACGACAAAATTCTCAAAAATTAGATACGTAAATACATTTATCAAACATGTCTAAAAGAGCTGATTCTATATACAATATTTACATATATATTCAATTCTATTGCTTTACGCATTGAGTCAAACAAAATGTAAGAAAAAAAGATTCCTGGTCCCTAACAGGCAACAAGTCCTCGTGTTTTGAAAGGGTGAAGCAAGAATCTTCACGTAGCCGACGCGTTTCGAGTTCTGGCCTTGTAATTGCCAAACTCTCATCAGGGCAGCATTAATCCTGTCTTTGACAACTATTTTTGACAAGAAGAAAAAAATGAAATCGTTTTTTTAAAAAAGAAATAGCTTCTGGAAAGCCCCTATGTTCTCACTTGCCCACTACTTCAAAATGTAATCACATACCTGTTCAGTAACAGTATGGAATTCTGGCGTTCTATTAATAACCAACGGAGTACTTTCCAGTCTGCAACAAAGCATCAATCTCTATTTAAAGTCATGCCGTGAGGCTTATACACATGCCAACGTCTAGCGTGAAAGGGCGGAAATTATCTTACGTGAGTTACACTGAAACAAAGCTGGAATAAATCCCGTTCTGGCACAGGTCTGTATTCCTGCAAAAGTCGAAAGCTATTTTTACTGCCCAGTTCAGTTAGTATGCAAAAAAGATTAAATAATGAAAATGAGCGGGACCGTTACTCACTCGACATTCGTTGTTCGTTTGGGAATTAGTGTGTGGCTCTATTTATCCTCGATCTTTTGTGCAGGAAACTGTAAAGGAAAAGAACGGGCTAGGCTTAGATCCGTTACCCAAAGGGGATATGTCACGAAGCTCATTTTCTATAAAAAGGCTTGAGTGATTCACTTACCAAATTCCGCTGTAAGCGCATGGCATTAATGGGAGTCTGTTGCTCGCTGAAGCGTTAGCAAACCTACGCGCCTGAGCAGTTCGAAAATATAGTTCCAGGTCAAAGTAGTCACGTGGCATATCTATGCGTCAAGTAGGGAGGGGCCACATGTCGATTGAATTCTGGACCTTGTGGTTCCAAAAGGGAATTGGCACGCCACTGTATCTAAAGAGGACCTTTTAATAACAGATTTCCGATCAGGGTTAGATTCTATTCACTTCGCTCATGCAGTTGAGCCCATTATTAATGCTGTCAAACTTCATAATTAAGTACGCTTCCTTACGAAGTAGCGCACTTTCAATATTGGGGGACCGATGTTTGGGGTCTATTACAGCCAATACTGTCCACTCAAGATCATTTTCGGAATGGTTGGCAGATATAAAGTGCTCAACCATTGGGGCAGTCAAAACTCTGCGCCTTATGCGCGATCTATGTTGTGTAATACGCATGTTAACTTGTTGGCATGTTTTACCGATATATACCTTGTTGCATCTGCAAAGTACTGCGTAAACAACATTTTTTGTTTTACAGTTAGTGAAACTAACATGTCACCATTTGATGTTGTATTCAAATACATTTCCCTCCAAAGTCGACGAGCAAGCTACGCAGCACCCACATTTGTGGGGCCCGTCTATTGGTTTCAAATTCCACTGTGTGATTAGATCACTTTTTGGTTTTGGAACATAGCTGTCAGCTCTTATCAGCTGTTGTCCAATACGGAGGTTTTTCTTCATAGCAAAAATAGGTTTGGGCATAGGGTATTCCAGATTCTCCAGCAGATGCCAATTTTTCAAAATGATTTGCCTAAACTTGTTTGTATGAGAACCGAAGGTCGTCACACAAACAAGTTTATCCAACCCCAATTTGTCTTTCTTCTCTAACAGGCTTTCTCTTGGAGTAAATCTCGCTCTCTTCTTGGAGTGCCTAAGCAATTTTTTGGGGTAACCCCTCTTTATCATTTCCTCACAGAATGAATTAGCGTGAGTGTCGAATTCGGCCAGTTCAGTACAGTTCCTTCTTATTCTTAACAGAGACTTTGTAGTCAGGAAGAAAAGGAAATTCGAGATTTGATAAAGGCTATTTCAGACGATCCAGCAGTTATTGATGCCAAGGCTTTAATTGACAAGATAGAAAAGGATATTCAAACTTTTAAAGACTACAGGATTAACTCCAAAACTATCCAGTTTGAAAGAGACTCGAAATCTTTCAAAATAGAACAGGTTTATCCCTTCTTGAAAGAAGACTACTACAAACTAGCTGACTCTAGAAAAGCCTTAACCACCTTCCAAGGACGATCTAGGAATAGATTCATAGGTTCCTCCGACACTTCATCATCAGACTCGTCCACGGACGCAAGACCCGGCCCATCAATAAAAAAACAGGGTAATTCCAACCAGTCTTTTTTAGCCAGGGGAGGCCAATCAAGGGTTCGCTTCAAGCAGCCATGGGAAATGAAGACACGCAGCAGGTATTACAACAATTAGACCATTCTGCCATTGTCAACCTTTCCCAGAAGCAACTTACTACTGATGAAAAAATGATACTTAGTTTAGGCCTCAAATTCGTCCCTACGAGACAAACTGATTTAACTAAGCTAAAGTTAGAGGCCCTGGACTTTTGCCGAAAGATTAGGCTAAAGTCCTATTTCTTTGGGAGTGAATCTATTGCCACTCCAGAAATTACTGGCCTTAAAATTAAGTCCAAATTTACTCCAACTCAAAATATACCAAAGCAAATTCACGCTTTTGAACAGGCTGTCTTGTCATCCATCAATAAGTTAGAAAAAACGAAATGCTTTGTACGGAACAATCTAAGTAAGGATCATGTTAAAGCTATCCAAGATCTGAAATCAGACAGCTCGATTATAATAAAACAGGCTGACAAAGGCGGGGCGGTGGTGATCTGGCCCCGAACTATGTACTTGACGGAAGGTAAGAGTCATGTGGAAAATCGTGAATGGTACAGACCAGTGAGGAAAGACCCCTTACAAGCAATACAACACAAAATTGAGAATTTAACTACTTTCGCCTTGGATCAAGGCTTCCTGGGTCCTAAGGAATTTGAATTTTTGAATAAAAAGGCACCAAGAACCCCCTTTCTGTATTTTTTACCAAAAATACATAAGAATAGTCATACACCACCAGGGCGCCCCATTGTTTCGGGGTGCGATTCGGTTTTGGAGCCAGTGTCAAAGTACATTGATTTCTTCTTGAAACCGTTCATCAATGATGTTAAGTCTTATCTCAGGGATACGACTGACTTTATTACAAAAGTTGAAGGAATAACTTTTGATGAGGAGAATCAAATAATGGTTACAATGGATGTAACATTGTACACCCAAATCCCTCAAGATGAAGCCCTCCAGGTAATGGAGTTTTACTTGGAGTCGAGAGAAAGACCTCACCAGGTACCTACATCATTCATTATCGAACTAGCTGAAATAACATTGAGAAGTAATTATTTCAAATTCGAGAATGAATTTTTTGTACAAGTTAAGGGCACCGCCATGGGGGTGCCCTTATGCGCCGGAGATGGCCGTATTGTTTATGGCCCAATATGAGGAAAGGTTCATCCATAACAATAATCCTTTTACTAACAATATGCTCCAATGGTTGAGGTATATCGACGATGTCTGGCTCCTGTGGCAGGGGAGCCAGACAGAGTTGGACTGCTTTGTCGATTGGATCAACTCAAGACACATTGATATTAAGTTCTCAATGCAGTCTAGTAAATTAAGGATGACATTTTTGGACGTAACAATAGTCCCGGTGACAGGAATATTGAACACAACATTGTACAAAAAAGAGATGGACAGAAACACTATCCTCCATTATAGGAGTTCACATCCTCAGTGCCTGAAGGAAAATCTTCCGTTCGGGCAACTGTTAAGAATAAGAAGGAACTGTACTGAACTGGCCGAATTCGACACTCACGCTAATTCATTCTGTGAGGAAATGATAAAGAGGGGTTACCCCACAAAATTGCTTAGGCACTCCAAGAAGAGAGCGAGATTTACTCCAAGAGAAAGCCTGTTAGAGAAGAAAGACAAATTGGGGTTGGATAAACTTGTTTGTGTGACGACCTTCGGTTCTCATACAAACAAGTTTAGGCAAATCATTTTGAAAAATTGGCATCTGCTGGAGAATCTGGAATACCCTATGCCCAAACCTATTTTTGCTATGAAGAAAAACCTCCGTATTGGACAACAGCTGATAAGAGCTGACAGCTATGTTCCAAAACCAAAAAGTGATCTAATCACACAGTGGAATTTGAAACCAATAGACGGGCCCCACAAATGTGGGTGCTGCGTAACTTGCTCGTCGACTTTGGAGGAAAATGTATTTGAATACAACAACATCAAATGGAGACATGTTAGTTTCACTAACTGTAAAACAAAAAATGTTGTTTACGCAGTACTTTACAGATGCAACAAGGTATATATCGGTAAAACATGCCAACAAGTTAACATGCGAATTACACAACATAGATCGCGCATAAAGCGCAGAGTTTTGACTGCCCCAATGGTTGAGCACTTTATATCTGCCAACCATTCCGAAAATGATCTTGAGTGGACAGTATTGGCTGTAATAGACCCCAAACATCGGTCCCCCAATATTGAAAGTGCGCTACTTCGTAAGGAAGCGTACTTAATTATGAAGTTTGACAGCATTAATAATGGGCTCAACTGCATGAGCGAAGTGAATAGAATCTAACCCTGATCGGAAATCTGTTATTAAAAGGTCCTCTTTAGATACAGTGGCGTGCCAATTCCCTTTTGGAACCACAAGGTCCAGAATTCAATCGACATGTGGCCCCTCCCTACTTGACGCATAGACATGCCACGTGACTACTTTGACCTGGAACTATATTTTCGAACTGCTCAGGCGCGCAGGTTTGCTAACGCTTCAGCGAGCAACAGACTCCCATTAATGCCATGCGCTTACAGCGGAATTTGGTAAGTGAATCACTCAAGCCTTTTTATAGAAAATGAGCTTCGTGACATATCCCCTTTGGGTAACGGATCTAAGCCTAGCCCGTTCTTTTCCTTTACAGTTTCCTGCCCAAAAGATCGAGGATAAATAGAGCCCCACAATAATTCCCAAACGAACAACGAATGTCGAGTGAGTAACGGTCCCGCTCATTTTCATTATTTAATCTTTTTTGCATACTAACTGAACTGGGCAGTAAAAATAGCTTTCGACTTTTGCAGGAATACAGACCTGTGCCAGAACGTGATTTATTCCAGCTTCGTTTCAGTGTAACTCACGTAAGATAATTTCCACCCTTTCACGCTAGACGTTGGCATGTGTATAAGCCTCACGGCATGACTTTAAATTGAGATTGATGCTTTGTTGCAGACTGGAAAGTACTCCGTTGGTGATTAATAGAACGCCAGAATTCCATACTGTTACTGAACAGGTATGTGATTACATTTTGAAGTAGTGGTCAAGTGAGAACATAGGGGCTTTCCAGAAGCTATTTCTTTTTTTTAAAAAAACGATTTCATTTTTTTCTTCTTGTCAAAAATAGTTGTCAAAGACAGGATTAATGATGCCCTGATGAGAGTTTGGCAATTACAAGGCCAGAACTCGAAACGCGTCGGCTACGTGAAGATTCTTGCTTCACCCTTTCAAAACACGAGGACTTGTTGCCTATTAGAGACCAGGAATCTTTTTTTCTTACATTTTGTTTGACTCAATGCGTAAAGCAATAGAATTGAATATATATGTACATTTTGTATATAGAATCAGCTCTTTTTGACATGTTTGATAAATGTATTTACGTATCTAATTTTTGAGAATTTTGTCGTGTTCAAAATGTAGTGTCAAAATTGTGTGGTAATTTGTGCATAATATGTACTAATTGATTTTTGTGTAGGTGTTTATGTCAATGTGATACTTTGTTTGGTTGATAATGTGTTCCTAATCTAGCCTTGTGAGAAATAATCTTTTTTCCATGAAATAAATTAAAATAAAAGAGGCAAATTATTATTGCCAGGATAGACACGATTAATTTAGTCTACCTATTTCTTGATCGGATTTTCGAACTCATACTATTAAGTCATAATGAATGCGGCTGACCTGCATTTGCAGTTGCCAACTGCGGAAGTCAAGTCTTAACATTTTAACTGAGGTACTGCACTCCCCTTAATCAACGGTGGAACCTCTGCTTCCGTTCAATAAAGCCTTGACAGAACCAATTTTGGCGGTTTGAGAGAAGCCAATGTCTACCCCTGCTGTGTCTAGAACGGTGGCAAGGTGTTATAAGGTTGCGTCTAGGGATCCAGCATTTTTATCTTCTCACCCTTCGCCTAAAAGCCTGATCGATCAAGTATCTGGTTCCTTTCCCTCCACTCCGGGGGAAAGAGATTCCAAGAAGCTGAAACAGTGTGCTAAAAGGTGTTTTTATCGGCTAGCATGGCTTTGATGTCATCTAATGCCATGTTCCTGTGGGGGTCTTATATCCATTCATTGATGGACTTGAAGGAGTTGATACCTAAGCTGCAAGAAGATGTCCGGGGTCACTTTGCAGAGGTACTGTCGGACACTCAGGCTGCAGCCTGTCAGATGATCCAGTCTGGGCTCGATACGGCTGACTCCATTGCCAGGGTAATGGGCTCTTCGGTGACAACTGGTTGAGAGGGTCAGGATTCTCTCCGGACGGACGTCCAGGTCACACTGTTGGATCTTCCCTTTGATGGCTCTAGACTCTTTGAGACCAATGCAGGCTCAGCTCTACAATGATTTTAGGATAGCAGAGCTATTACTAGATCCTTAGGCCTTCAATCCAAGTTAAGGGGTTTTGGTTACCGGCGATTTCGGGCTTTGGGAAGGCGGCTCCATTTTGGGGCCGACTGCAGCAACAGCAGAACCCACTGTATAGATCATACAGAGGTAAGGTAAGAGGTAGTCTGCGAGGGTCTTCTTGCCAACAAGTCTCCTCCTCCTTCCTGTTCGCCCAACTGGCTCCGCAGGGAAGCAGCTCTGGATCCCCCATCTTGGAGCATGTTGGTCCTGTAGTAGGAGGTTGGGAGTCCCATTTTCTACAAATTGGAAATCTGTTACATCAGAACTTTGGATTTTGAATCTTGTACAAAAATGGATGCGCCCTCCCTTTCTGGGATTTTCCCCTCTCCTTTCCCCCGTGTCAGAGTTGGTGTTCGAAGGACCATCTTTTGATTTTGCAGCAGGAGGTTCTGTCTTTGCTTCAGAAAGGTGCGATATAGGTAGTTCCGGAGCAGGAAAGGGGTCGGGGATGCTACTGCTGGTTGGTTCTGTGCTGCAGGAATTTTTGGTATAGGTAGGTGGACCTCCTCCTCCGGGAGCGGGACTGCTTGGGGATTCAATTCAAAAGGAGAGGAATCCACAGGCAGATGTATTCATCAAAAGAACAAGTTACCTACCTTTGGTAATGCGTTTTCTGGTGGATACAGTATCTGCCTGTGGATTCCTCACTGACTCACCACCTCTCCGTTGTCTACCTACTTATACCAAAATAATTTTGGATATGACAGTCTTGTATTCATTGGTTTTGGAAATAAATGATATTTGTCGCTATAGAATTTCCAGTACTAGTTGTCTGCTGGTCCTTGGAATTAAGCTCACCCAGTATCGAATACCTAAAATAATCCCAGTGTTTAAAGAACAATTTGTTGAGCAAAGTAGTTGGCTTCCAGAGCCTTGTTACTGGATTTAAAACCTGTGTGTACTGCAGGCTAAACACAGACTACTGCAGCAGCCATTCCACCCGACCTGAACTCTGTGCCCGGCACGGGATTGTGAAAGACAACCATAAGATCAGAGTGTTGCAGGCCAAAAAGAGACCTGACCTAAGGTGTCTAAAATTTATACTTGGGCACTCCTATCACTGAACCTGCTAATTTCCTGCTCTCTCAAGCACTCTACATAAAATAATCAAGGCCCATCATGTTCCGAAGGCCATACGAATGCTGTACACATCCCAGCACTTCGTACTCCCTTGCATTGGCACCTTCAATTTTATACCCTGTCATTGCACCATGGTAGACCTACCAGTTCTTGTTGCGTCATGATTCCTAGTTGGAAACGCCATTATAATCCTTTGGAGACTTCAAAATCTCCACTCCCGTTACGCAACAGGAAAGCCATGGTAGGGCCAATAAGCTTGCCATACCAGTTAGGATGCATAGTTCGTTAAAACAAATACAACTTGAAAAAACACAGTGCTAGCATTCCCAGCTTGTCCATGCACATGTTTTTGGGTATTCATAATGTTTTTTTGCTGATAGTTATTCATCCAACAAACAATTGTATATTCTTTTATGTCAGGGTAGAAGTTAATTCTTTTCAGGGAGGAAACAAAACCAGAATTGGTCAGTGGTGTAGGCATTTGGCCTCCTAGATGGATTTTTTGTAAATCTGAAAGACAGGTTAGTGATAGATTCCTTACCTTAGAATATCCCCAGGCGTCAGACTGGATCCTGAAACTTTTGCGTAGCAATACCCCTGTGCGTCGGTAGGTGTCGTCCGCGGCTCCGCGTCCGTCGTCGGCGTTGTTAGCGCCGGAATGACGTCGCCGGAGTACTTAGACGCCGCCCTCGCGTGCTGACGTCAGTTCTTCTTTTTTCCGCGCCAGCTAGCGCAGATCCGGAGAAGCTCTACCCCTTAGTCACTTTTTGGCTAAACTTTTTTGATCTTTTGGTCTGTTTTTCTCGAGTCGTTCGACTCCTACGGTGCCGCTAGGGATGCCCGCGTTCAAACCCTGCTCCAAGTGCAGCCGACTGATGTCAATTACCGACCCCCATCGCCGGTGTCTTCAGTGTCTAGGCCTCGACCACGACGACCGAACCTGCTCCGACTGCCGGGCCCTGACGTCTAAGACTAGGCGGGAGCGGTCCCGCAAGCGGCTTGAGCTCCGGCAGTCGGCCCAACGCCGTTAAAGGTCCCGGTCCCACAGGAGGTCGAGGGACCGGTCGTGGGGGTCGGAGCCCTCGTAGCTCTGAGAGTTGGCATCGGTCTTCAGGATGTAGGTCCTCCGGTAAGGGGCTTGAGAGGTCGGAAAGGTGTCATCGTTCTTCCGACCCACCCTGACGCTTGCGCGACGCGGCCGGGGGTTCGGGTGACTCCACCCACGCGGCTCCGACTGAGTCGCGGGTGTCGCAATCTGCCCCATACCTTCCGGTCCCTGGGCACGATGCGACGCCAGAGGAGATCGAGCGGTACCTCATGGCCATGAGGTCTCTCCCTCCTCCGCCGGGCTCCGTGGCGCCTTCGGGCCCAGCGGTCCCGGCTGGAGGGCCATAGCGGGAGGGGTGCTTCGGGTCCGCGCAGTCAGGTGCCTCGGCCCCGGCGTCTACTTCGGTCCCGGCGCCGCAGGCCCTCACTGGATCCGGTTCCAGATCCGGGTCGTCGCTGGTCGACCTCACGACCTCACCAACGCCGGCCCCTAAGGTGTCGCCCCCGGCGCCACCTACGGGCGACTCCGTCCCCGGTCCTGCCCTTAAATCGGTTCCGGCGCCGCTCTCGACGCCGTATGGAGACTTTTACTTCCACGAACAGGCCCCACCTCTTAAACCTGAATTTCAGGTGATGGTTGACGAGGGAGACTGGGAGGGGTCTGTGGACCCTCTGGCACAGGAGTGCCAGTCTCAACAGGACGTGACATATGAGCTTGGGGATGCCAGTGGACTGGACACTTCGCCAGACACTGGTTTTGTCTCCCCTCCAACCGTGGCTATGGAGGAGGAGGCTGCCTACAGTGTAGTGTTGACACAGGCAGCCAAGACATTAGCCCTTGAGCTCCCCGTCGCGGCCGTGAGGACTAACCTCCTCACTGAGGTCCTTAAACCGCAGGCAAGCTCGGCTGAGCCTCTGCTTCCGTTTAATGAGGCCTTGTGTGACGTTCTTTTGGGCACTTGGTCCAACCGTGCTACAGGTCAGCCTGTAGATAGGAACGTGGCCAGACGCTACCGCCCGGCTCCGGGCGACCCTTGTTTCTTGTCCACCCACCCCACCCCCAAGAGCCTGCTCATCCAGGCCTCTACTTCCCAGACCGCATTCCCATCTGCTCCGCCCCATCGGGAATCCAAGAGGTACGAGCAATTCGGTAAGAATGTGTTCTCGTCCCCGAGTTTGGGACTGCGGTCAGTCAATACCGCATGCCTCTTGGGCCGCTACACCCACACTCTGTGGGACACGGGCACGGACGTGCTGCCACAATGTCCGGAGGAGGCCCGGACTAAACTCGCCCAAGCCCTTTCGGCGGGTCAAGATGCAGCACGCTATTCCATCCGGTGTGGGCTGGATACCACGGACTCACTGGGCAGAGCGATGGCAACGACGGTGGCAGTTCGACACCACGCCTGGTTGAGGACCGCCAACTTTTCGGCTGATGTCCAGGCCACCCTCCTGGACACGCCGTTTGATGGCCGTCGCCTGTTTGGCGACTAGGCAGACCATGCGCTTGAGCGTTTTAAGGACTCCAGGGCTACCGTCAAGTCCTTGGGCCTCTCGGCCCCACACCAGCAAACGGGTGCCTTTTGCTCCTTTCGTGGCCAAGGAAGGGGCGCTCCCACACGTGCTGCCAGCCACGCGCCGCAGGCTACTACACAGCGCGGTGGCGGCTGTGGAAACCGCGGTGGCGGCGGTCAGGGACAACGGCGAGGCCAGTCCACACCTTCCCCTGCAGTACACGCCTCAAAACCCCCCTAGTCCGTGCTTTCAGGCCCATGTGACGCCAGTGGGGGGCAGGGTTCGCCATCACCTCTTCCACTGGCACGTCGGACATGTGGGTGCTGCAAATCGTCCGAAGGGGCTACTCCCTCCCCGGTGACCCCTCCAGCCATGCCACCGCAATACCACCGCTTGTCGGGGATCACTTGCAACTTCTGCAAGAGGAAGTTACGGCCCTCTTGGCCAAGGGGGCTATCGAGTGCGTTCCTGGGCCAGAAGTAGGGTGTGGTTGTTAATCCCACTACTTTCTGGTACCCAAGAAGGGCAAAGGGGGCCTACGCCCTATCTTGGACCTACGGAACGTCAACGGCTTCCTCCGGAAGGAGAAGTTCAAGATGCTGACTTTGGCTCAGGTCTTAGCTGCCCTGGATCCAGGAAACATGATTGTAGCGTTGGACTTGCAGGACGCCTATTTCCACATCCCCATCCTGCCGGCCCACCGGCGTTACCTGTGGTTCACGGTAGGCCACGAGCACTTTCAGTTTACCATGCTCCCCTTCGGCCTTACAAGCGCCCCACGGGTGTTCACAAAAGTGATGGCGGTGGTCGCAGCTCATCTGCGCAGGTTAGGGTTTTCAGTCTTCCCCCTACCTCGACGACTGGTTGTTGAAGGCGGGCTCGCCCCAGACAGTCGTCCGCCACCTCCAGACTACGGCCAACCTCCTGCACCTGCTGGGGTACTCCATCAATGTGCCGAAGTCATACCTGTGTCCCTCTCAGAAGCTCCTCTTCATCGGAGCGGTTCTAGACTCGGCGCACTTTCGGGTTTATCCTCCCGAACAGCGGGTTCGGGATATTCAGGCTCTGATTCCAATCTTTCAGCCTTTATCTCGAGTCTCGGTCAGGTTGACGCTGCGGCTTCTGGGGCTGCTGACCTCCTGCATCCTTCTGGTGCATCACGCCCGGTGGCGAATGTGGGCTCTGCAGTGGGACCTGAAGTGTCAGTGGGCCCAGCATCAGGGCAACTTGTCCGACCATGTCGTGATCTCGGAGGGCACTGCAAGACAGTTGCAGTGGTGGCTCATGGACCGCGATTGGGTCAGCGGCAGATCCCTCTCCCTACCCCAACCGGAGCACGTAGTTGTGATGGACGCGTCCCTCCTGGGCTGGGGGGGCCCACATGGGTGAGACGGAGATCAGAGGCCTCTGGTCTCCGGCGGAGTCCCAGCTCCACATCAACCTTCTGGAGCTGTGGGTGATCCGACTTGCACTGAAGGCATTCCTCCCCTCTGTCTGGGGGAGTGTAGTGCGGATGTTCACGGACAACACCACCGCCATGTGGTACTGCAACAAACAGGGCGGGGTAGGGTCGTGGACCCTCTGCCAGGAGGCTCTGCGCCTCTGCCAGTGGCTGGAACATCAGTGCGTGACCCTGGTGGTTCAACACCTGGCAGATTCTCTGAACGCCAGGGCGGACGAACTCAGCCGTTGGTGCATGATGGATCAGAATGGCGTCTGAACTCTGACGTGGCGCAAGGCCTCTTTCAGCAGTGGGGAGAGCCTTGGTTAGATCTATTCGCCACAGAAGAGAACGCGCAATGTCATCAGTTCTGCGTGTTGGAATTTCCAAGGCGGACCGGGCCCAGGTTATCCTTGTGGCTCCGGACTGGGCACGAAGATTTTGGTATCCAGAGCTACTCAGCATGTCTGTCGATCCACCCGATTCGTCTGCCTCTTCAGGAGGGCCTTCTGTCGCAGCAGCAAGGGACGGTCCCCCACCCGAACCTGTCCAGTCTCCACCTCCAAGCTTGGAGATTGAGCGGCGACAGTGGAGGCCATTTGACTTGCCTCCTGAAGTCTGTAATGTCATTCTGGCAGCCAGGCGTCCCTCCACAAAGTCGGTATACACCTGCAGGTGGAACAGATTTGTGGCATGGTGCACAGCAAAGTCTGTGGATCCGCTCTCTGCCACCCTTTCTGAGGTTCTCCTCTTTCTTCTTTCTCTTGCCCAGCAGGGCTCTGCTCTGGGCACTATCAAGGGCTACCTTTCTGCCCATTCCACTTTCTGCCCTTTCCACCTTCTTACCTGATCAGCCATCTTTGTTCAAGTCCCCTATTGTAAATAGGTTTTTGAAGGGCATCACACACATGTTCCCTCCTGTTCCTTTCGTGGTGCCTCAGTGGGACTTGAACCTTGTACTTACTTATCTGATGTGCGCTTCCTTTGAGCCACTTCATAACTGTCCTCTCCGCCTTCTTACTCTGAAGACTGCTTTCCTGGTTGCCATCACCTCTGCCAGGATAGTGAGTGAGCTCCAGGCTCTTTCTTCCAAACCTCCTGTCCTTTCTGTCCATCCGGACAAGGTTGTGTTGCGGACAAGGCCCTCTTTCCTGCCCAAGGTAGTCACAGCCTTCCACATCGGGCAGTCCATCACCTTGCCCACCTTCTTTCCGCCTCCGCATCCCTCGAAAGAGTAAGAGAGGCTCCACCGTCTGGACCTAAAACGTGCGCTCTCTTATTATCTGGATCGCACGCGCTAGTTCCGGGTGGATGACCAACTATTTTTGGTTACGTGGGCGCTAAGAAAGGACGGGCGGTGCACAAGCGGACCATCTCTCGGTGGATCGTATTGTGCATCCAGGCGTGTTATTCCTTGGCTAAAAAGGAACCTCCTGTTGGGCTGAGGGCCCACTCCACTCTGGCCATGGTGACTACTATTGCCCTTGGCCGAGGAGTCCCCTTGCAAGACATTTGTCAGGCAGCTACGTGGGCCTCGCTGCACACGTTTGCGAGACACTACTGCCTGGACAGTCCAGTCTGGAGGGATGGCTTTTTTGGCCGTTCCGTCCTCCAGGACTTTCTGGTGTGATTATTGGTTCGCAGACCCACCGCCGGGGTTGGTATTGCTGGGGTATCTATTCTAAGGTAAGGAATCTAATACTAACGTGTCTCTTTCAGATGCACAAGTTACTACTTGTGTAACAATATCTGTAAGAGACATTAGTTAGTGATAGATTCCTTACCGACCCACACATCCTCCCCGTTCTGCGAACCGATATCTAGGGTTAAGGTCATCCCTTTCAGGGCCCTAATTTCATGGCACCAGTGTTGGTTCTATCATGGCTCTGAGTATCTGGCGCGGAAAAGCTGTGTATCAGAACTGACGTCAGCGCGCGAGGGCGGTGTCTAAGTTCTCCGGCGACGTCATTCCGGCGCTAACTACGCTGACGATGGACGCGGAGCCACGGACAACGCCTATCGACGCGCAGGGGTATTACTACGCAAAAGTTTCCGGATCCAGTCTGACGCCTGGGGATATTCTAAGGTAAGGAATCTATCACTAACTAATTTTTCTTACAGCTATATCGTTACACAAGTAGTAACTTGTGCTTCAGTAGTAATAAACTGATGCTTTACATGTCTGTTTGGAAATATTGATGCATGTGAGGAAAGTTAGAAATTTGTTCAAAATGTAGGAGAAACTCCTGGGGGAGAAAACTTACAACTTTGACAAATAGTTAATTTGTTGTCCATTTTTTTTGTTAATGTTGATGCCATATATGAAACCATGCGTTTAAAGAAATAAATGTTGAACCAGTTGTTCCTGCTTTGAAGTTAAATGCAATTTACCCAAGCAGATCCAGGCTTCTTTAGAGTATGTTTAGTTAGGATTTTAAAGTTTAATTTTTAAAATGTTATCACATTTTTGTGGTGAGGTATCATTTTGTGTCTATATCCTGATGTGATACTTTAGTATTATTTGCAACTAAAGTAGTCTTATTTCTTGCAAAATTTACCTTCATTATTTTGCTTATTTTCTCCTACAATGTCATGAGAACACTTTTAGAAGCATATTCAATCAATATTGTTGTCTTAACTTTGTGTGTGTATAAGAGGATAGTTAGGAACATTTACCATTGCATGTTGCTCTAATTTGGTGGTGAATTTTCCATTGGGTAATGCACTGTTCTTGTACAGAGAACAACTAAAAGTTCAAATCTAAAGTAGTACAGTCTTGCTAGATTGCTTTGTGTCATTCTAGTTTTTTGTACCTTGTTTTTTTCCTCTAACCTAATCACCCCACTCCAATGCTTTAACTTAATTGCATGATCATCTAATACCTGTACTATTGCTATAAGATACTTTTGCAGTGATAATGCTGTGGTGAATGAAAAGCAAAAGTCTGGAACGTCAGTCTTTGTGCTACTTATCAGGCAGGATTCCCATCTTTTTTAAATGCACGGACTGTCCTCAAAGATTTGATTAACTAGCCTTTCAGATTAGCGTATGACATAGAATGAATGTAGATTTTTAAAAAAACATTCTGTATCTCCCAAGGGTCATCGCTGAAGACTGTGGGAGAAGTCACATTTCAATCGTGTGAAGATTCCTCATCGAGGAGTTCAAGAGCCCGAAGTAATTGAAGTTTGTGTTATGAGATGTAATTAGTATTATTAGAGAGTGGCTGTTATCTTTTAAGGGAAATGTATACACTTAATCATGAGGTTTTTCTCCCATGTGTGTGCCATGCTATCTCAATGTATCTCTTCATAAGTATATGTGCACTATAGTGTTCACCTTTGTTACTCTTTCCAACTCCACTTGCATGTTTTCTGATATCCTACATGGTGTACACATGTGTAATGTATGTTTTATAATATCAAAAATATGTCCATTACTTTCTTAGTTGAAGAAAAAAAATCATGAAGTAGTTGGGTATCTTTACAAGTAATACATTATGAATAGAACCCCAGATTCAGATCCTCTATTTGATAATCTTGTTGTTCCCTTTGGAAATTCATTTTTCAGGTTTGGACACATATTAAAAACGTATACTTATTTTGCCTCTGTTATTCCCTTATGTACAATTCGTTCCTGAATGATCCCATAAATAGTTTCTCTGGCCCCAAAGCTATTGACTTATGTACACTCTATGCATCGACATTGCTGCATCATATTTAACAAATTCTTTTTATAACTAAAGATGTTGTATGCCATGACTGTTAATATTGCCCTTTTCTGCTAGATAATTATTGAATTGTATGTAACAGACTATACTAATTGTTTGGTCGAAGGACATTCGTAAAAAGAATATTAAAAAAAATGTCTTCACAAATATGGCTTGCTCACTGCCCTAGACCTTTTTAGATTGCTTTTATTTCCATTTAACAATGACATGTAATGGGTTGGACTGCCACAATTAAGAATGCAAAGATTGAATTTGTTTAAAATATGTACAAACATTTATTTGAGTGTAGGAACTTTTTATCTGAATTGATTACATGAGTGACTTAAACCAGTGTTAATAGCCTACTCCATCAAAAAGCCTTCCTCGGCCCATGTGATATCAACTGCAGATGGTGGCAAAAGGAATGAACTGGCCTTTTGCTCACTCTTGTTGAAGACTGTGCATTGCACTTTGCAGCAAACACTAAGCGTCTTGATATTATTCAGTACCCGTTATATTTTTCAGTCATCTCCACACTGGAAAACATTGCCATCCCAGATATGTCAGTAGTTATTTTTCCTTTGACTTTTGAGTGTGGGACCTATTTCTATGCTATGTTTTTATCCAAAACTCGTTTATGTGGTGCACCGCATTGCACAGCTAATGCATCATTGTGTTAACAAACATTTGCATTATTTTAAACCTATCTGTATTAAATTGACAGTAGTTTAGAGGACTCTAAGTATTGTAGATGCAAAAACAGTATATATGGGTCAAAAATTGAGAAATTATGCAGTTTGGAGCATGTTTCTTCCAATGTAAAATTATTAGATACCAGGTGACACTTTTCCATATTCCCCTAAATTGAAATAATGTCGCTTTTTGATCAGTCCAGCTGTGATTGTGTCTAGTATTTGACAAATCCACTAACTGTCAAATGGGCATTTTGTACACTTACAGCAATGTTCACCCATACAGTTATTTAAATTTGAAATTGGATTGTAATGTCAAATAGATGATATAATCAATCATAGAGACTGACTTATTTTAATCGGGCCATGTAGTGGGTACTAGCGATCACAAATTTAGGTTTAATAGTTTATTTTCAAAGAAATTACAGTCCGGCAGTTGCCAAATTAAACTTTAGTTGTTTGTTGATATTCCAAAAGTCCTAGAACCTCTGGCTTTAGCAGGTTTATACTCTTCCCAACACTTCAGTCTCTTAATATTATTTAAACCTTATTTGGTCTTGAAATTTCAAAGGCTCCTTGCATGTATTTTTAAACAGCCATGTTCTTTTCTATCTATAGAGAAATTTCACTTCCAATGTTATAGCATTGGGTGTGTTCATTTTGTTGCACTTACTGGTGCAACATTTATACATGGTGTTATTTAAAATTATTCTGAAGTACCACTTTAAAAAAATGGCATAGCAGTATGCAGTTTTGAATGCCAAGGGCAGAGAGAGATGTGCCATGAATGCGGTAAGCAATTTATAATATGTTTATGTGATCCCGGCTGTGTGATCAGTGATTTGCTGTAAAAATGCTGCAAACCATTTTAGCGTACCAGCATTGTAACTCAATATGCTCCAATTTGTGATTTTAAGGCCGTAATGTAACTCAATTAGCATAGTGTAAATGTGAGGTTTTCATGCAAGTTTTACCCATCCCCCTCCCTCAAAGGTAAAATACATGAAAATAAAAGAAAACAAATGAAGAAGACGCCTGCAAAAAAAGAAGAAAAAATTGAAAAGCCAAGGAAAAGACTCCAGATGAATAATCGTAAGGTAAATACATTGTTGCATTGTTTGCTCCATTATTCCAGCACTGCTACAGTGCTTGATACTATCAGAGGTGTAATTAGCAACATTGTACATTAACATCACCTAACCTAGGAAAAGAATCAGTGTAACTATTATCCATATGCACTCCCCTTCTGCCTGAATCTGATTTATACCCGTCACTCTGTTAGCAGTGGGCAGCATTTGGAAACCGAGGTATTGCTACTTGTCCATTTAGCATTTTGGACAGGTAAAATGATAAAAGTAATTGACTAAAGATTTTCAACTATTTTAAATTGACCTGTATGCTAATGGTGTGTTAAGATAGTGGTAATCCTCCATAATTTGATTGCATAGTTCTATGCATGTTTTCCACAAAAGTAGATGTGTATATTAGGTGGACTTGAAGCATGTTTTACACAGAGTGCTAAAACTACATGAATGTGTCCCATGAGGAAAAGCATTCCGTTTGGAAAAAATACTTCGCTTCAGTAGTAAATATAAAAGGTATTGTAAAAGGTGTCTCACACTTCAGTGCCAATGAGATGACTGTTCAACTGTTATTGTAACTGAAGACAATACTACATTGTCGGCTGAACTACAATTAGAAGGCTCTGCAGCTGTTTACATAGGAATCTAGATGAAAATGGAGGAAGAGAATCTGTATTGGCATTTTACCATAAAACGTCTACTGTTCTAAGTGGATGGAAACAAGAATAAGTGGCAAATAACTTAAATCATTTAGTACCATTCCTCCGATCACAGTAGTTTAAACTGAAAGGACTCTGTCTCTTTGACTGTTTGGCAGTGGTAAAAAATTGTAGTTAAACATATGGGTGAGGTATTGTTTTCTTGTTGCATTAGTACTTCATGGACCATGGAAACTAGTTGTAAATATCCACTCAGATGTGCATAATTTCCAACTTCACGTATCCCAGCTACCACACCAAACAACTTACAATTTCTCTACTCATCATGGGATTTTCTTTGGTACTCATGAGTATGAAAAGTCTTTTTGTGGACTGTGTGAATACTTTTTCATTACAATTTCTTTCACATATAGCTTCAGTGTAACTTTATGTAATTAGCCACTTGACATAATTATTTTCAAAACTCTTACGAACACTTCAGATATGTTAACTGGTCATATTTTATAATGATAATATGAAATGGCGCAAACAGAAAACTGCTACTTATAAAAACTGTTTTTCTTTCTTTTCTTGCATCACCTGAAGTCTTTTGGATTCTCTTGTTTTATAGTGTTTTTAGGCAAGCTCGTCTTTTATTATCTCCACATCTGTTTTCCTCCTTTCCACTTTTGCAAAGTGTTGCTCTTGTTTGGTCAACCTTTCCAGTAAAGACAGCTGCGCTGCTTGCATTATCAGTATTTCAAGAGCCTCAAGGAAATGGAGGTCAAGTGTCTTAAATGGAGTACTTTCAAAATCTCCGGTCAATTGATCTTGAAAGAATTGGTCTCCTACATAAGAACAGGATGAGCAGTGTTACATTCTTTCAGACGTCCTGCTTTTAAACAAATCCCTTTTGAGGCATTGTTCTCCACACCTTTACTCTTATATTCAGATGTGTCTGGCTTTGCCTTTCATCTAAACCCCATCTCAAGGCCCTTTGCTTTTGAGATTGAAACACCAGCTGAATGTCTCCAGAAGTCTCAAGATCTAGAGATCCAGGTTATCTTTATTCTAGACAGGACAGTGTATTGGGATCTTCCACTGATGGCCCTAGACCTCTAGGTATTCCACTAGATTTCAAGGTACGGTGGATAACTGCCATACCATCTGTTGGGCAACATTTTGGGTTGAGAGAGCTGTGAGCTCCCAGCAACACGGGTCTCAGTGGATAGACTGATCACTGGGCCTTCTTACAAAAAAGGGGCAGCACCTGCATCTAGAGCCAGCGGGGAACAGTCCAAAGTTGCGTGCTCAGGACATTTGCCACAGCAGGTGTGGAGGGAAAATGCCCTGCTGGGTGCATTTAAGCCAGCCTTCTGATTTGCAATGGTGTTCCTCTTGTTGTATGACAAGCTCTATGCGGTGGAACATGTAGGTAGAATTGGTAATTTGCAGGATCTTACTGTCACAAAACACCTTGACTGTCAATTGAGCTGATTGACAGTCTTCGGATAGCTTTTTCTTTCTGCATATTAATTATATTATGAAAGTCCTATAGTTGCCAATTTTTTTTAATCCCTAGTGATCATTACAACTGTCACCAGGGGTGGCCATGCAGCTTGAGCTGTGACTCTGCCTGCCAAGGATGTGATGACACTGGGATATATATAAGGTGTCAACTAAAGCAGTGGCATACAATTCTGCTTTTCGATATCTCATCATCATGGTTCCCAACCTCTTCATCAATTAAATTCTTCACTTTTCAACAGCTAACCCTGTTGCAGTCACCATAAGATGTCATTGTGGGACCCACACATCTGCATGCGGTTTCTAATGTCCAAAGAAGACCCCATGGCCTGCGACAACTCCTCCTTGATGCATCTGAGGTATTGGGGAGCAGCAGGGCAAGCTATTTTTGGCCATGGACTGCAGGAATACGCCAAAGCAGGCATCCTCCTCTCCAGTTAAGTTCCCAGATAAGGAAAGTTCTTACAAGAGATTGTCCCACACAAAGCACAAAAACTCAAAAGGAAGGAGAAATCTTCTTCCTTGAGTGAAACCATCCCCTTAACCGGGATAGTTGAGAGTCCAAACTCTTCCTCAACAACAAGCTCTTTTTTATCTTCCCAGCAGATTCAAGATCTCAAAAAGATGAAGCCAGAATTTTCAGTTCCATTGTGACACCACACAGGTCGAAGTCTTCTTCAGGAAGTCCCTGTTCCCCTCTGGGCCACTCCTCAAATTTGCAGCTACTCCTGTAGGTTTGGTAATTCCAGCAGCTGTAATCCCAGCTCCTCCACAGGCTCTGTCCCTGGTGCTGCTTCTGAAGAAGTGTTTTCCATGTTGCTAACCACGAGCATTCTGCACCACCTGTGATACCATTTCCACAGCATATTTTGCTTTCAAAGTCTGCCATCATTATCCGAGTAGTATATGAAATCTTTAGCCTGTTTTGAAGACTAATCTTTGGCTTTTCTTAGTCCTAGATGTGTGCACATATGGAAGAACTTATTGGATCAGTCTCAGATGTTCCTGCTTTGCCTGATAAGGACTATGGCTGAACAGAGGATGATGACTCTGAGATGGACAATCTCTTCCCCTTTTAAAGATACTGGTATATTCAAACTTGGACTTATAAAACACAAGTAGTCTGGATACATCTCCAGATAGGGATATACTTCATTCCTCATGGCTCCCTTCAGTAGACGTAGCTTCAAGGACTACAGTGGCATAAAAAAGCAGTAGTGTAGTAATTAACTTTACCCAGCACAAAGGCAAAATCTAACTTTTTGGCAACCTTACTCCGCGGCTTCAGAGCATCTGCTTTTCTTCATAGGGATCTGTTGGTGCCTATACTCGCTGCCTGAGAAAACACCCTTGTTGTGCCTGGTAGTCCACTGAAAATTGCTTGACGTGCCAGCCTGTATAGAAACACAAAGTCTGTCATCACATTCACTGTGTAGAGTCTGGTTGTTTAAGCTTATTCTGCTAAATTGAACTCAAAGGCCTTTTCTATGGCCCTCCAGATTTGAGTCTAGGAGGTCCAACTCCATAGGTTGAAAAGTCTTTCCTTCTTGCTGCCTTGTCTTTTTGTCAGTGAACGCTACATGCATTCTGGACTGCTGTGTCCATACCTACTGAGGGCAAGGGAAAATGACAGTTCTCATCCTACATGAAAAAAGCCTTGGTTCGAACAACAAATTAGACTCCTCTGAACAAATCTTGAAATGCTGTTTAGGTTATGGGGACAAGGTGGTTTTATCCATGGCCTTGGCTGTTACCTTAAGCTTCTGTGCGTTCTGCTAGATGTTTGGGAGATGTCCAAGCAACCATCATGGGAATGCTCTTCCGTGGTAAGTGTTATTTCTGAGTTAGGGGTCTCCAACCAGTAGCTCGTGCGCTACTGTTGCTCTCAGCTACCGTTGCTCTCCAGCTACCTCTTAGTAGCTCACCTGTGTGCAGCCCAGCTTATTAAATTAGAAAGCTTTTGCTTGGTTGAATTAATATATGTATAAAAAATTGAGATTATATAACATTAATATTAGTGGCTCTCAATACATTTCATTGAATGTAAGTAGCTCACTGTATAGAAAAGGTTGAAGAACCCTAATCTAAGTCAAGTATGACTCCTCCCTTGAACAATTCTCAAATATCTTTTGCACGGTCTAGCCTCTCTTGCAAAGCAATTCTATGAGTAACACTGGATATTTTCGACCTACTCCAGTTTCAGCCCCTTTCGCCTTCACAGCTGGTCCTGATTCCCCACCAAATGTATCGCTCATAACAGGCCGGGATTGATCTAGAACACTCTTTGAATACTCTCCCTCTCCTGCCTACATTTGTCCCTGTACCAGGTTGTGGTGGTCCTAAACATGGGGTTTGGCTGGTGTGCCTAGATCTTCAGGGCACCTTCTTTCATTTGACAATTGTACAGTCACTCCGAAGCTACCTGAGGTTCGCTGATGGGTCTCGGCATTACAAGTTAATTAGAATCTGGTTCTCTAGCACTGGCCCCAGAACCTCTTAAATGCACTATGACTCTTTAACTCCACTTCGGCTTCACAGTCGACGCCCAGAAACTCACATTCTTCCTGCACAGAAACTGACTGTCATAGGCACTCTACTAGAACTGATCTACTTAAAGGCCTTTTCCCCTTCTTGAAGCTATCTGAGTCTTTTCAATGTTTCTGGCTCAGACACGCCATCCCGTTTTTATGAGTTTTACACCTGTTAAGCCTGATATCTTCCTTCATTCTATTATTGCCACATCAGGTGGTGAATAACAGCCTTTCAATGTTGCCTGACACTGCCACCACCATCCATTATATCAAGACACTGTTGTAGGATTATTGACCCTGTATTAGGATTCTTGTGGGTCAGTGAACTTTGCATCAAGGCATTATTCTAGTAGCGGCATACTTAGCAGGTATCCTGTAATTGAGGGAGAAACATTCCCTTAGTCACCTCTCCTTTTATCATCTCTAGTAGGAACTGTGTGATAGAATCCTGTCCAAATTGGGGTGTCCATGGGTGAATTTCTTCTCTAATATCCAGAACAGTCCTTTGTTTTATGCTATGTTCTCCTCTGAAAGGTTCTCTGGGGGATGCTTTCAGGTTTAGTCGGTCATGGGGCCTGCATTTTACATTTCCACCCTTCTTGCTTCTGGTGAGAGCCACATAGATGGTGCAAAAGTCTAACACAGTTGATCTGGATTGTCATGAATTGGTCAAGGAGGATTTTAAATGCTGATCTGTTGAAATCTGTTCTCTCCCAACTTTTCCGCTCTGGGTGCCTTTACTCTTCCAACAAAATGGTTAGTTCCTTTATCTTAGCCCCCAAAACGCTGATTTTGCACGCGATATTCGGAAGTGCCAACTTCATACCTTCCAGTTACTGAGGGGACATGCCATGTAATCTGTTTTTTGGCCTGCTCTGATACTGCTTCAAGTGGTGTGAATTGGAATTGCAGAACCAGTCATTTCCACTTTTCGATGTTTTGAGCTTTGCATCACTACTTCCATTTCAGGGCCTGAGAGTGGCTACTGTAAAATATTTTTTGGCTGCCATATCTACCTTCATATATCTACATGACCAGTTTTCTTGTTTGTCACCACGAGTGGCATGTTTTTAAAATATCTACTTTACTCCTACCACTCTGTAGTGATCCTCATTGGGAATTGAATCGTGTGTTAACATTCCTTATGGCATTCCCATCCGAGCCGATGATTAGTTGGCTGTTTCCCTAGTGTTATTGACTTTGGCCTGTAAGGTTGCTTACCTTCAGACCCTTGGTCGGACAACCATTGTTTTTATTCTACACATATAAATTGTTTTTTCACACCTTCCTACTGAAAGTAGTATTGCTGTTTCACATGGATCCATTCATCACTCTTCCATCCTTTTTCACTCCTCAACATCACATCAAATTGGAGGAACAACTTGTAGGTGTGAAGTATCTTATTATATGGACTGTGTACGTCAGGCCAGAGTGGAAGGTAGGCTCATTGTAGGTTTTGCAGGAATCCAGAAAGGAAAAGTTTGTTTTGGGTTATCCTTTGCGTTGTGATTGGCTGTGCCTTGGCCAAGAAGGACCTTCTAGCTGGCATTCCTGCCCACACCATGAGGACATTTGCTGCTTTCATGGCTTTCACCAGAGGTGTTCCAATGGCTGATCTCTTCCAGGCATTTAGATGGCAATCATACTTTGCTAAACTATACTGCCTCACAGCTCAAGCAGGAAGAGGTCAATGCTTTGCCAGGGCTCTATTGTATGACTTCTTGGTTAATCTGTGGGAAGCAAATGTGATTGGTGGTATGCTTGAATTAATCTCAGCCAACTGATAAATTCCTAGCCCTCCATGCTAGCCCATCATACTTTTCCCCCATGCCACCCAGGTCAGGAACTATCCTCATGCAAATTAGCTTTTGTTTTGTTCCATTAGGAACAATCTAGCCCAGGCTGCAGGTACAGCCCCCACCCCCTCCACCCTCCAAGCAGGCATACAATTCAGAGGCCAGTTTTGGCTTACTTGAGGAGGTATCAGTTGAGTTAGGTAGCACAGTGATCACATGACTGATGACTGGGCATCTGATTCCTCTCCTCTGTGACACTTTCTATTTAACTGAAGGGTGATCTGGTCTGGCTTTTCTGGGTATGGCAGATCTGTCTAGAGTGGCAAAGTGGTTAAAAAGCAGTGAACTGAAATTCAGCCCAAGCAATCGCCAGTGCCTGAGATTAATTCAGGCATTCCTTCCATCACCTTGTTGTCTGTTGCAGAAGAATTTCTAAGTACATCAGGCATGCCCAGACATGGGACCCAGACTGACCATGCCACAGACCTTAAGTTGTAACTACCCGAAAAGGCCTACATAGTCCAAAACCTGTTTGGAGTTGATTGTGTCCTTTTCCAGAGGGGACCTGGACTGTTAGTGATGGAGCAGAAACAAGTGACTTGCATATCTGAAAACTGACATGGGCAAGGCAATCTGAAAGGAAATTATCACTATGATTACACTTGATACAAATCCTTACACTAAGTCTTATACAAGCTTGTACTCTCCACACATGCACACTGAATACCAACATTCTTTCAGATTTTCCCATGCATTTGTTATTAGAACATTGGCATGCTTAAATATTTAGTGTAAAAGCAATGGTGTGGCAGGGTTTTGTGAGAGATGGTATAGGCCGTCTTGCACCTGCTTTCTAATGCTTTAAACCACAATTCTTGCCAATTTTGTAAATGTGTAGAGTTTAGCAGATCAGTTGGATAGTCAAGCAATCGGAAGTGGAAAGAGGCTCTTCCTCCCTGTCCCTGCAGTCATTGTAATGTAAAGTAAGCTAGATCTGTAGAATGGGAATAAATACTACCTCCCTGTCCCTCTGCTCTTAAACGGATGGATTGAAGCAAGTTGGCAGAGCTAAGGGAAAGTCAGGGGCTGGAAATGACTGTCCTTTTTTTCCCGAATGGCTCTGTTAATGCTACGGTAATAACCCGAGGAGGGAGGGGGTAAGCTGTTAAATTCTTTTCCTTAACTCACAGGCTCTTTGGGGGATTATTTTCAATTAGAACATTCTGTCTTTAAAGTGTGGATCTTGTAGCCTTACAGCTCTACCTTGTTATTAGCCTTTGTAGTATGTTCAACCAATATGCTGTTTTGGTGATTAGTGGCTTTGGTGGCAGCAAGGGCTGTATTAATTTTCGCACCCTCCAATCTGAGGTCTTACATTATTGTGCTAAAAACCTTTTATAATCTGGATGAAGGAGGAGCCTTTTTGAATGTTTTGTTCAGCCCCTTGTTTTGCATTTCTCCTACATCGTCAAATAAGCAGACATGGTGTTGGATTTTTGGGACACTACCCATCAGTCATTCTCTGTTAATTGACCCAAGATCATGACCTCTGGACCCATCCCATTCAGGCATGGGAGTTGCATTCCAGTTTGAGAGAATGAATCTATAATAGTTGTGGGGTTCCCCAGTTTATAAGATTGTTGAAAGGTATGGTGGGATGACTAATCGAAGACTTGTAGTGTAGGTTTGTTTAGCTTGATGCTATTGAAGTTATTGTTGTCCTTTATCACTGCAGTCCCTGTGCAGATGCAGAGTGTCTTGACCTCCATCAGGGACTCTACTGGAAACCAATAGCCATTTTGTATGGTTTTGTATGGTTGCTTCTAAAGGTTTAAGCACGTGGGGGTGAGGTTTTTGATTTTGCAGCCTGCCATTTTTAGGTTTCGCCCTGGGCGTTGGCAACTGCGTAGCAGTTGCCCCGCCCACGGCGAAACCTCATGATTCTACATATGTACTTTGGTTCAGCCTCTGTCTACCATTGGCTAGCTCCATAAATGGAGGCTAGCCATTGGGAGACAGAGGCTGTCAATCACGCTTTCTGGTGAAAACGCGATTCGGGGGCGTTTCTGGGACTTTTTTTAAGCCCCGCCCCTTTGTCCCGGGCAGCGCTGTCATTGGCATGACATCACGGGGAATGACATCACGGGGGTGTCCCGGGCCGCGCTGTGATTGGCTGGCCGGCAGAGGAACCTGACTTGTTTATTTTTTCGCAGAAACAGTGTTTTGCGGAAAGGCAATATGCTAATGTGGGCCACGTTTTTTAGCGTGCCCGGGACGATTTTTGATCCCAATCCAACCCTGGAGCCATGAGTACCTTCATTAAAGATGTTTCAGGTCTTACAATGTTTCGAGCCATCACACTAGCTGTGGTTAGGTTTCTCTTTGGCCCTACACACGGTTTATGAGCTCACCTCCATGCGCTTGGGTATAGTATTGTGCCTCACTGTGCTGCGTTTTCGTTTGTGCAAAACACTGTAGTTTAAAAGCTCATTTGACATCTTTGAGCTTCAGAGAGCCTGAGTCCGATGAACACGAGCGAACGAAAGCTGCGCTGCCACACAAGGACCTTCAAGAGGCCGGAGCTGAGCGGCAGACATTGAGATTTTGCTGGAGGGTTCACTGGGGGGGGGAGATGCAGAGAGGGGGGGGGTGTCGCACGCTGGGCAGGGTTCAAAGGGACCTGTTGACGCTCATTGTTGAGCGGTCTTTAAAGCCCAGCATCGGGCTCTGGTCTCCGTCATCAGTTGAGGAGTTGGCGGTCGGTCAGGCCCCAGCCCGTCTGTCTGTCGGATGTGAGCTCCAGAAGCGCGCGGAATCACTCCTGGTGTCTGTAAGGTTTACAGATGTCAGCCCCCCCTGCCCGAGGGCACCCAAGAGACGAACAGAGCAGCCCCCTCTGCCCACAGCTGGATCTGCCCCTCCTGGGGGCGGCCCTGCAGGCCTCGGGGCCGGGGCCACTATCATCGCTGTCTGCTTGGCCCCCACTAGACGCTCCACCAGCACCCCTGCCGGCTGCCGAGACACCCCGGGGTGACAACACCAGGCCTAAGTGTCCAATTAGGGTCCTGGCCTGTCTGTGCAGGGCTTCCTGCCACATCCTGCTGTCTGAGGCCACGATCGCTCCCAGATGTCCCCGGAGTAAGGAGCCCCCGCCTGGGTCGGGGCTGCGAAGGGGCTTGTGTGTTTTGAAGCTGAGGCGGGGCTCGGGCCTTACAAGAGACACATTCACTTCCCTCTGATCCTTTTCTTCTGCATTAAGAGCGCCGCCTGGCACCAGTGAGCGCCTTCAGGCGCTGGGCAAAACAAAAAAAAACAGCCACCCTATGGTCGGCAGGACGGGTCTACCCCAGGCGCCCTCGTGGCATCACCCCGCTGTGTTCGCCGCTCAGACCTTCTCCACCCTGAAGCATAGCGCCTTCCCTCACACGCTGGTGCTTTGTAGTGCTGCACGTGCCTCCGGCTCTACCCCAGGCGCCCTCGTGGCATCACCCCGCTGTGCTGCCCACTCAGACCTTCTCCATCCTGAAGCATAGCGCCTTCCCTCACACGCTGGCGCTTTGTAGTGCTGCACGTGCCTCCGGCTCTACCCCAGGCGCCCTCGTGGCATCACCCCGCTGTGCTGCCCACTCAGACCTTCTCCATCCTGAAGCATAGCGCCTTCCCTCACACACTGGCGCTTTGTAGTGCTGCACGTGCTTCAGGGTCCCTTGGTCTAAAGATGGAGGACAGCGCCACCCCTGGCCGCAGGGGCGTCACCGGGGCGTTATTAATGTGCCGAGAGCGTGCCTCGCGGCGCTGGGAGGGCATTACTACCCCTCAGTGAGGGATGAGCTGTCAGGGAGGGAGGGCGCCGGCCGGGATGGATGAGGTGTGAGGCTGCTCCCCCGCCACCCCACCCCCTCCCCCGGCCCCAGAGCCAGGCCATGGAGGCTGTCAGCTTAAAGCGCCTAGACTGACAGCACGCCCTGCACGGCGCTGTACACCGAGGGGACTCAGGCTAGCAGGGTGAGTACTCGCAGTACTTCACCCTCAAGGCGGTGAGTGCGCGCGCCCCCACAGTACTGCACACTCAAGGCAGCATAACTGCTGCTTGGGCCCCATTTGTTTAAATTCCGTGCTGCTTCGGTGTATTGGCACTTGGAAGCAAGGTGGCGTCATCAGTCTCACGAGCGCCCTCGGCGCGTGAAAATTAACGAGTTCTAAAGGTAGCGCAATCCCAGCGGGGCGGAAGGGGAGGTGGAGGACAGATTGCCCGTAAAACCGCTCACTGAATACCTCGCAAGGAACACCGTCGCTGCCTGGAAAGGTATGCGTGTTAATAAATGCAAGCATTATCAATGCCATCTTAAGGAATCTGACATATGTTGGGGGCCTCTGTACCGAACAAATTTGAATTATATGCTACAGTTTAACAGGGTCACAAAAACGGTTGCAATTTGGCGTGCCCCGGATCCAAAAAACCATACACTAACACTGGTAAGAGAGACAGACTCAGAGTAGATGCAGGTAGAGATGTAGAGAGATTTAGAGGGAGAAATAGAATAGGCGCCTAAACATTGCCCACTTTGCCCATGCTTTAAAACGTCTATCTGGAAATGACTCATACATTACCTGGCGCCTTCAAGAATCGTTTTTTAAAGACATAGAACTAATGGTGTGCTGTAGATCAGAATGCCTAAAGCATTAATGTACATTTATATATGTAACATACATTGCAAAGTTTCTTTCTGAGTGAAATAAGCAGTTTCCACGAAATGTAAGTAATAGGAATATAGATATTTTTATTTTGGTTCTACTCGGTCTTTTGGGAGCAGTGTGCTCTGTCTGTACCGGGGATGAGACTGCCAGCATTCTGTAGTGGGGATCGCACAAACAGCATAAGTAGTCTGTACAGGAGACCAGTTGTGAGCAGTCTGTCCTAGGAAGGGCTGCTAGCACTCTGTACTGGATAGCAGTGGAGGCAGCCTGTACTAGGTAATAGCACAAGTAATGTATCCTAGGAAACACTGCCAGCATTCTCTACTGGGGAGCAGTGTATACGATCTGCACTAGAGAGCAGCGTAATTGGTCTATACCGGAGAGCAGTTAGATCAGTTTGTACTAGAACCAGTGCGTACACTGCACTAAATAACAGCACAAGCAGGGCGTCGTGGGTAGCATTGCTTGCTGTCTGCAATGCTGTACCTGGCTGTAGCACATCATCTGCGACCCTTACAGTAATTCCCAACCATTTAGCTAACGGTGCACATGTGATCTATGGCCACTGTAATAGTAGATAATTTTAAATATTGCTTCTTACTTTTACATTTTTTAAGCATGTTAAACTATAGATGTTGTTACTGTGCAGTTGTGCAGTGCCGTTTTGAATGTATTCATTTGGATTTCCAGTTGTCTGTAGAAGTAAGGCTATTGAATGAGTGTTTTTCTCCATGTATTGTGTGACTATTCTTCCTAAATAATTTAGTCTAGTTACACTTTTTGGGGCAGCAGTTTGCATTGTTTTTCTCTTACCTTCTTGGTCACGCAACAAGTTAGCCCGACTAATGCACAGCGCGAGCAAACTTCATCCAGGCAATCATTTCCTTGCTACTCGTAGTGTCGGTACAAAATGTCCTGTAGCAGTGTTGTGAAGAGCACGTACACTCACTTTCAGATGTAAATTGTGCAGGCAGTCAACACCTGCAGATTAAAGCACTGCGTTGAGCCTAAAAAGAGATGCAATTCTCATACCCTGGTACTCTACCGGTTTAGGGCGATGCCCTTTACGTTCTAGGTGGGTGTGTGTGGCTCTGGGTGGGTGTGTGTGGCTCTGGGTGGGTGTGTGGCTCTGGGTGGGTGTGTGTGGCTCTGGGAGTGTGTGTGGCTCTGGGGGTGTGTGTGTGTGGCTCTGGGTGTGTGTGTGTGTGTGTGGCGCTCTGGGTGTGTGTGTGTGGTAGTAATTGCTGTCCGCTGAGCTCGTCCGTAGGGTACAATAGGTCTCACATTTGCAAGAGATTAAGCTATTGGCAATGCAAATGACAATCCATTTATTTATCAGTTTTCAAAACCAACACATAAATACAGATTTTGTCATTTACAATGCCAGTAGCTCTAACTTTTCCAAAGGCGAAACCGTTGCATTGTAAATGCTTGTTTTAGATTGGACTTGGGCAACTCACATCATAGTAGCATAGGCATGTCATGATAAGGTGCTTAATCAACTCAACCTGGGGGTCCTATAATAAGGCCTCATTCAGAACTTTGTATGGGGGACTTAAATTAATGCTGTGGATCACTTGGATAGAGCATTTTGAATGAGTGTAGATATGGTGACACTGCTCAATACATTCTATTTTGAAGGGACTGCGCACACGAAGGTATTTTAAATGATAGAGAAATTGCTGCTCTTCATCTCTGTCTACTGGAATCTGTAGGTTAGGTTATCAGCTATTGGAAACACAATCTTGAAGTGTATTACTAAATGGGTGAATGGACATTTCCACTCTGGATTGTATAAAATTTTTAATTTCTTCATATTGCATCTAAGGCACAATTGTGCCTTCCTTTGCTGTCAGTAGGCAGCTAGTACATTAAAAAACATAAGGCTGTATCCTCTGATTTCAGCAACAGCAAGGGAGTATTTCAAAATGCCCTTTTGTCTGTTTTGGACCCACTGAGACTTAATTTAATGGATTGACCTTCAAGGTTTCACACCAAAATCTGCTTTCCTAACCAACGTAGATCTCTACTTATGAAGTGTCATTCCATGAGTGTGGATGGATGTTGAGTAGATGGATACTTAAAAAAAAAAAAAGAGAATTAAAAAAACTGTCCTAGAATCTTGAGACTACAAGAGAAATAAAGACCAACGTGGCTTTGCATTAATTGAAATGTAATAAAAACTCAGATTTAATGAGTTTATTGCTGCAAACTGAATTGCTAAAATGGAATACTTGTTTGGTTATTTCCTGACTTAAGATGCACCAGTATTGCTGAGCATCTCTTCAGTGACTGGAGTAGATATTCTAGTGTTGGCCATACTGAATTTTGGGTATCCTATTGAAATGAAAACCAGATTGAGGTAATTATAATCTGATGGTGGTTGAGGAGATGTTGAATTTATTTCAGTGCGTAAGAGCTTTTTGAACAAAATAGCTACCCAAGTGTATTTTACATCTTTTTTCCACCTCAGTGATTTCACCTTTGATATGTAGCATGAGGTTTCACCATTTTCAAAATTGGCAACATATAAACGTTTCTTATTTTATGAACAATTCTAAAGGGAGAGGTGTGGCGCCGCGGCCAGGGCGACTGACGCTGAAATCTGGGGATCAGGGTTCGATCCCCGGCTCCGGCGGCAGTTTAGCCCAGCACCATGTGACTCTGGGCAATAGCTCGCTTAATCTTCCCGACGGCCCCCAGCGCCTAGAGACCCTTACGGGTGATTGTGCGTTTTACAAATGTGGATTTATTATTATTATTAAACATTTTGTCATCCTATATTAATCCCTTTCACCTTCCCAAATTGGGGAATAGTCCCCGGTTTCTCAAACCGTTTTATCTTTAATGGTCACATGTATTGAGTTTTTCATGCTAGTATGTGAATTATCGGATTTTTATTTTTTCCATAATATTTCTTCCGTTATTGAAGCTGGCTGATAGCAGCAGTCAAGGTGCACTTCTGTTGTTCCTTACAATGCAGCAAATGCAGCTAGTTTTCTTTTTGCCTTTGATTCAACCATAAACACAATTTTTGGTCTACATTATCAAATGTTAGATGTGGGAGCCCCTTCTCTTCTAATGAATTGCAACTTGTTCCAAAGCTTCTTTGGAACAAAACATTTAGTAACTCCAACAATTACATGCATCACTCTTACAATTGCTACAGCTAGTGTCTTGTTAAGACACCATTAAAAACACATGGAAGACTGCTTTTAGGAGTAGATACTCACTGTGTGGGTTCATCGTTAAGGGACTAATCTATAATCATGTGCAACATCAAACCTATGACCCTCCCCTCGTTCAGTCTGTGTGCTTCCAAAAGTATGTTGATGTGCAACCAAACTCGTTAGAGTAAGGACTAGAGGTATTCTATCATGTTGGCACAGAGTGCCTGAAAAACACATTGACCTTCGGAGTGGTGTGACAGTGATGCATGTGCAAAATGCCCTACCAGAGGACTTTAGGGCCTGGGGCTGATTATGCTGCCCAAGAAAGCTTTGAAACACCGTCACAAAAAGGATATTTAATTCTCCTTGTATAGGTTCCTTAAAATGCTGTAACCATCCAGTAGGGGTCGGAGCAATATGATCAGGTGCATGTGAAACAAGAGAAAAGACTGACTCTGACTGGAATTTAAATGGGAGTGGCCACCCAGCAAGCCCACTTGGATGAGCCTGAAGATTTCTTTGTTCTAGCCTCAGGTTAAAAGAATGGGCTTAATGCCGATGTCATGTGAATTCCATAGCACTTGGAGCAGTGTGGAAAAAATGTTTATTCAGTTACCTCAGTGTCTGAGATAGCTACATGAGGCCGTAAGGCTGCACTCCCTGGTTTCTCCACTGGAGACTTTAGCACCCTTATTGAATTCTGTGCCAGATCTTTTTTTTACCAAAAACTCAGAATCTATAGTGCCATTTATTCTTGGTACCAAAAGCCGTTTCATCAAAGTGATGGCGCTAGATACAGAGGACTACAAAATACTGAAGGAGGAGGGGATTGAACACTTGAAACTTGATGCCATTTTGGAGGTTAAATCTCACGGGGCACCCTATATCAAGTCTATCCTGTAGGCCCCATTTTTTATCTTTTGCTCGAACATTGGAGGCTGCTGCTGCCCAAATAGTTATTCTAGATTTTGGCCACTTATGTAGTGGCAGTTGATGCCAGGTTGGGTGTGGACTAAGTACCCTTGGACTGGGCCCTAGAATAGATGCAAACCCATTAACAAACCTATCTTCAAGACAAAGTTTTTAAAGTTAACCCTTGCTCCTTATTTCCCATTTTGGACAAAATTCTACCAAGGCAGAACTAAGATAATATTTGTGGTGTGAAGATCTACCCACCCCCTAATGGAGGCCAGACCTCCCCCCCCCCCATTGGGTAGTGTCAGAAACAGTAGCATAGAATTCTTTGAGACTGATGCGCTAAGCAGTATGGATTGTAGAGTGAACCAGACCATACTGTTAAAATTAGCCTTCACCCCTTCCCAGACAATCAAATGATATGAGATGCAAAAGGACCTAGATCTGGGATCCCCTTTTTCCATTTAGCATTGTTGATACGAGTTCAAGGATTCCTCCTAATTTGATACACTGAGAGAAGCCCATGGGTTCTTCCTCCCTAGGAAAAATTTAGTAAGCTGAACAGGAAGGAGAATGCCAGTTGCTTAACTTCAATAGCTAAAGAGCTCTGAACTGGCTTTAAGATTTTCCTGATGTTAGAATACAGAAAACGTAGGTATGAGAAGGCTTTGGCCTGATCAGGCTCTCGGCGTCCAGGTAATTAATGAACAAACGTTAAGTAGAATATGTATACATAAGATGGCTTAAGACCTTACTATACATCACCCTGCTTCTGTAAATCCTAATCTTACCTCTTAATGTATAGATGTGATAGATCAACACATTGCTAAAGATTACGCTGCTGCTGTAAAGCCTAACCTTAAAATGTTTGACAAGTGTAGGCAAGAGATTGAAACATATTGGGATCCTGCACTCTCCTTAAATGTTGACGCCATGGCCAATAGATAAGGTGGCTTATGGTTCTATGATTGACACTTTCAGCAAAAACGAATCTGCTTTCTCAATGTAAAACATCTGTTGCATATTTAGAATAATTCTATTGCACTTATGAATAGTGAAGTCTTGGTGCCCCGGAACTCTCGAGATAGACTAGCCGTAAACTTGTATCCATTAAAATTGCTAGGACCGATATTGTCCGCATTAATTTAAGTGGTTTGTGGTACGGTGTCTCAACTCCCTTTTAAGGTGTATCATCCTGTTTGTGCATTCCAGGACTGTACGTTCCCTTGTACTTTTTTGAAACCCCCACAAGCTTCTTCGTATACATTTCCTAAATTCTCATTCAGGGGATACTCGTCAATAGTCATAATCTGTGAATAATCCCCGCCCACGTGCGGGATCCCAGGACATATGAAAAATATATATAGCCCGGCTGAGTCTTGCGGTCAAGGGGACCCAGGGAGGCCTGATGTTACCATTTCTGTCTGGCCTGCTCATCTCCATACAGCGCACCATTTCCCTGTAATCTTGGTCACGGCACCCACAGCCCGAAAACATTGCATTTTGGGACTTGGAGTTTCACATGGATCGCAGTGGCAGTGCGACCATGTGATTTGGGGTTGAACTTCGACCCTCCAATGGGGGAGAGCACAGGAGACAAAGCGGGGGCGGAGCTACACCCAGACTCACAGCGCATCTGAGGAAGGCCACAGTGCCGAAATGCATTATGCCCATGCTGTAACCGAATAAAGGCTTTCTCTGTTGTCCCCGAAGTGGCCCCTCTTACCTTCCTGACTCGGAGTGGTGTGAAGTGGAGATATGGAATATGAAAATTATGGATTTGGAATGGCAAGAAGACATGCTACTCATGACACTGGACGTAGAGTCCCTATATACAAGTATCGGACATGAAGAGGGACTGAGGGCTACCAAGCATTTTTTAGGCAAAAGATTTGCTGAACTATATGCACACAGCAAAGTTATTCTTGACTTGATGAACTGGTGTCTAAATAACAATTATTTTGCCTTTGGTAAGGACTTGTGGAGACAACTTCGAGGTGTGGCAATGTGATCCTGCTTCTCCCCCAGCTACGCGTGCCTGCACGTGGGCTGGTGGGAGGAGCGGGTTCTCAATGTCACACACGAGGTGTGGGTAAGAGAGAAAATCGTTAAATATCTCGGATACATTTACGACATTTTCATTCTTTGGCAGGGCAGTGCAGATGAGGCTCAATTATTTGTGGATGAAATTAATGTCAACTCCCTCAATCTTCACTTCACATCTCACATCAGTCCCAACCAGATAGAATTTTTGGACGTCAAGATTTACACCAACGCAAACAGACTAGAATCAACTCTGTTTCGCAAACCCACATCAGGCAATACCACACTACATGCCTCCAGTCTCCACCCACAGCATACCATATGCAGTATTCCTTATGGAGAAATCCTAAGGATTAAACGCATATGCAGTTCCACCATTGATTTTGAAAGCTGTATCACTGACCTCAAGGCCCGTCTAAAAAAACGAGGCTACTCAGATCGTACCTTCGACCAAGCTTTGGCTAAAGCAAGGTTGAGAAGCAGAGAGAGCCTATTGCCAAAACCAGACTCTGGATCAGCAAGGGAATCAGTGTTGCCAGAATCAGTCTTGAAAAGTACCACATGTCCCAGATTCATCACAGCTTATAGCAGTGAAGAAAAGGCCATCCAAAAAATCATTCAAAATAACTGGCCGATAGTTCTGACAGACAATATTCTCAATTCCACTTTGCCCCGAAAACCTATTGTCACCTTTCGCAGGGCCAGAAATATGGGGGCCTCCCTGGATGTCAGTAGCCCTGAGCTGAAATTGAAGGGCACGTGGTTGAAAACTATATCTGGATTCCGCAAATGCACACACTGTAGGGCATGCAAATTCGGTGTTAACAAGACTCATTACCGCACACCTTTTAGCATGACTGACATTCCCATCAAAGGCAATCATGATTGCAAAACTGACTCTGCAGTTTATGTTCTGACGTGCACCTGTGGGCTAAATTATATTGGAAGTACCAAAGCCCAGGTGCACGTCAGAATTCTTCAACACCTTAGAGCAATATCACACAATGATCCCGCCTATCCAGTGGCGCGACATTTTGCGTTAAGACACAATAAAAATCTGGAGTGCCTGACGTACTTTGTGGTGGGATCTGTACCTCCCTCGCGTAGAGGAGGGAACAGGGAGTTGCTACTGAGGCAGCTAGAAACACGTTTCATTCTAGAGTTCGACAGCAAGTGGCCCAATGGCCTCAATAACACTGAAGATATTCAGAACTTCCTGTAGAGCTAGTTTTAATTCTGAGACGTGTTTCCATTTCACAGCTATTCAATACAGCTGTGCTGTGCATTGACTTTGGCGCTCCACATGACATTAGCATGAGAATCATTCAGTGTTGCCATCTTAGCTAGATTCATCATGACAGAATTTGAGTCAGGTGGGTAGTCAGGTTCCCTGTTGCCCATCCATTTTCTCTGGACATACAAGAAGGGATACACTAGTACTATTTATGATGTATAATAGTCAGGTTCCCTGTTATCTATTGGATTTTAGTGTCCCCTTTTCCCTTTTGTGTCTGTCCTCCGGCCATTGCACATCTGTGGCCTTCCCTCCCTATTCACGTATCAATTTTATCACTGTATATTTGATCACTACACTTATTCCTCACTTGTAAAATCATGATGAATTACTGTTTTTAGAATAGCATTTTCTACTTACCTTTTATCATATAATATGGCTTTGACCTTATTTTATTATGGGTAACGTTTTTTATATGCATTCTTTTTAAGTAGTAAGATGTATATCATGATTTTTATCATTCTAGTGATGTGAATATATGCACTTTATCTTTAGCCTCTTTGCATACTAGGCAAGGTTGTCCTAGCCCTTGGTGGTTGACACTGTAGCACCTTTTTTTGCTCATTTGCACACCTAGCTGCCCAATCCTCTATGCAAGAGTGCAGAGGTCTAGTTGAAATTATCAGCACGGACATCGTTTATATAAAGGATTTGCAGTCATCTTTATGGTGACAAAACTGATTCATCCGGTTATTTCCTCAATTTAAATATGAACCCAATTGTGAGGTATACTAAACGGTGTCCATATCCTAAAAATACATTTATGCAAGGTATATTTTCATGTGCTAAAAATTTCAAATCAATATTGTTTTTTTCTTCTTCATATAATTGCTTTTAATTATTTGCAAATATGGACTTTTACAAACAACTATGTTTAATTTTGAACTCGGGCGTACTAAGTCTGTTGTTTGTGTTAGCAGGTCACATGACCTGATTGGAGGCGGGTAGGAGGCGGAGCAAAATGCACTTTAAATATCACCTAATGTAGCTACTCCTTGCATGTGAACAAGGGCTGCATAGCCCGAAACGCTTCGTGGTCTGTCTCCTGCTTCGCCGGTCCTGTGGGATTGGAGGTGGTAACTTGGAGTTTCTGCACATATATATATATATATATATATATAACGATACCCTTGCTAGAGGGCCGGATGATTTCCTTGTGTGACGAAATGGAATGGATATCCTATTTAAAAAAAATAAAAAATATATATATATATATATAATAATACTGATACTTATAAAGCGCAAACAGCTACCTTTCGATGAGGTGTCCCGGCGCTAACGAGTATTTCAGCAGTGAGCGAGAGCCATGAAGAAATTCTTAGGTTTTCTGCATAAAAAGCCAGGTTTTTAGGAGCTTCTTGAAGCTAGCTTCCGTCGTGGCAGATTGGATGGCAGAGGGCAAGGTGTTCCAGAGTTTCACCGTGCCAGCAGAGAAAGACCTGCCCCCAAGTCTAGCTTTCCTCACTCGTGGGACAGTTAACTTAAACAGAGAGTTCGATCGCAGCTGTCGCTCTTGGTGGTAGCGGGGAAGCCTCAGTTTTAAATAGTTAGGACAGGTCCCTTTTAGTGCTCTGAATGCCAAAGTAAGAACTTTGAATTTTATTCTGCTTGCCACTGGGAGCCAATGTAGCTCGTGCAGGTGCGGAGAGACATGATGTCTAAAGGGGATACGTTTTATCAGTCTCGCAGCCGCATTCTGCACGATCTGCAGGCGTTGCACCAGATATTTGGGCAGGCCAGGGTAGAGGCCATTTGAGTAGTCTAGTCTGGATGTAACTGTCGCATGAACTACCATTTTGCGACACTCAACTGGTAGAAAAGACAGACATTTTCGGAGGTTTCTGAGTTTGTGCAGGCAACCGGTGGTAAGCTGCTGTATGTGAGGGGCGAAAGAGAGATTCTCATCCCACCTTACTCCCAAATTTTTTGCATGGGTTCCAGGAGATGGTGCTGGACCCATTTCAGGAGGCCACCAAAGGTCAGGGGGGGGGTGTGTGTATTTTTTCCAAAAAATAGCACCTCCGTTTTGCTGGCATTCAATTTTAGTTTGTTTGCATTCATCCAGCTAGCCACATCTCGAAGACAGCCCCTAATTTTACTAAAAGCTGCCTCCGACGTATCTACATAGGGGAAGACTAATTGCGTATCGTCTGCATACGAAATTGCCTTAACCCCCCATTTGGCAATCAGGGTAAAAAGTGGGGCCAAATAGACATTAAACAGCAGCGGGCTGAGTGCTGACCCCTGCGGGACACCACACCAGAGGCGTTTTGGTTTAGAGGAGAAGGTACCCAGCGCCACTTTCTGGGACCGATCTGTGAGGTAAGAGTGGAGCCAACTCAGTGCCTTGTCTTCCAGGCCTATGTCCTTCAGCCGCATCAGCAGTCTGCCGTGATCCACCGTATCAAATGCAGCTGATAGATCCAGGAGCACCAGCATAGCTGATGCTCCTGAATCTAAGGACCACCTGATCGACTCAGCCACCTCAATGAGGGCCGTCTCGGTGCTAAAACCGGCCCTAAAACCTGACTGTGTTTCATGTAAGGCACATTTTTCTTCAATGAAGCTGTTCAGCTGACGTTGGATCAGCTTTTCGAGCATTTTTCCTGGGGCTGCTAGAAGGGAAATGGGTCGGAGATTGCTCAGGTCATCCGACGCACCGTTGTTTTTTTTTTTTCAAAGGGAGGAGCGTGGCATGTTTCCAGCAGTCAGGGAACGTTCCAGTTTCGATGGACGTATTCCATATATGTAGGAGTGGTACTACAATTGCGTCCGACATCATTTTCCAGAGCTTGGGTGGACAGGGGTCATCAGGGGCCCCTGATTTACATTTTTGTATTTCTCTCAGTGCCTCAACGAGGGTGATAGGATGGAATTGATTTAAAGAGTAGGAGGGTGGTTCAGTATTTCCCGAGTCAGCCATAACTGTAGGCTCAGGGTCCGTGAAGGTATCATAAACTTTTAATATTTTTGTATCAAAGAAATCCAAGATATTTTCGCAGAGTCTTACCGACGGGATAATTTCCGTCTCGATAGCTCTTGGTTTAAAAAAAGATTGAACAATCTTAAAAACTACTTTGCTTGATTGCTCCGCCTGCTGGATGGAGGTCGCAAAAAATAATTTTTTGGCCTTTTTTATGGATAGGTGAAGACCATGAAGGGCTTTTTTATAGCAGGTTTTTGCTGATTCACAGTATTTTCCCCGCCAAAGGCGCTCCAACTTTTTGCAATTGCTTTTTTCGGCCATCAGCTCGGGGGAGAACCAAGGTGCAGAAGGAGATTCTCTGCGTGACGTGGCAATTTTAGCAGGAGCGATGGATTCCACTGAATTGCCAATCCAGCAGTTCAGCGACACTGCATCAGAGTTTACATCAGAAGTTAGAGGTGGGGGGTTCTCTGTAAGAGCAGGACATAGGGTGTCAGCTGATATGTTGTCCCATTTTCTCCGCACATAAGAGCGTCTCCCTATAATCTGACATTGGGAAGAGAATGAAATTGAAAAAGTAATCAAAAAGTGATCCGTCCATAACAATGGCATCGGAAGTTTAGCTCTAGTATCCAATATGTTGGAGAAAATGAGGTCCAGCATGTGGCCTGCCCGGTGCGTAGGACCAGAAATGACTTGAGTTAGATTGGCGGCTTGCAGCGTTGTGATAAGGTGAATGGCCTGGGGGCAGTCGGGCTTATCGGCATGAATATTAAAATCACCAGCTACGATATAGTGCGGGTGGGCTAGAGAGCTTTGGACTATAAAGTCCATGAGTTCACACAAGGATAACGTAGGACAATCCGGGGGTCTATTGATGATTAGACCTGTTAGAGACAGTTGGGGGGTGATTTGAAGGCAGAAGTGTAGCCCCTCTATACCAGAAAAGGTGGTAGGTGTGGAGGACGCCAATGCGTATTTATCATTGTAGATAATAGCCACTCCGCCACCCCTTCTGTCCTCCTTTCTATTTGAGAAACCTATTTTAAAGCCCGGCGTGACAGCTAAAGAAATGGACGCCATATTATCTTCGTTAAGCCATGTCTCTGTGAGAAATAAGGCGTCCCATCCAGAATCCGTTATTAACAGACAGAGATCATCAGCATGCTTGGGGAGGGATCTACAGTTCAGTAGCCCAGCTCTAAAGTGAATTGTAGAGATGTTGGCTGTCAGTCGGCTTACTGTTTTGGGAAGTGCGTTTCTTTGAAGTGAAGCGTCACCAAGAGATTTGCGGCAGAGCAAGCATGAAGGGGGTAGATCGAGATTCGCTAGGTTGAGCCCAGACGCCTGACAAGGAATGGCGGCGTTCAGCGCCAATAATTCCGCGCTGGTCCAGACTATCCTTTGTTTATGCGACCGTGCACTGGCAGCATGGCTGGTGCTGGGCTCGGTCCGGTCGCGGACGGGCGAGGACGGGCTTGCCTTAGGCGTGCCTTTGGTGCGCAAACGGCATGCCCGCTGCGCCCGTCTGCTGCGCTTCCGGGGGAAGCACATGTTTTTATACTGTGTAGGGGCGTGGCCTGAGGGTGGTGGGCGTGGCCGCAGTCTTCCCCTTTACCGGCGCAGGTGTGGACAAAATCCCTCGTGAGCGCTAAGTTCCACTCTCCGGGAAAATGCACGTAGGAAGAAGCAAGTACGTTTTAAAAGTTTTAAAAGTACACAATATTACACAGCAAAGTATAAAAACTACGATAATTTCTCCCGGCTTTTCGCCTCAGGAGCTAGCAATACTCTGTGTGTTCGTGCTCGTAGTTCAGCGCGCTTTTTAAAGCTGAGAGGAAGGGGGTGTGGCCTGAGGGTGATGGGCGTGGCCGCAGTCTTCCCCTCTACCGGCGCAGGTGTGGACAAAATCCCTCGTTCGCGCTAAGATCCGCTCTCCGGGAAAATGCACGTAGGAAGAAGCAAGTAAGTTTTAAAAGTTTTAAAAGTACACAATATTACACAGCAAAGTATGAAAACCACGATAATTTCTCCCGGCTTTTCGCCTCAGGAGCTAGCAATACTAATATATATATATATATATATATATATATATATATATATATATATATATATATATATATATATATATATATATATATATATATATATATATACACATATGTGAAAACATATACATGCAGCCTAAAATGTTTCCAAACATGCCGAAATTACATAGGTTTGCATTGTAAGAAAAATACCCTCCTAAACCATAAGGAAAAGAGGACATGCACTCAAAAGTTGTCATACAACAATGCTTTATTGCCACAATGAAAACTTGTAATTGCAGGCAGTTGCCTGTAGGCTGCATAGCAGAGCAATAATGAAACAAAGAAAAAACGGACACCTTGCCTTTAAGGCTTTCAAGGGTTAGGGTACCGTGCCTTTAAGACCGGCAGGAGACCCTCTGTTCCCATCATGCACCACAGGTGACAGTTAGGTCAGTTCTTTTTTTCGACTCCTCCTGTGAGGATCCTGGAGTTTGAAGTCTTCAGTTTTTTGACTGATATTCAATATTTTCTTTGAAAAGTCGACATTTCTTGATTCCTAGAAGTATAAAGTATATTCTATTGGTTTTCGGACTTTTCCCAAATTATTTCCAGACAGAATGCCAGCTTTATTTCGGAAATGTCCTTCCTGTGGCAAGAAAATGGCAATGTCAGACCACCTCTCGGTGTGTATTGTGTATTGTGTCAATCTTCAAGAAAGAGGTGAAAACCATCCTTCTGGCCAAGATCTTCTGAACCTTATAGGTGCTGGATCAGAGACTCTGCTTTGCTTTGTATCACTGTTCACCTTGTCCTTTGGCACTATGCTTCTACTTGAGGGGGACACTACTACGTTACTCTCTTACTACCGACCAATATATGATACACGTTGGTTTACTGATCCACTCTCCCGATTCCCCCACTCAGTGTTCTCTCTATACTAAAACATTGGTATAAGCCATCCACACACCCAAGGTGTACCTGAACACCTCTGTAGTGGGATCAATGACTTGCCGTCATATATTACTTGTTTACCCGATTGTATATTGATTTGTTTTATGTATGTTATTATTATCCTACCATGTTAGTGACTATTATACTGCTCCCATTATCTCTGTTCATTCCTACTGCCCCTACGCTGTCTTTGTGAAGCGCTCTGATATCTGTAAGGATCTTGTTCGCGCTATATAAAACTTTGAATAAATAAATAAATAAAATAAACCCTGACCAGTGTTATCATTGCTGTGGGTCCAGAGAGACCTGTTAACGCCCCGTCGGCATTCCCCACCACTCTCGAGAGGGTCAGCGTTGAGAGATTCGCCGGCGAAGACCATGCCGCAAGTGGACAGACTGTCGACGTCGAGAACGTCGTCAAGGTCACAGCATTAGACGTCCGAGATCGACGTCAGCAAGGGCGCCATGTGAAGTCTGTCGAGGTCCCCCATCACCTGCGGCAGTCAACGTTGAGACCAACATCTAGGACAGGACAGCGTTCTCATAGCAGATCGCCGCGCAGACTGACGGCTAAGGTGGCGCAAACCTTATCGCCGTCGAGGCGTTCGACGTCGAGGGACAGCATTGCAGTGGCCACTGAGGAGGCCCGGCGCAAAGCAACGTTGAGTTCCCGATCGACGTCAAGAGTCCATTCATCATCTCCAGGGCTGAATATTGTGCACATTTCTCTAGAGAGATCTCTTAGGACTGGCGAACAGGAGGTTTTCGGTCTGTCGCCACGGTGGCTGAAGGACTTCAGAGGGAGAGGCGACTGCAGAAGTCTCGGCTCGGACTACTCACAGACATATTCACCCTCTAGAACCTCAAGAGACCCTGAGAGAGGCGCTCCCGAGAAACCTTCAAAATTGCCTCCCAAATGACCATGGTCGCCTTCCACATGCCGATTACGGTCAAGGGGTCGTCGCAGCTCGCGCCACGAACCTGCACACAAGAGGAGGCGCAGAAGATCATCCACCTGGTCTTCCTCCACTAGGTCTTCTGTTACGGGACTACTCACCAACCCTTTCATTTACGCCACCTTCAAGGGTGTCTCCCATTGATGACATTGGAACTTTCTCTGATGTACTTGGCAGAGGAGCTAAGAAACGGAATATCAGTTTGTATACTCCCGTGGTCACTACATCAGTCCCTTTCGAGACATTGCACCATCCTACGGCTTCCAGACCTCTTCTATCTCTGGTGCCAGGCTTTTTAGAACCATCTATAGCTACGTTCCTCACCCCTGCCACAGTGGGGTTAGTTCCGTCAAGGATCGCAAAGAAGTACAAGGCTCTGGACCAAGATCCCTTATTCCTTAGGTCTGATCCTCCTGCGGATTCAGGCATTGTGGCAGCCGCCAGGAAAGCTCACCCCGCAGCCTCATCCGCTTCAGTTCCTCCAGAAAAAGACTGTAAGCAAATTGACTCTTGTGGCAGGAAGATGTGTAGTACATCTGCATAGTCTATGAAAGTAGCAAGTGCATCAGCCCTTCTAGGGCGCTGCGATGGGTCTCTTTGGGAGTCCCTGGCTAGGTTTACTGACAAGCTTCCCAAAGAAAATTGACAGGACTTCCAAGAGATCCTGCATGAGGGTGGTTTAGTGGCAAACCAGGTCTTCATAGCTGCTGCAGACGCCTCAGACCTTGCAGCGCATGGCTATGCACACGGCATCTGCTTGCGGCGCTCAGCATGGTTGCGCCTCACAGGTCTTAAACCGGACGCCCAGAAGAGGATTCTCAACCTGCCTTTTAACCTCTCCTCCTTATTCTGCTCTCATGCTGATGAGGAGTTGACAAAGATGAAGACCGAGCTGAACACGGTCAAAGCAGTTGGACTAGAGAAGCGGAAGGACTTTCGTAAACGCTTTCGTCAATACGAGAAGCGCCCCTTCCAGCAGAGGGTTTAACCCCCTCAATGGTCCTCCCAAAACCAGCAGATGTCTCAACTCCTGCAGAAGCGTCCTAGCAGAGGAAGGGGGAACAATAAACAACAGCAGTCATCCTCCAATCAGTCTCCAAAGCAGTGAGGCATTGCTTCCTCCGCACTCGTTCTCCTCTCTGATGGCTGAAAAAGGAGGGAGTATTGTTTTTCATCTAGAAGAGTGGGAAACCATACCAAGAGACAAACGGGTGCTGAATATTGTGCAGCATGGTTACTTGCTGAGATGCAAGTCCCCTCCCCCCGCAAGTTCCTTCACAATTGAAGTGCCTTCCGCAACAAAACAAGCTACTGTTAAAAGGCGAGGTGTATACCCGTCTCTCCAAGAAAGCCATAGAAGAGGTCCCTCTTCTCCAGCGAAACAAAGGGGTATACTCATGGTACTTCCTGGTTCAAAAGCTAGGAGTAGCCAAAGAGTACAGACCTATCCTCGACCTGCACCTGCTGAACAGGTTTATAAGGAAAGAGAAATTTCAGATGCTAGCCCCGCACCAGATATTCCCGCATCTTCACCAGGGGGACTGGATGTGTGCCGTCGACCTGCAGGACGCCTGCTTTCACATTCCTGTCAGTGAAGCATTGCAAATTCCTCAGGTTCCAGGTGTCTCAACAGCACTATCAGTACCGAGTACTTCCGTTCGGGCTCAAATCTGCCCCCTGAACTTTCTCCAAGTGCATGGCGGTGGTAGCTGTGTTCCTCCGCAAGCGGGTAAAATCTTAGTCTATCCCTACCTAGACGGCTGGCTCCTAAAGAGTTCCACACCTTCACTACTCCAGAGCCATCTCACCTACTGTCTCCAACTTCTTCACTACCTGGGGTTGCAAGTCAACTACAAGAAGTCAGTCCTCAACCCGACACAGAAGATACATTACTTGTGCGCTTCCCTGGACACTGCAGGGGCAAGGTGTCCTTCGGAGGAGAGGTTGTCATCCATGCTGATCAAGTCCCTCGCTCTTCTCAGCGCTCCTAACCCTACAGCCAGGCAGGTGTCATTGCTGCTGGGATCGATGGCCTCACGCATCTTCATTGTGCCCAATGCCAAACTTCACATGCGGCCTCTGCCGCAGTCTCTCGAAGATCAGTGGACGCAGCAGTCAGGCCGTTGGGAAGATCAAGTGTCTCTTCCTCAGGCTTCCAGGGACTCCATCAAATGTTTAATGAAACAATCACACCTTCTACAAGGGGTCCCTTTTCACCGGGTCCTTCCGACCCAGACTATTGTTACAGATGCCTCACTGCAGGGTGGGGGAGCTCACATGGGCCAGCTTCAGGTACAAGGTCTCTGGTTTGTGACAGAGCGACGTTATCACATCAACTTCCTGGAGCTAAGGGCAGTTCATCTGGCTCTCAAGTCTCTATACCTGTTTCTCCATTCCAGTTCCATTCAAATTCAGACCGACAACACAACTACAATGTACTATCTGAACAAGCAGGGAGGCACCAGGTTAAGGGTCCTGTCTCTGGAGTCCCAGACCATATGGAAGTGGCTTCTGGCAAGGAGTCTCACTATCGTAGCTTCCAGGGACCTTGAATGTGCAGGCAGATGTCCTCAGTAGAGACTTCGTAGAAGCTCGCGATTGGGTGCTGAACGGCGTGGTCGCTCAGGACATTTTTCGGCTTTGGGGAGTGCCAGACATCGATCTGTTCGCAGACGCATCAAATACAAAATGCCCTGTCTTCGCGTCCAGATTCCCACAACAAGGATCAAGGAGAATGCACTTTTAGACCTGTCAGTGGACTGTATGAGTATTTTCAAGGAAGCAAAAAGACCCTCCATCAGGAAATCTTATGCTTTCAAATGGAAGAGATTTTACCTGTGGTGTAAGGACAATGCTTATGATCCGATCAAGGGTCAAGAGCAAGTGATCGTCCCCTACTTGTTATACTTGGCGAAGTCCGGCCTGCAATATTCCTCCATCTGGGTTCACCTGGATGCAATTATGGCTTACAGGAAGTCTCCGAACCAGGGGTTATTCTTTCAAATGCCATTGGTCAAGGACTTTCTGGAGGGACTCAGGAAGGTTTATCCCCTAGTGAGATCCCCTTCTCCACCTTGCGAACTTAACATTGTTCTTACTAAACTGATGAGTGCTCCTTTCGAACCTGTTCATAAGGCGTATTTGCTGCATTTGTCCCAGAAGGCTGCTTTTTTAGTAGCCTTTACTTCAGCCCGCAGGGTGAGCGAGATTCAGGCGCTGTGCTGTAAGGAGCCTTATACGGTGTGTCATTCCAATAGGGTGGTGTTACGTACACATCCGAGCTTCCTTCCTAAGGTAGTCTCGGATTTTCAAATCAACCAGGTTA